>NW_024066965.1:0-727976 GCF_015039405.1 Cantharellus anzutake
ACACCGATGCAAGAACCTACACCTGGCAGACGTACTATGTTCCGGCTGCCAACGTTCCAATTATATCACCATTTTACTTGGGGGTTTCCAGTCTCTTCTACTTGCTTGAAATCAAACCAGCCCCTTCCTCTCCCTATTTAAGGGCGCCCTTGAGGCCGTCTAGCCCTTATAAATTCCCCTTAGGAGGGAACTCGACACAATGTTCGCTAATTTGCTAGCCAAACCTCTCGTCATAATTTTTTTGGCCACATTGGTGTCTCTCTCAGCGGCTCTCCCACCCCATGGGCACGACGTGAGGGAACTGTATCCTGCAGATGAAAGTGTGAAACGACTTCAACCCACCGATTACCCCTTTGCCGGTAAGGGTTCAAGTGAGTTCCAAATATCCAATGAATCTTCATGTCGTAGCTCATTCTCAGACTAGAACCCAAAAGAACTGCTGACCTTCCACTGTACGAGTCGTTGGTGATTTGACCGTGTCTCCATACTCACGTTATTGTCATCCAGTTTGGTTAATGTCATCGCTGCGCGCGAGTGAGCTTTCCGGAGGCATACCTGGCACTAAGTAGAACCGGAGAGTGCGTGTTATATAGTATTGCTATTCCAGATCCACACTGCTCATGGCTGCTTAGGTGATTAGGCTGTCGGAAGTTTGGCTAATCATCAACCTTAACGTGGGATCGATGCAATCGCTGCCGACACCCTTTCCTCATATCTACTTGGCCGGTAGATTTTTTTTTACGATCTATTTGTTGGTTCGGCCGACGCCTTGCTCCGTCACATGTACACTTTCGGAGTTTGTCAACTTGTTGTGTTTTCTGTCATGTAATGCATCCAATGAAGTTCAAGATCAGTCATCATATGGGTCTGACTACGTACTCGTACGGCACTGCTAAGAGATCCTGTTGGACGCCCCAAAGGCCTCATTCTCCGCTTGCTCTTCCGGAGTCATAAACAGGATCAGCATTTGGGGTACTACGAGTCCCCCACACGTGTACCAGAGGCCGTCAGTTAATATAATTTGTCATACTGTGTTGTCTAGTATTCAAGGCAGTATATAATATTCTGCTCCCCAATCAATTCATCCTCAGTCTCCTACAATCACTGCGTTTTGAGGCAAAATATCCGAAATGATATCCGAGCTCGGATATGAGACTTTGGCAGTATCCGCGTTAAATTCGAGAATCGGATATCCGTGCCCTTACCTCAAAATCCCCGCGGGAGTATCCAGTAAACCTAGTAACGCCCCATAGTGGAACGGACAATAGGTCACATGTCCTTGCACGTGCACTGGACTTTTTCTCGAATATGTTTTGTTTATTTGCTCTATTTGCCTCGGTATTTTGAAATGTTATCCATAATTGTCCTTGTTTGCATTGTGCACTATAACCCCAAAAATCCAGCTCAGCTTGTTCTCCACATCTTATGTCTGAAATATCTTTTTGTTTCAGTGTAAAAGGATAATACCATCCTAATTATAGGTCAAGCCAGGGTCGGTAGGGTCGAAAAAATTTCACCCTATGACCAAGGGTGGATGTAAAGTAATATGAGGTTGCTAGCAAAGCAGGGCAACTCAGTCTCAAGCAAATAATGCGAAAGAGAACTGGAATATATTACATAGCAAAGCGGGGCAACTAGAGGTAATATACAGTATATAAGTATAGATTGAAATAAAGGAATGATGTTACTAACCTCAGTCTCAAGCAAATAATGCGAAAGAGAACTGAGGGAAAAAGTGATTCAAAGAGTGGTAATTCCCATGTAGTTTGGGAGCGGGATAGTCCGAAATGAATACAAAAGAATGAATAAATAGATGTGGCTGGCCGGGCGAGTTCCTCGCTCGGCCGTGGGAATGTGGCTGTACGAAAACTCGCACGGCCGCGCTAGCGCACTGTTTTCCAACAGGATGTTGCCCTATCCTACTGCCCTTGCCCTCCCTCCCTCCCTTGCACCTGCACCCAAAGGGAAGGGAAGGGAGGGAACAGCTGTCATCAGATTTTTTAATTCCCAGAGTGAGCTGATGAGACTTGGTCTCACTGGGGGCTGGTTAGGATGGGTTTCGGGTCGGCGGATTCGCCTATCGGTGTTAGACACTGGTCCGGGGTCGGCACCGAAGGTCGCCTATGCGGGCCGCTATAGGCTGCGATGGCCGTGATGCTGCGAACAAGGCCCGGGGGTAGGGCATTTGGCCTCAGCAACTCTAAAGGGAGTGCTGTGCCCCCTAGCTGTCTCTTGGCCCTCATTTCAGACTCACTGGGGTTGCCTTGTTGGGGTCAGGACTTAGGGGTCGTGGTCACATTGATATTAGAGCTAAAGTACTATAATGTAGTATACAGGATATATGTATATATGAAGGCAGAATGAATTGAAGCGGACCCGGGCCGAAGGCCGGAGGGTCCGGAAGCAAAAGGGAACAAGGAGCGGGGTTGGCCGCATAGCGGCCGGCAATGACCGAGGGTCAAAACAAACAATAACAGATAAATAAAGGAAAGAGCGTAGGGCCGTGATAGTGGCGATGGTATCATAGTGGCACTGGACTCGGAGTTGGGCCGGAGTCGGGCGTGGGAATGGTAGCGGCCCTGTAGGGGCCAAGTGGGTGGGGTAGGGGAGTCGCGCTGGGCACGGTGCCAGAGGTGGACTCAGGGCAGGGAGGTTGGTGTGGCTGTGGGGAAGTCGGCCAGGTGCAGGGGAGCCTAGGGGCAAGCAGGGGAGTGAGCAGGGAGTCCTCATGGAGGATAGGGCTGAGGTTGGGGCTCGCGCTCACGCTCGCATAGCGGGAACGGGCTCGGGCAGCATCGGGACGGGCAGCTAACGGGCCGGAATGCATGGCCATGACAATCGGCATTGGTTCGTGTCAGGGACGCGTCCGGGGTAGAGGAGGCCCGGGTGAGACGCCCGACACTAGGAGCCTCGCGGGGTGTGGAGCGGGCGTGCGTACTGGCGGGCCCGGCTCAGGAGGCAGTCCCTGGCCACTTGGACTGAAGTGGAAAAGGGTGTTATTATTATTAGAAGGGAATACTATGTTACTTACCTGAAGTGGAAAAGGGTGAGAAGAAGGCTACTTCTTCGGTTCCCACTTCAGGTATGTTTATATACATGCGGCTTAGGTCACATGACGGGTGCCACGTCATCCTCGCATACAGCCGTAGTCACCTGGGTGTCCCCGTGGGGGATCCCGAGGGCGTCCGCTGTGAACGCGCGAGCTGGACATAGCGGGGGTCGCCCGAGGCGCCCGGGCTGGGCATGTCGTGAGCGCGCTGCAGGTGGGTCAATGGTACATTGATACAAGGAAAGGTCGTCCGTGTAGAATAAAGAGAAAATAAAGAGAAGGTGAGATAAGTAAAGAGAGAGTGGAATGGAGAAAGAAAGAAAGAAGAAGGGGGGGAGGAGGTAGGGGAAGACTGGGTGGCGGGGTACCGGGTGAAGTGGGGCCGGGTGGGGCCGGGTCAGGCGGGTGTGCCCTGACATCACCCCCTCCTTAAGCCGCTTCGCCTCGAAGCAGCCAGGTGGTTCTCCCTCTCTCTTCCCGGGGCCTGGGGGTGCGTCCTGTGGAATTCCTCGATCCGGTCGGGGGCATGGACTAAGTGGTCCCGCTGGAGCCATTGGTTCTCTGAGTTTGGCCAGCCAGCAAACTTCACTAGATACCAGAGTTTCCGGCGTAGCCACTTAGAGTCTAGTACTTTCTCGACTTCATATTCTTCATCTCCATCTACGAGCTCTGGGCCTGGGCGTGGGTCGGTGGGTCGTTCCCTGATGTCGTCCGGGTGGTATGGTCTGACGTTTGTCACGGATACGACTGGGTGAACTCCTTTCTGTCGTGCGGTGAGTTGAAGTTTGACGGCAGCCGGGGAGACGACTTTGACGATCTTGAAGGGGCCAAGCCATTTGTGGTCCAACTTTTTGGTCGGGCAGTTGGTTGTGTAGTTTTGCGCGTTGAGCCAGACTTGGTCACCTTCTTGATACTTTGGGGCCGTCTCGCGATCTCGGTCGTAGTAGTGGGCCATTTCGTCCGCTGCGTGTTCCAGCGCTGCTTTCGCCTCCTCCTGCATTTTCATCATCCTTGACGAGAATGCATCAGCGGCTTCCACCTCAGATGTGCGTGTGGGTTCTGTCCCCATCCTGGGGTGTTGGCCGGTGTCGAGTTCGAAAGGGGTTCGGTGGGTGGAGGAGTGGATGCGGTTATTATAAGAGAATTCCGCTAAGGGGAGCCAATCCGCCCAGTCGTCTTGGCGATGGTTGACGAACACCCGGAGGTAGGCCTCGATCTCCTGATTGACCCGCTCCGTCTGTCCGTCCGTCTGGGGGTGGTAGGGTGCAGAGGGGGTGAGCTTGACACCTAGGAGGTCCGCGAGCTCTTTTGAGAAGCGGGAGATGAAGGCGCTCCCTCTATCGCTGAGGATCTCCTCAGGGAGGCCGTGGTGCCTCCAGACGTGCTCTAGGAAGAGCCGTGCGATACCCTCCGAGTCCACGGTCGTCACAGTGGGGACCGTGTGGATGCGTTTGGATAGGCGGTCCACCACTACGAGGATGGCATTGTATCCTTTTGACTCTGGGAGCTCCCCTACCATATCCACTGAGATCACCTGCCAACGATGGGTGGGGACTTTGTTTGGGGTGAGCTTCCCAACTTTTCGTGAGGGGAACGACTTGACACGGTTGCAGGTATCGCACCCGCGTACATATCGCCCGACGTACTCTGCCATCCGGGGCCACCAGTAGTCACGGGAGACGAGTTCCAAGGTTTTCCATCGCCCTGGATGCCCCGTCGCCCGTGCGTCATGGTGTAGCCGTACCAGATCGTGACGGAGTTGGGGGTCTTTTGGAACGTACACTCTCCCCTGGTATAGGACTAGGTCTCCCTGCTCCTCCCACTCGTCCGATCTTAGTGTCCCTTCCCTCAGCTCTCGTATAGCTTTTACCACCCTCTCATCGTGGTCTTTTGCCCCGCGTATTCTCTCTAGGATGCCTGCTTCCTCTCCTTCTACTGAGACCGCCTCTGTCGCGCGAGCTTCGAACCAGGCTGGTTGGAGGAGGGTCAGCCCTTCGTTGTCGTCCTTCCCTTTCGGGTGGTCGGCTCGACGGGAGAGTGCGTCCGGCTTCCCCATGAGTTTCCCTGGGCGGTGGACGAGGGTGAAGTAGAAGCGGGAGAGGAAGAGGGTCCACCGGGCCTGGCGCCGGTTTAACCTCTGGGCCGTCCGGAAGTAACTCAGGTTACGGTGGTCAGTGTAGATTTCGACCTTCTCCCCGGCACCTTCTAAGAAGTGTCGCCACTCTTCCAGGGCTCGGACGATTGCGAGCATCTCCTTGTCGTATATCTCGTAGTTACGCTCCACGTCCATGAAGCTCTTGGACATGAATGCTACCGGGTGGAACTCCCCGTCCGCTTGGAGTTGGGAGAGGACTGCACCGGTTGCGAAGTTAGAGGCGTCACACTCAAGCCTGAAGCGGCCAGTGTCTGTAGGGAAGGAGAGGACGGGGGTGGTGGTGACGGCTTCTTTGAGGGTGTGGAAGGCATAGTCCTCGTCCGGGCCCCAGTTCCAGGTTTGGGTCTTCCGGGTCAGCGTGTGGAGGGGCCGTGCTTTCTCGGAGAAGTCTTTGATGAAGCGACGGTAAAAGTTCACGAACCCCAGGAAGGACTGCACTTCCTTCACCTTGGTTGGGGTCGGCCAGTCAAGGACTCCACGGATCTTCACGGGGTCCATCGCGACGCTGCCCTCTGAGATGACCAGGCCCAGGTAGTCGATCTGCGTCCGTTCAAATTTACACTTCTCCGGCTTCAGGAAGAGCTTTCTCTTCCGTAACGTCTCTAGGACTTCTCGGACTACCCTCCGGTGCTCCTCTAGGGTGGCTGTGAAGATGAGAATGTCGTCCATGTAACAAATGATGACCTCCCGATCGATGAAATCCCGAAGGATGTCGTTCATCATGGTCTGGAAGGTCGCGGGTGAGTTACATAGGCCGAAGAACATCACCATGGGCTCGAACAGCCCTCGATTGGTTGCGAATGCTGCTTTCCACTCGTCGCCATCCTTAATCCGGACGTTGTTAAACCCCCATCGTAAGTCCAGAGCTGAGAAGTACTTGGCGTTGCGGAGGCGGGCGAGAACGTCTGAGATGAGTGGAAGCGGGTACGAGTTCTTTACCGTGATCTTGTTCAATTTCCGGTAGTCCTGGACCAGGCGTAGCGACCCGTCCTTCTTCTTGACGAAGAAGACTGGAGCCCCCATCGGGGACTTGGAGGGTCGTATGCACCTGTTCTGCAAGTTCTCACGCAGGAACTCGTCCAACTCTTTCTGCTCCGGCCATGAGAGGGGAAAAGTCTTCCCCCTGGGTAGTTTGGCGTCCGGGACTAAGTCTATAGCATGGTCCCAGGGCTTCCGGGGGGGTAGTTGGTTGAAGGCTTCTTTTGAGAACACGTCTCGGAAGTCCTGGTAGTGCTCTGGCACCAACACTTCAAACGGCATGGGTTCTGCCCCCGGGTCATGGGCTTCTTGGGCCATCCGCTGGGAGGGTGTCGTAGTCGCTCTCAGGTCATGCCCCCACCCCGGGGGGATGATCGTGGCATAGATCCCGTCCCCGGGTTCTAGGGCAAGGTCCGGGTCGCTTCGTGCCTCTAGCAGCTTGCAGGAGGATGGGCAGCGGGACATGGTGACTTTCTGTCGTGCCCAATCCACTTCCGGGTTGTGGTGCAACAGCCACGAATGTCCTATGATGAGGGACTGTCGCCCGAGGTTTGCAACCGCGAACCGGGCTCGCTCTGTGTGTCGTCCGAATGTCAGGAGGGCCTCCAGTTCCTCAGTTATGGCTCCATTCTCGTTGGGGGTCCCGTCGATGTTGCGGACTGGGATGGGCTGAGGGAGCCGGGTGGTCTCAAGGTTGTGCTTCCGGATGAACTCGGGGCTTACGAAGTTCCCGGTGGCTCCTGAGTCCAGGAGCGCTGACACGGATACAGAAGCGAGGGAGGTCAGGGCGGTGTAACAGGTCTATCCAACTAGACTCGCGACAGGAAAGAGGGGGGGATAAGGATCTCACTGAGGGTCAGGTTTGAGTGGGTATATTGGTCCTCTAGAGTGTGGTGCTGATAACTCTCTACCCCTAACTAACTGTCTGTACAGTTGTCATGGAAGAGTCCGATAGATAAATAAGGAAAGAGTATCACATGACAATAAGAAAACGGAAACATCTGGCTCTAGACACTGGAAATGAAATCAGAAAAATTAGGAAAAATAGGAAATATGTGTAAGGAGTGTGAGTGGACATGGGTTACATGTGATGGATGTGAGGTGCTTGCTGAGGGTAGTAGAATCGCGGGATTTGGCTCGTTTAGGGTGCACCGGCAAATCCCCGTTACAGCGGTCAGCTTCACGGTGAGGCTGAGCGACCTGGGGGATTGTTTAGAGAGGACGTAGATGGCGGGTGGGGACACCGCTACCTCAGGTGTTACCCCTGGGGTTCTTTCACTCTCTTGTGCTGGAGATGCGCTTTTTCTCCTTTTCTTTGCGATAACTTGGTGAAGCTTTGGCATTGCTGGCTTACGCACTTTGCGGTATTTACACGAGTTATGCTCTACGGGCGCCCGGGACGCATCCCTCACCGGCCGCCTTCCTGAAAATCCTCCTGAGGCCCTGCCTCTGGCTCTTCCCCCTCTCCCTCTGGTTCCTCAGTCAGCTGCCTCTTCAACCCCTCCATCAGTGCTCGAAGGTCTTCCGGGTGGAGGCGTCGGACTCGGTGGACCTTAGGTTGCGGGCAGTCTTGTGCGATATGCCCTGGGGCGTTACAGTTGTAACACAGCCCGTTCCTCCTGTGGTCAGTCTTCGAGCGGTCGAGGTCCATGGGTTGCGGGCCCGTCCCTGTAGGGGGGCGGGCTGCAGGAGTTGGGGGCGGGGCTGCGGGCCCAGGTCGTGGGGCTGCGGGTGTGGGACGTGCGTGAGGGGGGTTTGTAGTTGGCGGGGGTCGCGTCAGGGTAAACGGAGGCCTGGGCGGGGGCGCGCGGGGTTGTGTCGCCTGGAAGCGTTGCCACTGGTTGTCCAGGAGGGTGGCTTCACGTTTCCATTCGGCCCAGGTGGTAGGCATGGGGCGGAGGCGATATATGCTTTCGCGGAGCCGGGCATTGATTGCTTGCTCGAAACGGTCGACAAGCCCAACGTCGCCCAGCCGCGAGGCAGGTCCCAGTATCTCGAACTCCTGGATGACTTTGTCCACGGAGTCACTCCCCTGTTGGATGCTTGCCAACTTCTGCCGGGCAGTGGCTTCCCAGTTGGGGTCCTGGAACATGGCATCGAGTTCCGTGTTGAACTCGTCCATGGTGAGGGTGGGAGAGTTTGCCGTCAGCAGCGCGATGGTACGCTGGGTCGCCCACGCTCCTGCGGTCCCCCCCTTCATGTAGGACAACACGAAGAGGATCTGAGAGAGGGGGGTGGGGAACTCGGCCGTGTGGACGTGGAAATAGATGCCACATTCGGCCTTGAAACGGTCAAGGTCTTCGCTGGCTCCTGAGAAGGCAGTGGGGGGGGCAACCTTAGGCCCCTTGGGTCTGGGCGCGGATGGGGGCGCAGGGGCGGGTGTAGGTGCGGGCATGGGGGCGGGTGCCGGCTGGTTCAAGACCTGGCTTTTGATGATGGCCTGTAGTTCTTGGAACCGGGCCAGCAGGTCGTCGTACTGCTCTTCGGTTACCATGGCAGGGGAGGGAGGAGGGATAGGGGAGACGAGGTTGAAGCCTTCTTCTGCTGTCAGGGACGCGTCCGGGGTAGAGGAGGCCCGGGTGAGACGCCCGACACTAGGAGCCTCGCAGGGTGTGGAGCGGGCGTGCGTACTGGCGGGCCCGGCTCAGGAGGCAGTCCCTGGCCACTTAGACTGAAGTGGAAAAGGGTGTTATTATTATTAGAAGGGAATACTATGTTACTTACCTGAAGTGGAAAAGGGTGAGAAGAAGGCTACTTCTTCGGTTCCCACTTCAGGTATGTTTATATACATGCGGCTTAGGTCACATGACGGGTGCCACGTCATCCTCGCATACAGCCGTAGTCACCCGGGTGTCCCCATGGGGGATCCCGAGGGCGTCCGCTGTGAATGCGCGAGCTGGACATAGCGGGGGTCGCCCGAGGCGCCCGGGCTGGGCGTGTCGTGAGCGCGCTGCAGGTGGGTCAATGGTACATTGATACAAGGAAAGGTCGTCCGTGTAGAATAAAGAGAAAATAAAGAGAAGGTGAGATAAGTAAAGAGAGAGTGGAATGGAGAAAGAAAGAAAGAAGAAGGGGGGAGGAGGTAGGGGAAGACTGGGTGGCGGGGTACCGGGTGAAGTGGGGCCGGGTGGGGCCGGGTCAGGCGGGTGTGCCCTGACAGTTCGCCGCTGATGGAGCCCCGGGATTTGTCAGTCATGACACCTTCTTCTCATGATTCCCACTTCAGGTAAGTAGCATAGTTTCCCCTTTAATAACAACTCACGATTCCCACTTCAGTCTGAGTGGCCAGGGACCATTGTCCTGCATCGGGCCCATCAGTACGCATGCCCGCTCCACACCCCATGAGGGCTTCAGTGCCAGGCACTACACCTGGGCCCCCTCGACCCCGGATGCGTCCCTGACACGTGGGAAGAAATTTCACAGAAGCAAATATGGCAGTGTGGCAGCGGTGCTACTTGGTAGCACAGCTGGCCCATGGGAAGAAATTTCACGGAAGCAAATATGACAGTGTGGCAGCAGTGCTACTTGGTCGCATAGCTGGCTTGTGGGAAGAATTTTCATGGATGCAAAGTTTGCAGTGTGGTAGCAACCCGATGTCTGGCCCCCTGCCTTATTGTGTGAGACTTGGCCAACAATCAGAACCTAGACCCTGCCGGCATTCCGACCTTACCTCCAGTTCCCGAGCCCTTGGCGCTCCCGGCATTCAGTCCCTCCAGTTCCTATGCCAGCCTTGTCTCCATCTGAACCACACTCATTGCTTCCCGCTATGTGGTCACAGCCATGCCCCGCTTCTGTGCATTCTGGAGGTACTCTCCAAAAGTGTAATCCTGCATCATGAAATCATGAGGAGTCATGACATGTCCCAAAATTTCATGACCCCTCATGACATGTCATGACAATTGAATTGAATCAGACATTTTTTACATTGAAAAATTTGGATTTCATGACAGTTCATGACAAATTGTCATGAACTGTCACCAAATTTCATGAACCGTCATGAACCGTCATGTGCTGACAAGGTTCATGACTGCTGGTGACACAATATGACATGATGCCTCATGGAGGTTCATGAATGGTCATGATATTCATGAGTGTTCATGAACCTTCATGACCTTTCATGACAGGTCATGAAAGGTCATGGAGTGTCATATGTTTATTTTGACCTTTCCCCATCATGTAAAATGCTATAATGTCCCATGATGCATCATGGACATTCATAATGCTCCATGTGTCAGGGACCAGTCCGGGGTCGAGAGCGTCCGGGTATATCGCCTGGCACTGAGGGCCTGGTAGGTATGAAGCGAGTGCGTGCAGCAGCGGGTCCAGCGCAGGCAGATGTCCCTGAAGTGGGAATAGTGAGAAGAAGACTGCTTCTCTGGTTCCCACCTGTCAGGGACGCGTCCGGGGTAGAGGGGGTCCGGATGTATCGCCCGGCAGAAGGGCCCTCGCGGGGTGCGAACCGGGCATGTGTGCTGGCGGGTCCGGGAAGGGACAGCAGTCCCTGGCCACTTAGACTGAAGTGGAGAATGTGTTATTGTTATTAAAAGGGAAAACTATACTACTTACCTGAAGTGGAGAATGTGAGAAGAAGGTTACTTCTTTGGTTCCCACTTCAGGTACATTTATGTACATGCGGCTTGAGTCACATGACGAGTGCCACGTCACCCTCGGAGACAGCCGCAGGCATCCGGGTATCCCCGTGGGGGATCCCGAGAGCGTCCGCTGCATGCGCACGTGCTGGGCACAGCGGGGAGCCGTCCGGGGTGTGTGGGCCGGACGGGTCAATAGTACATTGATACAAAGGAGGGTGGTCCATGTAGATAGAAGGAAATAAACAAGAAAAGGAAGATGAGAGGAATGAGATAAAGAAGGGGAAGAAAGAGAGAAAGGAAAGAGGAGGAGAGACAGAGGAAGGAAGAGGGAGAGGGTTGGACAGCGGGGAGCGGGTGTGGTGTGGCCGGGTGGGTCCGGGTGGACCTGGGTCAGGCGGGTGTGCCCTGACACCACCCCAGGTATGTTTATATACATGGCGCTTGGGTCACATGAGGATTGCCACGTCATCCTCATGCACAGCCCCAGCCATCTGGGTATCCCCATGGGGGATCCCGAGGGGATCTGCTGCAGGTGCGCATGCTGGGTACACCCAGGGGTCATCCAGAGTATCCAGGGCTGGGCGTGTTGTGCATGGACTGTGGGTGGGTCAATGGTACATTGATCAAGGAAAGTCGTCCGTGTAAATAGAAATAGAAAGAATAAAGAATGATACAGAGGAAGGATGGAAAGAGGGGGGAAGTAGAAGGAGGAGGAAATAGGAAGGGGGAGAAGGGGGTAGCGGGTGGAGTGGAACCGGGTGGAGCTGGGTGGAGCCGGGTGGGGCGGGTGTGCCCTAACACCATGAACATGTATGATGAGTCATCAGCATGCATGAATATGCATGAGATGTCACAAGCACTTATGTGACAGACCTTCAGCACTGACTGATCAACCTCCAACTGATGGACTTGTGTTGGCACTGCACTGAACTCCACTTTTCCTCCAGCCACCTTTGCTGCTTGGTGTCAGAGACAGTGTTCAAGGGTATTCATGGGAAGTGGAGTGGAGTAAGGCATTGTGAGTGATCACTTAGCTGATAGGTTACTCCATTGCCAGGTGTCAGGGGGTTGGGATGTTGGTCCCAATGACTCAGTGGGAGCATTGTGCCACATGCTCCAGGCTATCCTGTATTTCAGGTGTAGTGGGGGGAACCTGGTGTAAGTACCTAATACATTTATCTATTCACTTAACTCACCAATATTGGCACTTGATTTGTTTACTTATTCATTTTTCACTTCCCATTACCTGGGTTCTTGTCCTTGATTCAATTTAACAATCCCCACTCATTTCTGCACTGGACCAACTGGCCCTTCCCATGATTTCTCTCCCTTATTTATACCTTGTAAATACTTTCAGGGACCTTAGTCTGAAATCAACTAGAGCAACCCCCCCTGTTTGGACAGAGTCTCAACTTCTCCAAAAAGGGGGCTTCCCCCCCTCTGAGTCTGTCCCTGTCAGGGCTTGGCCTTGGACTCAGGGGCTCCCTGACCTCCTCACACTATGTGGGGCATGAGATGAGAAGAAGGGTAAAGGTCTCATCTCCCCACATGGTTACTATATAAAGGGATGGGTCACATGCCCACAACTATACAGTTCCTAGAGTTGTATAATATGACCTGGAGGGAACATCCAGGTGGCAGTGCCCAGAGTGTGGGAAGATTCTGGGCAAGCTGCTTGCTCAGAAAGTTCCCACACTACCCATGTGCATGGATACACAACACACAGAAGCAACAACAGGGCAACAATGAAGGAATGGGAGGAAGGGAGTGGTTGGGGAGTCTGGGGCACCCTAGGGCAGGGTGCTGAACCCTGACAGTCCCCACTGAGTTTTGCCCTATCTCCAACAGGCCTGCTCCATCCACAAGTTTGCTCAAAGTCCACTGTAAGTCTCTGCTCCACAAATAAGGGAACTCCCCCAGATGTCAAGCTCAGGGCACAGCACTCCCCTTGAGTTGCTGAGGCTGCAATCCCATTCCGCCAACACTGAACAGCACTTCCAGACACACCACTTGCTTCCACCCATACCTCTGCACGTGCACACTCTGACAGATGGGATTCATGACTTTCTTATGTGATGCTTTCATATCACTTTCAACTTAAGGGTAACATGTAATTACCCATTATGCCCCCAATTGTCATTGTTGTACCAAGAATCCTAATTTATGATCAATCACAATGATTCTTGGGAAGACTCATAGTGATTCATGAAGGTCCATGAGGGTCCATGAGGGTCCATGATCCTTTATGAAGCCCCATGAGGGCTCATGACACTTCATGACACTTCATAGACAGGCATGTAACCACTCAACACCTGCCTGGAAGAACCACTTAAGTCATGAGCAATCATGACCCCCCATGCAGGTTCATGACATCTCATGAAATTCCATGATGGTTTGTCATGAACCAGCATGACTGTGTATGACACTTCATGCTGCTTCATGAAGTTTGGTGACCATTCATGAAATGTCATGACTTCCATGACAGTTCATGAACCACCATTACACTTTTTGCAAGTTACTGGCATTCCGCACCCTCTGCCCACTCCGTGCCCTCTGCCCATCTCTGCACCCTCTGGCCACTTCTGGTTGCCCTTGACACCTCTGGTCAGGTCAACACTCCCACTCCCCTCTGTACCTCTGTTGGCCTTCATGCTGTCCTTGTGTGATGGTGCTGACAGATCAACCTCTGTTCGCGGACTTGTGTTGGCACCGCACCAACCCCGCTTATTTGCGGACTTGTATCGGCGCCATGCGCTGACCTCTGCTTTTGTCCTCTGGCCATTTTTGTCACTTGGCAACATAACATTCATTCCTTGCCGAGTGCCTATTATGTTCACCCCAATATTGGCATTTGATCCGTGTGCTATTGCACTTTCCTATTCATTCATTTAATCTGTCAATATTGGTACTTGATCCGCTTTGACTTTATTCATTCCTTGCCTCCCATTTCCCAGGTTCTTGTCCTTGGTTTAGTTTGACAAGTCCCCACTCATTTCCGCTTATTTCCGCACCGGACCAACTGGTCCCTCTTTTGATTTCTCTTATTTACTTATACCTTGTAAATACTTTTGGGGACCTCAGTCTGAAATCACCTAGAGCACCCCCCCTGTCTGGTCTGAGTCTCTCCTTCTGCAAAGGGGGCTTCCCCCCTCTGAGTCCATGCTCGCGGAGTCCGCGCTCCTCCTACAGGTCCGCTCCGCCTGCAAGTCTTGTTTGAAGTCCGCTGTGAGTGTCAATCCGTAAATATGGGATCTCCCCCAAACGTCAAGCTCAGGGCACAGCGCTCCACCTGAGTCGCTGAGGCCGTGATCCCAACTCTGCTAACCTTGAACAGCGCTTCCGGATGCGCTGCATATTTCCACCCGCATATCCGCGTGCGCACTCCAACAGACCTCTGCATCACCTCTGACCTCAACTCAGACAGAACCCAATCCGCCTTCTATCCACCTTCTGACAGTGTTCCGACTCTGACAGTACTTCCGACTCCGACAATAATCCCATCTCTGACAGAAGGTTACTTCTTCAGTTCCCACCCCAGGTACTTTTATTATAGGTTAAAAACACCCACTGGTTCAGGTTGGGGGGGACCCTCAGGGCCCTCTCAAAATCCCCCCTATCATACACAACTTTGAGCTATTGAAACGACAGAAGCCAAACCAAACAACATGTATCATTGGATTTCTGTCAGGGCACACACCCTGACTAGCCCGGACCCGGACCCGCGTCCGGACCCGCTTCCACCTGCTGTGCTTCCCGCATGCGCGCACGCTCCGCGCGCCGCATGCTCCGGGCCCGGTTCCTACCCCTTCATGTGACTTCCAGGTATCCCTGGTGTAGGAGAAATAATATTCAAAGAATAAAACAATGATCTATCAGAATAGTCAACGAACAGGTGACAAGTTCAGACGTTTAACAGATCTCATGATCTTTATGAGACTGGACAGACATTAGATCATTATAAATTATCTACACCCATGTAGTATGAGATTTAATCTACTACAATCATGCCTAGAACTTGGCATAGGTGTAATATTCAAAGAATATAACCCTACAACAAGAAAATAGCACATAGACGGCAGAATAAGAAGGAACATTGGGAAAGAAATGTGAATATCTCGGGAACCAGTAAACTTTTGACTGTAATCTTTTTACCATCTGAAAGGACTGTTTCTTAACTTTATCCACGGTTTTGTTTCATTCTAAAAGCTTCAAAACTGACGGAGATATCGCTCAAACGGCGAAACACCTTATAATTCATATATATTTATTTGCTAATTCTTACAAAAAGTAATGTGACTCAAGGGAAATATATTGGCGCCCGGAAGTCTGGCGGACCGAATACCATATGATAGAGTATTCCCCGGCGCGGGCGGACAGTTTTTGATCGCATCAGAAGAGGAGAAAATGCTAAAAAAACGGATCTTGTATATTTTCCCATGATTCATCAAAACTTTTTGATTTTAAGCTCAAATAAATCGGAACAAAGGAATGATTGATGATCTGGATCTCGGATCATAAGCATAAAGTGATTCAGAAGTCCGCGGATCAGTTAATTAATTGGGAAGGCTCTAGAACATTAGTAATGATGCGGCTTCACAAAAAGGGGTCAATTAGAGAACAGCCTAGAAAGTTCCTTTATAGCCGAGTCATTTCTAAAGATAACCGTTCGTAATTAAGGCGGTGTAGAGCATAGCTTCAGCGCTACAATATCCCGCTGAGATCGGCCCAAAAGACAAAGAAATGAATTACTTATTGCTGAGTCATGTCCTAAGTCCATTATTAAGCTTACACAGCCCAAGCCCCTATATCATTCTAGAACTATCTATAATACAAATGTAGCACATGTAACTAGTGCGAGGCGTGGGAGTAGAGAGGCCTCTGAAAAGCATAAAAGGCCACCGCTTCTGCCCCCTCTCAAACCTCAGGTAGAAATAAAAGTTTAATTCTCCTCACCAGTGGTTGGTTCGTTTGCTCCAAAAGATAAAAGCAAATATTAGTTGTTAGCTAATATAAAACTAACACGTCACTCTAAGCGTGAGTTAGGGTCAGTTAGACACAGCTGAACAAAAGTGTCATAGTGAGAATTAGTGAGAATTTGGTGGAGGGACTTCTTAATTGAATAATCTCTCAGCAATTTTTGGTTATCACACCACAGGAGAAAAGTGAGCGATCCTGAACCTGCTAGATAACTAGCACGCACTCTAAGCGATAGAACGAGCAGTTTGGTCACTCCTGTATTGAGTAACATTTATTGCGGAATTATTTTATTAGCAGTTTTCCTTCAGTAAATTATCAGGAAAATCACATCCTACTGAAAAGTGGTAAATATAGGTGTAATATTGACTAGAAATCATAGTAAAGTCAATATAGAATGTTATCCGTAGACGATCTATACGTCAGGTGAGATCGTTGGGGGTGTTTATTGTTGTTTAGACAGTGAACAATCATATATTTGGCAACCAAAACACGGTCAGTACGCAAATCAGCACAAAACTCTAATATCGTTATTGGACGTAGGAAACTGGTTACATAAGGTGATCCAGCTCCGCTCCTTCACCGGGGAGCAAGGCTCCCCAGAACAACAACAACACCAGGCGCAGATAAGTACCATGGACTACATGACGCACGCAGCACAAATGAGTGCTGTGAACCAACAACCATCCGCGTTGCTAACAGGCACCGCATACCCTCAGCCTCCTCAGAGGGGCTTCCAACCATATGTGGTGCAAACTGCACCGATGGTGCAACAAGCGCCATTCCAGGGGCAGCATTTGCTGCTGCAGCCCCAGGCATACTCCCCAGGGAACTTCCCTGGCCAGATTAACCCCTGGATCGGCCAATTCGGCCCAGGTCCAACAACACCCCAGCCAAATGCAGGCTGGGAATCAGCCATCGCGTCAGTGGTAGCTGCTCAGACAGGTCAGCTCCACGAGGAGCTGAAAGAAATGAAGTCCCTCATAGGAGGGAGACGAGGGAGCGACAGCGGCTCCTCGTCCGGGCCGTCCAAATGGGCATGGTCTGATAACTCGAGGGCGTCAGAAGATGCCTGTGACCATTGCACCCACTGGAGGTGCGAATACAACAGAGCACGAAGAGATGCTGAGGGCATCTTTGACTCTCTGAAAGACACAGAGAGAGAAGTCGATCTCCAAAAAAGGGAGATCGAATTACTGAAACGCGAGCTCAGAGAGGCACGCGCACTGGCAGACCTCGCTGCCAAACCCATCATGATGGGGGCCTCCCAGGTCAGGGGGAGGGGATACGGTGCCGGGGCACCAACTATCCTGCCACCCCATGGACAGGCGACCCTGTCTGGGTTGCATAAGGGCCCACCCTCAGAAGGGCAAACCCATGTCGAGGGGAAGAGGGAGAGCGGTAGGCAACCGACGGCAGACCCTAAAACGGGGACCACTGCCAGAGGTGGCGGGCCGCTGAGTACCTCAGCACCCTATGGGCAAGCTACCCTGCAGGGAAGTGTCCACATGCTATACGAGACCGCCGAACTCAATGAGTTCGGCAAAGTCGAAGCTCCAGTCGACGTAACATTCGACCCCAACTTCCCCATGAGGAGAATAGCGGGGTCAGAAGCGGCGCACGATGCCACATACGCTTGGTGGACAAGCGTGAGTGGGAAAGAATTCGTACACTGGTACGAACAGGCCGAAGCCGCCTTCAAAAGCGGCAAGGTACACAGAACCCTTCGCGATAAAGCGAAGGAAACTGAGAAATACTTCTTGGGACTCCCGAGTATTGCAAGACTCGCGGAGGAGTATAATTCCCCGGAGAATAAGGGAAAAATCTCCTGGGAAAGTCTAGGCAAAGCCGCCTATCTAAAGTCCCAGTTCAAACCACTCAGGACTCCTGAGGAACGTGCCGCAAGAACTGCGGAACGGGAAGCGAAAGCTTCCAAATACTGGGAAAGAGACGCAAGTCTCCGCGCTGGACAACCAGCCCAACGACCACCCTTCCCCACAGGAAGAACGGTAGACCTACCATACTCCACACCTGAGACAAGTAGCTCAGGAACACAACAACACACTCCCACCCAGGGAGCGCCCACTTCGTCGAGCCCACAGCCTGACAATGTAGCCCAGGCTACGTCATCGCATCCGACGCAGCAATCGGATGTCCAGATGAACAACCCGGAGGAAAACCCTCCTCCGGGGCAATGACTCCACCCTTGAGAAAAGGGAAAGTGACACGGTAATACGCCATCGAGGCACCCGTGAAAACACCTTCCCCCAACTTGAGGCCCCGCACACAATACTGTATGCGAGGAACCGCAAGTAACAATTGCGGAAATCTCCACTCCACCAAAAGACCCACATCCACCACCGCTCATGTGTAAACACCACTTACACACGAACCCTCACGGAACAAGTGAGGAACACCAAAGACATACAACCTTTGGGTCGAAATTCACTTTCGACAAACTCCACTATTTTTCTCCCTGCGATACCCATGTATCGCCGTTCACTTCAAAGTAACGGCCCACACTCATTTATTTCTTAAACCCTCCCTCTCTCCTTCACCGACATGTATAAAATCGCCCACTTTAAAGTGGTGACAACAAAAAACACTCATTGACAATTCCAAACTCAAGTAAATCAATTATTAAAAATTTGTTTTATTTCACTATCAACCTTGTATGCATTGCAAATGCAACGCAAGGGGGGAGAATGTCAGGGCAATAGCCCCGAACCCCGAGTCATATGTAAATTAGATACATATAGTCACGTTGTAACGGGTCTATCCAACTAGACTCGCAACAGGAAAGAGGGGGGGATAAGGATCTCACTGAGGGTCAGGGCTGAAGTGGGGTATATTGGTCCTCTAGAGTGTGGTGCTGATACTCTCTACCAAACTGTACAGCAGGTCACGGAAGAGTCCGATAGATAAATAAGGAAAGAGTATCACATGACAATAAGAAAATGGAAACATCTGGCTCTAGACACCGGAAATGAAATCAGAAAAATTAGGAAAAATAGGAAATATGTGTAAGGAGTGGACATGGGTTACATGTGATGGATGTGAGGTGCTTGCTGAGGGTAGTAGAATCGCGGGATTTGGCCCGTTTAGGGTGCACCGGCAAATCCCCGTTACAACGTGGGTAAGCGGGAACCTCCGGGTAACTGCTTACACACCACCGTAAAATACACATACTTGTATCACTTACGGCTTTGTGTGCTGAGCTACCCAAAGACCTCACAAGGTCTTACACAGCAAAGTGCTGACACTGTCAGCCCAGGTCTGACTGCAACCAACCACCCACTATGGAGGTCCTCTGGGCAAAGTGCTGACACTGTCAGCATTTTCTGGACCAGGTCTAACTACACTACCACCCACTATGGAGGTCCACTGGGCAAAGTGCTGACACTGTCAGCACTTTCTGGACCAGGTCTGACTACACTGTCACCCACTATGGAGGTCCAGTGGACAAAGTGCCAACACTGTCAGCACTTTCTGGACCAGGTCTGACTGCACTGCCTCCCACTATGGAGGTCCTCTGGGCAAAGTGCTGACAGTGTCAGCACTTTCTGGACAAGGTTTGACTGCACTGCCACCCACCATGAAGGTCCTCTGGGCAAAGTGCTGACAGTGTTGGCACTTTCTGAACCAGGTTTGACTGCACTGCCACCCAATATAGAGGTCCACTTGGACAAGTGCCGACAGTGTCGGCACTTTCTGAACCAGATCTGACTGCACCACCACCCAATATGGAAGTCCTCTGGACAAAGTGCTGACACTGTCCGCACTTTCTTGACCAGGTCCGATTGCACTGCCACCCAATATGGAGGTCCTGCCAACACTGTCAGCACTTTCCAGACTGGTTTGACTGCAGAATATGGAGGTCCTCTTGGACAAGTGCCAATGCTATCATCACTCTCAGGACTGGCACATGTTAGTTTCCATATCGGGCCACTTTCACAGTATTTTCACCATATCTCCCCCAGTTCTTCTCCGATCCAGATGGATCTAGTATCGTTGGAAAGCTATTGTCAAGGCGAGTCCAACGAGTCCAAGCTTGGGAGATTTAGTACAGCCCTTGTGGAGATGGTCATATTCTATCCATTGTGTTGCTACTCCCATATATCTTTCATATTTACTTTGTTCTTATGTTGTTCTTGTAATAACTGTGCAATGCGATACTTGTATTAGTAAAGTATCGGCTGCCAGAGCAAGTCCCATCCTTATATACATAAATGTGGGCTCTACACCACTGAGGTGAAACCGAGAGTATCAAAGTGTGAAAACAATGGTGAGTAACAACACAAAGGGAAAGAGAAAGGTTGGGTGGTGATCACGCCTCAAAGCGCTCCTGCCTCCCAAAGCAAGTGTGTGCAGCCTGGGTACCTTGCCTTGGCAACCTTTGTGCCAGGCAACCTTCGGCCCTGACCGCAAGTGGCGTTGGGCTGCAGTTTCCAACAGTTCTGTCCATTTCTGTCTGTCCCCAACAGGATCAGATCCCTTGGACATTAGCTTGGATCAGCTTTGGTTATATGTATCTATACAGTGAGTCAACACTGCAGTTTCACTCCCCCTTTGTTGCCTGTGTGTGTGAGGATGGGCTGATGAGCCTCCATTCCCACTATGGAGGTCCTCTTGAACAAGTGCCATTGGGTCATAGTGTCATATCCATACAATCCCGACCTCCGCTCCGGGCTCCCGGAACTCCGAACTCCGACTTCCGGAGCCCTACTTCCCTTCCGTCACCTTCTCCTTGCCGACTCCCAAGAGGTTATCCCACCTCCGGCTCGGACACCACCTTCGGTCCGACTCCGGAACATTCCGGGTCCGACCCCAACCTCGACACCTTCCAGACGAGTACGCAAAACCTATGCTCCCGACTCCGGACCTCCGCTCTGGTATCCCGTTCACGTCTCGTCTCCGGAACCTCTGGTCTTAGCTCCGACCTCGGACTTTGACCCCACCTCCGCTTATACCCATCGTATTGGTTAGCTCATTCCATTTAATTACCTTTGCCAATATTCCGGAGTTTAACCTCCGAGTTTGGACTTTCCGGACTTACTCCGGACCTTGCAACTATTGCATTGTCCATTTCAATTCCGCTATTCTCCCTCATTCCTATTTGGGCTGCTGCTTCCTTTCTATTCAGTCAGCTAGCCATTCCCGACTCCCATCCTCCTTCCTTCCTTCTTGGGCCTTGGCCCTTCATTCCTCCTTTGGGAAACACCATTGAGTCAAACACTTGACCCTCGGTGTTGTTCCTCTTTCCATCTCCCTTTGTCTCCTTTTGTCCTACCCTTGTTCCTTTTGATTCCGGACCCCTCCTTATATACAATGTACCTAGTAACTTGTAACCTCAGTCCGAAATCGACATGAATTCCCCCAAGAGACTTTCCCTCTGCTAGATCCGAAATTAGGGACCCCTAGGACAACCAGCAATGGCACAGCGCTCCGCCTGAGTCGCTGAGGCCGAGGTCCTTCCACGCTAAGTCTCCGATTCCACTCCGGAGTCGTCCGAATCCGCCCATTCTAACACATAGTGTTATAATTGTGGTGTTATAACTTATAATTGCCGCATTGCAGCCTGACCTCTCTCTGAGTGCGATATCACAATGTCAATAGATATCGCACTCAGCTCTACACATCATACTTATATACATCTCTGTGTGGCACAAATGAACAAGGCTAAAGCATTAGGACAACAAAACTTCCCATAAAAATCATAACAACAAGGGCATCCGAATGCCACTTCAACACTTCCCCTCATTCCGATGACCATACATTCCTCCAGTTCTGTTGGCAGGACATATCAAAGTCGCATGCAGCAGTGGTGGCCATGGGTGCATAGATCAGGAAGTGTAGCAGGCATGTTCAGTGGGGGAATGGTGACATCAGCATGTACAGTGATGAGCAGGAATGGGTAGGAAAATGGGTAGTGGCAGACAAGACATCATGTTTCGATTGGAAGAACAAGCAGTGTCAAAACACAGACAGACAGCCAGCAAAATGCAGCTAGCATCGGCAGCCTACAGGGTAATTTTCAGAGATTACACTCAAGTCACCCAACTGGCAAGGCAGGGTGATGTCAACACAGGCAGTGCATGAGCAAGCAGCTAGCAAACACAACTAGCAAGGTGGTGTTGACATCGGCAGTGAAAATCGCAAGCCCAACGGCAGGGCACAGGGCAGTTACAGAGCTTTATCCTCAAGTGCCCAACATTTGATCACAAGCCCACACAGAACAGTCCAATCATCGGTGAGGTTACAGGACACTCCGATCGCTGTAAGCAGGGTGGCATAATACATCAGCGCATCATCTGCAGTGCGTTTCGATTTTCCCTTCAGCAACATTGGGTTTCTACCAACTCTTCCCTCAACACGATGTCCTGGCCTTTCCTACTTCAACAACATCGGGTTGCTACATCAACCCTTCCCCTCAACCCGACATCCATACATCTCACTTTCTCCACTGTGGTGTCAACAGGCACAGGTGATGCGGGTACAGCAACTCGACAATGAGGGGGGAATGGCAAGAGGGACAGTGGAACAACGGGCAGTGACAGTGCTGACACACAGACAGTGGACAGTGGAAACAGCAGGGGGGACAGTGCAGAGAATGGCACAGACAGCGCTTGAGCAACACAGCAATACTTCCCCTTGCTCAAAGTGCCTATAGCGTACAGCGAGTACAGCCCACAGTGACAGCGCTATTACAGCGCATAAACAGGTCTAGATGACTAGATGACAACAGCACAGTGGTGCTTATCGTCAATGGGCCTCCTCAAACACAGGGAAATCATACAGCAAGTATGACACAGATACGAGCGGGGTGATGGCCGACAGCACTGGTGCAGTGTGCATGACCATGGGGATATGCGGGGTTTTTCAAAGCTTCAACAGCAACTGTACGCACTCACAGCAATGTAGGCATGACATGTTGATTGCGCACAATTCACAGACATGGGGCATAGCAGTGCAAGCAGCATGTGTCAAATGGTCGCAGGTGGCCTCAGCATGGATGCACAGCGCATGGAGGGGGGTGGGCAGCAACACTGGAAATGGCAGCGGTAATGTGGGGAATGGGGAGCAGGGAACAGTGGTGGCAGCAACAATGGCTGTGCTTTGAGCACTTGATCAGCTCATAATCTCCCTCCCTTGCTCAAAGTGCCCGTTGGTCCCAAGTGCTCAGCTTTCGCAGTGATGGAGCATATGGAGCACCTGTACATCAGCAATGGCAGCGCTTGTCAATAGCACACAGAGAACATGGGGATCGGTGGCACAGTCAACCCCATACAGTAGCGCGTGGTCAGCATGCTGAAGTTTCACTAACCTCAAGCACCCCAACTGCTAAACAAACAGCAAGTGTGACTAAGCATAAGAAACAGAACACAGAAATGTCTCATCTGCGGGTTTTTACTGAACCCTCAAACAGCATGGGAATGTCTCATCCGCAGGCATCATGGGCAGTGCTTAACAACAGTGTGCAGATGGGGTAGGCAGCGGTTGCATTATCAGATGTGGTCCAGAAGGTATTGTGGGTGAGAATGTTCGCATCAGGAGGCACTTTGGATGCGATCTAGGGGGGTGGTTTGGTTCTGAATGTCACAATGGGGGGTCCTTCGTTTGCTTCGCTCATAACTCCTGAAGTAGTCAGCCGTTCACCTCTACACTCAGTATGTAGATAGCCCTAATCTTCCTCTATCGGACAAGCGCAAAATCGTGTCTGAGTGATTCCTAGATGGCACTCACATTGAGGTTTACTTCTGATCATTAAAAATACACGTTCTCGATGACAATCTCCCCAACTTCTTCACCAATCCCAGCATTATAGGGCTCATTACAATCCTGTGATCAACCCATTCTCTTATTAGGGAAAAACACCATTCAGTAGCGGTGCGTTGTTGTGGGGACAACTCCGTGTACCGCAAAAAGTCGGATTCTGCGGAATTTGGCCACAAACACCCACTACATACCCGCTGACGCTCCCGATGCTCATTCTATCACTATCCAACACTCCATACACTCATTCCTTATTTTTCCTTATTTTCCCCATCATTCCCGACAACCCCAAGCAAAATTCCCACGCCCAACCACGCCACCAATTTCACCCCCTCTCCACATCTCAAGAACCACTGCACCAATTGGGACGAATAAAGGCTCATTGGAAAGCTGGAGACGAGGAGGTTGCTGACGGGAGGATAGGTGGGCGCTGTGGCGAAGTGTTGCGGAGATAACTTTCACAATTTCCATTTCGGACCCGTTATCACATATTCCCCATTCATTCATTTTTCTTTTATTGTTTCTTTGTTCCCAATTGAATATTCATCATTTACGGTTGCCTAACGGCCCGTTTACATCCCCCCATGCCATTCATTCCATTTCAAACATATATAAACTAGATAACAGCTTGTACATAACAAGTTAGTATTGAATAGACCCGTAAAGGGACAAGCAGAAGTTACATCCAAGTGGCAAAGACGCCATCCACGACCCTAACGCCCCCTCTGAGTTAGTTGATAACGTCTAAGACCCCTCTCATCATAATACTCAGCCTTGACGTCCAAGAGAGACATAGGTGAGTGTTTGTTTGAGGTTTTTGCAGACTCATTAGCGCCCATGGACCAAAACCCGGCCCCACGAACCACACCCACGCACACTACCACCCTCCCCCTTCTCTCTGTCTCGAGTCTAGGTGATAGACCTGTTACAGCGTGGCAGGGTGTGCAGGAGCAGGACAACTTCAGTAGCACAAGTGACAGTGCACAGGCAGTTGTTGTCATATCCATCCCCAGCCATCGACTTCCACTCCCTCCGATCCCTCCGGTCTACCTCCACTCCTTCTTCACTAACCTCGGAGCTCCCATATTCCGTAACCACCTCAGTACCTCTCAATGGTCACCACCCCCTCTTTTCAATTTATTACCTACGCCTCCCTAAGTATGGAGCCCTGAAGGCTTCCAGACAGCTCCGATGTCCGCTAGCGCACTCCCGCCTCTGCTGGGCAATACACTCGCTTGCCCTGCAAGCCCACCTTTGGGCCTATCCCTCCTTTCTGTTTCTGGGTTATCGCCTGCCATTCTGTTAACCCTGTAACCCGACTCGTCGGTAATATTCAATCGGCTAATGTCTAACCCTGTTAGCTCCACTCCGCTCGGCTCCACCATTTGCGGGCCCGCTCTCATTGTAACCATATATATACTCAACTTGTACATAGGCTACACCTCAGTAATAAAATCGACTAGAGTTTACCCCCTTCAGTTCTGGTTGCCAGTTAGTAAGTTAGGGCACGGACGTGTTACTTGGCACAGCGCTCCTGGCATAAGTCACTGAGGCCGAAGCCCTCCATCACAGAGACACTCCCTTGTCTCAACCTGGTCTCTGACAGTTGTGGCAACAGGGATGGGACATGGTTGGCAAGGAGCAGAGAGGGTAGTACACATGCAGTACTAGGTCAAATGTCAATGGAAATAGTTCAAGCATCCCAACAACAACATCGATGGCTAATCCACATCAGCAACACATCATTGCATGGATGATCAGGCACCAGACACATTGCATTGGTCAGCGAAGTCAGCTAGGATGTATTGATGGCAGAGCATGTGTGGCAGCCACCAGTCATGGATGTGGCAACAATGATGGTCAGGTGAGCAGTAGGGCAAGGGGGGTTCATCTCAGCATGGCAAGGCAGCCCAAGTGCTGGGTGCGTCATGAGGACAATTCAGGGATCATGTAGGATGGGGTGGAAGAGTCCAATGACAGGGCGGTTCCAATGGCAGGGCAGTTCCAGCAGCAGGATGGCCAAAGAGTGGCGGTGGCAAACAAGCAGGAGATGGCGATGTCAGAGTGGGGTCAGTCAGCACATAACAGCAATGGCTGCACTCAGTGAACATGGAGGTCAATGGCAACACCAGGAACAGCTGCGCTTTGAGCACTTGATCAGCTCACAATCTGCCTCCCTTGCTCAAAGCGCCCAGACATAACGTGCTCGGCAGCAGCAGGGCGAGGGGGATGGCAATGGCAATGATGGTATAAGCAGTTGGGGGGCATCAAGTGCAGCAACAGTAACGATGTGTCAGATGGTGGCAAAGGGGGTGAACATGGGGGGCGATGCGATAGGCACCCAGAGTCATTGTTTACTTCGTTAATAACTCCTGCAATAATGCATCAATCTCCTCCAAACTCGTCATGCAGATAAACCCGATTCTCCTTCATCGAAAGAGCCCAGGATCAAGTCTCGGAGATTCGTAGGTGGCGCTGGCGTCGAGTTTTAAGTTGAATCTTTCCAAAATGCGTCCTTTTGCGTCGATCTCCTTCAGTCTTTCATCAATCCCGACGTTCAAGAGGTCGTTCGAATCCTACAAAAAACCTCTGCAACTTCTCTTATTTCGCCAAATCGTGATTCCTACTCATTGGCATCGAATGCGCGTTGGGAAGGTTGGAGATGGGCAAGTGCCAAGCACAGGCACTTTCAGGGCATTCAGGAGGGGGGGATGACAGGGCAGTTGTGCCCAAGCAGTGGACAGGTGGGTTGGATCACAAGCAGCTGCAGCAGGTGCACTACTCTGTGAGGTCCGTGTCGTGGGGCGGCATGGCAGCCTTCATTGTCGCGAAGCAGTGATGTTGAACAAAACACACGTCAACATCGGTACAATGGGGCACAGTCACCATAGCAGGCATGTGGGCAGTGGAGATAGCGAAAGAACAGCGCAAGCACAACATTCAAAGAGTGGTAGTGTCAAACGAGCAGCGGAGTTGACTGGGGGTTATAATCGCGGTGTTATAACTTATAATTGCAGCAT
Source organism: Cantharellus anzutake (assembly GCF_015039405.1). Classification (NCBI taxonomy): domain Eukaryota; kingdom Fungi; phylum Basidiomycota; class Agaricomycetes; order Cantharellales; family Hydnaceae; genus Cantharellus; species Cantharellus anzutake. Next base: position 26,542 of record NW_024066965.1, read on the forward strand.
TGCAGCCACATGTAGAAACCCAGATTTGACAGGATTCCATCAAATTTTGTATTGTGGGTCAAGGGAGTAATGAAAACAGGGTGGGACCCACATGAGGCATTGCAGTGTAGGATCTCACAAATCCAATGCACCTTAGTTGGATTTGGTCAAGAAATGAGGGAGAGCATCCACAATAAAGATTGTGTCTCATGCCTGCCAAAATGTGGATTGCCTGCATTCTGCCATGTCAGTGGCTTGACATCCATGTGAAGATAGTTAATTACATGTAGTATCAATGTCATATCCGTGCATACTCGATCCCAAACCGACTCCTGGACCTCCATCTTCACCACTTCCGGAGTCCTACCCTATCTCCGTTCGCTCCGATACTCATCTCGGACTGAACATCACTCCTCTCGCTCCTCCTCCTACTCCTCCTCATGACACCTCCACCCTTCCGTTACTCTTCCTCCCACTCCTCCTCTTCCTCCTCACAACACCTCCACCCTTCCGTCATTCTCCTACCCTTTGCCCGTCCGCTCCGATACTCACCTTCGGACCTGACACCTTTCCTCTCCTCCACTCCACCCCCCTTTCATCTTCTCTCTCTCTTCCCTCTGGCCCTCTTCCACCAACCTTCCACCAAGTTGCGACCTTCCATCGCTGTCCCACACCTCATACTCAGACACCGCTCGTACCTTCACTCCGAGACTCCGTCATAGTTCCTACCTCGGACTTTGACTCCACCTCGGCTTTAGTCCATTGCATTGGTGACCTCATACTACGTAAACACCATTGCCAATATTCCTTGGACTTTCAACCCCGCCTCCATAACCTCCGTAAGCTCCACAACCTCCGAGCTCCACAGATCATCTTTGGCACTTTCGCTGCTTGTAATGTATCTTTCATGTTTCCCCCTCATCCCTATTTGGACTGCTGCTTCTTCCCATTCTAGCCAGTTAGTCATCATCCCCACTTCCCCTCATCCTCCTGCCCCTCTGGGCTTCGCCCTCCTTATCTCCTTTCGGATGTACCACAGGTTCAGCCCTATGACCTTCGGTACCGCTCCACTTCTGTCATCCCTTTGTTCCGTTTGGACGCCTTCGTTCCGATTCGGACCCCCTTTGTTTCCTTGTGCTTTTGCCCTCTCCATATATATATTGGCGCTTGTACATACTTGTTTTAGGCCTTAGTCTAAAATCGACCTGAAATTCCCCCTAGAGACTTCCTGCCCGCTGCCTATGAAATTAAGGACCAAATGGACAAACAGCAATGGCACAGCGCTCCACTTGAGTCGCTGAGGCCAAGGTCCCTCCTTGCTAAGTCTCCGGTTCCCCTCCGGAATCGTCCGCCCTCGCCCAGTTCTAACAATCAAGCCAAATCAGTCTCATCTTGTAGGATGGGAGATTTCCACACCCCCCTCCTAATCAGATTCCCATCCCACATAGCCTTGTCATCCACCAAGGGATTGAGAATGAGCACAGGGAGCCTTGTTCCAGCCCTGTCAGCAGGGAAAGTGTCTGAACTCCGAGGGTTGGCTGTAGTGTACCACATTCGTGAAAGATCTGAATATGGTACCCAAATGAGTTTGGAGTATACTGTCTCCCAAATTTTCTCTCTGATACGATTACCACCAGTATGGTCAAACTTTATGATGAATTCCCACCAAGAGACGTGAAATGGATGCCTCTTCCATCCTTTGCCCCCATCTTTGAACTGAATACGCCCCCCCTGTCTCCTGTCCCGATTGTATTTGCCCCGCATTCTTGGTGGTTCCCATTGGAGGTCTGGAGGTGGGAAAGTGAGTTGGAATGCAACATGAAACTCAGAAGGGTTGCACCTTCAGAGGTGAGCTCCAATGAAACCACTTTTATGCAGATCTGGTTCCTCAAAGTACTCCATACCAGGATGATCGATAAGGTTGTCTGGATCACAGACGATGTGATAGAACACATCAGAAGATGGGGTCTGTGGTACTGGGATGGTCTGCAGGACGTTGGAATAGAAATACTGGATAATCTGGTGGAGAGACTTTGTGTAGATTATTGAGGTGGTCCCTTGAACAAGCTGAGGTACAGAATGGTGGTCTTCAACAGAGTAGGCAGTCCTCAGGTGCTTGATATGGTGCTTCTTGAGTTTGACATGAAGATCAGCTGGAAGCTCATGTTCTGGTTCGAGTACAGGGGGGGCTTCTGTATGGTGAGGTCTGGGGAGACGGAAAGGGGCTCTTACTGCAGTGTAGAGGGTGGCTGAGAGCAGTGTTTTGATCTCCTCGACAGAATAGCCCAGGAGGTGGTTAAAATGGTCCTCATCCAGTGGCCACCATCGTACCAGTCCAAGTGTGGTATGTGCCCTGAATGAAGGGGCGATTCGCCCACAATTGGAGGGGCCACCATAACTGATGTCCCTGAACCAGAGAACATTTCCAGGTGCAAATGGGCGACATTGTTCACCCTCAGCCTGGTCTCTGTGAGGGTTTCTGTCACGTCCATCCAGGACATCTGGGTGTAAGAAGTTATTGGTCACTGGGAGGGAAGCACACATGAGTGCATGCTCTGAGGAGCCTGTGGCAGGCCTGCTGTTGAGCATGTTGATGTGCCATAGGAGTGCTGCAGTGAGCTCCAATGCATAAGGCTGCACCCTGGACTTGGGGGTGGCATTCTGCTGAGCTGCTATGAGCTGACGACATGCATGGGCAGTCAGGAGTTTGAACAACCTAGATTGAATGGTTAACCACAGCGCAGATATAATTTAACCTTTCTTGACTTACCACCACTGTCAAGCAGGTACAGAGATGGTGCATTCCTCGATAAACTCCCTGGTTATGCCCCTCCTCAATGCATTCCTTGCTTTCCCCAGTGGCACACAAATCTCCATTCTGGCTGTTCCCTCTGTGCACTCCTCGTTGGCTAAACTCCACACTTGATCCAGGTTATCGAATTCTCGCTGGAGTTTCTTTTGGTTCTTCTCCAGGAGGACGTTTTTCTTGCTAATCTCCAGCATGGGATGGAATTTGTCTGCCCTTCTGGCCACTGCCTTCTCAGAAGCATACCACTGTGCATAAACAGGCAACCGTGCACGATGGGGTAATGCACAATGGCCACCAGCCAAAGATAGGATGCCTGCTTGAACATCACAAAAGTACCCTTCTCGTCCTGGTGTGGTCCAACCTCTTTCAACCTCTCCCTGATACCCATGGGCAAGGACCTGAAGGACATCATGATGCTTGGATGCATCCCAGTGGAGGACGAATTCCCTCCTGTGGATTTCCAGCCCCACATCCACCCATGTGCTTCTCTGCTCCTCTGCCGATAATTGATGGTTGAAGAGCCCAAGGATTTGTGTCCATGCTGTCTCTTCTTCAGGAGAATGGGCATGGGCATCCTCCAAGGGAATTGGATGTGTGGTGCTAAGTTTTATGCCCTTGATCTCTAAGCCAAAGAAAAAGCTGCATGCCCATTTAAGCCTTTCTGCCTTTATCTGGAGGCAGTGCCTCATCTGGAGGACCAAGTCATGAAGGAGAGATGAGGCAAAGAGTCGTTTTCCACCAACCACCTTCCCATCCTTAGTGTGGGAAAGGATACCATCTAGTAGGTGGTAGGGGGGATATGAAGGGGCAGAATGGGGGATTATGTGAATGATGGCAGGACGCAAGACTTCATCATAAAACTCAGCAATATGCACCTCATCCACCCGGTTGTTGACCATGTTTGTCAGGTATGGAAAAAAACATCCTGATAAGGCCGTTGTTGGAATATCTTCCTAGGCAGTAGTTTGGTATTTTATTTGCCTCTGTTGCATTGGGCCCCACAGTACAATCCTAGATAACAGTCAATCGCAAGAGACATGTATATGAAACTCAGGCTTACAATGGAAAAGAGGTGTTCAGGAATTTTCACATGGAGGCTGCTTGAACTTGGCAGGACATCCATTGGACGAGGAACCAGGCCAAATTCCACACTTTCAAACAGTGGCAACCGAGCATAGAATCCAATGAGAGAGTCATAGTCTCTGTGAAGAGAGACATCATCTGTGCCCAGTCTGGTTCTCATGTTCGAAGTATTGAGTCTCAAGTAACAGCCCCTTTCATCCTTGCCTTCTAAAAGAAGTTGCTCAAATCCTTCATGCAAGACCCCAGCAATTTTGCTTCTCTCCAGTCGGAAAGCCGTTCTGACATATGTGTCAGGGCGTGGGAAAACGTTACTGTGACTTGCCGTCGGCGACCATTAAGGTCCGCTACTCCAGCGTAACAGCCCGTTAAGGGCGGGGATGACAATTGCGGCAAAACAGGGTTTCAGCTTCAATGACTCCTTTGTGAGCGTTGCGCCTTGTACTTGATGTGGCCCCGATATTTCAGAGGGCAGAGGGTGCGACTGAGTCAGACAGGGAGTGCAGGGGGTAACCCTAGTTGATTTTCGAACTGAAGTACGAGGTAGTATACAACCGGTATTTAAGTGTAATGGAATGAATAGAAATAAGTTGCCAGATCTCACGGAGATTGCGGGCAGGCTTAAGAAGGAACGAAAACAAACAAAGAGCGTGGGAGAAGGATGGCCGTGCATGGCTGTCAAGAAAACAAGTGTGATAAGGAATGACTCATAGGCCCATGACGGGCCATGGAACAGGTAGCAGTAACGGGGAGGGGTGATGGGCTTGTCCAGGCAGCGTCGGGCGGGCAGCGGAGTTGATGGGGTCGAAGCGGAGAAGGGAGAAGGTGTGGGGAGTGGTCACCTGACTGTGGGAATTGCTGGGTCGTGACAATATGTTGAGAAGTCAATGTCTAAGAGATCTTCAGGGTCAAAGTCTGATGGGGTTGTTTCCCTGGAGTCCATTAGCACTGTCATCAGGTGAGGAGAAAAAGTGATGGAGAAAAAGTGATTGGCAACTCCCATTGGCCATCATAACCACCAGGATACAGCTGTCCCCACTGCAACTTTTGCTTTGGGATTACACACCAGCATCAGGTTATAGGTACAGATTGTAGAAAGCGCCCTGAGGAAGCACACAAAGAAGCGCCATTCACCAAAATAACTGCTCAGAGTAGGGATCAATGTACTTGTAGAATTAAAGTGCACATCTTTATTAACAATGTATAACATTTGTATTGACATTTTGTAGTTCATAGTCCCTGGAAGTGTTCTACCGTATTGTTCGGGTCTGGGACCTCCATGATCTTGGAGGTGTATCTAGGAGATCTGTTGTCATCATTGCTATATATCCATGATGCTTAGGCTGCAGTCTAGTCCCATGTGCCATAGGGCTTCGTTGTTGATCCGGATTTTCGGTTTTCCATTTGGAGTTTCTCTCTGGATGAGATGATTAGGCATCCATGCAGCGTGGTTTCTGTCTGAGGGTTGTGAGGGGGCATGGGATGGTGGGATGTGTGTTCTGGTATATTTTTAGTGGGGGGACGTTGTTACCATTGGTCTGGGTTGCCTGTGCATATGTGTACATAGGTTTGGGTGCTTGGAAAGAGTCTACAACTGTAGGGAAGCCTTGTTGGTAGTCTGGTGATTGGTGTACCATGTTGGTTGTGGTTGTGGTTGTGGTTGTATTGGGGACTGGTATGTTGATCCTTGCTATTTCCAGTTGTTTTACTAGTGAAGCATTTGTATCGGCAAGTTGTTTGGCGATGGTGACTGCATCTGCTAGGGCCTTCTGGCATTCCCAGTAGTAGCTCATCGTGCATGTGTTGATGTTGAGGTCTGTGGGGAGGTTGTCCAGTTTGGACTTAATTGCTTCTGGGAAGCCCTCCATTTTGTACTTGTCAGTGATGTAACTAGATATGTTTTTGAGGAGGTGGTTGACATTGTTACAAAAATGGGGCTGGAGGCGCCCATTTTCGTCTGTTCTTGGCACAGGAAAGTGGAAAAGGGTAGAAGTTGAGCTCATATGATTTTACAATAGATATGGCAGGTGTTGTTATAGATGTTTTCACAGAGACATTACTCTCGGGTTTTTGGTTGATTATTGATTTGTTAAACTTAATTACTATACAAATCATGTGATACAGAACCCATAAGAGTCTAAAATGGGAAATTCCCATTTCCATAACAGACATGCTGATGTACTCCATGTTTTTTTGATTGGGGGTGTGTCTACTGCATCCCAGTTCATGTCGGAGGGGGTCCCATGTGCTGCCCTTGGGGTTGCTGGTGAGGAGCCTGGGGAGTTACCAGGGGAGTGCACCCTTTTCCTCCTTTTGGTCATGGACAGGATGGTCAGGGCTAGGGCAGATTCTCCCTGGTGACTTGTTTTGGCTTGTGGTCACGATTCTGTTACTTTCATGTACCACATTGTGTGACACAAACAAGTGTCACACACAGTGTTACAAAATGGTGTCACCCATTATGCACTGTGTTATTGTTTCTCCTCTGTGCCATTGATTCATGGCCCACACCTACCAAATCACCCCACCCACCCCACCCAGTGTTGTTACTGGAACTGTTCATTCCTGGTAAATTCTTATGCCCCCAGGCGCCCCCAAGTACTGGACCGAATTTGGTATGAATAAGTTACTCATGCACAGTTACAGCCCCCAGTGCACTGAGCTAAAAGGAAATAAAAACATGACATGCATACAAAACAAAGTGAGGAACTTGAACAGAGAAAGGAGATTCAACAGTAACATGTACAAGTACAAAGCAAAGTGAGGAACGTAAACAAAGAGATGAAATTCAACAGTACAGATGGAGTAACTACAAATCAGAGGTTCATTCAGAGAACAACAAAAGATAAGGTGGAGAGGGGAGGAGATGGGAAGTGCAAAAAAGGCAGAGATTACTGGGCAGGTGTGGCAGTGATGGTTCACCAGTAAAAGTTTGGGAAAGAGCGGCAGGAGGACGTACTCACTGAGAGAGACATGAGTTCAGTTGACAGGGAAGACGGTTGATGCAAGCACCCTTTTATATGCATAGCCTGAACTAGTCGTGAGCACTCTCATGGTGATGGAGGTTCAGTACACACCTCTGGTGTGGTCTGTTCCATGCAGCGGCCCATCAAGTGGCAAAGACTGTGTGTGGTGCTAAGACAGGTGCAGCAGAGTAGGGTTGAGCAGGAGAAGCCTCTGTGTCAGCTGGGCTGGGTCTAATCGTAACCCTGTGATTAGTCTCATGAAATGAAATGATTAAACAACAACTAATCAGGTGTGACTAGGGTTGTAGCGGGAGATGGCCAAAGTGGCCCAGGATGTATTGGCAATGTGCAGCAAACCTGACATGACCTGCATCTCATCAGGTCTATCCAGGTGGCAGGAGGATTGGATGGTGGTTGTAAAGGGATCAACGTAAACATGTCTGCTCACCAAAACTATTAATTGGAACTGGCATCAAATGCTAATCTCCCCAAAAGAGTTCCTTGGATAAGAATCGGGTTTTGGTCAATGTAGATTAGAAAAGCTTCAGAAGACCAGCATCCAATTGCTTGGATGCGAGGCAGCAGCATTCCAGCAAGTGCAAGTGCAGTAGCACCTCCTGAGGTGTCTGTCATGGCCGTGCATTCCGGCCCATTAGCTGCCCATCCTGATGCTGCCCGAGCCCATTCCCGCTACGCGAGCGTGAGTGCGAGCCCCAACCTCAGCCCTATCCTCCCTGAGGACTCCCTGCTCACTCCCCCGCTTGCCCCTAGGCTCCCCTGCACCTGGCCGACTCCCCCACAGCCACACCAACCTTCCCACCCTGAGTCCGCCTCCAGCACCATGCCCAGCACAACTCCTCTACCCCCCCCACTTGGCCCCTACGGGGCCGCTACCATTCCTGCACCCGACTCTGGCCCAACTCCGAGTCCAGCGCCGCTATGATACCATCGCCGCTATCGCAGCCCTACGCTCCTTCCTTTATTTATCTGTTATTGTTTGTTTTGACCCTCGGTCATTGCCAGCCGCTATGCGGCCAACCCTGCTCCTTATTCTTGTTTGCTTCCGGACCCTTCGGCCTTTGGCCCGGGTCCGCTTCCATTCATTCTTTCTCCCTATATATATCCTGTATGTTACTTTATTGTACCTTAGCTCTAATATCAATTTGACCACGACCCCTCAAGTCCTGACCCCAACAAGGCAACCCCAGTGAGTCTGAAATGAGGGCCAAGAGACAGCTAGGGGGCACAGCACTCCCTTTAGAGTTGCTGAGGCCAAATGCCCTACCCTCGGGCCTTGTTCACGGCATCACGGCCATTGCAGCCTATAGCGGCCCGCTAATGGCGACCTTCAGTGCCGACCCCGGACCAGTGTCTAACAGTGTCCACTGACATTAACATCTGGAACCACCGTGTGCAGTTGATTCAAGAACCATGAGTGTATCAGCACAGTTCCCTTCTTGGCCAGCCAGAGCTTGGGTAGATGGGAAAATTTATGGTCGCGAGTTATTAAGTACCAAGCAAGTGCTGACAGTGGGTCCAGCCCATTTTCACCACCATCTAGAATGATTGTAGACACTTCAAAAAAATGGTTTGCTTTGCGCATTGGCAAGATAAAATGAGATGTGTGGCCAAGGTGATCTGTTAAAATACACTGAGCAATGGCAGATGGTCTTGTGGAAATCGGTGGAGTCTGGGTCCATGTGTTCCCCCAGCCTCATTAAGCAAAGCCAGCAGGTGAAAACAATTGCAATGAATAAAGTATCGTCATAGGAGGCAGGTTGTGCCAAGCAGTCTCAGAAACAAATGAGGCATCTTCTGTTAGAGCCCTTTTCTGAATGCTCAGGGTGTTGTGTAGCTTCATACAACCACTAAGGCAACATGAAACAAACAACCGGTTCCTGATTGTGCAAATCTCTGGCCAGGCCCCTTCTAGTTCCACACAGATCCCCCACAGATAACTCTTGATGGAGGATGGCTGGATGTAGTGGCACATATATACAAGGTAAAACTGGGCGTGAATTCCCTAATTGAAAGTTTTAGCATATACAAGCATCCGACAGTGAGAGCCTGCCACAGATTTTCACTGATGCCATGATGATTGGATTGTAAATATTGAATGCATGCAGGAGTTGAATATCGAAAAAGAAGTAGTGGAGTCGGTGTGAATAGCCAAGTGCTTCATCAGTGGCGGTGTTCTAGAAGCAGCCTGGCAAATATCTGGAGGCAAACAAAAACAAAGCAGATCACTGTTATCCTGCATATTCCCTCCTGAGCTTGCATCCACATGATACATGTATCTCTAGAGTCTAGCAAGAGCCCATTTGATGACATTATTTGCCTTCAACTGCTTCGCTCTTCACCAGAACAAGTCGTGACCCTGACTGGTGCAGGGATTTCATGTGCCTCAGGAATCAAGGTTCGCAATTTCCCACTTCATTGAAAAGAAGCAGAACCCAGCTGGCCCAGGACTTCCGTTCCAGCACAGGTCTCTACAAGAGTGGTAGTCTCAGGAATGCATTTTGCACTCGCATGCAATCTCACATTCCACATGCCAAGGAACAGCTCCAGATGCTGGGCACCTTGTCAGAGCTTTGCCTACATGCACAACCCAATGCAACACACCACCTCCTCGTCCACCTCTTCCAGCTCAAACTCCTTTGCCGCTCTTATACACAAAATGTGGATGATCTTGATGCCAAGGCAGGCCTTCCTCAAATGGATGATAATGGCAGGTGGGCTCATGTTACTCTTCATGGCTCTCTCAAGTATGGTCTTCATATCTGGTGTTCTATCAAGACATGCTCAGGTCATTATACAACCGCACCTTAATGTGTGACATATGTTCCAAGACATGCATGCTTACTCTGGATCATATCACCATGTTCAAAGATGGCATGTACCCTGAATGCACCAGATGCATAGAAGAAGGTGAGACCAGAATCATTTCCCCATTCAAAATTGTGTTCTAAGTTACCCTCACATAGCTGCAAGGAAGAAGAGCGATGGACAGAGATGTCAACAGCGAACAGGTGTACTTCGCCACCAAATAGTGTATGTTGAGGACAGCCCAGAAGAGGACCCTCTTGCTGAAGAGAAAGGTGTTTTATTGGATCGAAATGCTGCTGCCTCACCATGAGTGTTCCTGATACTGGGGACATCACTGGCATTGTCTGGAATCCAGTCCTTTGTGCAAAAGATGAGCAGCTCCATGTGTCGATCAACAGACATCCAACCTCCATGCCCTGATGGCATTCGCCATTATAATTATCTCGACTTGCTCAAACTCAGAGCCTCAGATGCACTAGTCGTATATGTCAATTTCGAGCAACCCCCTCGTAAGTTGATGGGCTGCATTGATGTTTGGCTCCAGGAAGATGTCAAGTCCTGGTCAGAATGGATCACCTGGGAGCTTAGGAGAAGGCATGTTATTTAGAAACATCAGTTATTGAGCTCCTTTTACATTTTTTGTCTTTCGCTTGTTTGTGGAAATGCAACATGGAAATTTTTGACATGCATTGCCATGAGTGGTCTCAGTGAGAAGGAGAGATGGTCGGACCTCATTGAGATTTTCAAACAGTGTAGGATGGGCTGTGAGGAAGGAATGAATCCAGGTCCAGAATCACAGCGATTGGGAGGTGCAATGTGAGAAAACAATAGAGAGCACATCTGCTCCCGACTGAGAGAGGCCAAAGTTCAGATAGGGAATAAATATAGAGTACATAGGTCCAAATAAGAGAGATCGTAACCTTGTAACCACACAGCAGTATAAGTAGCCAGACTAATAATATGATGAGACAAAACTAATAAAGGAATAAGATGAGTGGAAGCGCTGCATGTGGAACACGATAAGCAGTGAAATGGTGAGAGGGGGAGAAAAAAACATAGGACCTGCTATGGAGAGCGGGAATTAATGGCTGGAGGGGAGGTGAAAAGTATGGAAATTGGGAGGTGAGTTTGAGCAAGTGGGCTTCAGAAGCCAACGTATAATATAAGGGTCCAACAATAAATAGGTTTTTTTTTAGCAAGAATGGAAAAGGAATATGAATTACACACACACCCATCAAAATAGCCTGCCACAACCAGGTGAAGGACACTGGTGTTTGATGTAGACCCCAGATTCCTCAGGTTCCAACTCTTGAAAGAATGCATCATAAGTCCCTCCTAGAAAGGCACTTGCTGCATTCTCCAAATTTTCCCCCAGATTCACCAGCTTCTCCAATTCATCCACTGCCAACAAAATACACCTTTTCTTCAGGTGGAACACTTGCAACTCTTTTTTCAAGTCCCAATCCTGTCCATTGGGTGCACCAAAGAGTTTGAGGTCGCTGCAAGCAACCCTTGCGATCCGGTGAATGTTGGGATGCTCCCCAAAATCCAGGTCCTTGTAGGCTTCAGCACATCCCTCATGCAGGACAGACTGAAGGACATCAGTGAGGGTGTATGATTGGGAGGGTAGCTGGCAATGATCACTACCCATCAATGTAAACCAGTGTGGAATAACCTCTTTGCAGCAAAATTTGAGAGGCTGGGAGTAAGCATCCCAGGGTTTGCTACATGGTGGGAAAATTTCACACAGGTTCTGAAGGGACTAAGTGATAGATTGGTAAGATGTTGGGATAACATGGATGCATGCTTACATAGAACTCATTGACCCCTTCTTGGAAGAAACGGCTATGAAAATCACATAAAATCCCTTCATCACTCCAGTAGGCTTGGGGTTACTTACAGGCAAAACCAACCCTTGTCATATCCATGCATACCCGACCCCTACCCGACTTCCGGACCTCCACCCTCTTCACCTCCGGAGTCATACCCTACCGCTGCCGTTCCGATACTCACCTCCGGTCCTGGCAACACACCTCCTTCTACCCTCCCGTCACCCTCCTATGCTTCCCCCGTCCGCTCCGATACTCACCTTCGGACCTGACAACTCTCCTCTCCGCCACTCCTCCTCCCTTACCTTTCCCCTCTCTCCTCCCTCTGGTACTCCTCCACCACCCTCCCGCCAAGTTATGACCTTCCACCGCTGTCCCGTACTTCGTACTCGGACACCTCTCGTACCTTTGCTCCGAGTGTTATGGATACGGAGTCTCCAACGACCATATCCGTCGCATGGTCAAAGACTTCCCCTCTCTATCGCTCCTCCCCCTTTCTTCTTTCCGTCCTCAATCCCGCTACCCTATCCTCCTTACCCGTTCTACCCCTTTCCCCCCCCCCTCGTGCAAAGCTTTCCCCATTGGGGTTTTGGTGCTGGCCGAGGTTGTTTGTGTTTCGCGGGATTTCCCGCGACCTTACCATTTGTAGATAGTCACGCGTCATGTACGGAAACCGCCGAAGGCGGTTCCCGCTAACTAACAACTGCTCTACAACTGTCTCGTGTACCGTCTTCTGTAACAACCCTCCCTGTGACTCAACTGAACCCGTGTGACTGTACAACTCTCAATATGTCTTATAAGTCTGGTTATATCGAGTCCTCTAACGGCCCTCGCCGCGAGAACTCGAGGTCGAGAGTCGAAGACTCTCGACATGTGTATCGTCCTACTGAATCTGTACCCTATGGGTCTTCATCACTCCGCTCTCCCCCCAGTACTCAACATACGACGTCACCTCACGATCTTGGAGATCGTGAATACTTTGAGGCCCATCTTCCCGTGATGCCGGCACGTTCGCTACACGAACGCCAAGTCGCCGCCCATCCACCGTCTGTTCCCTCCTTCGCCAGTCATCATGTTTCCCCGCCAACGGTACGTTCCCTTTGGGAACGCCAAGTCACCGAAGGCCCTACTAGTCAGTCCTCATTGTACGCTTATGACATCAACCTGCTACCGGCACATTCGCACTGCGAACGCCAAGTACCCGATAGCAACTATATGAAGTTCTCACCCACCTCACAAGTCGCGACCTCGCACACGGTACGCTCCATTGAGGAGCGCCAAGTACCCGTGGCTGACCCGTCCGTCCTGGCATCTCCGACTACCTACCATCAATCCCTTAATAGCTCACTACATCATCAATCGCGATCGATGGGAACTCGATCGTCCACCCCCAGGCAAGACTGGGATCACTCATCGATTTCATATCCTGTTATGGTACAGACCAGATATGACCTCACTCATTCCACTATAAGAATGGATCGAGGAATGGGGAATTTTCCCCATCCCCGTAACACCGAGCCTCCATCATAGTCCCTACCTCGGACTTTGACTCCACCTCGGTCTTAGTCCATTGCATTGGTGACCTCATACTACGTAAACATCATTGCCAATATCCCTCGGACTTTCAACCCCGCCTCCGTAACCTCCGTAAGCTCCGCAACCCCCGAGCTTTGCGGATCGCCTTCGGCACTTTCGCCGCTTGTAATGTATCTCTCGTCTTTACCCCCCATCCCTATTTGGACTACTGCTTCTTCCCATTCTAGCCAGTTAGTCATCATCCCCACTTCTCCTCATCCTCCTGCCCCTCTGGGCCTCGCCCTCCCTACCTCCTTTCAGACGTATCACAGGTCCTACCTTATGACCTTCGGTACCGCTCCGCTTCTTCTACCCTTTGTTCCCGTTCGGACGTCTTCGTTCCGATTCGGTACCCTTTGTTTTCCTTGTGCTTTTGCCCCCTCCATTATATATATCGGCACTTGTACATACTCGTTTTGGTTCAGTCCGAAATCGACCTGAAATGCCCCCTAGAGACTTCCTGCTCACCTACTGTGAAATTAAGGACCAAATGGACAAACAGCAATGGCACAGCGCTCCGCTTGAGTCGCTGAGGCCAAGGTCCCTCCACGCTAAGTCTCCGATTCCACTCTGGAGTCGTCTGTATCCGCCCATTCTAACAACCCTCATAAAAATCGGGAACAACATCCCCAGCTGCAGCTGCAGAGAAGGCAGCTTCGTCAAAAACAGAATTTATCACAGGACATGAATCTATTTAAGGGCTTCATCCTATGTGATGCAGAAAACAAGAGTGAATAAACATACACTTTATGTCCACAGAAGGCCTAACAACAGTGATCCCTTTGAGCCGGATCAGCTCATGAGGGTAGACTTTCAAAGATGAACTGCAAGGAAGAAGGGAAATTTTAATAAAAGGGCCGGCACTGCAGGCGCTAGACCTCAGCAATGTGCTTGAGACTTACAGGAGGTGTTGGTGGAGTTCCTCCGAAATCCTGTTAGCAATGGCTGGGATAGTAGCATCCCAGTAGACCTCCAGGGTCACTTTCTGTTGATAGCATGAGCAGGTGAGAACCAATGAGACATGTCATAGTTCTTACCTCCTCATTGAACTGGACGAGACACAATGTCAACTCTGAGCACTGCAGGATTAACTCTAATTACTTACAGGTGGTAGTTTGGGCCCAATATGGGTTATTTTGCCCTTCCCCGCTTTCTGCACCAGGGTGTTGGCAAAGTCCAGGTCCTCACCTAACTTGGAGTTGTCCATCCAGTAGACACTAAGGAATGCTCAACTACAACCTCCAGTATACCAGGGAGAGTGGACACACAAATCACCATGGAAATACTCGCTTTCCTTTTCACTGCCCTCACCGGCAACCTTCCACCATACCCAACCTGAAAGCGCATATCAGTTGCATACCTTTCCCAAAGCTTGTTCATTTTTACCCTGGAATGACTCTTTGCTGCCAGATGGCACTGAGCTAGTGTGAGGAACTGTACGTGACATTGTGGGCATCGGTGGCTGTGGCTGTGTCTCTTGATGGTGGCGTAATCACAGGTTAGCAGTCTGCCTGGCTGCGCCCAGTCGCGACCGCTTTTGCATTCACATGCCTTCCCTCACCGATCGCGGTTTTCTCATGATTTATCATGCAACTTAGCCTGAACGGATCAAATCATGCTGCCTCAGTCATACGCTGAATGTTTTCGGTGCAGATGTGCGAAGTGGACCATTCAGTGGAGGTACATACTGAACTTTCACTGTTGAGGAGAGGTTTCATACTACCTAAGTCGTGCCTATAAAGGGGCCCTGATGGCTCCCCTTTCCCCTCTCCCTATCGCCTGGTATCTCGCGCTCCCCTGGTGAGTGAGATCCAATTTGCCACTTGCTTTTCCGGGCTCATGCTTTTGACCCGCTGCCACTGCTTCCACCTGCGTATTTCTCTATTCCCGATTTGCTGCTGCCAATACCGCAATTCTCGACTACATTCCCATCTGCTCCAGCTCCTAGCTTATTTTCTTGTCTCCCTCCTCCTCTCCGATACTCCTCCTTTGCCATCTCTTCTTTTCAAACTTTTTTACATCATCTGTTACTCTTTTTCTTCATTGTACTAGTAACTTTCGTGCTTTCCCTTTGTATGTATGAGAACATGGGTCACACGTCGTGCGCATGTGGCTAATTTCACATGGGCCCTTTGTGGCTGTTGCCCACTACCAGCATTTGTTAGCCCTGATTAGATGGAGGTACGAGATTAAATAAGACTTATGTGGTATTCCAGATAAAAGAATATAAACGTACAAGAAAGTTTTGAGGGAAAACAAAAGAATAGCCGATGTCAGAGAAGAGCACATACCAGTAATACATGCAAACTCGGAAGCAGTTAGAAATCAGGAAAGGATACCAAAGCTGATACATGCAAAATGGGAAACGGTTAGAAATACGAAGAAAAGGAAAAGCCAAAGGGCCCAGAATGTATTGGCAGCAAGCATGGCGAGACATGTGTGATCCATATCTAATCCAGTCCTATTCTGGAACCATACGCTTCACCCCTTTGCTCAGCTTCCAAGCTACTTGTCGTCACAATCTGAATTGCATGAGTATATAAACTACATAACCCAAGAATCAACAGGAAAAACATTGTTTTGCTGAAGCATCAAGTCAATGCTGCTGGCAAAGCGGCGATATTTGGATACCAATTTTGTGTCCTTTAGAAAGTCATCTGCTGCATGACAAAAGTGGCCAAATGAGCAGTCATTGGTCACTGCTGAGAAGTGAAACTTCTTGTGCTCAAGGACCAGGTATACCAGCGACAAACCTGACCTGACTGGAATGGTTGGAGGTAGGGATGGGGGATGAAGAAGCTTTGCCTGGAGGTGCATCAGCAACAGCATCCGGCCATGGACCATGATGCTGTCAGTCTCTTCCTGATTGGACCACTTTGGCCTTATGCACTGAAGCAAGAAGGCTCGAAGTGTAAGGTCCATGGTACCAAAGTTGTAGAAATGGTGCCCCACCATCAAGACACCAGGACTTGTATGACCAGAGGGCTCAAAATCATGCACCTCTTCAACCAATCCCTTGCCTCCTTTTGATGATCTCTTACTTGAGGCATTAATCACCGAAAGAACAGCGTGAGGAGTCCCTGGTGGCAAGACACTACAAATAACAAGAAGAAACTCTATTAGTATGTGAGCGTTCACGTACTGAATAAAGGAGCTCACAGGGAAAACCCAGGTTCCAACACTATTAATTGTGTTGATGGATCATTCCGATATGCCAGAGCAAACAAGTCTTCAGAAGCATCCTCAGTGCCAAAGAGCCTCTTGTTGTCACTACTAACAATGATCCACTTTGCACCAGAAACAACCTGGAGAACAGTACCATAACCCATGCCATCTATGTGGGGAGGGTGGCTAGTCCTACATGATGACAGGATGGACCAAGCGCTAGAGGGGTGTAGGCAGGCACAGCCGGTACTGCACAAACAAACCGAATATCGCGATTTCCCCATCCCTGCACATCCCCACTTCACGAAACACATCACACACGTCCTCATATACTATTCCTACCCTTCCATGATTTTTCCCTATTTTTTTGGACACATTCCCAGTCCCCACAGACCAAATTCCCACGCCCACCCAGCAGCGCGGCCACACTCAGACTGGATTTCACTTATCTCAGCAACCACTGCACCGATTTGGACGATATTGGTACCGTTGAAAACGCGTCATTTAGAAGTATTAGGATCCATGATTAGCGGGAGTTGATTGGTGATGGATAGAGTTGGATATTTTTTGGTCGGATACCATTTATTGCTTCATTATTTCCTTGATTATTGTTTTCCCTTCCTCTTTCCGATATTGATTGTTGCCCATATGGTCCACCTAAGCACATGGGGCACTTCGGATATTTTTATCATTTTTTCCTGATCATTTCTCATATATACTGTACATGAGGATGTATCTACTTTTTCCTTTGGACTAGAAACCACCGAGTTTGCCCCTCCCAAGCTAGTAGGGAGTAGTACGACATAGAAGACGACCAAGAAGCCTCTAGATTAGTCCTTGCCTTAGTGTCACCCAGAGAGGTGGGGTAAGAGATTGATTGGAGTACACCACACACCGTACCACACCTGTCAGAGACCAGATTCGAGACGAGGGAGTGTCTCCGTGGCGGAGGGCTTCGGCCTCAGCGACTTCTGCCAAGAGCGCTGTGCCTAGTGACACGTCCGTGCCCTAACTTACTGACTGGCAATCAGAACCTAAGGGGGGGTAACTCTAGTTGATTTTATTACTGGGGTGTAACCTATGTACAAGTGGGATATATATATGGTTACAGCGAAGATGGGTCCGCAATTGGCGGAGCCGAACGGAGCGGAGCTAACGGGGTTTAAACATTAGCTGACTGAATATTACCGACGAGTCGGGTCGCGGGGTTAGTGGAAAGGCAGGCGATAACCCAGAAATGGAAAGGAGAAGGTGGGCTCTGCAGGGCAGGCGAGTGTATTGCCCAGCGGAGGCGGGGGTGCACTAGCGGACGTCGGAGCTGTCCGGAAGTCTTCGGGGCTCCGTACTTAGGGAGGCATAGGTAATAAATTGAAATGAGGGGGTGGTGACCATCGAGGGGTACCGAGAGGATTGCGGAATACGGGGGCTCCGAGGTTAGTGAGGGAGGAGCGGAGTTAGACCGGAGGGATCGGAGGAACCGGAAGTCGATGGCCGGGGATGGATATGACAACACCGGACCATATCACCATTACCATTACCCCTTTTCCCTGACCTGTTGGATACCTATCCAGTCCCCATCCTTTCCTGTTTGCTTGCTGGGTTAGATCCTAGCCCGCTTACAGGGGACAAGCTGTGATTGGCTATGCATGTAGTTGCTTGATGACATAGAATTTATTGCCAAATAGTCATCTGCAAGAAGGCTAAAATCAAGATGTCAACTTGGGACACATCCACTTTAACACTTTGGACGCACCTGCTCACACTCCCAGGTGGTGAGCTTCTCATACTAGGCAGAGATAGCACATTAGTATCTGGCCTTTCATCAGGTCCTCCATCTGAGCACATGCACTGGAGAGTGTGGTGGAGTAGATGCGGTTTTCTGCATGTGGATCGGGGTCATCCATATCTAAACATATTAAATGAGCCAACTGGCATTTTTTACTCAAGATCCAACACACCATGCACCTGAACAGGGGTGCATCGGTCAAGTTCTGCGACACGCAGCACAGTGGAAAGCAGGAATGGTTCCTTTTCCCCGCCTTCCACAAGGAACAGCTCTCTAATAACCTGACAGAACTCAGAGGGTTCAGAGGATCGGAGTATTTTGAGTTCCCCCTTTTTAAAAGTTGAGAGGTTGGGCATGGAAGATGGACAGACAAAGTAAGCCAGGTCCTCAATATAGTCCTTGCCTCTAGCAGCAGTAATGGCCATCTTTGTGTCATTGTATGGCTACTCATTCTCATTCTGTCAGTCCATGTGTCAAATACGTAACAATAACAACCCACCAAACCACAAAATGCTGTCAATTTGAACCTCTTTGGAGTGAGTCCTGACTGCAGAAGTACATCAGAAATCACACCATGAAGCACTTTTACCGCCCTACCATGACAGCAGGTGAAATCTCTACTGCCCTTGGCTGTGAACTTGGAGCATTTTCCGACATGTCAGGAGAAACTTCAGGATGAGGCGCCAATGGCGACTCATCCTGGGGATTGCCCCGTGCACCGCCCTTCTTCCTTGAGCTTGCCTTCTCACAAATACATGATGAAATAAGTTGTGATTTTGCATAATATCGTTCTCACCTGTCTTGGAGCAGCTACCTTTCTGGGTTGTTTTCCCTTGATCTGCGCTTCCTCAGTATCATAACTCTTCCTTGACCTCTTCCTGGGTGGATTCCTCCTGGTTGGGCTAGATGCTGAGGCTGTCAGCCCAATGAGGCTGGCATCATCATGTGTGGAGAGCTCTGAATTGGACTGCCTCTCCAGGGGAGGCGATAAGGACTCCTTACTAGGTTGTCTCCTGCGCCGTGAGCAGGATATGGATATGGAAGGTGGTGGGCTCTGAGGGAGAGGAGAGTGTGAAGGCTGGGGGCTCATGGGTGCTAAAGAGCTGGATGAGGGGACAGGATTTACTGATGGAGGAAGTGACAAAGGACCCCATGATGCAGGGGTCATGGCTATTAACCCTGATTGATCCAGGATACTCTTGTTGAGAGTTTTGGGAACAAGAATGATGGGGCTTGGCAGTCGGGGGGGTTGGGGTTGGGGATTTTCTTGTTGCTTTGGCCTTATGGTTGTGGCCACCTTTTTAAAAGCAAATGCTATGTGGCTGCTGAACTCCGTAAAGTGGTTCTTTGCCTCGCTAAAATAGACAAGTGCTGAAATGATGGTTCCCTCCAGTTCCTCCATTCCTGTGTCCACCTGGCCCATGGATGCAACTGGTGGGCATGTGTGTAGTGCCTTGAGTCTAGTTAGAGGCCAGTTCATTGCATACAAGGGGGGACTGTACTTTGATAATACAGTGGGGACTCATGCTGTCCACAATTTTGAGGTTACTGAGAACAAGGATGGGGGACGTCCCCACCAGGACAGTAAGGATCTTGGGTAGTTCCATTGCCTCATGTATCAATTTATTGACATCAGGCCGCCTGGTGCTCTGTGCAGAGCAGGTGAAAGCACATAGAATAGTTGACATACCCAATTGTTATAGGAATGGACCTAGAATCTTATGGTCCATGACTATGAACAATCAAGCCTTTGGTCCCTTCACCTTTATTTCACTGTCAAACCCCATGCCAAGCTTTCCCACTGGGTTTTGGTGCTGGCTGGGGAATTTGTTGAGTTTCAAGGGACTTCCCTTGACCATTGTGACTTTTATATTAGATAGTTAGAAGTCATATGATGTGTAAGGCAGATGCCGAAAAATGTCTTTCTTCATCTAATAGATAACCCACAAAACCTTGTACCATGATTGTAACTGCCACACCATTGTGCCACCACTGTAAGCCTCCTCTGTAATATCTGACTTGGTCCATATCGATGTCTACATCGATATTCTTACAATCTGTGAGAAAACCTCAATGGCCTGGTGAGTGCTCAGACACCGGACCTCACCCTTCCTGCTCCCACCCCCCCACTGGGTGGTTGAGCTCCCATTCCTACCCTTCCTGTAGTACCCTACTGGGTCCTACAACCCTTCCTCCCTTCTTGGGAGGGAGAAGTGACTCAGGCAGCCCCAGGATGCCTGGCCACGTACCCGCGGGCCCAAATTCCCACAGTCACTCACTACCGTGCGCTGGTCAACCAACCTGCCTGTCCCAACAAATCCCACTACCGGTATGCTCCCCTGAGCACCAAGTAACCGATAGTCGACCACTGGGCTACTCCCTCAAGGAGTGCCAACTACCCACGCTACCGGTACGCTCACATGAGCGCCAAGTCACCGCTAGCCGACTGTTAGGTGGCTCCCTCAAGGAGCCCCCATTATACTCGCTGCCGGTACGCTCCTCGGAGTGCCAAGTTACCGTTAGTGTTACAGGAATGGGTTCCGGGGAACCCAACCTGAGCCGTTCGGCTCACTAATGGAGGTGGCTGCGTAGCCATCGGAGGGAGAGCGGAATGGGATGAGTGTCTGGAAGTACAACCTGTGGGTTGGCCAACGGTAACTTGGTGCTCCTGGGAGCGTACCGGTAGCGAGTATGATGTGGGCTCCTTGAGGGAGCCACCTGGCTGTCTGCTAACGGGGACTTGGCGCTCCTGGGAGCGTGCCGGTAGCGGGTGTGCTGGGAGTGGTTGGCTAGCGGTGACTTGGCGCTCAATGGAGCGTACCGGTAGCGTGGGATACTGGGACTCCCAAAGGGAGTCTCACCCAGTTGGTGGTTATCGGTGACTTGGCGCTCATGGGAGCGTATCGGTAGCGGGAGTTGTTGGGGAAAGCAGGCTGGTGGACCAGTGCACGGTAGTGGGTGACCGTGGGAAGTGGGACCCGCGGGTGCGTGGCCAGGCATCCTGGAGCTGCCTGGACCATATCCCTCTCCTAAGGAGGTGGGATAGGCTACAGTTCCTGATAGGGAACTTCTGGTTGGATGGGAGTGACTGCTCAACCACCCAGTGGACTGGTGGGAGCAGGCAGCAGGAGGTTGGGTGTGGGAATGCCCTCCTCGTTGCGGTTTTGTCATGGAGAGGATGAATAGGGAGGTGGACATGGTTCTGAGGTTACAGGTTGAGTTTACAGTGGTGGCTCTAGCTGTACTGCCACTGCACTGCCACCTACTATGGAGGCTCTCAATGAGAAGTGCTGACAGTGTCGGCACTCTAGACACTAGGATTACTGGGGTTGGGTAGGGTTGCACTGCACTGCCACTCACTATGCAGCCTCTCAAGCAGAAGGGCTGACACTGTCAGAGACCAGACTCGAGACGAGGAGATGTCTCCGTAATGGAGGGCTTCGGCCTCAGCGACTTCTGCCAAGAGCGCTGTGCCTAGTGACACGTCCGTGCCCTAGACTGGCAATTAGAACCTGGGGGGGTAACTCTAGTTGATTTTTCTACTGGGGCGTAACCTATGTACAAGTGGGATATATATATGGTTACAGCGGAGACGGTTCCGCAATTGGCGGAGCCGAACGGAGCGGAGCTAACGGGGTTTAACCATTAGCCGACTGAATATTACCGACGAGTCGGTTCACGGGGTTAGTGGAAAGGCAGGCGATAACCCAGAAATGGAAAGGAGGGATAGGCCCGAAGGTGGGCTCTGCAGGGCAGGCAAGTGTATTGCCCAATGGAGGCGGGGGTGCGCTAGCGGACGTCGGAGCTGTCCGGAAGTCTTCAGGGCTCCGTACTTAGGGAGGCGTAGGTAATAAATTGAAATGAGGGGGTGGTGACCATCGAGGGGCGCCGAGAGGATTGCGGAATACGGGGGCTCCGAGGTTAGTGAGGGAGGAGCAGAGTTGGAACGGAGGGATCGGAGGGACCGGAAGTCGATGGCCGGGGATGGATATGACAGTATCCCCTTCTTAGGCCTGAACCCTTGAAGGCCCAGAATTAGTAAGACGAGGGGAGCTGCACTTACAGGAAGAAAAGCAAATGAGAAAATAAAAATGAAAACGGAAGTGAGGAGCGGAGGGGAAAGGAGAAATGGGAGAGGAGTCGGGGTTCCTAAGGAGCTTCGGGTCCAGGCTTCGCTGGGTACCGAGAGTGGAACGCTTCGACGAGGTCGGAGGCGTGATCGAGTTCACCGGCAAGGAGCCATTGTGTCTCCTCGTCGGTCCCTTCATAGCCTAGCCACTTGACCAAGTAGAGCAACTTGTTGCGTCTACATCGGTCGATCTTGGAGTCGAGTATCTCCTCGATCTCGAACTCCATTTCGCCTTCGATCTCTATGGGAGGCGGAGGTGGCTGGTGGCGGTTCGGAATGGTGTTCGGGACGGATGGTTCGATCTGCGAGACATGGAATACCGGGTGAATGGCTCGCATGTTTTCCGGCAGGCGGAGAGTGAGGGAGTGGGTTCCAACGTGGGCGATGATCTCGAATGGGCCGAGGTTTTTCTCGGAGAGCTTTTTGGAAGGTCGAGTGGAACGGAAGTACTTGGCCTTTACGTAGACCGAGGTTCCTACTTCGAAAGCTGGGGCAGGGCTCCGGCGAGAGTCTGCCGGGCCCTGATAACGGATCTGAGTGAGATGCATTTCCTCACGAAGGAAGTGGTGGAGGGAGTCGAGATCGACGGAGTACTCTTGGGCGCGTACCGATGTCAGGTCTCGCTCCGGGTGAACGGTGATGTTCGGATGGTAGCCTTTGTTGGCGAAGAACGGGGAGACGCCCGTGGTGGCATTCGGAGCGTTGTTGTATGCGAACTCTGCGAGAGGCAGGAGTTCGGACCAATTGTCCTGCTGGTAGTTACTGTAAATACGCAGGTACTGCTCGAGCGTCTGGTTCATCCATTCGGTCTGACCGTCTCCTTCCGGGTGATAACCGGAGGTGAAGTGGAGGCGGATGTCGAGGGCCTTACCAAGTGAACGGAAGAAATGAGAGACGAACTCCGGACCCCTGTCGGAGGTGACGTGGGATGGAACCCCGTGCTTGGAGAACACGTGGAGGAGGAAAAGCTTGGCCAGTTCCGGAGAGGTGATGGTATCGTGGGTAGGGATAAAAATGCACTGTTTGGACAGGCGGTCCACGACGACCAAGATGGAAGTGAATCCGGAAGAGGAGGGTAGCTGTTCGATAAAATCCATGGAGATGGAGTTCCAAGGACGTTCGGGGATGGGGAGTTGTTTGAGTAAGCCGTAAGGCTTATGACGGGGGACCTTGGCGCGGGCACAAGAAGTGCAGGAGGATACGTAACTCTTGACGAAGTTACGGATGCCCGGCCAGGTATACTCACGACGCACTAGGTCCAGAGTCCGGTTTTGCCCGAAGTGTCCGGAAAGTTGGTGGTCGTGTTTGTCTCGCAAAACGCGAAGACGGAGATCGTTAGAATCCGGCACGTAAATGCGATTGTCCAGCCTTAAGAGGCCTTCGGCATCAACGGACCAGCGGGAGTTGGGGAGGTTGGGGGAAGCGAGATGAGAAGAGATTGAGGTGTCGGAGGAGAGGGAGGTCAGGATGTCTCGATGAAGAGCCTCTGTGTCGACGAGTACGGCTGCTCGGATTACTGTGGCAGCTAGGAACGTAGCTCGTAAGGACGCAGTGAGCTGCTCCGAAGTGAAGACCGGTCGGAAGTTCTGCGGATTGACGCGAGCGTAGTCCATATCCCCTTCTTTGGGATAGACGTCCCAGCGTCTTGTCAGCGCATCTGGTTTAACTCCGAGTCTTCCGGGACGGAATCGGACTGTCATGTGGAATTGGGAGAGGAACTCTGACCAGCGGGCTTGCCGCCGGGTCAAGAGTTTGGTGGTGGAGAAGTACTCGAGGTTCTTGTGGTCGGTGACGACGTCGATTGGGGTTCCTGAACCTTCGAGGTAATGACGCCATGATCGGAACGCGTCATGAATGGCGAGGAGTTCCTTGTCATGGGTGTCGTAATTGAGCTCCGGCGCCGAGAGTGTTCTTGAGCGGAAAGCGACGGGGCGAATTTCTCCGTCATCACAGCGAATGGAAAGGATTCCGGAGATCGCGTAATCGGAAGCGTTGGTTTCTACAATGAGGGGGGCGTCGGGTAGCCAATGTGTGAGGATAGGAGCGGAAGTGAAGGCCTCTTTCAAGGTGTTGAAAGCAGCGCGACAATCGTCGGAGAATAGCCAGGGGGCTCCTTTACGTGTGAGGCGCGTCAAGGGGACCACAATGTCGGAGTATTGGTGAATGAAACGCCGATAGAAGTTAGCGAAGCCAAGGAAGGATTGGACATCCTTGACTTTACGGGGCTCGGGCCAATCTTGGACAGCTTTGACTTTCTCGATGGACATGGTGAGTCCGGAAGGAGAGAGGCAGTAACCGAGATATTCCATAGTGTCCATATGGAACTCGCATTTCTTCGGATTGGCGTATAGGCCGTGTTTGCGGAGTCTCTTAAGAACTTCTCGGACATGCTCCTGATGTGAAGCCATGTCTTTCGAGTAGGTAAGTATGTCGTCTAGGTAGACTACCACAGAAACGTCCAGGAGGTCGGCAAAGATCGTGTTGACGAATCGCTGGAAAGCCGCAGGTGCATTCGTGAGACCGAATGGCATGACAAGCCACTCATAGGAACCATAGCGCGTGCGGAAGGAAGTCTTCCATTCGTCGCCTGCTGCAATGCGAACCAGGTGGTAAGCATGCCGGAGGTCGAGTCTGGTATAGACCGTGGCACGGCTAGGTGCGTCGAGGAGGTCGGAGATGCGGGGAAGTGGGTAGCAATCCTTCTTGGTGATCTTGTTCAGCCCTCGGAAGTCGACGCATAGACGGAGGGATCCGTCCTTCTTGCGGACGAAGAGGACCGGTGCCGCGTGAGCGGAAGTAGCGGGACGAATGAAACCGGAGGCCAGGTGTTCATCTAAGAACGCCCGGAGGGCCTCGAGTTCCGAAGGAGAGAGAGAGTACATAGTACCCAAGGGTGGGGAGATGCCTTCCTCAAGGTCGATCTTCAGGTCGTGCTCACGGTGCGGTGCCAGCGTCGAGGCTTTGCTCTTACTGAACACATCCGCGAACTCGTGATACTCCTTCGGAACGGCCGAGAGGTCAATGGAATCGGTGTGGGATGAGGCAGCCCTCAAGCGGCTTTCCTCGGAAGGGATAGTTAGGCTGAAGGATACCGATCCTTCAAGTCGGCAAGCCTTCGCGAATGCGGAACGGCTGACGAACTCGATAGATGGTAATGGGGGAGTAACAGCCTGTGACTGAGGTGCTGGCAAAACATCAGATGGTTGGATGTCGGACGACGGCAGTGTTGCCGGAGATGACGGGGGAGAGCTCGGAGTGACTGTCTTGGTAGGTTCGGAAGTTCGGAACGTGATACTGCTTGAGACCCAGTCAATCAACGGATTGTAGCGGGTAAGCCAGTTGTGTCCTAGGACTAGGGAACATGATCCATCCAGCGATGTGACAAAGAAAGTCATGGGGGTGATGTTTCCGGAAGCGAAGCGGAGGGGAATATCAACGGCACGGGTTATGATTGAGTTGGTGCTACCGTCGAATAGGCGTAGTTGTAGGGGTTTGATCTGGTATGTCTTCAAGGCCAGCTTTTTTACGAAGGTGTCGTCGATGAAGCAGTCCGAAGACCCAGAATCTACGAGTGCGGGTACGTTCTCATAGGAGCGGAAAAGTTTATTTTGTGTCCTACTATTGGACGGAGGAGAAACAGGAAGAGAGGAAGAAGAGAAGCGGAGAGAGGTGGATCGATCTACGGAAGTAGTCGGAGGGGGTGGAGGAGAGAGTGGTACATCAGCAACACTATCTACAACAGGTAGAACATTGCCCGAAGGGTCAACATTGAAAGGAGAAAATAGACCATTTGAAAGAGAAAAGGAAACGGGAATGTGGAGGGAGGATAAGTCGGAAATGGAAGACGCGTTTAAACGCACTTCTTTGAGCGCACGGAAGGAAGGATCGCAACCCCCGGTCCGTGCGGAGTCCACGGGGGTGCGGACTAATTTTTTGCTTCTGCGGAAGCGGATCCTTGCTCCTCGGTCTGGGCCGAACGGGCCTTAGACGCGCGAGAAGAAGACTTGGGACAGTCCTTGACCATGTGGCCAGACTGACCGCAGAACATACACAGTTTCTCGTCGAGACGACGCTTACGCTCTTGTGGCGTGAGCTTGCCGTTGTCTCCGAGTTTAGACGAGAGGTCCGGTTTAGCGGAGCTGGCCTCGGACTTCTTATTGTCCTTCGGAGGCCTACTACCGGAAGCAGAGTTGAAAGAGGAGGAGGAAGGGACGGGGTCGGAACGAGAAGCGGCGGTGGACTTGTCGAAAACGTTAGAGGAAGAGGGTTTCGCATGACGTGTAACTTCCGATTTACGCTCCCAATAGCGTGCATCGAGAGTTTGGGAAAGGGTGCGAAGCTCAGAGAGAGTAGAGGGTTTACCTACTCTGGCAATATCATCCTTGATACGTTCCGGCAATCCGTTATAGAAGAAACGACGAAGCGCGGCTTCTCCGTAACCATGAAGTTGGGAGGCGTGTCGATTGAACTCGACGACGTATTTGTTGATGTGGTGCCCGTCCTTCATGTCCAGTGTCATCAGTTGAACCTCGGCGTCGCCCACAGGATCGTGAGGGCCGAAGTTAGTTTGAAGTTCATTAACGAACTCTTGATAGTCGTTCATCCATCGCGGACGAAGCGTGGAATTCTGGTCGAATAACAGGTCCGGCTCGAACCAATCGAGGGCCATTCCCTTGAGGTAGGACTGTGCAAATATGACTTTGGCGCGGTCGCTAGCGAAAGCGAGGGGACGGTCCTGGAAGTTGAGCTCGCATTGGACCAAGAATACTCGGAGTTCTCGGGGATCCTTTCCGTCGAACTGTTCGGGTTCGCGGACCTTGGTCCGGAGAGCAGAAGATGGTGGTGGTCGTCATCGTCCGGTGTGACGAGCCAGACTGGCAATGGCTTGGGCCAATTGTGTAATGGCCACGTTGGAGGTGGGTTCGGGATCGTCGGTGGTTGGGACAGTGGGAATGGGAGGATCAGCAGGAGGAGGGTCGACGAAGTCGGGGACCTCGGAACCGAGTCCAAAGAAGTGGGCGGGATCTATGGGTTGTTCCGTGGTGTCTCCGAAGTCGGAGTCTGCGACTGGTGATCGATTCCTAACGGGGTGCATGATCGGAGTCGATGGGAGAGGGGTTTCAAGGTTAGAAAAGCTTCGAAACTCAACTGGGTTTCTCGCCAATCGACTAGGACCAGGCTGAGAGGGTTCTGGGGAAGGTGAAGCGGAGTTGGGGACTAATGTGTGTAGTTGCGAACGAGTGCGAAGGACTTTTGGTGCCATACAAGACGTGTACTAGTCAGGGAGTAGAAAAATACTGTCAGAGACCAGACTCGAGACGAGGAGATGTCTCCGTAATGGAGGGCTTCGGCCTCAGCGACTTCTGCCAAGAGCGCTGTGCCTAGTGACACGTCCGTGCCCTAACTTACTGACTGGCAATTAGAACCTGGGGGGGTAACTCTAGTTGATTTTTCTACTGGGGTGTAACCTATGTACAAGTGGGATATATATATGGTTACAGCGGAGACGGTTCCGCAATTGGCGGAGCCGAACGGAGCGGAGCTAACGGGGTTTAACCATTAGCCAACTGAATATTACTGACGAGTCGGTTCACGGGGTTAGCGGAAAGGCAGGCGATAACCCAGAAACGGAAAGGAGGGATAGGCCCGAAGGTGGGCTCTGCAGGGCAGGCGAGTGTATTGCCCAACGGAGGTGGGGGTGCGCTAGCGGACGTCGGAGCTGTCCGGAAGTCTTCGGGGCTCCGTACTTAGGGAGGCGTAGGTAATAAATTGAAATGAGGGGGTGGTGACCATTGAGGGGCGCCAAGAGGATTGCGGAATACGGGGGCTCCGAGGTTAGTGAGGGAGGAGTGGAGTTGGAACGGAGGGATCGGAGGGACCGGAAGTCGATGGCCAGGGATGGATATGACAGACACTGTCGGCACTCTGGATGCTGGCTCTGACTGCACTGCCACTCAATATGCAGCCTCTCAAGGAGAAGTGCCGACAGTGTCGGCACTCTGAACACTAGGATTGCTAGGGTTGGGTAGGGTTGCACTGCCACCTACTATGAAGAGCCTCAAGCAGAAGTGCTGACACTGTTGGCACTTTGGATGCTAGGTCTGACCTCACTGCCACTGCACTGCCACCTACTATGAAGACCTCAAGCAAAAGTGCTGACACTGTCGGCACTTTGGATGCTGGCTCTGGCTGTACTGCCACTGCACTGCCACTCACTATGCAGCCTCTCATGCAGAAGTGCTGACACTGTCAGCACTTTGGATGCTGGCTCTGACTCCACTGCCACTGCACTCCCACTCAATATGCAGCCTCTCATGGAGAAGTGCTGACACTGTCAGCACTTTGATGCTGGCTCTGGCTGTACTGCCACTGCACTCCCACTCACTACAAGCAAAGGTGCTGACACTGTTGCTACTCTGTACACTAAGTCTGACCTCACTGCCACTGCACTGCCAAATCTTTGCTCTCTCCTCAGTACAAAATTACTCTCAGGGGATGCAAATGGCTCAATAGGCAGCCCCAAATAACAAGTGTCCAATTAGGCACAGAGAGGTAAATATGAATGAATGGGGGAAATTATCATAGTGGATCAAAGATGGGGATTTAGCAAGTAACTAGAATCGCTGCTGTGCCCCCTTGTGATGGGAATTTTTGTATCCAACTAAATTGAATAATGGAAATATTGAGTAGCATTGTAGGAGAAATAACATATGAAGCTATATTATCAACTGGGGAGTAAAGGCTAAAGAGCCAGTCTACCCTCCATGCTACTTTATATACATATGTACAAGTGTATGCTGGAGTGTCAGGAACATGTCGGACACATATCTGGATGATCCACAAGGTGTGCGAAGTCGTTGTAGGAGTGCATAATGGATGTGCTCAAATTCATGGAACCTTCCGCAGCAAATACCTCAAAATTGGGCTCCCACCCTTGTACATTATTAGGAAGAAAGAATGATAGAGGGGAGTAATAGGAAAGAAGAAAGAGGGTTTTCGTACGAACCGAATGAGCCTTTCTGCGAAGGAATTGGTTGAGATTTGGTGGTGAAATTCAACCTGAGATGTCCTCATGAGCAAAGTCCGTGCACTTGACCACGACCATGAGAACAAGGTCAAAAGCTGACAGAAGAGGACAATCTTGGGGTCATTAAATCGAGAAAAATGCCCAAATACTCAGTGTTGAATTTCACCCTAATCGGTTCAGTGGTTGTGGAGATATTCTGATTATCAGGCATGATGGGAGTCACGGGACAATATGAACTATGTGGAAGCTCACATGCAAGCTAGTCTCAGTGAAATTCCAGGAGAATATGGGCTAGTTAAATGATACAAATGCTAAAGAAGACATTGGAGGAGTCTTGGAATTGTGGCATATTATTCGGCCCAAGTTTCCCTGTGCACAGATAATCAAGATATATATTCCGTTTCTGAGAATTCCTGTTCTCAGTCAAATCTCCACCAGACTTCACAAAATCGGTATCGATAGAAAGCTATGGATGAGGAGAGTCGAGTGGGATAAAGGGACGGAGGTTTGATGCAGTGTTTGGAGTGGTATGAGGAAGTTTGTGTTTTTCTTTTCAATTTCCTTTGTTGTTTGGAATTTTATTCTGAGCCAACGGCAGCCGAACCTTACCGCCGTTGTTGGTGGAGGCTTAGCTCAGCCAAACCCATATATTTCGGACTCTTTTCACAGATTGTATGTTTGCTGTATGGGTATATGTACATAGCGATTGAAACAGATCAGAGATTTTCCCCCTCCCGCTATTTTTGAAGTCTGTGTACTTGGGTGCTGTGAGTGGCCACACGATTGGTAAAGGGCTATCATGACCTTTAGGAAAATCCACCACGGAAAGAAGATAAGCAAGAGTTATCAGAGTTATATATATTTCCTCAAAATCCCCCCCCCTCCCGTTGATTATACGGACCTGTTCATACCACAACACCCCTTTTAGCCCCCTTTCTCTTTCTTCCCTAGCTTTTGGGGAGTGAGTTGGAGTGCTACCTTCCGTTTTCTGGAGACAGTAGCAGATTCCCGCTTGCAGCGTCTGCAGCGACCATACAAAAAAACAAGCAGTTTATTAAGAAACTGCAATCTCCCATCATGGGAGATTCAAATCAACAGCCGTCACCAGACGACGATGAGGATCAACACAATCCAAAAAAAGCAACCACCTCAGGGCTGGTCCCTGAAGGTTTTAGAAACTTACATGGAGTAAGTGTGGGGCCCAATACCCCTAGAACTCCACGTCACATCGATCTAACCCAAGCTGGGGAAGATCCCTCACCTCCTCAGGAGGTGATCGACTTGTGCAACAAACGTGTAAGTGCCGAACAATCAGCCCAAAAAGCTGATTGGATAGAGTCGTAGGAAACTCCAGGGCCCCACTATCCCCTGGAGTCCTCCCCCATGTCCCCAAGTCAAGCCCCAAAGGCAGACAAAGGGAAACAGAGGGAAGAACCTCCACGTCGGCTATCTGAAAAACTACTGGACTTGTTCCAGGTTCCGTTGTAGGAGAAATAATATTCAAAGAATAAAACAATGATCTATCAGAATAGTCAACGAACAGGTGACAAGTTCAGACGTTTAACAGATCTCATGATCTTTATGAGACTGGACAGACATTAGATCATTATAAATTATCTACACCCATGTAGTATGAGATTTAATCTACTACAATCATGCCTAGAACTTGGCATAGGTGTAATATTCAAAGAATATAACCCTACAACAAGAAAATAGCACATAGACGGCAGAATAAGAAGGAACATTGGGAAAGAAATGTGAATATCTCGGGAACCAGTAAACTTTTGACTGTAATCTTTTTACCATCTGAAAGGACTGTTTCTTAACTTTATCCACGGTTTTGTTTCATTCTAAAAGCTTCAAAACTGACGGAGATATCGCTCAAACGGCGAAACACCTTATAATTCATATATATTTATTTGCTAATTCTTACAAAAAGTAATGTGACTCAAGGGAAATATATTGGCGCCCGGAAGTCTGGCGGACCGAATACCATATGATAGAGTATTCCCCGGCGCGGGCGGACAGTTTTTGATCGCATCAGAAGAGGAGAAAATGCTAAAAAAACGGATCTTGTATATTTTCCCATGATTCATCAAAACTTTTTGATTTTAAGCTCAAATAAATCGGAACAAAGGAATGATTGATGATCTGGATCTCGGATCATAAGCATAAAGTGATTCAGAAGTCCGCGGATCAGTTAATTAATTGGGAAGGCTCTAGAACATTAGTAATGATGCGGCTTCACAAAAAGGGGTCAATTAGAGAACAGCCTAGAAAGTTCCTTTATAGCCGAGTCATTTCTAAAGATAACCGTTCGTAATTAAGGCGGTGTAGAGCATAGCTTCAGCGCTACAATATCCCGCTGAGATCGGCCCAAAAGACAAAGAAATGAATTACTTATTGCTGAGTCATGTCCTAAGTCCATTATTAAGCTTACACAGCCCAAGCCCCTATATCATTCTAGAACTATCTATAATACAAATGTAGCACATGTAACTAGTGCGAGGCGTGGGAGTAGAGAGGCCTCTGAAAAGCATAAAAGGCCACCGCTTCTGCCCCCTCTCAAACCTCAGGTAGAAATAAAAGTTTAATTCTCCTCACCAGTGGTTGGTTCGTTTGCTCCAAAAGATAAAAGCAAATATTAGTTGTTAGCTAATATAAAACTAACACGTCACTCTAAGCGTGAGTTAGGGTCAGTTAGACACAGCTGAACAAAAGTGTCATAGTGAGAATTAGTGAGAATTTGGTGGAGGGACTTCTTAATTGAATAATCTCTCAGCAATTTTTGGTTATCACACCACAGGAGAAAAGTGAGCGATCCTGAACCTGCTAGATAACTAGCACGCACTCTAAGCGATAGAACGAGCAGTTTGGTCACTCCTGTATTGAGTAACATTTATTGCGGAATTATTTTATTAGCAGTTTTCCTTCAGTAAATTATCAGGAAAATCACATCCTACTGAAAAGTGGTAAATATAGGTGTAATATTGACTAGAAATCATAGTAAAGTCAATATAGAATGTTATCCGTAGACGATCTATACGTCAGGTGAGATCGTTGGGGGGTGTTTATTGTTGTTTAGACAGTGAACAATCATATATTTGGCAACCAAAACACGGTCAGTACGCAAATCAGCACAAAACTCTAATATCGTTATTGGACGTAGGAAACTGGTTACATAAGGTGATCCAGCTCCGCTCCTTCACCGTCCAAATGGAGGACGGAAAACAAAGACCAACTTCTTCTCAGGCTGGAAGCCTGAGAAGGTGCAAAAAACGCCCTAAGAGCAGGATCTCCCAGAGTGTGGAAGCTCCAAAAGAACTTCTGCTGTTCACACTACCCCACGCCATGCCAGACAAGGCAAGGTCGCCAACCTTGGAGGAGGTCTCTGAGATAATGAAGAGGAGGCAAACCGAAATGAGGGAGTTCAATGAGGAAGCCTTATGGAAAAGTAAGGAAAAACCAGCGAACAGACCCCTCTATGAAAGGGAAGCACCCTCCACAACGGCCTTGCCTAAACAAAGCGAGTGTGGAGTTTTTACTCCAAGAACCCCTTCTGGAACCCCCAGAAGCGGCAATGTCAACTGGGGAGAGTCACTGCTCGCCCAGCCAAACTTCCTCCTGGAAAACCAGGAATTGTGCATAATAAACGTGATAAACTTGATCCAAAAAAAGATCAAGGAAAGGAGCCATAATAGCACGGCTCATCTAGAGATAACTCTAGAAAGAATGGCCAACACAATTGACGCATTGACTGACAAAATCAGCAAGCAGACGGACTTGCTGAAGGAGATAAACTTCTCACAAAATAGTGAGGAAACAAAAAAATACCCCTGGGCCATGGGCCAGGACAAAACCAAAACTCATGAAAAATTCACAAAAAGAACAACCAGTGAAAGTACACTGGAGTATCATCAGTGACTTGACAGAGACGCTAAGGAGATCCTTCTCCCAAGGATAGGAGAAGATGATGCCGAAAGAAGGCACCGTTCAGAAATCAGGAGGAGAATCGGCACGTACCAAAGGTTCGGCCAAACATCCACCTTTGACAAACCTCTCGAACAGAGAGGTAACACAACCTCACTCTCTCAAAACAATGAGAGAATCCAGATACAATTTCAGGTGAGTTCACCCGAAACCAAATAAACACTGTGAGGAAAATTCCCCCCAGCGAAAACCCCCCAAAGGAGATATCTCCATTGGATAGCAACCCCATGAAGGCAGGGGAGCAAGAGGAGTACCTGGAGAAATGGTACGAAAAGGCCAATAGAATGGCCAAAGTGACTACCCAGAGGGAGTGAAGCCTGAAGCTCTAGAAAATGGGCCAGCTTTCCCTGACAAGAAATGGTCAGGGGAGAACGACATGGAATCGTTCTGGCAGTGGTTCACAGAACTACTGAGATTCCTTGCCTCGCAAGGATGCAAAGGTCCCCAATTCAACGAAGTCCATCTGGACTGCCTGATTCGTGGATTAGGGGGACCCGCATTCGACCTCAGAATAAGACTCCAAGACAAAACTCTCCTCAGAGGAGATGAGGGCATGTTCCTCGAAGTTCTCAACACACTCATGAGAACCTTCATCAAAGCCTCTGCCACATTGAACGCGACAAAGAAGTACCGCAACGTTAAATACGAAGCAGAAAAAGGCTTCAAACAGTTCTACTTAGAACTGTCTAAAGCAGTGTCCCGGGTGGTGATGCTGCCAGACCAGGCATCTTTTAATTTTAAACAACATTCCCCTCGAATGGAAGAGGGAAATGATCGCTCATGACAGAATCAGAGCAGACTTCTCCTCAAATGAGGAGATGTTAAAAGCAATATCTTGTGTAGACAAGATAATCGATGGGCTGAAGATGTCTTCAGCCTACAAATTGGGATATTATACCCGAACAACCACCACGGCAACCACGAGCTGCAGCAGAGCTCTCCCATCAGGAAAGAAGGCTGAAGAGCCGAAATCCAGATGGAAAGAGGTTACATCCTCGAAAAATTCGAGGAAAACTGACCAAAAGTCAGTCCCAATTTGCGGCAAATGCGGCAAAATAGGGCAAACAAAAGATTGCCCAAAACATAATGCAATGAGCGATGAAAAACCAAGGCGCATAGCCGCCATGGAGATTGTGAACGCATCAGAAGAAGAGTTGGAAGACTCATCAGATGAAAAACCAGAGAACAACTCTGGTAACTCCAGAGCATCAAGCTTCGAAGTAGAGGACCCATATGAGGGACCTCAATACTCACCTGACTCAGAGGGTGAGGAAGTCAACATTGGGACCATAAGGATGGGCCCAACGTCAGTCATTGATCACGACAACATAAATTATAGAATCAAACTGGCAGTAGTGCACCAGTTAGAAAACATGGCAGACGAGAAAATCACTGAAGCCTTGGTGGAAGCACCAAGAAAAGACGCCTTGGAGAAATACACCAAAGTACCCAAGGAAAACAAGGAGAAAGGGAAGAAGGACCAAAAGTCCATTGAAACCCAGACCCCCTTGTTTGATGCAAAATTCTGCATCTCAAAAGATGCGGGAAAATACCCCACAAACAGACCGCTCTCAACAAAGAGAATGCTGACACCTCATATAAAAATAGCAGGCATAAAAGCCTATGCGCTATTTGACAGTGGAGCCAAAACGGATGCTATATCACCGGACTTCATCCATGCAGTCCATATCCCAATTCTCCAATTGGAGAACCTGTTAGATGAACAGGCGGAATGTCTGGAAGCGGAGAAGGGACTCAGGAATGGAGGGACCTTGGCCTCAGTGACTCGGAACGGAGCACTGTGCCACTGCTTGATGTCTAAGGGGGTCCTTAATTTCAGGTTAGCAAGGGGAGTCTCTTGGGGGGAGGACAATCCAGTCGTCATGGTCATCGATTTCAGACTGGGGGTACAGGAAACTATGTACAGAGTGTATATATAATACAGGAGTGGAGTCAGAGGACCAAAGGGAACTGGAAGGAGACAAAGGGGGACTGGATGAGGGAACAACCCCAAGGGCCAAGGGTTGGAACTCTATGGTGCTTCCCAAAAGGGCAAGGCCAAGAGGGGAAGGAGTGGAGGGGATTGTGGGGAATGACAGCTGACTAATATGGAAAGGAAGCAGCTGTCTAAATAAGGAAGAGGCAACAAGAGGATTAAATGACACCATACAGTAGAGACTGCAGGGTCCGGAGTAAGTTCCAGAGGTCCGGAGTTGGAAGTCAAAGTCCGGAATATTGGCTAGACATAATAAATGAAATGTAATAAGGAATACAAGGAGATAAGATGGAGGAGGAGGTCAAAGTCCGGAGGTGGAGATGTGACCGGAGTTCCGGAGGTGGAGGTGCAATGGGGTTCCGGTACAGGAGTCCGGAGCCGGAGGTATGGAGCATTGCAAACTCTGGTCTGGAAGGTATGAAGTTGGGATCGGACCCGGAGTAAACTGGAGTCGGATCGGAGGTAGTGTTGGACATTGTGTTGGAGCCAGAGGTAGAGTGGGCTCTCAACAACCAACAGGGGGAGGTGGTGGTGGAGAGTGTGGAGTTTTGGAGGAGGAGATGGAGGTCCAGAAACAGGAGCGGAGGTCCGGAGTTGTATGGATACGACAGAACCCAGTCATCCTTCAAATGGGGATGAAAGGAACAAGATCACAGATCCTGTTTGGAACAAACATGGACGTTGAGATCAATGGCCATGTAGAAAAACACTACTTTGATGTAATTAACATCGATAGATACGACACCATATTCGGTGCCCCCTGGTTAAACAAAAACCAGGTAAGTTTAGACTTCCGGTCCCACAAAGTGAGAACGGTGAACAAGGGTAACATAGATACCCTTGGAGTCAGTGAAGACCATGCGACGAGATCACACAGATGGAAAGCTCGAGCAAGAGCTTGAGAACAACCAAAAAAGAAGCCCCTCTGACAGGGAGGCGAGATTAAAACACACCTCAGGGTAATCAAAAGAAAGTACCCTGAAGGTTGGCCCAATCCTAGTCCAGAAGGACTAGAACTTCCAGACGTACCACATCTGGAAGGTCTCTCCATGAACAACCCTGAGTTCGAAATACTCAGGGAGTGGTGGAGAGAGAAATTCGAAACTGTCATGGTGCCAGCGCCATTAGAAATGCCTCCCTTGAGGGAGGTGAACCATCGAATCCCATTAAAGGATCCGAACAAGAAATTTCGGGAAAACACCCCGAGATGTCCTGCAGCACTGCAGGAAGCACCAGTGACCAAAATAGATCGCTATGTAAAAGCAGGATGGTGGTATCCCACGAGCAGTGAGTGAGCATGCCCGCTACTGTGTATCCGCAAAGCAGATGGATCTTTGTGCACGGTAATAGATGCGAGGAATCGTAACTCAAACACAATCCTCGATGTCACACCAATGCCAGACATGTGACTGATCCAAGAATCAGTCACCAGAGCAACATACCGATCTAAGATCGATATGTCGGACACATATGAACAAATATGCGTGGATCCAGACAACATCCATAGGACGACATTCTCTACACCCCACGGGACATACAACTCAAACACGATGCAGCAAGGAGACTGCAACGCTCCCTGTACATTCCAGCACACATTGACCTGGGAACTACGAGGAGAAGTAGGCAGATGCCTACACGTCTGGTTCAACGATATATTCACCAGCACAAGCTCAGTGGAGAACCACAATAAAGCATTATTGTGGTTGTTCACTTGCCTCAAAGGGGAAAAGTTTTATATAAGCCGGAAAAAATTCCAGCCATTCGCTCCAATCCTAGATGTTCTAGGAAGCCGCATGGACGAACAAGGCATCCACACTCAAGTGGATAAAATGGAAAAAATCCGCAACTGGTGAGAGCCAGTAGACCACACAGGAGTCCTAAGATTCCTGGAAATGGTAGAATACCTATTGATATTCATGCTGAACGTCAGTGGCTACACAGGGCCACTGCAAACAATCTGCTCAAACAAGCAGACATTCAGGTGGACACCACTCCACCAGAAATGCTTTGACAAGATTAAACGTCTCGCATGCAGGGCTCTGATCCTGAAGCCTGTCCAGTGGAATCCACTGGAAAGCCTCTTGGAAGAAGAGAGGAGCAAACTCCACATCTGGGTCATAACAGACGCATGCCCAGTGGGCATGGGTGCACTAATTGGACAAGGCGAAACGTGGCAGACTTGCTGCCTGGCTGCATTCATGTCCAAAAAGTTCACCAACACACAACATAGGTACTTTGCCTACAAGCTCGAGGCACTGGGCATCCTCAAGGCACTCATGAGATGGCAAGATGATCTCATGGGAGGCCATGAATTCACAGTAATCACGGACCACAAAGCTTTGGAATATTTCAAAGCGAAAAACCACAACTCAGGTAGACACCTGAGATGGCAAGCCTTCTTTGCAAGCTTTAATTGCGAAATAAAATATGTGGAAGGCCACAAGAACAAAGTGGCAGATGCACTTTCACAGTACTACAACTCGTCAACTGATGAGGATCTGCATTTCAACAACTACGTGTCGGCGGATATCCATCTGGATAAAAATGCAGAAGATATTATCCCTGACAGAGTCAAGGAATACGAAGAACTGCTGCTAAGCAGTACTCTGAGTAAAAACTCAGAGAAAAAGAGACTCGCAGCAATACACGCGAGAAATACCCTAGAGGAAGCTCTGGGGGGAGTGCCCAAAACCTGGAAGAAATCATAAGACCTCATTGAGGCAATAAAATCTGGATACTCACAAAGCCAGATCCACTGGGAAATCCTAGAGAACCTGGGGAATTTCAAAACTTCTCCATAAAAGATGGGCTGATAACCCGACTTGGAGAAGGAGGGACGACCCAAATAGTAGTCCTGAAAGGAAACTACAAAAGGAAGTCCATTCAAGGAATAATCCTCAAGAACATCCACAAAACACTTGGACACTTAGGATCCAAGAAAACAGTGGAAACCCTCCGTCGATACTTCTGGTGGAAGTCGATGAGGAAGGACACCCACAAGTTCTGCAGGTCTTGCAGAACTTGTCAAACAACAAAGAAAAGCACCAGGAGAAATCCTGGACTGCTTCACCCACTCCCGACCCCAGAAACACCGTGGTTGTCAATAGCCATGGACTTCACAGGTCCATTCCCAACAAGCTTGGGATATGATTACCTCTGGGTAATCATCTGCAGGTGTCAGGGTCGCATCCGGGGTCGAGGCGGTCCGGGTGTAGCGTCCAGTGCTGAGGACCTCACGGGGGGTGGATCGGGCGTGCGTACTGGCAGCCCCGATGTGGGATGGCGATCCCTGGCCACTTAGACTGAAGTGGGAATGTTGAGTTATTATTAAAAGGGGAACTATGCTACTTACCTGAAGTGGGAATGTTGAGAAGAAGGTTACTTCTTCGGTTCCCACCCCAGGTGTGTTTATATACATGCGGCTTGGGTCACATGAGGTCCGCCACATCACCCCGCATACAGCCGCAGTCACCCGGGTGTCCCCGTGGGGGATCCCAAGGGTGTATGCTGCACGCGCGCGCACTAGGTTGCGCCCTAGAGCCATCCGGGGTCGTCCGGGGCTAGGCATGTCGTGTGCACGTTGTGGGCGGGTCAATAATACATGGATATAAGGGAAAGGTCGTCCGTGTGAAGTAGAAATAGAAATAGAAATAGAAATAGAAATAGAAGTGGGAGTGGGAGAGGGATAGAGGGGGAGGGGGTATGAAGGAGGGGTGCAGGGTGGGAGAAGGGGAACCGGGTGAGGTGGGCCCGGGTGGAGGCGGGTCAAGCGGGTGTGCCCTGACAGCAGGTTGATGTCCAACATCCACCTAATTCCAATAAGAACGACAATGAATGCATTAGAACTAGCATTTGTATTTCTTCATGAAGTTGTAAGACTTCATGGTCTACCTCACTCAATCATATCAGATCGAGACTTGAAATTCACATCAAAATTTTGGCATGAACTACACCGAATACTCGGTGTGCAGTTGAAATTCACAACTGCATTCCACCTGCAAGGCAACAGCCAAGCGGAAAGAATGATACAAAAAGTAGTACAGATACTACGCGTGATGGTCAGACCAGATCAACGCAACTGGGCAGCGAAGCTGTCGATGGCAGAATTCGCAATCAATGCAAGCTCGAACACATCGACAGGATTTGCCCCATTCAAATTAATCTATGGCCACATGCCAAAGATGTGCCTAACAGCACCACCCTCGGACTACCTGGGAGTGAATGACTTCGCCCAAAAGGTGAAGGAAAACCTCATGGCAGCACACGACGCGATAATACACAATCGCGCTGCTCAAACAATCCAGGCGAATAAGAAAAGATGCCCGGACCCACATTTGAGAAAAGGCGAGCTTGCATACTTATCCACAGATAAGTTGAACCTACCCAAAGGGAGGGCAGGCAAACTAAAGCCCCTGTATATAGGGCCTTATGAAATTCTGGAAACATTTCCAGAGACGTCAAACTATGTCCTCAAGTTGCCACCACAACTTGAACAATGCGGAATCCACCCAAGATTCCACGTATCCCAGCTCATGCCTCATGAGCCAAATGACCAAGAAATCTTCCCAAATAGGGAAGTAAACATATTTTACGATTTCGGGGAAGACCCCGATCGCGAAGCAGTAGTTCGCGAAATCTTAAACCACGCATGGGTTCACAATGAACTCTGGTTTAAGGTTAAATGGGAGCTAGGGGACACCACATGGGAACCCCTAGGAAATTGCAATGACCTCGTCCACCTGGACGAGTACCTCACATTACAAAATGTGAGGGAACCAGAAAACCTCCCTATCAAAGAAGATAGGGAACTCTCAGCATCACTATGCCCCCAAAAACGGAGGCGGAAGAAGTAAAGCCGAGGGGCAATTGCCCACAGCCAAGAGCGTGGGAAAATTCTGGGCAAGCAACTCACCCGGACAGCCACACCATGTGCTAGACATCACATGGGCTAGGAGTAACCTACCTAGATCATGTGAACCACAGGCTCACGTGTAAAACCACACACACTTGCGGCAAATCCCATGCATGCAAGAACCTAAACCCCTCCCACCACCATGAGAAACAAAACAACGAAAATGTTGTTCTCGGGGGGAGGCAACCCTCGATTTGACCCAAACAAGCTGCCGGACATCGAGATACGACAACCTGGGGAGCAAGGCTCCCCAGAACAACAACAACACCAGGCACAGATAAGTGCCATGGACTACACAATGCACATGGCACAAATGAGTGCTGCAAACCAACAACCATCCATGTTGCCAACAGGCACCACATACCCCCAGCCTCCTCAAAGGGGCTTCCAACCATATGTGGTGCAAACTGCACCGATGGCGCAACAAGCGCCATTCCAGGGGCAGCATTTGCTGCTGCAGCCCCAGGAGGGAACTTCCCTGGCCAGATCACCCCCTGGATCGGCCAATTCGGCCCAGGACCAACAACACCTCAGCCAAATGCAGGCTGGGAATCAGCTATCGCATCAGCAGTAGCTGCTCAGACAGGTCAGCTCTGCCAGGAGCGGAAAGAGATGAAGTCCCTCATAGGAGGGAGATGAGGGAGCGACAGCGGCTCCTCGTTCAGGCTGTCCAAACGGGCACAGTCTGATAACTCGAGGGTGTCAGATGACACCTGCGATAATTGCGCCCATTGGAGGTGCAAATACAATAGAGCACGAAGAGATGCTGAGGGCATCTTCACCTCTCTGAAAGACACAGAGAGAGAAGTTGATCTCCAAAAGAGGGAGATTGAATTACTAAAACGCGAGCTCAAAGAGGCATGCGCACTGGCAGACCTCACTGCCAAACCCATCATGACGGGGGCCTCCCAGGTCAGGGGGAGGGGATATGGTGCCAGGGCATTGACTATCCCACCACCCCGTGGGCAGGCGACCCTGTCCAGGTTGCATAAGGGCCCGCCTGTCAGGGCACACACCCTGACTAGCCCGGACCCGGACCCGCGTCCGGACCTGCTTCCACCTGCCACGCTTCCTGCATGCGTGCACGCTCCGCATGCCGCATGCTCCGGGCCCGGTTCCTACCCCTTCATGTGACTTCCGGGTATCCCCGGAAGTTTTCCTGATATGGTGGCCACTGTGGGAAGATGAGAAGTTAGCTTCCTTCTCATCTTCTTACCCACAGTAGGATTGTGCCCTGGATAGGGCTGGCCAGACCAGAGACTGTGGACCATAGTGTCAGGGCACACCCGCTTGACCCACCTCCACCCGGGCCCACCTCACCCGGTTCCCCTTCTCCCACCCTGCACCCCTCCTTCATACCCCTTCCCCCTCTATCCCTCTCCCACTTCCACTTCTATTTCTATTTCCATTTCTATTTCTATTTCTACTTCACACGGACGACCTTTCCCTTATATCCATGTATTATTGACCCGCCCACGACGCGCACACGACATGCCTAGCCCCGGACGACCCCGGACGGCTCTAGGGCGCAACCTAGTGCGTGCGCGTGCAGCATACACCCTCGGGATCCCCCATGGGGACACCCGGGTGACTGCGGCTGTATGCGGGGTGACGTGGTGGACCTCATGTGACCCAAGCCGCATGTATATAAACACACCTGGGGTGGGAACCGAAGAAGTAACCTTCTTCTCAACATTCCCACTTCAGTCTAAGTGGCCAGGGATCGCCGTCCCACATCGGGGCTGCCAGTACGCACGCCCGATCCACCCCCCGTGAGGTCCTCAGCACCGGACGCTACGCCCGGACCGCCTCGACCCTGGACGCGACCCTGACACATAGGGGAGGGTCATGGGGACCCAGGAGTCGTCCCCTGACACCGCCCTCAGAAGGGCAAACCCATCTCGAGGGGAAGAGGGAGAGCGGTAGGCAACCGATGGCAGACCCCAAAATGGGGACCACTGCCAGAGTACCTCAGCACCCTATGGGCAAGCTACTGTCAGGGACGCGTCCGGGGTGGAGGGGGCCCGGATGTAGCGCCCGGCAGAGGGACTGTTAGAACTTGCGGATTCGGACGACTCCGGAGTGGAATCGGAGACTTAGCATGGAAGGACCTCGGCCTCAGCGACTCAGGTGGAGCGCTGTGCCATTGCTGGTTGTCCTAGGGGTCCCTAATTTCGGATCTAGCAGAGGGAAAGTCTCTTGGGGGGAATTCATGTCGATTTCGGACTGAGGTTACAAGTTACTAGGTACATTGTATATAAGGAGGGGTCCGGAATCAAAAGGAACAAGGGTAGGACAAAAGGAGACAAAGGGAGATGGAAAGAGGAACAACACCGAGGGTCAAGTGTTTGACTCAATGGTGTTTCCCAAAGGAGGAATGAAGGGCCAAGGCCCAAGAAGGAAGGAAGGAGGATGGGAGTCAGGAATGGCTAGCTGACTGAATAGAAGGAAGCAGCAGCCCAAATAGGAATGAGGGAGAATAGCGGAATTGAAATGGACAATGCAATAGTTGCAAGGTCCGGAGTAAGTCCGGAAAGTCCGACCTCGGAAGTTAAACTCCGGAATATTGGCAAACGTAATTAAATGGAATGAGCTAACCAATACAATGGGTATAAGCGGAGGTGGGGTCAAAGTCCGAGGTCGGAGCTAAGACCGGAGGTTCTGGAGACAGAGACGCAAACAGGATTCCGGAGCAGAGGTCCGGAGTCGGGAGCATAGG
Organism: Cantharellus anzutake; assembly: GCF_015039405.1. NCBI lineage: Eukaryota > Fungi > Basidiomycota > Agaricomycetes > Cantharellales > Hydnaceae > Cantharellus > Cantharellus anzutake. Next base: position 69,330 of record NW_024066965.1, read on the forward strand.
TGTTGCATACTCGTCTGGAAGGTGTCATATCCGTGCATACCCGACCCCGACCCGACTTCCGGACCTCCACCCTCTTCACCTCCGGAGTCATAACCTACCGCTGCCGTTCCGATACTCACCCTCGGTCCTGGCAACACACCTCCTCCTTACCTCCCTGACCCTATCTCCGTCCGCTCCGATACTCATCTCGGACCGAACACTGCCCCTCTCGCCACCCTCCTACTACTCCACTCCCCCTTCACAACACCTCCACCCTCCCGTCATCCTCCTACGCTTCCCCCGTCTGCTCCGATACTCACCTTCGGACCTGACTACTCTCCTTCCCTTCGCCACTCCTTCTCCCTTACCTTTCCCCTCTCTCCTCCCTCTGCTACTCCTCTGCCACCCTTCCGCCAAGTTACGACCTTCCACCGTTGTTCCGTACTTCGCACTCGGACACCGCTCGTACCTTACTCCGAGCCTCCGTCATAGTCCCTACCTCGGACTTTGACTCCACCTCGGTCTTAGTCCATTGCATTGGTGACCTCATACTACGTAAACACCATTGCCAATATCCCTCGGACTTTCAACCCCGCCTCCGTAACCTCCGTAAGCTCCGCAACCCCCGAGCTTCGTGGACTGCCTTCGGCACTCTCGCCGCTTGTAATGTATTTCTCGCGTTTTCCCATCACCCCTATTTGGACTACTGCTTCTTCCTATTCTAGCCAGTTAGTCATCATCCCCACTTCCCCTCATCCTCCTGCCCCTCTGGGCCTCGCCCTCCCTACCTCCTTTCGGACGTATCACAGGTCCTGCCTTATGACCTTCGGTACCGCTCCGCTTCTTCTACCCTTTGTTCCCGTTCGGACGTCTTCGTTCCGATTCGGTTACCCTTTGTTCTCCTTGTGCTTTTGCCCCTTCCATTATATATATCGGCGCTTGTACATACTCGTTTTGGTTTAGTCCGAAATCGACCTGAAATGCCCCAAGAGACTTCCTGCTCACCTACTGTGAAATTAAGGACCAAATGGACAAACAGCAATGGCACAGCGCTCCGCTTGAGTCGCTGAGGCCAAGGTCCCTCCACGCTAAGTCTCCGATTCCACTCCGGAGTCGTCTGTTCCTGCCCGGTTCTAACAGAAGGTGTCGAGGTTGGGGTCGGACCCGGAATGTTCCGGAGTCGGACCGAAGGTGGTGTTGGAGCCGGAGGTGGGATAACCTCTTGGGAGTCGGCAAGGAGAAGGTGACAGAAGGGAAGTAGGGCTCCAGAAGTCAGGTTCAGAGTTCCGGGAGCCCGGAGCAGAGGTCGGGATTGTATGGATATGACAGGGACCCTCTCGGGGAGCGAAGCGGGCATGCGTACTGATGGGCCCGATCTGGGACTGTAGTCCCTGGCCACTTAGACTGAAGTGGAAAACGTGAATTGTTATTAAAAGGAAGAACTACACTACTTACCTGAAGGGGAAAACATGAGAAGAAGGTTACTTCTTCAGTTCCCACTTCAGGTACATTTATGTACATGTGGCTTGGGTCACATGACAGGTGCCACATCATCTATGGAGAGAGCCGCAGCCATCCAGGTATCCCTGCGGGGGATCCTGAGGGCATCCACTGCAGGTGCGCGTGCTAGGCATAGCGGGAAGTTGTCTGGGGTGTCCGAGCCGGACAGGTCAACAGTACAATGATACAAGGGAAGGTGGTCCATGTAAATAGAAAGAATAAACAGAAAGGGAGAATGAAATAAAGGAGAAAGAGGAAAGAGGGGAAAGGGAGGAAAGGGAGGGGGGGAAGAGGGAGGAAGGATGGGTAGTGGGGAGCAGGTGAGGTGGGCCCGGGTGGGCCTGGGTGGAACCGGGTCAGGTGGGTGTGCCCTGACAGCTACCCTGCAGGGAAGTGTCCACATGTTATATGAGACCACCAAACTCAATGAGTTCAGCAAAGTCTGTTAGAACTGGGCAAGGGTGGGTGATTCTGGAGGGGAACTGGAGACTTAGCAAGGAGGGACCTTGGCCTCAGCGACTCAAGCGGAGCACTGTGCCATTGCTGTTTGTCCATTTGGTCCTTAATTTCAGAGGTGGCGAGCAGGAAGTCTCTAGGGGGCATTTCAGGTCGATTTTGGACTAAGGGCCTAAAACAAGTATGTACAAGTGCCGGTATATAATGGAGAGGGCGAAAGCATGAGGAAACAAGGAGAGTCTGAATCGGAACAAAGGCATCCGAACAGGACAAAGGGAAGACGAAAGTGGAGCGGTACCAAAGGTCATAGGTCAGAACCTGTGGTACATCCGAAAGGGGATAGGGAGGGCGAAGCCCAGAGGGGCAGGAGGATGAGGTGAAGTGGGGTGATGACTAACTAGCTAGAATGGGAAGAAGCAGCAGTCCAAATAAGGATGAGGGGAAAACGTGAAAGATACATTACAAGTGGTGAAAGCGCCAAGTATGATCCATGGAGCTTGGAGGTTACAGAGCTTATGGAGGTTACGGAGGCAGGGTTGAAAGTCTGAGGAATATTGGCAATGGTGTTTACGTAGTATGAGGTCACCAATGCAATGGACTTAAGCTGAGGTGGAGTCAAAGTCCGAGGTCGGAACTATGATGGGATCTCGGAGCGAAGGCATGAGCGGTGTCCAAGTACAGGGTACGGGGCAGCGGCGGAAGGTCGTAACTTGGCAGAGGGTCAGTGGAAGAGGGTCAGAGGGAAGAGAGAGAAGAGAGGAGCGGGGTGAGGAGTGGAGGAGAGGAAAGGTGTCAGGTCTGAAGGTGAGTATTGGAGCGGACGGGGGAAGGGTAGGAGAGTGACGGAAGGGTGGAGGAGGAGTGAGGGGTAACAGGAGGAGTGAGAGGAGTGAGAGGAGGAGGGTGGTGAGAAGAGTGGTGTTCGGTCTGAGGTGAGTATTGGAACGGACAGCGGTAGGGTAGGACTCCGGAGGTGGTGAAGATGGGGGTCCAGGAGTCGGATTGGGATCGGGTATGTATGGATATGACAAAGTCGAAGCTCCAGTCAACGTAACAATTGACCCCAACTGTTACAAAAATGGGGCCAGAGGCGCCCATTTTCGTCCGTTCTTGACGCAGGAAAGTGGAAAGTGGAGGTGAGGTGGTTCATTAGGGTTTACAGATGGTTTCACAGATGTTGTAACATGAGGTTTAACAGATGTTAGCACAGCGGGTTTTTTGGTAATTGTTGATTGGTTAAACTTAATTACTATACAAATCATGTGATACAGAACCCATAAGAGTCTAAAATGGGAAATTCCCATTTCCATAACACCAACTTCCCCATGAGGAGAATAGCAGGGTCAGAAGCGGTGCACGATGCCACATACGCTTGGTGGACAAGCATAAGTGGAAAAGAATTCGTACACTGGTACGAACAGGCCGAAGCTGCCTTCAAAAGCGGCAAGGTACATAGAGTCCTTCGCAAAAAAGCGAAGGAAACTGAGAAATACTTCTTGGGACTCCCAAGTATTGCAACACTTGCGGAGGAGTACAATTCCCCAGAGAACAAGAAAAAAATCTCCTGGGAAAGTCTAGGCAAAGCTGCCTATATAAAGTCCCAGTTCAAACCACTCAGGACTCCTGAGGAATGTGCTGCAAGAACTGCGGAGTGGGAAGCGAAAGCTTCCAAATACCAGGAAAGAGATGCAAGTCTCCATGCTGGACAACCAGGCCAGCGACCACCCTTCCCCATGGGAAGAACAGTAGACCTACTGTACTCTACACCTGAGCCAAGTAGCTCAGGAACTGTCATATCCCGGATTCCTGACCCCGCACACTCCCACCACACCACACCTTCCTAAGAACTTCACCATCCCCTACACCATGCCTCCACACTCCCCAAGTCACCTCCCTTCCTAACTGTCTCAGCTCCGGTCTGGTTGCGGCACACCGAACCTTGGCCACTCCCACCCTGGAAGCTCGGTCCCGAGTTGGAACATTCAGAGACTCCGGATTTGCTCCGATACCCTGATGGACCTCTGACATCCTGTGACATACCCCTAAACCATTCCTCCACCCATTTCATTTATTGGAGTCACTGTTAGAATGTGCGGATTCAGACGACTCCGGAGTGGAATCGGAGACTTAGCGTGGAAGGACCTCGGCCTCAGCGACTCAGGCGGAGCACTGTGCCATTGCTGGTTATCCTAGGGGTCCCTAATTTCGGATCTAGCAGAGGGAAAGTCTCTTGGGGGGAATTCAAGTCGATTTCGGACTAAACCAAAACGAGTATGTACAAGCGCCGATATATATAATGGAAGGGGCAAAAGCACAAGGAAAACAAAGGGTAACCGAATCGGAATGAAGACGTCCGAACGGGAACAAAGGGTAGAAGGAGCGGAGCGGTACCGAAGGTCATAAGGCAGGACCTGTGATACGTCCGAAAGGAGGTAGGGAGGGCGAGGCCCAGAGGGGCAGGAGGATGAGGGGAAGTGGGGATGATGACTAACTGGCTAGAATAGGAAGAAGCAGTAGTCCAAATAGGGATGAGGGGAAAACGCGAGAAATACATTACAAGCGGCGAGAGTGCCGAAGGCGATCCGCGAAGCTCGGGGGTTGCGGAGCTTATGGAGGTTATGGAGGCGGGGTTGAAAGTCCGAGGGATATTGGCAATGGTGTTTACGTAGTATGAGGTCACCAATGCAATGGACTAAGACCAAGGTGGAGTCAAAGTCCGAGGTAGGGACTATGACGGAGGCTCGGAGCAAGGTACGAGCGGTGTCCGAGTGCGAAGTATGGGACAGCGGTGGAAGGTCGTAACTTGGTGGAAGGGTGGCGGAGGAGTAACAGAGGGAGGAGAGAGGGGAAAGGTAAGGGAGAAGGAGTGGCGGAAAGGAGAGTAGTCAGGTCCGAAGGTGAGTATCGGAGCGGACGGGGAAGCGTAGGAGGATGACGGGAGGGTGGAGGTGTTGTGAAGGGGGAGCGGAGTAGTAGGAGGGTGGCGAGAGGGGCGGTGTTCGGTCTGAGGTGAGTATCGGAGCGGACGGAGATAGGGTCGGAGAGGTAAGGAGGAGGTGTGTTGCCAGGACCGAAGGTGAGTATCGGAACGGCAGCGGTAGGTTATGACTCTGGAGGTGAAGAGGGTGGAGGTCCGGAAGTCGGGTCGGGGTCGGGTATGCACGGATATGACAGTCACCCAACATCCTTTGGATACGCAACTCCGCTTTCGGAGCTACCCGCATCCTTCGGTGACCCCTCTCACGTCATCTCTTATTAGTCACCTTCCATTCTTAGCACGACTATCTTCTTCTTACCATTCAGTCGGCTAACCCCCTCTGACCCATTTCTCGTTCCCATTCATTCTCCGGCCTCTTACTCCACCCTCCTCGATCCACCACCTCGGTTCCCCATTGAAGATATCATTCGGGACCTTTCAGTACCTCTCGGTATCATTCGGCACCTTTCGGTGTTCTTCTATTCATTCGGACTTTGACTAAGTCCTCCCCATTCCCCCTTATAAATACCTGTAGATTAGAACCTGTAGTTTTCCTCAGTTCTAATCTCGACTAAAATGCTACCCCAAGTCCCTCTGAGTGAATCCCAGCCCCTTCCTACAAGATACCTCAGACATAAGAAATACAAGGACTAACTGAGACATAATGGAGGCACAGCGCTCCCTCCGAGTCGCTGAGGCCGCATCCTCCTTAGAGCCTCTTGTACCATCCAGCAGAACCGGGCTTCCTGGGGAAGCTTCGGTCCACTACCAGAGCTCCTGGATCCCATCTAGTTGAGCCCCCGCCTGCATTCGGACTCACGCATTTTCCCCTACGATCCAGGGGGTTTTTGACAAGGAATGCAACAACCCACTCCCACCCAGGGAGTGCCCACTTCGTCGAGCCCACAGCTCGACAATGTAGCCCAGGCTACGTCATTGCATCCAACGCAGCAATCGGATGTCCAGATGAACAACCCAGAGGAAAACCCTCCTCCCAGGCAATAACTCTACCCTTGAGGAAGGAGAAAGTGACACGGTAATACGCCATAAAGGTGCCTGTGAAAACACCTTCCCCCAACTTGAGGCCCTGCACACAATATTGCATGCGAGGAACCGCAAGTAACAATTGCGGAAATGTCTACTTCATCAAAAAACCCACATCCACCACCGCTCGTGTGTAAACACCATTTACACACTGTCAGGGCATACACCCTGACCTAGCCCACACCCGCATCCACACCCGCACTCACACCCGCACCCGTGCCCACACCCGGCTGTTGCACTTCCTGCACACACCCTGTGCCGGACGCTCCATGCAGCCGGATGGCCCGGACCTCGGGTCTCGGGTCTCATGTGACTTCCGGATATCTCCGGAAGTTTTCGATCTATTGTGGCCACTGTGGGAAGATGAGAAGTTAACTTCCTTCTCATCTCTGACCCACAGTAGGATTGTGCCTTGGATTGGGCTAGCCAGACTTGGGGCTGTGGGCCATAGGGGAGGGTCATGGGGACCTGGGAGTCGTCCCCTGACACACACAAATCCTCACAGAACAAGTGAGGAGGAACACCAAAGACATACAATCTTTGGGTCGAAATTCATTTTCGAAAAACCCCTTCTCTTCATTACTTTCCTCTCTGCGATACCCATGTATCACCGTTCACTTCAAAGTGACGGCCCCACACTCATTTATTCCCTCAATTTTTTCACCGACATGTACAAATTGCCCACTTTGAAGTGGTGACAATAAAACACTCATTGATAATCTCAAACTCAATGTAACTCATTTCTTTTAATTTTATTCTCTTCATCATTAACCTTGTGTGCATTGCAAATGCAACGCAAGGGGGGAGAATGTCAGGGCAATAGCCCTGAACCCCGAGCCATATGTAATTACAAGATACATATAGTCACGTGGGTAAGTGGGAACCTCTGGTTAACTGCTTACACACACCATAAAATACACATCTTTGTATCACTTATGGCTCTGTGTGCTGAGCTACCCACTGAGACCTCACAGGAGCATACACTCCTGCAACTCTGCCACCACCCAGGCTGTTAGCGCCAGATGACATGCCGTGACCCCCATCACTTCTGAGCCATCCCTGACAGTCATTACTCTGCACAGAGTCATACACCTGTGGCAATATTACACTTTTTTTGACACTGAAAATTTGTCATTTCTTTCCCCTTTCTTTTCTTATGTTTCAAGGTGTCAATGTGCCCTTTGGTGGTTGTCTATCATATCCATTCCAACTCCACCCAACTGTCAGGGACAGCTCTGAAAGTGGTGAAGTCCCAGCATAGCACCTGGTGCTGGGGGCTTGATGGGACAAGAAGTGGCTGTGCATAGCAGTGGTCCCATTGCAGGGTGAGCATCCCCAACCACTTAGTCTGAAGTGTGTCAGGGGACGTGCATGCTTGCACAGGTTGCTCCAATAACCTAGTTGTGATTAAAGCCTGGGGAAAGGAATGTCCCCATCTTAGAGTCAGCTATATACATGTAGAGTCTGGCAATAAGGAAACCAAACAGATCACTGATAGAATCACATGACCATAGAATGTTCCAGAACAATGCCGGAGATGATCTGGGCTACTGGGGCTTAGGTAATCGGAGTAGACGGGAATTGCCGGCATACTTCCCATGTGCATATGTGCAGCTGGCATAGGGTCCAGGGTCATCACTGATCCCTGACAAAGTGAGAAGGCTACTTCTTCGGTTCCCACTCCAGCTGTTATTATATACATGCAGAATTGGTCATGTGGGACATGCCACATCATCCTCACACACAGCTGTGGCTCTCTGGGTGTCTCCACAGGAGATCCTGAGGGGGTCCACTGTGGGCATGAGGTGAGCATGGCAGCAGTGACAGTGGTGTAAGGGTTGTGGGTACAGGAGGGGCATGTGTGTCAGGGCACACCCGCACACCTGGCTCCACCTGGTGCCCCTTCCCCTCTTCCTGCCTTCTCTTCTTTTCTTTCTTTCCTTTGTTTCTTCCCTTTCCTTTATTTCATTCTTCCCATCACTCTCTTCCTGTTTATTCCTTCTATTTACATGGACCACTTTCCCTTGTATCATTGTACTGTTAACCTGTCTGGCCCAGACACCCCAGATGGCTTCCCGCTGTGCCCAGCACACGCACCTGCAGTGGATGCTCTCTGCTCTCAGGATCCCCCATGGGGACACCCAGATGGCTGCAGCTGTCTCTGAGGATGTCATGGCACCTGTCATGTGACCCAAGCCACATGTACATAAATGTACCTGAAGTGGGAACCAAAGAAGTAACCTTCTTCTCACCTTTTCCACTTCAGTCTAAGTGGCCAGGGACAGCTGTCCCACATCGAGCCTGCCAGTATGCTGTAGGAGAAATAACGGTCACCCTATGAAAACTCATTATGGAAATATGCCAGATAAATCACAAAAACCCCATACAACAAGTAGATATGAGAAAATAGAAGAACCTGAATTTTAACAAATTATTATGACTCCATATGATAAATTGGAAGAAAGGAAATTAGTAAAAATACTTCAAGCTTAGCACCAACAAGACGGAATGCTTGGGGGAATTTATAGCAAATATTAAACAAAGAACTAGGACAATCGAGCAAGATTTGACTATAAAACCAACCAGAGAACCTCCATGGAAACTACTTTCCCACACCTGCACACGTAGCTGAGGCTGGAAGTACCACAGAACAAGGATTCCTTAGGAACCAATGCAAAATTCAAAGTCGTGTTTATGATAGGGAATGTAGATGTCTCCCAAACGGACCCAATGAAAGTAATTTCAGGGAAAACTACCCATGAACAACGGTGATATGACCGAAACTCTTGGAAAATGAGGACAACATTTAAAAGGCAAGTGCAAGGAACAAGCAGTAACGACCGAGACGAGCTTGATAGCCCATTAGAAAGGAAGGGATCTAATATTAATCCACCCAAATTTTCACAATAAAAGGTTCATGCATCAATGAGATATTCAATAACGGGATAAGTGACATCAAAGTCATGGCTCAGGGAAAAGACAACGATCACGCAAGATCTATATTTAAAACACACAACGAAATTCACATTGAAATTATGATAAATTGGAAACTATAGTTATGCAAAGTTTCAGCCCAAACGGTCCAGCCGTTGTGAAGTTACACCAACAACGGGAATATAGAAATCCGCATCATGCTGAAAGACATGTGAGGGTGGCAATGCAAAAGGAACTGGGTGTCAGAACTGAGATCCACGCTTTGGCAGATTGCAAAGACCAATTTCTGTCCAAATAAGGAAGACCCCAGTCAAAACAAAGCATGGAGAGTACAAAAACACCTTAGAACATGAGGGAAAAATCTGAAATAAATCATGGAAGCCTGTATTGAGGATACAAACACCCGCGCATACAATAAATTTCGAACAATTAAACAGAAACAGTGCCTGCATACGAATGAGTATGGGAACAACACACATGATTACCGAATGTGCACACAAACTCTTGCTAACTCAATGAATACCGTAGAAAATAGAGTACAACTTTAGTACCATTGGAAAGGTGGGGATAAATGAAGATTTATGATGCTGAGGATGTGAAAAACCATTCAGAAATGAATGAGATACAAGGACATGAAGTTAGAAACCTGAAAATGCACAGGAAGACAGCTTCTAGAGGTCCAGAGCCCCAAATAAAATACATAGAAATATGATATCTTCGAGGACAACCTATTATAACAACGAACAATACATATGAAGGACTAGGATGCAATAATACAAAGGAGAATCAGGGGAGATGGACAAAATCCACAAAAACCACTAATGAAGCAGAGAGCTATAACACATTCGTTTGAACAATTCTTGACTACTAGCCACTTTTTCTTTTGGTTCTAAACCTGAATATTCACTCATTTATCATTTCAAGTCTCATTTCAACTAAATGTTACTGGATAAAAATAGAATAAATCAGCTGAAGGTCTCAGCACAGCCATACGCATAGTAATGCGAAGTTTGAATTCAGAATGACTGAGTCATAGTGAACTTAATGGTAAATATGAGGAATTTGAAATAGAAAACTGCGACAAATGCAGCGCAGTCAAGTTCTAATTGAACCATTAAAATAGCTTAGGTGAGGAAGGACAATAAGGATTCTAGGCGCAGTCTGACTGCAGTAGAGCCGCAGTTCAGCACAGCTGAGCGCAGTAGAACTATAGTGTGAAAAATTCATTTTTATTCAGTTTGAGGAAAATACACTGTAAATAAATCCTGTAAATACGAGGTAGAGCATGAAAAAGGAAGGCGACCCAAGGAGTATAAAAGGGAGACCCTTTCTGCGACTTTTTGCCCCCCTCAAAGAAGTAAGAAAACAGAGTATTATTTTTCTCAAGCATTTCTGGTTGTCACTCCAGTGCGAAAAAGTGATATACAGTTAAAATTGCCATTGTAGTAAAAGGCAGCAATTAGGGAGAGGAATATGAAGTAAATATTTCAACAGGAGAGCTGGTTAACACTCCAGATTTCAAAGTGTAAACACAAAACAGTTATTTTGCTACTGTTAAAACAAGCAATAAAAATAAGACAAAAATAAGACAAGGTCAAGGGACACTTCGGACACGATCTAAACCCATTAACTGAGTAGAATCTTTGAAAATTCACCAAGTAGAAGATTTAATTCAAGTTAAAATCCAAATTAAACAACCCTACGACAGAATTACACCCAGACAAATTGAGAAATTACACTAGAGGAACAGCTCCATAGGGCTTTGTTTATCTGTAAGTCAATTCTCAGAAACTTTTAGACTAACCCATAAAATAGAATTAGCCAAAACACTCGGATTGGTACTATAATTACAACAAATATTACTAGTACACTTCCCCATCCTAACTAGAGTACCAGGGAACAGCTTGGTGGTGGTCTCGTTTGAACCTCCCAACTGACCTTCCTTCGTTCTCTCCTTCAACATACATATATCCATACAGCAAACATACAATTTGTGAAAAGGGTCCGAAATATATGGGTTTGGCTGAGCTAAGCCTCCACCAACAATGGTGGTAAGGTTCGGCTGCCATTGGCTTAGAATAAAATTCCAAACAACAAAAGAAATTGAACGTCAAACCTCTGTCCCCTTATTCCATCCGACTCTCCTTATCCATAGCTTTCTAACGATACCGATTTTGTGAAATTTGGTGGAGATTTGACCGAGAATGGGAATTCTCAGAAGCGGTATACATATCTCAATTATCCATGCACAGGGAAACTTGGTCCCAATAAAATGCCATAATTCCAAGACTCCTCCAATGACTTCTTCAGCATTTATATTATTTGACTAGCCCATATTTTCATTGAGACTAGCTCGCATGTGAGCATCCAAACAGTTCATATCGTCCTGTGACTCCCATCATGCGCAACAATCAGAATATCTCCACAACCACTGAACCGATTAGGGTGAAATTCAACACTGAGTATTTGGGCATTTTTTTCGATTTAATGACCCCAAGATTGTCCTCTTCCGTCAGCTTTTGACCTTGTTCTCATGGTCGTGGTCAAGTGCACGGACTTTGCTCATGAGGACATCTCAGGTCGAATTTCTCCACCAAATCTCAACCAATTCCTTCGCGAAAAGCCTCTTTCGGTTTGTACGAAAAGCCTCTTTCTTCTTTTTTATTACTCCCTCCTACAATTCCTTTTTCCTAATAATGTACAAGGGTGGGAGCCCAATTTTGACGTATTTGCTGTGTAAGGTTCCATGATATTGAGCACACCCATTATGTACTCCTACATACAGGCCTAGCTCTTCATCGTGGTCCCTCACGATATCACAAATTCCACATTCCGAATACTACACTTCCTAATACAGCATTGCCCTCCCATAAATATATCCCAGTTGCAATGAATTCCCTATTTGTACAAATCCATTAAGATCTCAGACTCTTCAGCTAAGCCTTCACCCTCTTCCTCTTCCTGAGGTTAGGCGACTTTTTGGCTTCCTGATCTTTCAAAACAAGTTTCTTCTTCTTCAGCACAGGCACCTTGGAAGTAGAAGCTTCCTCAGATACCAAATCCGTTAACTCGGATTCCTCGACTTCCTCATGTGCCAATGTGCCTTGAGCTGCTACTCTCTCCTTAAGCTCTGCCCTTATTTTCTCCTGCTCCTCAACCATTTTTTCCAACTTCTTCTTGAATTCCCCTTTAACCAGAGTTGCTGATCCCATTTCCCTTTCCTTCTGTTCCATCTGTAATGTATGGTCTGTGTAATGCGTCATACAGGGCGACCTTGGTAAGGGCACTGTAGGAGTGCATAATGGGTGTGCTCAAATTCATGGAACCTTACGCAGCAAATACGTCAAAATTGGGCTCCCGCCCTTGTACATTATTAGGAAGAAAGAATGATGGAGGGGAGTAATAAAAAAGAAGAAAGAGGGTTTTCGTACGAACCGAATGAGCCTTTCCGCCAAGGAATTGGTTGATATTTGGTGGTGAAATTCAACCTGAGATGTCCTCATGAGCAAAGTCCGTGCACTTGACCACGACCATGAGAACAAGGTCAAAAGCTGACAGAAGAGGACAATCTTGGGGTCATTAAATCGAGAAAAATGCCCAAATACTCAGTGTTGAATTTCACCCTAATCGGTTCAGTGGTTGTGGAGATATTCTGATTATCAGGCATGATGGGAGTCACGGGACAATATGAACTATGTGGAAGCTCACATGCAAGCTAGTCTCAGTGAAATTCCAGGAGAATATGGGCTAGTTAAATGATACAAATGCTAAAGAAGACATTGGAGTCTTGGAATTGTGGCATATTATTCGGCCCAAGTTTCCCTGTGCACAGATAATCAAGATATATATTCCGTTTCTGAGAATTCCTGTTCTCAGTCAAATCTCCACCAGACTTCACAAAATCGGTATCGATAGAAAGCTATGGATGAGGAGAGGAGAGTGGGATAAAGGGACGGAGGTTTGATTCAGTGTTTGGAGTGGTATGAGGAAGTTTGTGTTTTTCTTTTCAATTTCCTTTGTTGTTTGGAATTTTATCCTAAGCCAACGGCAGCCGGACCTTACCGCCGTTGTTGGTGGAGGCTTAGCTCAGCCAAACCCATATATTTCGGACTCTTTTCACAGATTGTATGTTTGCTGTATGGGTATATGTACATAGCAATTGAAACAGATCAGAGATTTTCCCCCTCCCGCTATTTTTGAAGTCCATGTACTTGGGTGCTGTGAGTGGCCACACGATTGGTAAAGGGCTATCATGACCTTTAGGAAAATCCACCACGGAAAGAAGATAAGCAATAGTTATCAGAGTTATATATATTTCCTCAAAATCCCCCCCCCCTCCCGTTGATTATACGGACCTGTTCATACTGCAACACCCCTTTTAGCCCCCTTTCTCTTTCTTCCCTAGCTTTTGGGGAGTGGAGTGCTACCTTCCATTTTCTGGAGACAGTAGCAGATTCCCGCTTGCAGTGCCAGCTCCCCCCAAGCGTCCCAGAATGCTTGAGAATTCCCAATGAAATTTTTAATTCTTTGGTCCGTGGAAGCATACCTCTCCAAGAACCTGTTCTTCATAGCATGAACGCATTTGGAGACGACAAGGTAATAATCATCATCCAAAATCAAGTTCTCATGGGTGGCCCTAAACATCACTTCCGTTGCTCTTGCTGCATCCGCTGCTTTCTCTTCACAGACCCTTGCTTCATGTCAGGGCACACCCGCCTGACCCGGGTCCACCCAGACCCACCTGGCCACACCTCACCTGCTAACCCGCTGTCCATCCCTCTCCTTCCTCCCTCCTCCCTTGTTCCCTCTTTCTTCTCTCTCTCTCTTCTCCTTGGTTTATCTCATTCTTCCCATCTTTCTCTTCCTGTTTATTCCGTCTATCTACACGGACCACTTTCCTTTGTATCAATGTACTATTGACCCATCTGTCCCAGACACCCTGGACAGCTTCCTGCTGTGCCCAGCATGTGTGCACGCAGCGGACACTCTCGGGGTCCCCCATGGGGGTACCCAGATGGCCGCAGCTGTCTCCAAGGATGACGTGGCACCCATCATGTGACTCAAGCTGCATGTACATAAATGCACCTGAAGTGGGAACCGAAGAAGTAACCTTCTTCTCACATTCTCCACTTCAGTCTGAGTGGCCAGGGACTGCTGTCCCTTTCCGGACCTGCCAGTACGCATGCCCGGTTTGCACCCCAGGAGGGCCCTTCTGCCGGGCGATACATCCGGACCCCCTTGAGGAAATTTGTATCCGGTGTGACTACTGGACTTATCCGGAGCTCCAAATTCTTATGACGTAAACCAGCGTGACTGGACAAATGACATAAAATGGACAAGCCTGGTATCGAACCCAGGACTTCTAGTGTGCATCCATACACTACTCGCCCGTTATGCCAGGGGGGGGTACCCCTTCCCTGATGGTTTGGGAGATCACTTGATCCCTTCCTCCAACACCCCTCTAGCCCAGACACGTCCCTGACAGCAGAAGAAGGTTTCAACCTCGTCTCCCCCGCCTCCCCCATCTCCCCTGCCTCCCCAGCCATGGTGTCAGAAGAGCAGTATGAAGAGCTGCTGGCTCGCTTTCAAGAGCTCCAAGCCATTGTGGAGAGCCAGGCCCGCAACCACCCCCCACCCGCATCTGCACCAGCACCCGCACCTGCACCCACACCCACACCCAAACCACCTAAGGTCGCCCCCCCACTCCCTTCTCAGGAGCTAGCAAGGACCTTGACCGTTTTAAGGCCGAGTGCGGAATCTATTTTCATGTTCACATGGCTGAGTTCCCCACCACCCTCTCCCAGATCCTTTTCGTGTTGTCTTACATGAAAGGAGGACCTGCAGGGGCATGGGCCACGCAATGCACGATCATGCTGCTGACGGCTGGCTCCCCCTCCCTCACCACGAGTTCAACACAGAACTCAACACCATGTTCCAGGACCCAAACCGGGAGGCCACAGCCAGACAGAAGCTGGCAGCCATCCACCAAGGGAGCGACTCTGTGGATAAAGTAATCCAAGAGTTCGAGATATTGGGACCCGCCTTGAGGCTGGGCGACGTAGGACTAGTCAACCGTTTTGAGCAGGTGATTAACTCCCACCTCCAGGAGAGCATATACCGGCTCCGTCCCATGCCCACTACTTGGGCCGAGTGGAAGTGCAAAGCCACGCTCCTGGATAACCAGTGGCAACGATTCCAGGCCACTCAACCGCGCATGTTCCCACCCAAACCTACACTCCCACCAACTCGACCCCTGTCGATCATGACCCCACCTCACACATGACCCATGCCTGGGCCCCCACGACTCGCACCAGTGCCTCCACCTTCCACCCCAGCAGCCCGCCCCACGACAGGGACGGGCCCACAACCAATGGACCTCGACTGCTCAAGGACTGACCAGAGATGGTGCTACAACTGTAACACCCAGGGGCACATCCTATGAGACTGCCTGCACCCCAAAGTCCGCCGGGCATGACGCCTCCACCCTGAGGACCTTCGAGCGTTGATGGAAGGGCTGAAGAGGCAGCTGACTGAGGAGCCAGAGACGGAGGGGACAGAGCTGGAGACAGAGGCTCAGGGGGATTTTCAGGAAGGTGACTGGTGAGGGATGCATCCCAGCCACCCATAGAAGATAGCTCGTGTAAATACTGCAGCACATGTGAGTCGACGCCAATGCCACAACTTCACCAAGTTATTGCAAAGAAGAGGAGAAAAAAACGCATCCTCAGCCCATGAGAGTAAGAGAACCATGGAGGTGGCACCCGAAGTGGCAGTATCCCTGCCAGCCATCTATGTCCTCTCCAAGCAATCCCCCAGATCCCTCAACCTTACGGTGAAACTAACCACCCTGACCTCCCTCGCGTCAGTGTCAGTATCAGCCCTCCTAGGTTCAGGAGCCACCGGGAACTTCATGAGCCCTGAGTTCGTCCGGAAGCACAAGCTCGAGACAACCCCTCTCCCACAGCCCATTCCCGTCTGTAATGTTGACGGAACCCCAAACAAGAATGGAGCCATAACTGAAGAGCTGGAAGCCCTCCTGACGTTCAGGTGGCACACAGAGCGCACCCGCTTCACGGTTGCAAACCTGGGACAACAGTCCCTCATCATAGGGCACTCGTGGCTGCTACACCACAACCCAGAGGTAGACTGGGCATGACAGAAAGTCATCATGTCCCGTTGCCCGTCCTCCTGTAGACAGCCACGGCACGAGATGACCAGGACCCTGCACTAGAGCCAGGGGATGGGATCTACACTGCAATCATTCCCCCTGGCTGGGGTCATGACCTGAGGGCCACCACGACCCCCTCTCAGCGGATGGCCCAGGAGGCCCATGACCCGGATGCAGAACCCGCATCATTCGAGACGCTGGTGCCAGAGCACTACCAGGACTTCTGGGACGTGTTCTCGAAAGAAGCCTTCGACCAGCTGCCCCCCCCGGAAGCCCTGGGATCTGTCAGGGACGCATCCGGGGTCGAGGCGGTCTGGGCGTAGCGTCCGGTGCTAAGGACCTCATGGGGGGTAGATCAGGTGTGCATACTGGCAGGCCCGATGCGGGACAGCGATCCCTGGCCACTTAGACTGAAGTGGGAATGTTGAGAAGAAGGTTACTTCTTTGGTTCCCACCCCAGGTGTGTTTATATACATGCGGCTTGGGTCACATGAGGTCCACCACGTCACCCCACATACAGCTGCGATCACCCTGGTGTCCCCATGGGGGATCCTGAGGGCGTATGCTGCACTAGGTTGCGCCCTAGAGCCGTCCGGGGCTAGGCATGTCGTGTGCGCATCACAGGCGGGTCAATAATACATAGATATAAGGGAAAGGTCGTCCGTGTGAAATAGAAATAAGAATAGAAATAGAAATAGAAGTGGAAGAGGGATAGAGGGGGAAGGGATATGAAGGAAGGGTGCAGGGTGAGAGAAGGGGTACCGGGTGAGGTGGGCCCGGGTGGAGGCAGGTCAGGCAGGTGTGCCCTGACAGGATCACGCTATAGATCTGGTACCAGATGCCAAACTGCCCAGAGGAAAGACCTTCCCCCTCTCGCACCCGGAGCAGAAAGAACTGGACGAGTTCCTGCACAAGAACCTGCAGAATGGGCGGATACGACTGTCTAAGTCTCCGATGGGAGCACCAGTCTTCTTTGTGAAGAAGAAAGACGGATCGCTACGCCTGGGACAGGACTACCGGAAGCTGAACGAGATCACTGTAAAGAACTCGTACCCACTCCCACTTATCTCAGACGTCCTCGCCTGCCTCCGGAATGCCAAATACTTCTCTGCCCTGGACTTGCGCTGGGGGTTTAACAACGTCCGGATCAAGGATGGGGACGAGTGGAAGGCCGCATTTGCGACCAACCGAGGGCTGTTCGAGCCTATGGTAATGTTCTTCAGGCTGTGTAACTCCCCCATGACTTTCCAAACCATGATGAATGACATCCTTAGGGACTTCATCGACCAGGAAGTTGTTATCTGCTACATGGATGACATTCTCATCTTCACGGCCACCCTGGAGGACCATCGGAGGGTCGTCCGAGAAGTCCTGGAGACGCTGCGGAAGAGGAGGCTCTTCCTGAAGCCAGAAAAGTGCAGGTTTGAGCGGACCCGGATCAAGTACCTCGGCCTTGTCATCTCGGAGGGTAGCGTTGCAATGGACCCCGTAAAGGTCCATGGAGTCCTTGACTGGCCAACCCCGACCAAAGTGAAGGAGGTGCAGTCCTTCCTGGGGTTTGTGAACCTCTATTGCCGGTTCATCAAGGACTTCTCCAAGAAGGCACGCCCACTCCACAAGTTGACCCGAAAGGCCCAAACCTGGAACTGGGGCACGAACGAAGACAACGCCTTCTGCACCCTCAAGGAAGCTGTCACTACTGCCCCAGTTCTCTCCTTCCCCTCTGACTCTGGCTGCTTCAAACTCGAGTGCGATGCCTCCAATTTTGCAACCGGTGCAGTCCTCTCCCAGCTCCAACCTGATGGGGAGTTCCACCCGGTGGCATTCATGTCCAAGAGCTTTACGGATGTGGAACGTAACTATGAAGTGTATGACAAAGAGATGCTTGCGATTGTCCGAGCTCTTGAGGAATGGCGACACTTCTTAGAGGGTGCTGAAGAGAAGGTCAAGGTCTACACTGACCACCGCAACCTAGGGTACTTCCGGATGGCCCAGAGGCTAAATCGACGCCAGGCTCGATGGTCCCTCTTCCTCTCCCGCTTCCACTTCACCCTTGTCCATCATCCCGGGAAGCTTATGGGAAAACCGGATGCGCTCTCCTGTCATGCTAACCACCCGAAAGGGAAAGACGACAACAAAGGGTTGACCCTCCTCCAACCTCCCTGGTTTGAGGCCCATGCAACAGAGGCATTCTCGGTAGAAGGTGAGGAAGTAGGCATCCTAGATCGGATATGCAGGGCAAAAGATCACGATGAGAGGGTAGTAAAAGCCATGCGAGAGCTGGGAGAGGGGACACTAAGGTCGGACAAATGGGAAAGGCAAGGCGAGCTGGTCCTGTACCGGGGGAGGGTATACATCCCAAAAGACCCCCAACTCTGCCATGACCTGGTGAGGCTACACCATGATGCACGGGCGACAGGGCACCCAGGGTGGTGGAAAACCTTGGAACTTGTCTCCCACAACTACTGGTGGCCCCGGATGGCAGAGTATGTCAGGCGGTACGTATGTGGGTGCGACACCTGTAACTGTGTCAAATCCTTCCCCTCACGAAAAGTTGGGAAGCTGACCCTGAACAAAGTCCCTACCCATCATTGGCAGGTAATTTCAGTGGATATGGTGGGAGAGCTCCCGGAGTCCAAGGGCTATAATGCCATCCTGGTGGTAGTGGACCACCTGTCCAAACGTATCCATGCGGTCCCCACTGTAACGACCTGTCAGAGACCAGATTCGAGACAAGGGAAGAGTCTCTGTGATGGAGGGCTTTGGCCTCAGCGACTTATGCCAAGAGCGCTGTGCCTAGTGACACGTCCGTGCCCTAACTTACTGACTGGCAATCAGAACCGAAGGGGGGTAACTCTAGTTGATTTTATTACTGGAGTGTAACCTATGTACAAG
Source organism: Cantharellus anzutake (assembly GCF_015039405.1). Classification (NCBI taxonomy): domain Eukaryota; kingdom Fungi; phylum Basidiomycota; class Agaricomycetes; order Cantharellales; family Hydnaceae; genus Cantharellus; species Cantharellus anzutake. The sequence continues at coordinate 88,283 of NW_024066965.1, forward strand.
TTGGATATATATATGGTTACAGCGAAGACGGGTCCGCAATTGGCGGAGCCGAACGGAGCAGAGCTAACGGGGTTAAACATTAGCCGACTGAATATTACCGACGAGTCGGGTCGCGGGGTTAGCGGAAAGGCAGTGTCATATCCATACAATCCCGACCTCCGCTCCGGGCTCCTGGAACTCCGAACTCCGACTTCCGGAGCCCTACTTCCCTTCCATCACTTTCTCCTTGCCGACTCCCAAGAGGTTATCCCACCTCCGGCTCGGACACCACCTTCGGTCCGACTCCGGAACATTCCGGGTCTGACCCCAACCTCGACACCTTCCAGACGAGTACGCAAAACCTATGCTCCCAACTCCGGACCTCCACTCTGGAATCCTGTTCGCGTCTCCGTCTCCGGAACCTCCGGTCTTAGCTCCGACCTCGGACTTTGACCCCACCTCCGCTTATACCCATTGTATTGGTTAGCTCATTCCATTTAATTATGTTTGCCAATATTCCGGAGTTTAACCTCCGAGTTCGGACTTTCCGGACTTACTCCGGACCTTGCAACTATTGCATTGTCCATTTCAATTCCGCTATTCTCCCTCATTCCTATTTGGGCTGCTGCTTCCTTTCTATTCAGTCAGCTGGCCATTCCCCACTCCCAACCTCCTTCCTTCCTCCTTGGGCCTTGGCCCTTCATTCCTCCTTTGGGAAACACCATTGAGTCAAACACTTGACCCTCGGTGTTGTTCCTCTTTCCATCTCCCTTTGTCTCCTTTCATCCTACCCTTGTTCCTTTTGATCCGGACCCCTCCTTATATACAATGTACCTAGTAACTTGTAACCTCAGTCCGAAATCGACTTGAATTCCCCCCAAGAGACTTTCCCTCTGCTAGATCCGAAATTAGGGACCCCCAGGACAACCAGCAATGGCACAGCGCTCCGCCTGAGTCGCTGAGGCCAAGGTCCTTCCACACTAAGTCTCCGATTCCGCTCCGGAGTCATCCGAATCTGCACATTCTAACAGGCAGGCGATAACCCAGAAACGGAAAGGAGGGATAGGCCTGAAGGTGGGCTCTGCAGGGCAGGCGAGTGTATTGCCCAGCAGAGGCGGGAGTGCGCTAGCGGACGTCGGAGCTGTCCGGAAGTCTTCGGGGCTCCGTACTTAGGGAGGCGTAGGTAATAAATTGAAATGAGGGGGTGGTGACCATCGAGGGGTACTGAGAGGATTGCGGAATACGGGAGCTCCGAGGTTAGTGAGGAAGGAGCGGAGTTAGACTGGAGGGATCGGAGGGACCGGAAGTCGATGGCCGGGGATGGATATGACACGACCGTAGACTCGGAGGGTATCGTGCAGCTCTTCCTAGAGCACGTCTGGATGCATCACAGGCTCCCCAAGGAGATCCTCAGCGACAGAGGGAGCACCTTTGTCTCCCACTTCTCGAGGGAGCTCGCAGACCTCCTGGGTGTAAAACTGACCCCCTCGACGCCCTACCACCCCCAGACAGACGGACAGACTGAGCGGGTCAACCAGGAGATTGAGGCCTACCTCCGGGTGTTCGTCAACCATCGACAGGATGACTGGGCGGATTGGCTCCCGCTAGCAGAATTCTCCTACAACAACCACATCCACTCATCCACCCACCGAACCCCTTTCGAACTCGACACCAGCCAGCACCCCAGAATGGGGACAGAACCCACACATACATCCGAAGTGGAAGCCGCTGACATGTTTTCGTCAAGGATGATGAAAATGCAAGAGGAGGCGAAGGCTGCATTGGAACACACAGCAGACGAGATGGCCCACTACTACGACCGAGACCGTGAGGCAGCCCCAGAATATCGAGAAGGCGACCAAGTCTGGCTCAGCGCCCAAAACTACACAATGTAATGGGTCTATCGTCTAGACTCGAGACAGAGAGAAGGGGGAGGGTGGTAGTGTGCGCAGGTGTGGTTCATGGAGCCGGGTTTTGGTCCTGGGCGCTACTGAGTCTGCAAAAACCTCAAACAAACACTCACCTACGTCTCTCTTGGACGTCAAGGCTGAGTATTATGATGTGAGGGGTCTTAGACGTGAGCAACTAGCTCAGAGGGGGCGTTAGAGTCGTGGATGGCGTCTTTGCCACTTGGATGTAACATCTGCTTGTCCCTTCACGGGTCTATTCAATACTAACTTGTTATGTACAAGCTGTTATCTAGTTTATATATGTTTGAAATGGAATGAATGGCATGGGGGAATGTAAACGGGCCGTTAGGCAACCGTAAATGATGAATATCCAATTGGGAACAAAGAAACAATAAAAGGAATATGAATGAATGGGGGATATATCATAACGGGTCCGAAATGGGAAATGTAAAAGTTAACTCCGCAACGCTTCGCCACAGCGCCCGCCTATCCTCCCGCCAGCAACCTCCTCGTCTCCAGCTTTCCAACGAGCCCCTATTCGTCCCATTTGGTGCAGTAGTTGTTGAGATGTGGCCATTGACAGGTACTGTCAAGACCACGTGAGACTCTACTCCGTGCTGAACCATCCGGGCATGGGATTGCCATTCTGGGAAATGCTCCGGGGGTGAAGAAGGAAGGCAGAGCATCACTATCGGGTGGAAAAACGGCTGGGTTGTATGTGTAGGTATGGAGATCTGGAGAGGGGGTGAAATTGGCGGCGTGGTTGGGCGTGGGAATTTTGCTTGGGGTTGTCGGGAATGATGGGGAAAATAGGGAAAAATAAGGAATGAGTTTATGGAGTGTTGGATAGTGATAGAATGAACATCGGGAGCGTCAGAGGATATGTGGCATATGTTGGTGGCCAAATTCCGCAGAATCCGACTTTTTGCGGTACACGGAGTTGTCCCCACAACAACGACTGACCGTCCAACCAAAAAGCTGGACCACAAATGGCTTGGCCCCTTCAAGATCATCAAAGTCGTTTCCCCAGCCACCGTCAAACTCCAACTTACCGCACGACAGAAGGGAGTCCACCCAGTCGTGTCCATAACGAACATCAGACCACACCACCCAGACGATATAGCAGAACAACCCACTGACCCCCGCCCAGGCCCGGAACTCGTAGACGGAGGAGTATGAGGTCGAGAAGGTAAGTGGCTACACCGGAAACTCTGGTATCTGGTAAAATTCATTGGTTGGCCAAGCTCAGAGAACCAATGGCTCCAGCGGGACCACTTAGCCCATGCCCCCAACTGGATCGAAGAATTCCACAGGATGCATCCCCTAGCCCCAGGGAGAGAAAGGGAGAACCACCTGGCCGCTTCGAGGCGAAGCGGCTTAAGGAGGGGGTGATGTCAGGGCACCCCTGCCTGACCCAGGTCCACCCAGACCCACCTGGCCACACCTCACCCGCTACCCCACTGTCCATCCCTCTCCTTCCTCCCTCCTCCCTTGTTCCCTCTTTCTTCTCTCTCTCTCTTCTCCTTTCTTTATCTCATTCTTCCCATCTTTCTCTTCCTGTTTATTCCTTCTATCTACATGGACCACTTTCCTTTGTATCAATGTACTATTGACCCGTCCGGCCCAGACACCCCGGACAGCTTCCCACTGTGCCCAGCACGTGTGCACGCAGTGGACACTCTCGGGATCCCCCACTGGGATACCCAGATGGCTGCGGCTGTCTCCGAGGATGATGTGGCACCCATCATGTGACTCAAGCCGCATGTACATAAATGTACCTGAAGTGGGAACCGAAGAAGTAACCTTCTTCTCACATTCTCCACTTCAGTCTGAGTGGCCAGGGACTGCTGTCCCTTTCTGGACCTGCCAGTACGCTGAAGGAGAGAACGAAGGAAGGTCAGTTGGGAGGTTCAAATGAGACCACCACCAAGCTGTTCCCTGGTTCTTTAGTTAGGATGGGGAAGTGTACTAGTAATATTTGTTGTAATTATAGTACCAATCCGAGTGTTTTGGCTAATTCCATTTTTATGGGTTAGTCTAAAAGCTTCTGGGAATTGACTTACAGATAAACCGAGCCCTGCGGAGCTGTTCCTTTATTGAAATTTCTTAATTTGTCTAGGTGTAATTCTGTGTAGTGTTGTTTAATTTGGAATTTAACTTGAATTAAATCTTCTACTTGGTGAAGTTTCAAAGATTCTACTCAGTTAATGGATTTAGATTGTGTCTGGAGTGTCCCTTGAGTTTGTTTTATTTTTGTCTTATTTTATTGCTTGTTTTAACAGTAGCAAAATAACTGTTTTGTGTTTACACTTTGAAATCTGGTGTTAACCAGCTCTCCTGTTGAAATATCTACTTAATATTTCTCTCCTTAATTGCTGCCTTTTACTACAGTGGCAATCTTAACTGTATATCACTTTTTTGCGCTGGAGTGACAACCAGAAATGCTTGAGAAAAATAATACTCTATTTTCTTACTTCTCTTAGGGGGGGGGCAAAAAGTCGCAGAAAGGGTCTCCCTTTTATACTCCTTGGGTCACCTTCCTTTTTCACGCTCTACCTCATATTTACAGGATTTATTTACAGTGTATTTTCCTCAAACTGAATAAAAAATGAAATTTTCATGCTATAGTTCTACTGCGCTCTGCTGCGCTGAACTGCGGCTCTACTGTGGTCAGACTGCGCCTAGAATCCTTATTCTCTTTCCTTGCCTAAACTGTTTTAATAGTTAATTAGAACTTGACTGCACTGCATTTGTCGCAGTTTCCTATTTCAAATTCCTCATATTTACCATTAAATTCGCTATGACTCGGTGATTCTGAATTCAAACTTCGCATTACTATGTGTACGGCTGCGCTGAGACCTTCAGCTGATTTATTCCATTTTTATCCAGCGACATTTAGTTAAAATGAGACTTGAAATGGTAAATGAGTGAATTATTCAGGTTTAGAACCAAAAGAAAAGGTTGCTAGTAGTCAAGAATTACTCAAACGAATGTATTATAGCTCTCCACTTCATTAGAATATCATTCCCTAAAATTCCTGCCATGGTCCGTTGTAGTTTAGTGGTTTTCGTGGATTTCGTTCATCTTCCCTGATTCCCCTTTGTATTATCATATCCTAATCCTCCATACGTATTGTTAGTTGTTATAGTAGGTCGTCCTCGAAGATGTCATATTTTTATGTATTTTATTTAGGGCTCTGGACTTCTTGAAGCTGTCTTCCCATGCATTTTCAGGTTTCTAACTTCATGTCCTTGTATCTCATTCATTTCTGGATGGTTCTTCACGTTCTTGGTATCATAAATTTTTATTTATTCCCACCTTTCCAATGGTAATAAAGTTGTGTTCTATTTCCTGGTATTTGTCGAGTTAGCAAAAGTTCACACACACATTTGGTAATCACGTGCATCATTCCCGTAGTCGTTCATATGCGGGCGCTGTTTCTGTTTAATTGTTCGAGATTTATGGTATGCGCGGGTGTTTGTATTCTTCATATGGTCTTCCGTGATTTATTTCAGATTTTTCCCTCATGATCTAAGGTTGTTTTGCACTTTCCATGCTTTGTTTTGACCGGGCTCTTCCTTATTTGGACGGAAATTGGTCTTTGCGATCTGCCAAAGTGCGGATCTCGGTTCCCACGGCCGGTTCCCTTCACATTGCCACCCTCACGTGTCATTAAACATGATGCGGATTTCTATATTCCCATCATTGGTATAACTTCACAACGGCTGGACCGTTTGGGCTGAAAATTTGCATAACTATAGTTCCCTATTTTTCATAATTTCCGTGTAAATTTCGTTGTATGTTTTAATTATGGATCCTTCGTAAACATCGTCTTTTCCCTGAGTCCGGACTTTTGATGTCGCTATTCCCATTATTGGATATCTCATTAATGCGTGATCCTTTTATTATGAAAATTTGGGTGGATTAAGATTAGATCCCTTCCTTTTTAATGGGCCATCAAGCTCGTCGCGGCCATTACTGGTTGTTCTTCGCGCTTGCTTTTTAAATGATGTCCTCGTTTTCCGGGAGTTTTAGTCATATCTCCGTTGTTTATGGGTGGTTTTCCCTGTAATTACTTTCATTGGGTCTGTTTGGGGGACATCTACATTTCCTATTATAAACACGACTTTGAATTTTGCATTAGTTCCTGAGGAATCCTTGTTCCGTGGTACTTCCATCCTTGGCTACATGTGCGGACATGGGAACGTAGTTTCCATGGAGGTTCTCTGGCTGTTTTTATAGTCAAATATTGGTCGATTGTCCTAATTCTTAATTTAATATTTGCTATAAATTCCCCCGAGAATTCCGTCTCGTTGATGCTAAGCTTGACATATTTTTTCTAATTTTCTTTCTTCCATTTTATCGTATGTAGTCGTAATAATTCGTAAAATCTCGTCAAAATTCGTTAAAATTCAGGTCCTTCTATTTTCTCATATCTACTTATCGTATGGGGTTTTGTGATTTATCTGGCATATTTCCATAATGGGTTTCCATAGTGTGACCGTTATTTCTCCTACAACGCACGCCCGGTTTGCACCCCAGGAGGGCCCTTCTGCTGGGCGATACATCCGGACCCCCTCTACCCCAGACGCATCCCTGACACTTCATCATAGGTGGTTTGAATTTTAGCAGCTGTCCCTTTAAGTGCCCCCAAGAGTGTAGAAATTCAATCATGGACATGATGAATCAACACCTCTTGGTTGACCAAGTCCTCATAAATGATTTTGAGACGTTGGTCATGAAGGGTTACGGTCTGTTCCCTTAATTCTTTAAACTCTTGGACTCGTTCGGTGGCGTGTGTTAGATCAGGTGGATTCGGATGACTCTGGAGTGGAATCGGAAACTTAGCGTGGAAGGACCTCGGCCTCAGCAACTCCGGCGGAGCACTGTGCCATTGCTGGTTGTCCTGGGGGTCCCTAATTTCGGATCTAGCAAAGGAAAGTCTCTTGGGGGGAAATCAAGTCGATTTCGGACTGAGGTTACAAGTTACTATGTACATTGTATATAAGGAGGGGTCCAGAATCAAAAGGAGCAAGGGTACTCCGAAAGCAGACAAAGGGAGCTGGAAGGAGGAACAACACCAAGGGTCAAGGGTTTGACTCAATGGTGCTTCCCAAAGGAGGAGTGAAGGGCCAAGGCCTGAGGAAGGAAGGAGGATGGGAGTGGGGAATGGCTGACTGACTGAATAGAAAGGAAGCAGCAGCCCAAATAGGAATGAGGGAGAATAGTGGAATTGAATGGAGCAATGCAAAAGTTGCAAGGTCTGATGTAAGTCCGGAAAGTCCGAACTCGGAAAACTCCGGAATATTGGCAAAGGTAATTAAATGGAATGAGCTAACCAATACAATGGGTATAAGCGGAGGTGGGGTCAAAGTCCAAGGTCGGAGCTAAGACCGGAGGTTCCGGAGACAGAGATGCGAACGGGATTCCGGAGCAGAGGTCCGGAGTCAGGAGCATAGGTGTTGCATGCTCGTCTGGAAGGTGTCAAGGATGAGTTCGGACCCAGAATGTTCCGGAGTCGGACCGAAGGTGGTGTCGGAGCTGGAGGTGGGATGACCTCTTGGGAGTCGGTAAGGAGAAGGTGACAGAAAGGGAAATAGGGCTCTGGAGTCAGTTTCGGAGTTCCGGGAGCCTGGAGCGGAGGTCAGGATTGTATGGATATGACAGTATCCCCTTCTTAGGCCTGAACCCTTGAAGGCCTTAGAATTGGGGGCTGAATATTCCGACTACAATAGCGACAGAGGGAGTGGGAGAACACAGGAGTGAGATGAAGGCTGCCAGGTGTTAGCAAGCTTTCATCAATCAACTCAGAAAGATTGGGGAGAGCATTCAACCAACAAGAGATGGAGGAGAAGAGAGGTCCAGAAGGGTCTGGAGGCCGGTGAAGTCAAAGTCCAGAAGAACTTGACAAGGAACTGAAGGCAAGGTTGAAGACTCGGAGAAGTGGAGTCAGATCTGGACATGGAGTGGAAGTAGGAATGGAGTTAGAGCAAGAGGGTAAGCTCAGAGAAGGAAGGGAAGTGGAGCCAAGTGGATGCGATTCATCCCTTGTCTGAGAAAGAAAACTTCAACCTTCCTAACCATAACTTCCTAAGAGTGGCAAGTCCGGAGGTCATGGCGGAAAATCCGGAGCAAGGTCTGTTCCAAGACCAAGCTTTGGTGGGTTGGGAGATCCTCAAGGAATGGAGGAATCCAGGGGTGACACAATGGAGGCCGGATGGGCAACTCACAAAGTGTGTTGGAGGGACCGAAGGTCCATGTGATGATACAAGGAGAACCGAAGTCGGCTCCGAAGTATCTGAAGGAACGGAGTGAAGGAGTTCCCAATTGCGACAACAATCTCAAGGATGGGATTGTGCTGCGCATGGTACAACTCAGTCACAGAAAGGAATGATGGTGTGAGACAAGGTCCATGAAGTTCCAAAGAACATGTGGGACTGGAGCTTGCTCAGAAGGAGCAGGGGAGGTGAGAGAACAAACTCGGGATCCCTTTCGGAGTTGACATGGGGAGGAACTCAAGATTGACAACACAAGGGGTGGAGTTCCACAGGCGTATGGGCAAGCCAAAGGCTTGAGAAGGAGTACCTTGGCATGGTATGGAAGGTCCGGAGGTCCGGAGCAGAAACTCGGGGTACCAGCCAGGTAAGGCTTGTTGAAGATGGGAGAGTGTATATCATAAGATACAGAATCGGGGGTAGTCGATGTCAGGAGGAAGAGTATGGTTGCCCACCTGAATGGGTCTTATGCATCGATGGAGTCACAATTGTCGGAAATGATGAAGGTCCGAGGGTGTGCAAGGCACAGGGTGACGAAAAGGAGGTTGGGTATGATGTTGGGGTGCAGTGTTTTCGGCATCGGAGGTAGAGCTAGCTCAGGGAACTTGAGCAGCTAGGGTTGTCTGTAGGGACGACACGAAAATACTCCTGGTGGAGACCGGTGTATAGCGCTGAGGTAGATAGAAGCAGAGTCCATATCCCCTTCTTAGGATTAGACGTCCCAGCGTCTAATCAACACAACAGGCTAGAGTCGGATCATCCGGAAGCGGAAGCTGAACATCGTAGGGAAGGTGGAAGAGAGGAGTGTGGAGTAACCAGAGGGTTCCGGAATACTTCCAAGGAGATGTGGGAGGGCGAAGATCGTGCTAATGATCGTCCAGAGGACTCTCGGAGGTGAGCCCGAAGGCAGAGAGAGTAGGTGGAGTAGAGATGTGTGCATACCATGTGCAAAGGTTAGATATTAACCGGTAGCAAGCTTTGGCAAAGCATACAAGGTTACCAATGGGGTAGGAGTCTTCAGGGTAAGAGGTAGACAGAGAAAGAGTGTCAACCATCGGAGCAAAGTCTGGAGGCGACAGGGAAAGGCAAGGGTGAAAGGAAAGGAAATGTTCTCGTACCTAGACAACATTTACTCAGGTCCATTACTCAATGGAGTCTCAGGGTGAGCAGACATTAGCCAGATATTTGAGCACAAACTTATCCAATGGGGAGATGTGGAAACGTCAACAGATTGGTTCCTAACTCAAAGAGAGGACGGAGGAACGGTTCAACCAGCGGAACTAAGTCTGGAGGTGACAGAAAATGGGGAAGTTGCGGTGGGGTGTCCGGTGTTTCGGAAGTACTGTTCATGATCTAGGCTCAACGGAGCACATAGGTGAGACAGTTATCCTAGCGGTGGAACACTGACCGAAGGCAATGAGGTGAGGTAGAGTTGGAGTGTGAGGTGGTCAAACTGGGGTGTCCGAAGTGTCCGGATGTAATGTACTGCAGTACCAGTCACTCAACGGAGCAAGAGGTAGAGTACTAGTGTCCTAGACAGTAGACAAGGTCCATTTGACATAGGCGATGTAAGAAACATCTTCGGAATTGATGATGAAAGTGTGTGTCAACCAGCGGTGTGAGGTCTGAAGGTTAACAGAAGAGTAAGTGGAGGTGGATGAGTTGGGTTGTGGGTTCCGGAGGTCCGGACAAGGTAAGCTCAAGACTATTGCTCAACAGAGTGCATAGGAGAGACAAGTTATGCCATGAGACAACAGAACCACAAGCCAAGTCAGCCAGGGTGGCGTGGAAACATCATCAGAAGAGAGGAGGACATAGTATCAACCAACGGGATGAGGTCCGAAGGAAGATGGGGCCAGATGGGTTGGAAGCGGAGCATGCTCGCTATCCTGGAGTAGAGTGCTCAGCATTACTGATGGAATGCCAGACGGTGGGGAGTGCAATGGAGAATCGGGTGAAGTGTCTGCCAATGGACAATGTTAGAACAGGCGGATTCGGACGACTCCAGAGTGGAATCGGAGACTTAGCGTGGAAGGACCTTGGCCTCAGCGACTCATGCAGAGTGGGGGAGGAGTGGTGGTGTAGTGGTAACACCCGCCAATCTACTCTCTTGCTGGCATTTGCCGATTGAGAGGATGTTGGTTTGACTCACCTGTTGGGAGGTCGCAGTTCTCCAAAGTCTCAAGAGGCACATGTTTATGCATCGGGCCAACAAGCCGAGGAGCCGGTCTCATGATCACTTGATCACCAACTTCTCCACTACCGATTACATTGAGTATAGAAAAGGTTCATATCATATGACTAAGTCTTCTATTCACTACCCAAAAGGGGCCTCTCATGGGCACAACCGGCCAGGAGTTAGGAGTTCAATTGGCATGGACCCAGACATTCTATAGGGAATCACTCACAGCATAATAGGCTCATGTGATACGGTCTACTACTGTCACAATTCAGAAGAATTTGGATTGTTCAGTCACGAATCCGGGCATTGGCAAACGATGTTGGTGTTATCCGGGAGCTTAGAATCATGTGGAACTTGAGTATAGAAACATGTATGATAATATGCCTTGGGCCTCGCCCCTTCCCCTTGGCACCCTAACGGGCAGCCTCTATGGGAAGTAAAATATCGAGAATTACACACACACACACTCATGCAGAGTGCTGTGCCATTGCTGGTTGTCCTAGGGGTCCCTAATTTCGGATCTAGCAGAGGGGAAGTCTCTTGGGGGAATTCAAGTCGATTTCGGACTGAGGTTACAAGTTACTATGTACATTGTATATAAGGAGGGGTCCGGAATCAAAAGGAGCAAGGGTACTCCGAAAGCAGACAAAGGGAGCTGGAAGGAGGAACAACACCGAGGGTCAAGTGTTTGACTCAATGGTGTTTCCCAAAGGAGGAGTGAAGGGCCAAGGCCCAAGGAGGAAGGAAGGAGGATGGGAGTGGGGAATGGCCAGCTGACTGAATAGAAAGGAAGCAGCAGCCCAAATAGGAATGAGGGAGAATAGCGGAATTGAATGGAGCAATGCAATAGTTGCAAGGTCCGACGTAAGTCCGGAAAGTCCGAACTCGGAAGTTAAACTCCGGAATATTGGCAAACATAATTAAATGGAATGAGCTAACCAATACAATGGGTATAAGCGGAGGTGGGGTCAAAGTCCGAGGTCGGAGCTAAGACCGGAGGTTCCAGAGATGGAGATGCAACTGGGATTCCAGAGTGGAGGTCCGGAGTCGGGAGCATAGGTGTTGCGTGCTCGTCTGGAAGGTGTCGAGGATGAGGTCGGACCCGGAATGTTCCGGAGTCGGACCAAAGGTGGTGTTGGAGCCAGAGGTGGGATAACCTCTTGGAAGTCGGCAAGGAGGAGGTGGCAGAAGGGAAGTAGGACTCTGGAAGTCAGTTTCGGAGTTCCGGGAGCCCGGAGTGGAGGTCAGGATTGTATGGATATGACAGACAAAGTCCGAAAGGCAAACTGAGGTGATATATCGCAGAAATAGACTGGGATGTTCAGAGTACAGACTAGGTAACTGCTCTTAAACCCTCAATCAACAGATCGATAATGGGCGAGTCAGTAGGTGTCCCAGAACTAAGAGACAAGATCCATCTATGGGTTGACAAAGGAATTGTCCAGGTTGATTCAAACCAAGGCGAAGCGGACTGGGTGAGTCGAAGGCCTGGATACTGAGGTGACAGTAGTGCCTAAACGACGATTGGATGATGACCAGCAAGGAGCCAGAGCATCGGAAGGTGATGGGTGTCAAGGACTGAAGGGTCCGAGACAGAAGAGATGAGGTCCGGAAGGACCGAGAATTCTAGAATAAACAGAAGACATATTAAAGGAGGAACAGAAAGTTAGAACCAAAATGGAAATAACAAAGCAGAGAACAGATCTAAATATGAGTCGGAGAGTCGGAGAGTCGGAGTTATGGGTACAGAAGGCAGGAATTGATGATATAGGACAAGGAGGAAAGTGACAGTGGAGGAATTTGTTTTGTTTGGTTTTATACTTAGAGATGGGAAATATAGACCATTAAACAGAGAACAGAAAAGGAAACCGAAGAGAGGAACAAGAGAAAGAAAGAGCAGACTATTTGTGTGTCTCCAAAGAGACTTCCGGTTTGATTTCCGGAGTCGCAGACCTTGGTTGCTCAAGCTGAAGGTGTGGGAGAACAAGGACTTGTAGTAAATCAACAGCCGAAGAGGCCGGACTTAATCGCAGATCCAATCGGAGGTGTTACCGAAGGGAGAGCCTCGATAACCAGGGATAGAGGTGCATCGGAGGTAGGTGGAGTTGAAGTCGGAGGTCCGAGACATCGCAGGAGATGGTAGCAAAGGAGTTGGGTATATCGCATCCATCATGGGGTGTGGTCCGGAGGGTAACTCCAGGAACCAAGGGTAAGGAGAGTGAAGTAGGTCGGTGTGTGACAACCTAAGAGGGGTCCAAGTGCATCTCAGATGCCTCAGGGTGAAGAGGTGTGGAAGCGGAAGGTGAGGTCGGAGGTTCCGGGTAGGTGCAATCATCAGTTGGCAGATGTACAGTTGCGGACAGGCAAATTCATTAAATTTTCTATCACGGGAACAACTGTGTCAATAAGTTTGATTTTTGTATAGTTGTACTCCATTTGGCCATAGCTATCTAAAAACACACTTTATAGGCTCCTAGGTCGTTTTTCGAGCGCACGCTAAATTTTGGACCCCAAAATTGAAGAAAAATTTGGCATTTCAGACATCAGCGAGGCAATATTGGCAATATTGGGAGGGTATACTTTTGTACATCAAAATACAAGAGTATCTAGCTATCTGTGGTTGCAGTATTCCTCGGAATCACATCCATTGCAATTCTTGCGGCTTCGCTTCGGAAACTGAGTGATGACTCTTTTGTTTTTTTTTTACCACCCATTCTGCTGCTTTTCCCTTCCGATAGGCATCCATAAACCTCCAAGTCTGATTAATGCACTTCCAAATTGTGCATGAATCCAAACACTGGAGGGGAGTGGTTGGCGTACCGGAAGCAAACTCATGTGATTCTGCCTCCCCATCACCGATTTCCTGCCATACCACCATTCCATGGGACTTCTTTCACAAAAAATCATATGCTACTAGTCAACAGCTTTCATTTGGCCCCCTTTTTATGCATGGGCGCCTATTTTCTAGCGTGACGCTAAATTTCGGCACTCACATGGAAATATAATCTTCGAATTCAGTGTCGGAAAGCCTTGGAATGAACTCGGTTACCCAAAATATGTCGTTTTATCATGTTTCCAGACTTTTTCATGGAGATTAAAATTTCTTTCAGACTTTGCCTGTCCGCAACTGTAGACAAGGATCAGATCGCCAATGGAAGTGATGGACTGCAAGGGAACCTAGGATGGGTGGATGGAGGGTGCTTCCAGGGACCTAAAGGGGGAAGGAGGACGCTGGCGGTTGACTGTGGAAGGTGAAATCGCAGTCAGGTGCCAGGTGCTAGAAGTCGGAGCTGGACAACAGCAACATGGAGTCTGAAATACTGTTAGATCAGGCGGATTCAGACGACTCCGGAGTGGAATCAGAGACTTAGCATGGAAGGACCTCGGCCTCAGCGACTCAGGTGGAGCACTGTGCCATTGCTGGTTGTCCTGGGGGTCCCTAATTTCGGATCTAGCAAAGGAAAGTCTCTTGGGGGGAAATCAAGTCGATTTCGGACTGAGGTTACAAGTTACTATGTACATTGTATATAAGGAGGGGTCCGGAATCAAAAGTAGCAAGGGTACTCCAAAAGCAGACAAAGGGAGCTGGAAGGAGGAACAACACCAAGGGTCAAGGGTTTGACTCAATGGTGCTTCCCAAAGGAGGAGTGAAGGGCCAAGGCCCAAGGAGGAAGGAAGGAGGATGGGAGTGGGGAATGGGTGACTGACTGAATAGAAAGGAAGCAGCAGCCCAAATAGGAATGAGGGAGAATAGTGGAATTGAATGGAGCAATGCAATAGTTGCAAGGTCCGATGTAAGTCCGGAAAGTCCGAACTCGGAAGTTAAACTCCGGAATATTGGCAAAGGTAATTAAATGGAATGAGCTAACCAATACAATGGGTATAAGTGGAGGTGGGGTCAAAGTCCGAGGTCGGAGCTAAGACTGGAGGTTCCAGAGACAGAGACATGAATGGGATTCCAGAGCGGAGGTCCGGAGTCAGGAGCATAGGTGTTGCATGCTCGTCTGGAAGGTGTCAAGGATGAGTTCAGACCTGGAATGTTCCGGAGTCGGACCGAAGGTGGTGTCGGAGCTGGAGGTGGGATAACCTCTTGGGAGTCGGTAAGGAGAAGGTGATGGAAAGGGAAATGGGGCTCCGGAGTCAGTTTCGGAGTCCCAGGAGCCTGGAGTGGAGGTCAGGATTGTATGGATATGACAGCATGGGTAATCAAATCCATGACTTTATAGTCTGCAGCGATGAGAGGCAAATGAGCGGGGTGCTCAAGAGCCCTCCTAACCTCGTTTTTCTCCATGGTCCTGAGCTCATCAGCCTTTCTCTTCCCAGCATCTGCTTTTTCCTGTTGAAAATCTTCTCATATCACATCAACAAAAGTCCTCTCATCTTGGACTCCCCCTTCCTCTGGATGTGGCCCAGTAATCCACCTGCCCTGATGTTGTCTCCAATCCATGCTTTCAGAGGGCTTGTAATAAGGTCTCAAAGGGAGGAGCTCCACCGCATCTTCATCCTCATAAATCTCTGCACCTTTGGCCATGTCCCATACCTCTTGTCGAAGTTTCTCTTCCGATACATCCTCTAGTTCAGCATGAAGGGGCTCTCCTAACTTCTGAACCTTTATCCCGCTACCAGAGTCAAGACTTCCTCCTTCATGTGTCTCACTCTGCTTAGACCCTTCTCTAGCACTGCTTGTCCTCAGGTTAACCTTTAATTTCCACAACTGTTTCTCCAACTCAGCAATTTCTTCTGCTCTCGGCCCTCTAGGTACGTTTTCTGGTAAGGGAGAATATTTCCGTGGAGAGGCTAGCTTAGGATGAGGAGGTGTTTTCTCCTTCCTGAAGCCCACGGCTTCGCCACTGGTATTCGGCCTCCCCCATTCTTGAGTATCTTTCCCCTCCTGGGACTCCTTAGGTTTCTCTTTCGGTCCCATCTTTCTAGCATTCTGGTATGTGTTTGAACTGCGCTGGACTCCTTGTCCACGGTTTGCCATGTTACACTCAAGGGTTAAGGTAAAAGGGTCAGAGGTTAAAACTCTGCCCAGAGCTCCCACCATTTCAAATTCCTCCTGGTCTCATACTCCTGCCGTCATAAGGTCCTCACCACCCTTGCTCTTCACTACCTCTCCTTTAGGTTGTATCATTTCAACTATAGCCTTCCCTAAGCCAATCATGCTCCCTCTTAGCTTCCTGTCAGCTTGTGCCACCACTGGGAAAGATTTTCGCAGTACAAAATATCCCTTGCCACAAGGATTCCACTCATAAATCTCTGGTCCTCCTGTAGGCTTATTCTTAAACCTAACGAGTTCTCCATCCACTCCTGGGTAAGTCTCATGTCTGAAATCCCAAAACTCCGCATCCTCTTTGATGAACTTTTCCAACTCCTTCTCATCTAGATCCGGCTCTGCGAGCTCAGGATGGTCAGGTTCGGTAAGTCTAAGCTTCATCCACCTAAACTTTCCTTCCCAATATTCATCCCTCGCTTTTCCCTTCAGGTCCCATGGTCGTGGAAGCCCAAATTTCCTCTTAACTTTCGACCCATCTACTACATCTACTTCCTTTTCGTACTCTTCCTCCTCCGCCTTAAGCGGCACCACTCTGACGATTGCATCTTTGTTCTTACGATGATGGTACAATTTAATTCTTTTCCATGCCACTGGACGTTTCATGATAGTGCCATCCAATTCCTGAAGCAAAAACGCCCCTGACTTCAATCTCCCAAGTACCACATAAGGTCCAAACCACCTTAAGTGTCCCTTGGAGTCATGCTGAATCTTTAACCTCTCATTGGCCACTAAGACCATTTCTCTGCGCTTGTATTCTCCTTTAAACATCCTTGCTGAATGCTTTTGATTAAAAGCATCAGTGGCTTTCTTCCTGGACTTGTACAAGCTAATCGCTGCCTTTTCTAGGAATTCCTCCCGCTGCGACAACTGTCTAATCCTCATTGCCAACAATTCCTTTGTGGTGAACACTTTCAGCCAATCCAAAGCATGAAAGGTCAGATCTGTAACATTGAAGGGCATGAGCGGGTGTTGACCATAAAGTAAGAAGTAGGGTGTATAGCCCATATTCCTCTTAGTTGTCACTCTATCTGCCCACAACGCATATCCCACAAATTCGGGCCACCTATCAGTGTGGCCCTGTAATACTTTCCAAATACTTTCAATCCACACTCCATGTCCCTGTTCAACTTTTCCATTCACTCTGGGATTGTACGCAGTAGTTCTGACAATAGGAACCCGATATTTCTCCATTAACACTTGCATTGCTCCCTGAAACTCGCTTCCGTTGTCCACCATAAGCTGAAAAATACACCCAAATTGACACATAACTTCAAACAAGAAGTTTGCAATGGTCTCTGAGCGTATATTTTTCATAGCCTTGGCTTCAGTCCACCCTGTCAGATCATCCATGATGTCAATGAGGTATTTAAATCCTCCCTTTCCTTTCAGCATATTGACCGTGTCTGCATCAAACCTCCTCAATAAGGTTTTCATGTACTGCAGTTGAATCGGCACCACATTTCTTTGGGAAGACCTCATTTGACATTCATGACATGTCCAACAAAATTCGCTGACCAAATGATACATATTTGGCCACCAATATGTGTCTTTTATCTTCTGATACATAGGATCCCTCCCCCTATGTCCACTTCCGTTGTGGGCATCTCTGATTATTCTCGTCCTAATTTCTGGATTCAACACAACTGTCATATCCATACCAACTCTGCCTCACCTCCACTCCACTCCGCCACCGCTCCAGTCCACCTCCGGTCCATCCTCCCCTTGGACCTCTGCTATACCCTCCGGTTCACCTCTAGTTCACCTCCACCTCCAATCTCCGGTACCTTCTCCAGTACCTCTTATCCTCATCCTACACGTTTATTAATATTTCTATCTACCCAATATTACTACGGACCTCCTAGGACCTCTGCCCACTCCGCAAAGGTTTTCCCACTCTCTAGTAGCTGTCGCTAATTCCACCCTTCACCTACCCACTCCACAATGCTCGATAAGGCAATTCTCTCACAAGCTTGCTGACCCGGCAAGTGGGTAAGTCCCCCTTGGGTTTTCCCCTTTGTTCCTGTTTGTCTTCTATTATGTATATAAGTCCTGTACTGTAGTTGTTGGCACCTCAGTGCAAAATCGATGACTAGACTCCCCCCAGAGTTTGCGCCCTCTTGTTCTGAAGTTAAGGACCAGACTCCTAAAGCATTACCAAACGTAGGCACAGTGCTCCTCTCCGAGTTGCTGAGGCCGCAGTCCTTCCACCCGTCCTCTACCTCTGGCCTCCTTCTGGGGAAAGGTCCAGGAACACTGCCCTCCTTGCCATGTATCTGACAGCGGGCATGGGAATCTCAAGCGGCAACCCAGAATTCCTGCCTCACTCATTCCCACAGTGTCTAATAAATTGGTAAAAATGTTCATTGGCTGCATAATAGTTCTATTCAGCCACATTTCCAATTTCGGCTCTTAATCACGTAAATCCATTGAGAAATCGCTTATTTTCTTATATTTTCATATTTTTGTTCAGATATTGATCAATATTCTTTTATTACCCTGTCAGGGTTCAGCACCCTGCCTTAGGGTGCCCCGGACTCCCCACCTACTTTACCCCCTTTTATTCTTTGACTGTTGCCTTGTTGTTGCCTTTGTGTGTTGTGTACACGCGCGCACGGGATAGCGTGGGAACTTTCTGAGCGAGCAGCTCGCCCAGAATGTTCCCACGGGTCACAGCCACAGTTCTGGGCGAGCAACTCGCCCAGAATGTTCCCACGCTTACTGGGCACTGCCACCTGGATGTTCCCTCCGGGTCACACTACACAACTCTAGGAGCTGTATAGTTGTGGGCATGTGACCCATTCCTTTATATAGCAACCATGCGGGGAGATGAGACCTTTACCCTTCTTCTCATCTCATGCCCCGCATAGGCAAGTGTATATACTCCCTTTCTTTTACTATACATCTCATGCCCCGCATAGTGTGAGGACAGGCCAGATGGGGGTTGAGGTCAGGGAGCCTCCGAGTCCGAGGCCGGGCCCTGACATACCCTTTTTTTATTATTTCACCTAATAAGGTACTCAGATGCCATATGGCACCAATATCCACCATTAATTCTTTCTAAAAATAATTATTAGATATAATCCTGTACATACCGGATTTTTGAAAAGAAGTTCTCCCCTCCCCCAATTTCTCTAAGGCATGGACATGCTAGATTTGGAGTGAGTGTGTGGAATTCCAACAGTAGGAATAAGGGCAGTGGTCTAGCTCACAACAAGTGAGTAGTGGACACTGAGCCCGGACCTTGCGAGAACACCCCATGGAGTTCAAGGATTGAGTATACTGTCCCATTACGACCATTGGTTCAGTCACATGTCACATGCAAATTGTGAACTGAACTAAAGTAGGTTTTGTCACATGTCACAACGAGACTTTGAACAGATGAATGTATTGACAACTAATTCCCATGGGGTCCGGGAGTTGCCGGAAACTGCAAATCCATTCAGTTTTAATTCAGTTCAATATTTTCACGTGATGTATGGCACATGTCACACTGAGGGATGAACTATGCAGGAAGGAGCCGGCAATCCCCGAAACCCGTGGGAATGAACCTATGGTCGTAATGGGACAGTAGTCAAGTCAAGTCAAGAGAGGAGTTTGGCCCCCTGAGCTTAGTTGGCATAGAGAGCTGTGAGCCCTCTTTCAATGTTGACTGTGATGAAGCGACTATCAAAAGTCTTCTTGCCTCTGTTATTGGGATTTTCCCCATCAACAAGCTCATCAAGGAGGTTTCATCTTTGTTCATGCTTTCTTGCATTCACCCAGCTAGTATTTGCCTTTTGCCTTTCTCGCACTTTTTTTAGGGATTTCCTCCTTTGGCATGTAAAACTTTATCCTTGTATATTAAGAGATAGTACCCCTTGCACAGCATTTCCCGCTCCCACCCGATTAGTTGATTTTATTATCAGTAATAATTTTCCTGTTAGCTGAACAGACAGGCATTATCCCTCTGTCTTGTCTTTGTTTGCCTAGAAATTTATGACTTGACATGGAATTAGAGGATGTGGCATACAAGTAGGTTGCATATCTATGGTTATTCCAGTCTAGCTGGTCGTGAGAGTAATGATCAGGCATAGTGCAGTCGCCGACCCGTGAGAATCTGCAAGCCGACTTTGCTGATGTTCCTGATCTTCCCTTCACTGGCAGTATGGGGTCACTGTGGACTTGAATCCAATCCCCATCTACTGAGGATGATCTATTATGGGGAACTGCATGAAATTCTCGAACGACTTCAGAATGAATGACACCTCCTCACCCTCATTTCAGACAGTGGCGCTTGGATGCGGCATTATCGCCTACCTCATTTACTGCACTCTCCGACACTACACAAATTGTTGTGCTCACATCTGTATCATGAGTTTGTGGCCGGTTTCATTGTGGAATGAACTCAGGCCCTAATTGGGCTACTATAGACCGCGGTAGCAAGCCTGCGAGGCCAGCTTTCGGCATGGATGATGATGACTAACCCATTGTACATACGTGCAAAATTCAATGTGTTTCAAATACCATAGACAGAGTGGTATGTTACGAAGTTTAAAACTGGCCTTCAACCCCACTGTGCATATGCGGTAATTTACCACCTTCAAAGTACCACCAAAACGTTGGTAAATGATAAAAAACGGACCAAAAAATGGTTTTTTTACTACGCTTTACTTCCCACAGTGACTGATTATCCATTTGACAAGAGGGACGGTTTCAATATCCCCCACCTCTCCACCAGGGGATATCCTAGGGTTCGGATCAATTTTAGTGCAAGTTGAACGGCCCTGGTGATTTTTTTCCTTACTGATTTTTGGTTACTAGCGTCCATCAGGGCGCTTTGCTGAAGCCGGAGGGATTATTATTAATGGCTGAGCAATGCGCTTCGACAATGTGGTAACATAGTGGATGTCATGACCTGGCCTTTGATATCAGTCTCTTCTGCATGCTTGCGAAGCTGCCCTTTGAGCAGGTTGTGCCCTTCCGGTTCCTATATAAAGCCGTCCTTTGAGGGAACTAGTAACCGTTACAGAATCCCTCCAGGAAGAAACTTAACAGGATGTTCACGTTTCTGACCAAACTTCCCACCCTCGTACTCTTTTTGGCTGCGTTTGGGGTGTCTTTCTCGGCGGCTCTCCCGGCACGTAGCAAACCGCTCGAGCCTACTGTGGATGCATATGCCAGACGTTTGGAGCTGCTCAAGGGTCCGCTTGGCCCTAAGGGCTCAAGTGAGTCCCAAAAATACCAATTAATGTTCACGTCGTAGCTCACTATCAGACTAGGCGCCAAAAGAAGCGGCGGCGGCGGCGGAGGAGGCCAGGTGGAGTACGTGTCGTTGGTGATTTTACCATGCTTCCATCTCACGCCATTATTATCTAGTTGGCTTGAGGATATTCCCGAAGTTGGCCGTTCCAAATAGAGCCGGACAGTGTGTATTATATGCCGTCAATATTCTAGTAGGGCACTCATGGCAGCTTAGGTGATTCTGCCAGCATGACTGATCACGGTTGTGATTAATTTTAAGCGCGACATGGAGTGTCACCAGCACCTTTTCTTTACTTCTGCTTGACTGATAGAATTCTTTTGTCGGTTTGACGACACTTTGGTCCGGCCATATATGCGTACTTTTCTAGTTTTCGTCCACGAGTCTGGGGCAATATTCCCTTTTGATCCTTGTTAAGTACAACACATTGTGTTTCCGTCATGCAACGCACCTGTAATAGAAGCTTTCATCGATGGATCTGAGGATGAGTACGCACCCGTACAGCATTGCTTTACCAATTCACCTGTATTACAATGTAATCAATCATCACCGACGTCAAAAATGGGCCGCGCAAGCTCAATACTATGATCTGCAATTGCCCATCGCGGCGATGCTGTTCCAAAACGAAACGGACCACACACCGATGATACCGATGCTAACGCGATAATCTGTGTCGTCTCTGAGAGAGAAGTGAAGGAGACTGGAGTGAGTGCAGCATTGTCATGAGCTCCACAATCAGAAACAAGAGGGAGTACGTGCATGAGTCGTTGGCGCATCGATGCCCAGGAAATTCGAGGTCGGGGGTGTGCATACAAGTATCTCGTACAGTATGCCGTAGCAAATTTGCTTGATAAGCGGCATCTTCCGATGGACACCAGGATTTTAATCTACAGCAACCCCATACTAATGAATTTCAGTAAAACGTCTGATTAAAGAGCAATCAGGCAACTCACCCTAACAAAAGTTGCATCGCATTCCGTGCCCAAGAGGTGCACATTTTATCACCTCCACCCGCAATACGTGACTTCCCCCATCGTGGCATGACTTCCGGCAGCCATCTGATGATCTCACGAAACGGTTTAAGGTACACATTGGTGAAGTTACGTCGAAGTGGGGCATCAGGGACATTGTCCTTCTTACACGGGCTCCGGAGGATAGATGCGGGTAGTTTCAATGGATACAGTGGATAGTATGGTACGAGCACATACCTTCACTGAGGATTTCTTCCAGTGAAGCCGTGGCGGTGGTATGTGGAATGACATGATTAAAATCGTCAACCTCTCGCAAACCAAAGTAAGAGTGTCTGGGGAACGACACAATGGTCGAAAAAAGTCCTGCTCCAATAATCCTCCAGTGGGATTTTCCACGAAAATCCTGTTGCATCACATGGAATCAACTTTTCTCAGTGTGAGAAAGCAGCCAAAACATTTTCGCAACCCTCTATTCCGCCTACGTAAGCGGTCGCATGAGCAACCTTCGGTTGCCGACCCCCATCAGTGCTCATTCCTGGGCTCATTGATCTTGCAGATCTGCACGAACAGTCGGGCCAACCCGCGCCTCCGGCACTACCCATTGACCCCTGATCGGATCGGCACGAGTCATCGAACCCGACTTTTTTGATCAACTCCCTGATCCCGTAGATCCGGTAGATCCCTGGCTGGGAATCCATCTCTGGCCATCCTGCAAGTGGTCGTAAGCAGGTGACCAGCCTCTATTGCAATGATCGTTGTTTACATAAACAACAACAACAACAAAAATGAGCGCCAGGCTCAAGCTAATAACCGGCCAGTTCCCATTGGCAACACGAAGGAAATTTCCAACGACAGGGTAATGGCTCGACTGGATATTGGATTCTAGAGGATAGCGTGTAATCTCCATGCACAAGTGACTCAAATGAGTGAGCCGCCTGGAAGAACTCGGAAGGAAACTTTCAATCTGTAGGACGTGCGGCTCAAGGCTTGATACCCCTCCGAACCGAGTTACCGTTCAAAGTCCTTCAGAAGCTGCACGTCCTACTATTGTCATTATCGAAATGTACGGGCGCTAACACAGTGCATTATGGACTAAGTAGAGAGTTGATTTGAACGGAAATATAGGGACAAAAATATAACGCAACACAATCACGACTAGCGCAAGAACATAACAACAAAAATTACAGCGCTTGAGTACAGGAAAGGGATATTGCAGGTGAATCAAACGAACAATGTGGACAAGTGCGTCAATTGAAAGTGGGGGGCTTGTTGGAGAAAGCACCTTCGGATCCATAAGTGGGCGGAACGGGAGAATGAAGCGATCCGCACGCAAAATGTTGGGCATCTGTTGAAGATGCAATTTTAAATAGGAGTTTTGTCGGAAGTTGTTAAGTCGACATGCTAGATTCAACTGCTGCATCGACCATCCATGAGCATCTCCTTTAACCACTGAACCTTCTCCTCAGCCTTTTGGCATCGAGTTCTAAGCCCCATCGCGCTCACTCTGAAATTCGGCGACCTGAGTCTCGAGCAAGCGGACATATTCCAGTTTTCGCTGTCGACTCTGACGTGCCGCAACGGTATTCTGTCGTCGCTTGCACGCTTCGGGTGAATCAGCTACGGACACGAGTTCTCCATCCTCTGCAGTAATCAGATACTTTTGGTCGTCAGACTCTGCAGACCCCAATCCAACTTCGTCATCCAGGCTGTCATCGTACAATCGACTATCCTGGGGCAATTGGAGAGGAGACAAGGCGCTGCGGTGCAGACGTGGAGCGGAGTGGGTATCCGATGTGGGGCTGCCTCCTTTTGGTAGGGCCCAAGTGGAGGTATTGTATGGTGCAACGGATCCAGGAGGACGCTGATAATGGGTTGGAGCATCGACAGAAATCATATTATCGACACGAATGCCTCGGCGAATCCCAGTGGCGTGTTTCCACGACTTTCTAGGAGGTTCTATCGATACTTCCATCTCATGTAGTTCACGGGCTCTATATGAGTCGATCCGTGGGGAGAGGGACTTGGTGGGTGGGAGAAGAATGTAAGAGGGAGTCGGAGTGACGGCGGTTTATATGGGACTGGACTGAATCGAGTCATAACATTTAGGCCTTGGACTAGCAAGCCCATGGTTGGGCATACTGTGTGTAGTTCTTTTTATCCACTTCGGCAGGGAAAGGGAGGATGATTCTCACTCTATTGGTCTGGTCCAGAAAGGCTCTTTTGATGAAGACTTCCATATTGGTTTGGAAGTTACACGCGTTCTCTTCATTGTAGGCCGCATCTAGTGGCATGACTAGGATTTCTCCTTCTGTCTGCATCCATTCTTCGGCTCTGGCTGGGTTGGCTCCTTCCAGCAAGCGGGTGGGGCGGAGTCCGTGTGCGACGAATTTCTCGAGGTCGTGTCTGAGGGCAATCCAGTTATTTTTAAATGTAAGGCTATGGCGCGTAAGTGTCTCAGACTCGTGTTAGAGATCTATAAAATTATATGTACCTATGCCGTGTAAGTGTCTGCGCCAATTAGTATACAGTCAGATACTTTTGTAGAAATAATAACGTCAATCTCACCTCAGACTTGTGTTAGAGATCTGAGGGAGAGGGAGCCCAAAAAGCTCCCTTCTTATACGCGAACTACGCCAGTGGTGAGCCCGTCGCATAAAGAAAAATGGGGGTGTAAAGTTCAACCCCCAAACCTCACTTCCGCCATCAACAATCAATCCTGTCCTTGCCACTCCGTCGTCGGAACCGATTGTTGATATTCCAACAGTTATAGTCTTGGCCTTTCTGCTCTTGCTGTTTCATACATCACTAGGTCTTGTGTGTCATTTACATTTTCAGCACTGGTGACTGGGTGCCAAGGTGCCAAGGAATAAATTTCGTGACTGGTGAGGCCACATTCTCGCAGGTGCTCTGCCTCCAGCAGTTGGCAGTAGAAATCCTCTGCCTGTTCATCTGTATTAACAGATGCTCTACCATTGTCGGAAAAAACCGAAATCTGTGGCAATGCGTTGCAATGCAATGCAACTGCCAAAACAGGTAGGTGGCCACGCAACCGCGGTGTCAAACACTTGATGTTGCAATGGCTAGGTCCATGTTGCAACATGATACAATAGATTTGTAAAATAGGCCCAAAAGTGAGAACCTGTCAGGGTTCAGCACCCTGCCCTAGGGTGCCCCGGACTCCCCAACCACTCCCTTCCTCCCATTCCTTCATATTGGAAATGGCGAGTCACCGGAGATATCCGGGACATATGTGGAGGATAATGTGGAGGATGTGACTAAGCGCTTGTGTAAATGCCGCACATAGGAAGCGCCGGATTGCCGATGCATAGTATAAATATGGGTGCTTTAGCACCGTATGTTCTTTAGTTACAGTTTCTCTTCTCATTTCTATATTACATCTGGGTTGCGAGTGAACCACTGAAGCGGGTTGCCATATATGGAACTCCGGATTTACAACACTTCATTGTTGCCCTGTTGTTGCTTCTGAGTGTTGTGTATCCACACGCATGGGATAGCGTGGGAACTTTCTGAGTGAGCAGCTTGCCCAGAATGTTCCCACGCTTACTGGGCACTGCCACCTGGATGTTCCCTCTGGGTCACACTACACAACTCTAGGAGCTGTATAGTTGTGGGCATGTGACCCATTCCTTTATCTGGCAACCATGTGGGGAGATGAGACCTTTACCCTTCTTCTCATCTCATGCCCCACATAGGCAAGTGTACATATTCTCTTCCTTTTACTATACATCTCATGCCCCACCTAGTGTGAGGGCAGGTTAGATGGGGGTTGAGGTCAGGGAGCCTCCAAGTCTGAGGCTGGGCCCTGACAGAACCTCACCCAGGTTTCAAACAGACAACCTTCAGTGGAGGCCATTCCCATACTGGGGATATATTAATTATACAAAGAACTCTACTACAGTACTGCTTGACCAGCGAGCCCCTATATATACCTACCCTACCAGGGGTCTATATCAATAGTTATTGATATATGTTACATAGATGCCTGCAATAGAAACAATCACTCACTCTCCTGCTGTCACTCCAGTCTGGTTCAGCAAGCTGGACACAAGCTTCTCTTGTTAGAACAGGTGGGCTCGGATGGTTCCAGAATGGAATCAGAGACTTAGCAAGGAGGGACCTTGGCCTCATGTCAGGGCACACCCGCCTGACCCGGCCCCACCTAACCCGGTGCCCCACCACCCGCTCCTCCCGACCTCCCCCCTCTCCCCTTTTCTCCCTTCCCTTTCTTCTTCCCCTTCTTTTCTATTCTCTCTCCTCTTTATTCCTTTCTTATCACACGGACGACTTCCTTTGTACCAATGTACCATTGACCCGGCTGCAGTGTAACGCGCCCGAACCCGGACACACCGGACGACCCCCCGCATACCGGACGCTCCTAGGACCTCTTACGGAGGTACCCGGACGGAGGTGGCTGTGTGCTTGGATGATGTGGCGCTTCCCACGTGGCCTTCAACCACATGTATATAAACACAGCCTAAGTGGGAACTGAGAAGCAACCTTCTTCTCACATTTCCCACTTTAGGCAAGTAGCTTACACTTCCTCTGATAATAACAATAACACATTTCCCACTTTAGTCTCAGTGGCCAGGGACCCTTGCCTGCTTCGGGCCCGTTGTTACACGCGCCCGCGTCATACCTACCGGACCCTCAGCCTCGGGCGATACACCCGGGCGCTCTCGACCCCGGGTCGGTCCCTGACACCTCAGCGACTCAAGGGGAGCGCTGTGCCATTGCTGGTTGTCCTGTTGGTCCTTAATTTCAGACATGGCAAGGGTGAAGTCTCTAGGGGGAAATCAAGTCAATTACTGACTGAGGTACAACAAGTATGTACATAGTCTATATATAAAGGGGAGACAGGAGCAAAGGGGGTCCGAAATGGAACAAAGGTGTCCAAATGGAGACAAAGGGAATTGTGGATTGGGAACTGCACTGAGGGTCTGTCAGGGACACGTCCGGGGTCGAGGGGGCCCAGGTGTAACGCCCAGCACTGAGGCCGTTGTAGGCGGGATAATCGCCCACACACAGAGTCGGCTCGGATACCCATTTCCATGATTAAAAAACCACCTTTCATTCATGCGACAACTCGATACGAATTTGGTATCTAAAAATAGGGCTAATTCCTACGATCCCATCGATACCAAGAACGTCCCAAACGGTGGAGAATTGATGGAATTCTGCATTGGACAGGTTAGGCATGGCAGGTCACGAGTATGTGCGGGCATGGGAATCTCAAGTGGCAACCCAGAATTCCAGCCTCACTCGTTCCCACAGTGTCTAATAAATTGGTAAAAATGCTTATCGGCTGCATGAGAGTTATCTCCGGCTGCATTTTCAATTTTGGGTCTTAATTCCGTAAATCCGTTGAGAAATCGTTTATTTTCTTATATTTTCATATTTTGCCATCATTTCAGTTATTGATTGATTTTCTTTTATTGTTACTGTTACCCTTTTTTATTATTTCGCCTAATAAGGTACCCAGGTGCCATATGGCACCAATATTTGCCATCTACTATTTCTAAAAATAATTGTTTCTTATAATCCAGTACATACCGGATTTTTGAAAAGAAGTTCTCCCCTCCCCCAAAAATTCTCTAAGGTGCTAGGATGCGCTAGAGTGGGTGTGAGTGAGTGGAATTCCAACAGTAGGAATAAGGGCAGTGATCTAGCTCACAACGAGTGAGTAGTGGACACTGAGCCCGGACCTTGCGGAAATCCCAGAGAACCCACTGCGGAGTTAAGGATCGAGAGTCGAGTAAAGTCTAGAGAGAAAGTAGGAGTTTTGGAGAGTTTGGCCCCCACAAGCTTAGTCAGCATCAAGAGCCGCAAGCCCTCTTGCACCGTCGTGAGGTGTAGAGTGGGCGTGTGTAGTGATGGGCCCGCTCCGGGACGACAACCCCTGGCCACTCAGACTGAAGTGGGAATCGTGAGTTGTTATTAAAAAGGAAGCTATGCTACTTACCTGAAGTGGGAATCGTGAGAAGAAGGTTACTTCTTCGGTTCCCACCCCAGGTACTCTTATGTACATGTGGCTTGGGTCACATGAGGTTTGCCACATCACCCCGCATACAGCTGCAGTCATCCGGGTGTCCCCATGGGGGGTCCCGAGGGTGTGTGCTGCATGCACGCATGCTGGGTTGCACCGTGAGGCCGTCTGGGTCATCTGGGGCTGGGTGCATTGTGCACGCATCGTGGGTGGGTCGATAATACATAGATAAGGGGAAATGTCGTCCATGTAGATAAAGATAGAAGAAAGGGCAAGAGAGCAAAAGAACAGAAGGACAAAGGAAGAACAAGAAGTGAGAAACAATGGTGAAGGGTGAGGGGTGGAGGTGAGCAGGGTACCGGGTGAAGGCGGGTGGAGCCAGGTCAGGTGGGTGTGCCCTGACAGGGTCAAGGGTTAGACTCTATGGTGCATCCAAAGGGAGGTAGGGAGGGTGAAGGCCCAGAGGGGCAGGAGGATGAGGGGGAATGGGCTGGATGACTAACTGGCTAAATGGAAAGAAGCAGTAGTCCAAATAGGGGTGAGGGAGAAGTGTGAAGTATACTTTACAAACAGTGAAGTGTCAGGGACAGCTCTGAAAGTGGCGAGGTCCCGGCATGAGGGACTCGATGGGACAGGTGTTGGCTATGTGTAGTGGCAGTCCCATGATGGGGTGAGTGTCCCCAACCACTTAGTCTGAAGTGGGAAGTTGAGAAGAAGGCTGCTTCTTCTGTTCCCACCCCAGGCACTATTATATACTGTTAGAATGGGCGGATTCGGACGACTCTGGAGTGGAATCGGAGACTTAGCATGGAAGGACCTCGGCCTCAGCGACTCAGGCGGAGTGCTGTGCCATTGCTGGTTGTCCTAGGGGTCCCTAATTTCGGATCTAGCAGAGGGAAAGTCTCTTGGAGGAATTCATGTCGATTTCGGACTGAGGTTACAAGTTACTAGGTACATTGTATATAAGGAGGGGTCCGGAATCAAAAGGAACAAGGGTAAGACGAAAGGAGACAAAGGGAGATGGAAAGAGGAACAACACCGAGGGTCAAGTGTTTGACTCAATGGTGTTTCCCAAAGGAGGAATGAAGGGCCAAGGCCCAAGGAGGAAGGAAGGAGGATGGGAGTCGGGAATGGCTAGCTGACTGAATAGAAGGAAGCAGCAGCCCAAATAGGAATGAGGGAGAATAGTGGAATTGAATGGAGCAATGCAATAGTTGCAAGGTCCGATGTAAGTCCGGAAAGTCCGAACTCGGAAGTTAAACTCCGGAATATTGGCAAACGTAATTAAATGGAATGAGCTAACCAATACAATGGGTATAAGCGGAGGTGGGGTCAAAGTCCGAGGTCGGAGCTAAGACCGGAGGTTCTGGAGACAGAGACGCAAACGGGATTCCGGAGCAGAGGTCCGGAGTCGGGAGCATAGGTGTTGCATACTCGTCTGGAAGGTGTCGAGGTTGGGGTCGGACCCGGAATGTTCCGGAGTCGGACCGAAGGTGGTGTTGGAGCCGGAGGTGGGATAACCTCTTGGGAGTCGGCAAGGAGAAGGTGACGGAAGGGAAGTAGGGCTCCAGAAGTCAGGTTCGGAGTTCCGGGAGCCTGGAGCAGAGGTCAGGATTGTATGGATATGACAATGTACAAGTTAAGTATATATAGGTACAGCGAGGGCAGGCCCGTGAATGGCAGGGCCGAGCAGAGCGGAGCTAATGGAGTTAAACATTAGCCAATTGAATATTACTGACAAGTCGGGTTATGGGGTTAACGGAGTGGCAGGCAATAACCCAGAAATGGAAAGGAGGGATGGGCCTGAAGGTGGGCTTGCAGGGCAAGTAAGTGAATTGTCCAGCAGAGGCAGGAGTGCACTAGTGGACGTTGGAGCTGTCCAGAAGCCTTTGGGGCTCCGTACTTAGGGAGGCGTAGGTAATAAATTGAAAAGAGGGGGTGGTGACCATCGAGAGGTACCAAGGTGATTACGGAATATGGGAGCTCCGAGGTTAGTGAAGAAGGAGCGGAGGTAGACCAGAGGGATCGGAGGGAGTGGAAGTCAATGGCCGGGGATGGATATGACAGTATCCCCTTCTTAGGCCTGAACCCTTGAAGGCCCAGAATTAGTAAGGTGAGGGGAGCTGTACTTACAGAAAGAAAAAATGAAAACAGAAGTGAGGAGTGGAGAGAAAGGGAGAGATGGGAGAGGAGTCGGGGTTCCTAAGGGGCTTTGGGTCCAGGCTTATCTGGATACCGACAGTGGAACGCTTCGACGAGGTCGGAGGCATGATCGAGTTCGCCAGCAAGGAGCCATTGTGTCTCCTCGTCGGTCCCTTCATAGCCTAGCCACTTGACCAGGTAGAGCAACTTGTTGCATCTACGTCGGTCGATCTTGGAGTCGAGTATCTCCTTGATCTCGAACTCCATCTCGCCTTCGATTTCTATGGGAGGCAGAGGTGGCTGGTGGCGGTTTGGAATGATGTTTGGGACGGAGGGTTCGATCTGCGAGACATGGAATACCGGGTGAATGGCTCGCATGTTTTCCGGCAGGCGGAGAGTGAGGGAGTGAGTTCCTACGTGGGCAATGATCTCGAATGGGCCGAGGTTTTTCTCGGAGAGCTTTTTGGAAGGTCGGGTGGAGCGGAAATACTTGGCCTTTACATAGACCAAGGTTCCTACTTCGAAAGCTGGGGCAGGACTCCGACGGGAGTCTGCCAGGCCCTGATAACGGATCTGAGCGAGGTGCATTTCCTCGCGAAGGAAGTGATGGAGGGAGTCAAGATCTACAGAGTACTCCTGAGCATGTACTGATGTTAGGTCTCGCTCAGGGTGAACGGTGATGTTCAGATGGTAGCCTTTGTTGGCGAAGAACGGAGAGACGCCTGTGGTGGCATTCGGAGCGTTGTTGTATGCAAACTCTGTGAGAGGCAGGAGTTCGGACCAATTGTCCTGCTGGTAGTTACTGTAGATGTGCAGGTACTTGTCAGGGCCCGGCCTCGGACTTGGAGGCTCCCTGACCTCAGCCCCCATCTGACCTGTCCTCACACTATGCAGGGCATGAGATGAGAAGAAGGGTAAAGGTCTCATCTCCCCGCATGGTTGCTATATAAAGGAATGGGTCACATGCCCACAACTATACAGCTCCTAGAGTTGTGTAGTGTGACCCGGAGGGAACATCCAGGTGGCAGTGCCCAGTAAGCGTGGGAACGTTCTGGGCGAGTTGCTCGCCCAGAACTGTGGCTGTGACCCGTGGGAACATTCTGGGCAAGCTGCTCGCTCAGAAAGTTCCCACGCTATCCCGTGCGCGCGTGTGTACACAACACAGAAAGGCAACAACAAGGCAACAATGAAGGAATGGAAGGAAGGGATTGGTTGGGGAGTCTGGGGCACCCTAGGGCAGGGTGCTGAACCCTGACAGTACTGCTCGAGCATCTGGTTCATCCGTTCGGTCTGACCGTCTCCCTCCGGATGATAACCAGAGGTGAAGTGGAGGCGGATGTCGAGGGCCTTGCCAAGCGAATGGAAAAAATGAGAGACAAACTCCGGACCCCTGTCGGAGGTGACATGGGAAGGAACTCCATGCTTGGAGAACACATGGAGGAGGAAGAGCTTGCCCAGTTCTGGAGAGGTGATGGTGTCGTGGGTAGGAATGAAAATGCACTGTTTAGACAGGCGGTCCACGATGACCAAGATGGAAGTGAATCCGGAAGAGGAGGGTAGCTGTTCGATGAAATCCATGGAGATGGAGTTCCAAGGACGTTTGGGGATGGGGAGTTGTTTGAGCAAGCCGCAAGGCTTATGATGGGGGACTTTGGCACGGGCACAAGAAGTGCAGGAGGAGACATAACTCTTGACAAAGTTACGGATGCCCGGCCAGGTATACTCACAATGTACTAGATCCAGAGTCCGGTTTTGACCGAAGTGTCCGGAAAGTTGGTGGTCATGTTTGTCTCGCAAAACGCGGAGATGGAGATCGTTGGAATCCGGAACGTAAATGCGGTTGTCCAGCCTTAACAGGCCTTCAGCATCAATGGACCAGCGGGAATTGGGGAGGTTGGGGGAAGTGAGATGAGAAGAGATTGTGGTATTGGAGGAGAGGGAGGCTAGAATGTCTCGATGGAGAGCCTCTGTGTCGATGAGTACGGCGGATTACTGTGGCAGCTAGGAACGTGGCTCGTAAGGACACAGTGAGCTGCTCCAAAGTGAAGACCGGTCAGAAGTTCTGCAGATTGATGCAAGCATAGTCCATATCCCCTTCTTTGGGATAGATGTCCCAGCGTCTAGTCAACGCATCTGGTTTTACTCCGAGTCTTCCGGGGCGGAATCGGACAGTCATGTGGAACTGGGAGAGGAACTCTGACCAGCGGGCTTGCCACCAGGTCAAGAGTTTGGTGGTGGAAAAATACTCGAGGTTCTTGTGGTTGGTAACGACGTCGATTGGAGTTCCTGAACCTTCAAGGTAGTGACGCCACGATCGGAACGCGTCATGGATGGTGAGCAGTTCCTTATCATGGGTGTCGTAGTTGAGTTCCAGCACCGAGAGTGTTCTAGAGCAGAAAGCGATGGGGCGAATCTCTCCATCATCACAACGGATGGACAGGATTCCGGAGATCGTGTAATCGGAGGTGTCGGTTTCTACAATGAGGGGGGCGTCAGGTAACCAATGTGTCAGGATAGGAGTAGAAGTGAAGGCTTCTTTCAAGGTGTTGAAAGCAGAGCGACAGTCGTCAGAGAATAACCAGGGGGCTCCTTTGCGTGTAAGGCGCATCAAGGGAACCACAATGTCGGAGTATTGGTGGATGAAACGCCGATAGAAGTTAGCGAAGCCAAGGAAGGACTGGACATCCTTGACTTTATGGGGCTCGGGCCAATCTTGGACGGCTTTGACCTTCTCGATGGACATGGTGAGTCCGGAGGGAGAAAGGCAGTATCCGAGGTATTCCGTAGTGTCCGTGTGAAATTTGCATTTCTTCGGATTGGCGTATAGGCCGTGTTTGCGGAGTCTCCTAAGGACTTCTCGGACATGCTCCTGATGTGAAGCCATGTCTTCCGAGTAGGTAAGGATGTCGTCTAGGTAGACTACCACAGAAACGTCCAAGAGGTTGGCAAAGATCGTGTTGACGAATCGCTGGAAGGCCGTGGGTGCATTCGTGAGACCGAATGGCATGACAAGCCACTCATAGGAACCATAGCGCGTGTGGAAGGAAGTCTTCCATTCATTGCCTGCTGCAATGCGAACCAGGTGGTAAGCATGCCGGAGGTCGAGTCTGGTGTAGACTGTGGCACGGCTAGGTGCGTCAAGGAGGTCCAAGATGTGGGGGAGTGGGTAGCGATCCTTTTTGGTGATCTTGTTCAGCCCTTGGAAGTCAATGCAAAGACAGAGGGATCCGTCTTTCTTGCAGACAAAGAGGACCGGTGCCGTGTGAGCGGAAGTAGCAGGACGCATGAACCCGGAGGCTAGGTGTTCATCTAAGAACACCTGGAGGGCCTTGAGTTCCGAAGTAGAGAGAGAGTACATGGTACCCAAGGGTGGTGAAGTGCCTTCCTCAAGGTCGATCTTCAGGTCGTGCTCACAGTGCGGTGCCAGCATCGAGGCTTTGCTCTTACTGAACACATCTGCAAACTCGTGATACCCCTTCGGAACGGCCGAGAGGTCAACGGAATCGGTGTGGGATGAGGCAGCCCTCAAGCGGCTGTCCTTGGAAGGGATGGTTAGGCTGAAGGATACCGATCCTTCAAGTCGACAAGCCTTCACGAATGCGGAATGGCTGACGAACTCGATAGATGGTAACGGAGGAATGGGAGCCTGTGACTGAGGTGCTGGCGGAACATCAGATGGTTGGATGTCGGATGACGGCAATGGTGCCGGAGACGACGGGGGAGAGCTTGGAGTAACTGTCTTGGTAGGTTCAGAAGTTCAGAACATAATACTGCTTGAGACCCAGTCAATCAACGGATTGTAGCGGGTAAGCCAGTTGTGTCCTAGGACTAGGGAACATGATCCATCCAGTGATGTGACAAAGAAAGTCGTGGGGGTGATGTTTCCGGAAGCGAAGCGGAGGGGAATATCAACGGCATGGGTTATGATTGAGTTGGTGCTACCGTCGAATAGGCGTAGTTGTAGGGGTTTAATCTGATATGTCTTCAAGGCCAACTTCTCATCGATGAAGCAGTCTGAAGACCCAGAGTCTATGAGTGTGGGTACGTTCTCATAGGAGCGGGAAAGTTTATTTTGTGTCCTATCATTGGACGGAGGAGAAGGGACAGGAGAAGAGAAAGAGGAGAAATGGAGAGAAGTGGATTGATCTACGGAAGTAGTCAGAGGGGGTGGTGGAGAGCGTGGTACATCAGCAACACTATCTACAATGGGTAGAACATTAACCGGAGGGTCAACATTGAGAGGAGAAAATAGACCATTTGAAAGAGAAAAAGAAACAGGAATATGGAGGGAGGATAAGTCGGAGATGGAAGACATGTTTAAACGCACTTCTTTGAGCGCACAGAGGGAAGAATCGCAACCCCCGGTCTGTGCAGAGTTCACAGGGGTGCGGACTAATTTTTTGCTTCTGCGGAAGCGGATCCTTGCTCCTCGGTCTGGGCCGAATGGGCCTTAGATGCACAAGAAGAAGACTTGGGACAGTCCTTGACCATGTGGCCAGACTGGCCGCATAACATACAAAGTTTCTCGTCGAGATGACGCTTATGCTCTTGTGGCATGAGCTTGCCATTGTCTCCGAGTTTTGACGAAAGGTCCGGTTAGCGGAGCTGGCCTCGGACTTCTTATTGTCCTTCGGAGGCTTGCTACCGGAGGCGGAGTTGAAAGAGGAGGAGGAAGGGATGGGGTCGGAACGAGAAGCGGCGGTGGACTTGTTGAAAACGTTAGAGGAGGAGGGATTCACGTGATGTGTAACTTCAGATTTATGCTCCCAATAGCGCGCATCGAAAGTTTGCGACAAGGTGCGAAGTTCAGAGAGAGTAGAAGGTTTACCTACTCTAGCAATATCGTCCTTGATACATTCCGGCAATCCGTTATAGAAAAAACGACGAAGCGCGGCTTCTCCATATCCATGAAGTTGAGAGGCATGTCGGTTGAACTCGACGACGTACCTATTGATGTGGTGCCCATCCTTCATGTCCAGGGTCATTAGTTGAACTTTGGCGTTGCCCACAGGATCGTGAGGACCGAAGTTGGTTTGAAGTTCGTTGACGAACTCTTGATAGTTATTCATCCATCGCAGACGAAGTGTAGAATTTTGATCGAATAATAGATCCGGCTCAAACCAATCGAGGGCCATTCCCTTGAGATAGGACTGCGCGAAGATGACCTTAGCGCGGTCGCTAGCAAAAGTGAGGGGACGGTCCTGGAAATTAAGTTCGCATTGGACCAGAAATACTCGGAGATCTCGGGGATCTTTCCTGTCGAACTGTTCGGGCTCATGGACCTTAGTCCGGAGAGCGGAGGATGGTGGACATGGTGGACGTCCAGTGTGACGAGCCAAGCTGGCAATGGCTTGGGCTAATTGTGCAATAGCCACGTTGGGGATGGGTTCGGCATCGTCAGCGGTTGGGACAGTGGGGATGGGAGGATCAGCAGGAGGAGGGTCGATGAAGTCGGGGACCTCGGAACCGAGTCCAAAGAAGTGAACAGGGTCTATGGGTTGTTCCGTGGTGTCTCCGAAATCGGAATCTGCAACTGGTGATTGATTCCTAACAGGACGCATGATTGGAGTCGATGGGAGAGGGGTTTCTAGGTTAGAAAAGCTACGAAACTCAACTGGGTTCCTCGCCAATCGACTAGGACCAGGCTGTGAAGGTTCTGGGGAAGGTGAGGCAGAGTTGGGAACTAAGGTACGTAGTTGCAAACGAGTGCAAGGGGCTTTTGGTGCCATACAAGACGTGTACTAGTCAGGGAGTAATAAAATACTGTCAGAGACCAGGTTGAGACGAGGGAGTGTCTCCGTGATGGAGGGCTTCGGCCTCAGCGACTTGTGCCAGGAGCGCTGTGCCAAGTAACACATCCGTGCCCTAACTTACTAAACTGGCAACCAGAACTGAAAGGGGTAAACTCTAGTCGATTTTATTACTGAGGTGTAACCTATGTACAAGTTGAGTATATATATTTGGTTACAACGAGAGTGGGCCCGCAAATGGCGGAGCCGAGCGGAATGGAGCTAACGGGGTTAGACATTAGCCGATTGAATATTACCGACGAGTCGGGTTACAGGGTTAACAGAATGGCAGGCGATAACCCAGAAACGGAAAGGAGGGATAGGCCCGAAGGTGGGCTTGCAGGGCAAGCGAGTGTATTGCCCAGCGGAGGCAGGAGTGCGCTAGCGGACGTCGGAGCTGGCCGGAAGCCTTCGGGGCTCCATACTTAGGGAGGTGTAGGTAATAAATTGAAAAGAGGGGGTGGTGACCATCGAGAGGTACCGAGGTGATTACGGAATATGGGAGCTCCGAGGTTAGTGAAGAAGGAGCAGAGGTAGACCGGAGGGATCGGAGGGAGTGGAAGTCGATGGCCGGGGATGGATATGACACTTGACAAGAGTGGCAAGCTCACTAAAGAACGCCAGCATCGCTTTGAGAACAACCTCTGCCTCTTCTGTGGGTGCTCTGGGCATGTGGCCAAAGAGTGTCCTAAGTCCTCCTCCCATGCAGCCAAAGCTAGAGCAGCCCAGGCTGAGGGTGTCGTGGATTCTGTGGTGGATTCAGACAAGGAAAAAAACTAGATAGTGACCCTCCAGGCCCATATGACCAGTTGGTCACGCTGACCCTCCTCGTACATCTAGAGTCCTGTGCTTGAATGTGTCTGGACTATCTGCTCCTCATTCTCTTTCTGTTCCGATTTCTTTTCCTTCTTGTTCTGATGATGGTTGATTTCCCATTTCAAGGGAGTGTGCTCCCGGCTCTGATCTATTTTCCGCTTCAAGGGAGAATGCTCCCGGCTCTGCTCTGTTTTCTTCTTCCGGGAGGTCTGAACCCCTGAACCCCATAAAAATGTCTTTTCCTTCTTCTCTTCCGTCTGGAAAATTCTCCACTCTTATTGACTCAGGATCTTCTGACACCTTTGTAGATACATCCTTCATCAATAAACACCACATCTCCACGTACCCTGTCACGCCTCTGCAACTCCGATTATTTGATGGTACCATGAACTCCATGATTATCCAAGCTGTCAATCTGCCCATCCGATTTGCCACTGGTGAGGTTACTCCGATGACATGTTATGTCACATTGTTGGATGGCTCTTGCACTATCATCCTAGGACATGACTGGCTCACCCAACACAATCTGTTGATTGACTGGGTCTCGAGCAGTATAACTTTCCGGATGTCTGTGCAATCCAGTCCAACCACCCTGAGCTCTCCTCCTGCCATCCATCAGGCAATCACCATCAAGATCGTCAGTCCAGCTGTGTTCACCCGGACCACCCAACTCGATGGATCCATCACTTTCTGCCTGGAAAATCTGTCCACTATAGCAGAGTTGCGCTCAACTTCTATTCCATCTGATCCTGTCAACCTCTCAACTGTTCCTAAGGCTTATCACGAGTTTGCAGATGTCTTCAGTAAGAGTAAAGCCAATACTCTCACACCGCACCGTGAACATGACCTGAAGATCGAGTTGGAGGAAGGCACCCATCCTCCCCTTGGCACCCTGTATTCCCTGTCCCAGTCTGAGCTTGAGGCTCTCCATACATTCCTTGACGAGCACCTGGCATCCAGTTTCATCCATCCTTTGTCTTCAACCCACGCTGCACCAGTGCTCTTCGTCTGCAAGAAAGACGGTTGTCTACATCTTTGTGTGGACTTCAGGGGCCTCAACAAGATCACAAAGAAAGATAGGTATCCGCTGCCACATATCTCTGATCTCCTAGACGTTCCTAGCCATGCAAAGATCTACACCAAGCTTGACCTCTGCCATGCATACCATTTGGTGCAGATAGCTGTGGGTGACAAGTGGAAGACTTTGTTCCGCATGCGCTATGGATCCTACAAGTGGCTTGTCATGCCATTCGGTCTGACCAACGCACCTGCAGCCTTCCAGCGGTTCATCAATACCATCTTTGCTGATCTACTTGACACTTGCATGGTAGTCTACTTGGACGACATCCTGGTTTACTCAGAAGATGAGACTCAGCATGAGGATCATGTCCAGGAAGTCCTAAGTAGGCTACACAAGCATGGGTTATTTTCCAATCTGCAGAAGTGTGAATTCTCAACTGACACTATGGAGTATTTGGGCTACATCCTTTCGCTGACTGGTTTGTCCATGTTGCCCAAAAAGATTCAGTCCATTCAGGATTGGCCTGAGCCCTGTAAGGTCAAGGACATCCAGTCCTTCTTGGGATTTGCAGACTTCTACCATCGTTTCATCCATGATTATTCCAGTATAGTTCTTCCGCTGACCAGACTCACCCATAAAAATGTGGCTTGGTCTTTCTCTGATGAGTGTCATTCCACCTTCCATCGTCTCAAAGAAGCCTTCACATCTGCCCCCATCCTTACTCACTGGGTACCCGATTGTCCGCTAATAGTTGAAACTGATGCATCCAACTATGCAATCTCAGGTATTCTCTCCATCTGTTGTGAGGATGATGAGATTCGCCCAGTTGCTTTTCGCTCGAGAACACTGACAGTGCCCGAACTCAACTACAATACCCATGATAAGGAGCTCCTGGCTATCTTTGAAGCTTTCCACTCTTGGCGACACTATCTTGAAGGCTCTGGCACTCCAATCAACGTTGTCACGGATCATAAGAACTTGGAATATTTCACCACTGCCAAACTCTTGACCTGCAGGCAGGCGCACTGGTCAGAGTTTCTCTTACAGTTTAACATTGTCTGTTTCCACCTGGGAAGACTTGGTGCGAAGCCTGATGCGTTGACTAGATGCTGGGACGTCTACCCCAAAGAAGGGGATAGGGACTATGCCCATGTCAATCCACAGAACTTCTGCCTTGTCTTCACCACAGAACAGCTCTCAGCCTCCCTTCGAGCCACCTGTCTAGCCACTCCAGTCCTCTGGGCCAGCTCTATGGTTGACATCAAAGCTATCCACAAGGACATCCTTACCGCCCTGCCATCCGACCCCTCTGTATATCTCTCTGATTCTATCCCTGCAGACTCTCGTTGGTCCCTAGATGTGGACAGCCTGCTTAGGCTCGATAAGCGTATCTACGTACCGGATGCAAATGATCTCTGCCTCAGGATCTTGAGATACAAGCACGATCACCCACTCTCTGGACACTTTGGTCAGAACCACACATTAGATCTGGTCCATCAAGAGTACACTTGGCTGGGTATCCATTCATTCATCAAGGACTATGTCTCACCCTGTACTGCCTGCACCCATGCCAAGGTTCCTTGTCACATGCCCTATGGCTTGCTGAAACAACTCCCTGTCCCTGGTCGCCTGTGGAACTCGATATCCATGGACTTCATTGAACAGCTTCCCCTGTCCTCTGGCTTCACAGCCATCCTGGTAGTTGTTGACCGTCTTTCTAAGCAATGTGTCTTTATTCCTATGCATGATACCATTGATGCACCCGGTCTTGCCAAGCTGTTCTTTGTCAGGGATCAACAATGACCCTGGACCCTATGCCGGCTGTGCATATGCACATGGGAAGTATGCCGGCAATTCCCATCTACTCTGCTTACCTAAGCCCTGGTGGCCTGGATCATCTCTGGCATTGTTCTGGAACATTCTATGATCACGTAATTCTATCAGCAATCCATTTGATTTCCTTATTGCCGGACTCTACATGTATATAGCTAGGGCTCCTAGCGGATCGGATGATCTGCGGATATCTGCAACCGCATCCGGAAATTCACGGATCCGGTTTTGGATTTTCAGAGGAAAATATCCGCGGTTTTTAATCCACGGATTTGCGGATTATCCGCAGTTTTATCACATGATTTATTGCTTGCAGATATGCAGGAGATCTGAGGCAAATAAGGGTGAAATTCCCCATATTTACTGTAACTGCTACTCTACTGTGGCTTTTGAGAGGATAATATCCGTGGTTTCTAGTCCGCAGATAGGCGGATTATCCGTGGATTAAATATATCCCACTTTCCTAGATACCCCTCCTATGTTTCCATATTTTCTCCCAATTTTTTCAAGTCCAATCTAACCACCCAGGCCCGTTATTTCCAAATTTGGCATCTGACACCCATCTTTTGTGCCATTTTCCCCATATCTCTGTCAGTTCTCCACCAATATGGACATATTTGGTATTGTTAGAAAGCTCTTATCAGGGCCGTTCCAACAAAATATAATTTTGGAACATATTATCTATAATCCGCGGTTGATCCGCATATCCGTGGATTTCTAACCACCGGATACGGTTTTTGTTTCAAACCTCTACAAATCCGTGGATTCTGATCCGGATCCGGACCGATCCGATCCGCTAGGAGCCCTATATATAGCTGACCCTAAGATGGGGACATCCCTTTCCCCCGGCTTTAATCACAACTAGGTTATTGGAGCAACCTGCACGAGCATGTGCGTCCCCTGACATTCCTCCTCCATGTATTCTCAAAACATGGCATACCCTCTTCTCACATCACTTCGGATCGAGGATCCGAGTTTGTATACCATTTATTCCGCTCTCTAGGTAAGGCTCTTGACATCCACCAGAAGGGGATGGTCAGACCAAGCAGATGAACCAGATGTTAGAACAGTATCTTCAGGTGTATTGCAACTACCAGCAGGATAATTGGGCTGAGTTATTGCCCCTGGCTGAGTTCACATACAACAATGCCCCAATGCTACTACTGGTGTCTCCCCATTCTTTGCCAACAAGGGATACCATCCAACCCTCTCCGTCCATCCGGAACGAGGCTTGACTTCAGTACATGCCCAAGAGTACTCAGTTGATCTCGATTCTTTACACCAGTTCCTATGTGAGGAAATGTCTTCAGCACAACGACGATATCAGGGCCCTGCAGACGCTAGACACTCACCTGCACCCGACTTTGAGGTTGGTACATTGGTCTTTGTTAAGGCTAAGTATTTTAGATCCACCCAACCCTTGAAGAAACTCTCAGAAAAGAATCTCGGGCCCTTTGAGATCATCGCTGCACCAGGAACCCGCTCCCCCACCATCTGACTTCTCCTTCTTCTTCCTCAACCTCTCCTCCTGTGTAATCTTGGTGACCTCGCTGGGCAACTGCCTCACAGCGTCAGTCAGCTCCCTGAGGGTGTCAACGATCGCCTCACCCCACTTCCCCACATCATCACCGTCCTTGTCCTCTGTATCCTCTTCCCCATCCTCAGACACGTGTGCTGGTGCCTTGGGTGAGATCACCCACGGTTTCTTCTGCTGCAAGGGCATTGCAGTCCCCACTCGAATCGTAACCAGGTCGCATTTGGCCCTGGCATGCATGCAGTTCGTGCACACCTGGTACTTGCCCTGCTTGCAGACCAGCTGGGACTTGATGCAACGACCACAGGGGGCTTCTCCCTTGCGGCCTGTGGAGGGTCGACTGAGGCCTTGCGCTAAAAAAGAAAAAAAAAAATGTGTTAGCCTCAGGGATCTCATGGCAGTAAGTGTTTAAAGATGCTGGCTACTCACCTTGCCTTTGGACGACCCAGCCACCTGTGCCTGCTGGCGCTTTGCCTCTGCCTCCCACTCCCTGGCCTCCTCTTCCTCATGCCTCTTCTTTTCTTTGGCCACCCACCTAGCTGCCTTGGCCGCTTTCTTGGCCACCTTACACCTCACCCACTCATTGAGCTTCGCCTGCATCATGGCAGGCTCGTCGTCCATCACCTCTTGGATGTCCTCTTCCTCCCAGGATGTGATGTTGTGGAGCTCAAGATGTTTAAACATGAGGGCAGGGTATTGAGTAGAGTCGTTGAGTAATGACTGGACTTAGTCAAATTGATGGAAAGGATGTTTGATTTCACACATGGATTCAATTCAGAATTGGACGAACAATTCCCACGTGCACCAACCCAGCATATCCATCACTTCTGTCAACGTGTCCTAGTGCCACTTGGCCCATCCCACCCGCTGCTATCATCATCTGTTCATCCACCTGTCCACCCATCACCCTCATCCGCACTTCCTCCCCCACATGCATACCTTCAAACCAAGGTTGCCTGTTCGAGTGGTTCATTGTTGTCCACCCACCAGCCAGACGGCTTGCTAGATGGCTGGATGGCCTTTTCTCTTTTGTTCACTTGCGGACTATTGTTCCTCCTTTGCCACTTGTTATTTCTTGCTTGCCTTTTTGTTGACCAAGTTTGCCGATATTAACCATTTGTCTCTTTCTTCATTCATTAATATTGTGCTTGATCCGCCACTCCTTCTGGGCTGGTCCTATTTAGTTACTTGTGTTTATAATGCATGTAGGTTACACCGGATGTACCTCAGTTCATATATCAACTTGGATTCCCCCCCCCCTAGTCTCTTCTCTACATCATAAGGCTTCTGTCTGAAATTGGGACAACAACGTAAGAACAAAGCGCAGTGCTCCATCAGAGTCACTGAAGCTGAAGTCCTGCCCCTCCGACCTTACGAGCCTGGATGACTTCACGCGCCCTTGCGGATCATCCAGATACATGTCTGACACATTCCTGACAGAACCAAAGAAGTAGCCTTCTTCTCATCTTTCCACTTCAGGTAAGTAGTATAGCATTCCCCTTCTAATAACAATAACATCTTTCCACTTCAGTCTAAGTGGCCAGGGACTGTTGTCCCACATCAGGCCTGTCAGTACACATGCCCAATCTGCCCTCCACCAGGCTCTCAGTGCCGGATGCAACACCCAGGCTTCCTCGACTGTCAGAGACCAGATCGAGACAAAGGATTTGTCTCTGTGGTGGAGGGCTTCGGCCTCAGCGACTCAAGCCAGGAGCACTGTGCCAAGTTACACGTCCATGCCCTAATTTACTTACTGGCAGCGAGAACTAAAGGGGGATCAACTCTAGTCGATTTTATCACTGAGGTGTAACCTATGTACAAGTTAAGTATATATATAGTTACAGCAAGGGTGGGCCCATGAATGGCGGGGCCGAGCAGAGCAGAGCTAATGGAGTTAAACATTAGCTGATTGAATATTACCAACAAGTCGGGTTATGGGGTTAATGG
Organism: Cantharellus anzutake; assembly: GCF_015039405.1. Taxonomy (NCBI): domain Eukaryota; kingdom Fungi; phylum Basidiomycota; class Agaricomycetes; order Cantharellales; family Hydnaceae; genus Cantharellus; species Cantharellus anzutake. Next base: position 130,978 of record NW_024066965.1, read on the forward strand.
AGTGGCAGGTGATAACCCAGAAACGCAAAGGAGGGATAGGCCCAAAGGTGGGCTTGCAGGGCAAGCAAGTGAATTGCCCAGCGGAGGTGGGAGTGCACTAGCGGACGTCGGAGCTGTCCAGAAGCCTTCAGGGCTCCGTACTGAGGGAGGTGTAGGTAATATATTGAAAAGAGGGGGTGGTGACCATCGAGGGAAGCGGAGGTGATTGCAGAATATGGGAGCTCCAAGGTTAGTGAAGAAGGAGCGGAGGTGGTCCGGAAGGATCGGAGGTAGTGGAAGTTGATGGCTGTGGATGGATATGACATTGACCCTGGATGAGTCCCTGACATAGACACTCCCCACAGTCTGTAGAGAAGTGTACACTACTCCAATGAAAATAATATCACTTTGGTCATAATATGCCTGTTTGAAAGGCTGGTTGGGGTGCCGGCCTTGGTGACTCCTCAATCCTCAGGCTGTCGATAACTTAGACTGTATGAAGCTAATATTCGACAGGGGGGGAGGAGAAGAGCTAAGCTCCTTTTCCCGACCCCGGATGCTATATATGTACATACAGGTGTTTTACATGGTTTATTACGAGAAACAATAAAGAATAAGAAATGCACGCAAAGCGTGCAAGATCCAGTCCCTGTCCATCCCTTACACTGTTCAACACTGGGGCCCTCCCCTGTAAGGACCACCAGAACTGCAAGCAGGGAGAATGGCTGAGAGGCACACAGGCACAGACCTCTGAACCTAACCAGACCACCTCACACACACACACACAGGTAATGAAAAGGGGGAGGAACAAAACTGCAACGTTGTTAGACTCACTGGTGGACCTTCCTACTAGGTCCGAAAACTAAACTTCTGTCAAAAACCACTAGACTTCCTGGTGGATCTTCCCTAGGGCTGAGCAAGGTGTCCTGCCTTCTCAATGTCACCCTAAACCTAACTGAACTCGTTCACATGCTCCCAGACACGGTACTGTCAGACTGGCACTAAAGTGGGAAGGAGGAGAAGATCTCTTTTCATACTAGATACTGTTGGAGTAACAACAACCCGTGACTTACCAACCAACACCACATGATCTCTCTTACATCCGTATTCGCCTTGTGACACAATGTATATAATTGTACATATATACTGTTTTTGCTCTACTTTCCTTTTCCCCTCAGTTCTTCATTTATGGAGACTGAGGTTAGTATCATTGTTTTTAGTTAGTTGTTACATTACTTACTCTGTACTCTTCTGTACTATAGCTCCTGCATTAGGTTAGTATTAACTGTAGTAATTTAGTTCTTCATTTACAGAGACTGAGCACCTGCATTAGCCCTCCTATTAGGTTATGAGCCCAGAGGCTCTCTGTCAGGGCACACCTGCCTGACCCGGGCCCACCCGGGTCCACCTGGCCACACCTCACCCGCTGCCCCACTGCCCATCCCTCTCCTTCCTTCCTCCTCCCTCTTTCTTTCTTTCTTTTCTCTCTTTCTTCCCTTTTCTTATTTCATTCTTCCCATCATTCTCCTCCTGTTTAACACGGACCACTTTCCCTTGTATCAATGTATTATTGACCCGTCCGGCCCAGACACCCTGGACGGCTCCCCGCTGTGCCCAGCACACATGCCTGCAGCAGTCGCTCTCGGGATCCCCTGCAGGGACACCCAGATGGCCATGGCTGTCTCTGAGGATGACATGGCACCCATCATGTGACTCAAGCCGCATGTACATAAATGTACCTGAAGTGGGAACCGAAGAAGTAACCTTCACCTTTTCCACTTCAGGTAAGTAGTGTAGTTCTCCTTTTTAATAACAATTCATCTTTTCCACTTCAGTCTGAGTGGCCAGGGACTGCTGTCCCACTCTGGGCCTGCAAGTATGCATGCCCGTTTTACACCCTGCAAGGGCCCCTCTGCCAGGCACTACATCCAGACCCCCTCTACCCCAAACATGTCCCTGACACTCTCTAATTCTAACCAGAAAGAACTCCCATCAACCCAGTATCAACCATGACCACCATTTCCCACAAAGTCAATACCAGAATCTTTGAGAACAATCGGCTATGAGCTGATGGATCAAACTACAGAACTTGGAAATCAATGATTGAACTTGTACTCAAGAATCATCATTTATGTCATATCCATACGACCCGACCTCCACTCCGGGCTCCCGGAACTCCAAAACTGACTCTGGAACCCTACTTCCCTTCCATCACCTTCTCCTTGCCGACTTCCAAGAGGTTATCCCACCTCCGGCTCTGACACCACCTTCAGTCCGACTCCGGAATATTCCGGGTCCGACCTCAACCTTGACACCTTCCAGACAAGCACGCAACACCTATGCTCCCAACTCCGGACCTCTGCTCCAGAATCCCGTTCTTTGCCAATATTCCGGAGTTTAACTTCCGAGTTCGGACTTTCCGGACTTACTTCAGACCTTGCAACTATTGCATTGTCCCATTCAATTCCGCTATACTCCCTCATTCCTATTTGGGCTGCTGCTTCCTTTCTATTCAGTCAGCTAGCCATTCCCCACTCCCATCCTCCTTCCATCCTCCTTGGGCCTTGGCCCTTCACTCCTCCTTTGGGAAGCACCATTGAGTCAAACCCTTGACCCTCGGTGTTGTTCCTCCTTCCAGCTCCCTTTGTCTCCTTTCATCCTACCCTTGTTCCTTTTGATTCCGGACCCCTCCTTATATACAATGTACCTAGTAAATTGCAACCTCAGTCCGAAATCGACTTGATTTCCCCCCAAGAGACTTCCCCTTGCTAGATCCTAAATTAGGGACCCCCAGGACAACCAGCAATGGCACAGTGCTCCACATGAGTTGCTGAGGCCGAGGTCCTTCCATGCTAAGTCTCCGATTCCACTCCAGAGTCGTCCAAATCTGCACGATCTAACAATTTACTAGAATATGTTGATGGTTCAATCCCTAAACCTTCCTCCACTCCCCCTGCTCCCACACCCACTACTGTGCCTGCCAATACTGGTACAGGTTGTCACGAATGTCTGTCAGGGCATGGCCTAACCAGCTACCCTGACTCCCTATACCGGAAGGGAGTTGCCATAAGACAATCTGGAGTGATCTGAAGAACACAGGTAATCTTGCTTAGCATCCCGCTTCTATCTTCCATCCACATGTCACCCCTTTCCCACACCTCGCTTATGATTATCCAAATGAATACTTATCTTTTCATGTCGTCATTCTATCAGTTATCTCTTATCTCATTGTAACTCGCTGTGCCTGGTACGTTCTCGTTGTCCCCATTTGTCAGGGGAGCTGGCGACGGAGGAACCGAGGCCACCAGCAGAAGGGGGCCAGAGGCCCCCCCCTCACTACTTAACGGAGGAGGCGTTAGTGAGGGTCAATCGTTCGTCATGCGATTTGTTGGTGTCATATCCATTCATGGCCATCAACTTCCACTACCTCTGATCCTTCCGGACTACCTCCACTCCTTCCTCACTAACCTCGGAGCTCCCATATTCCGAAATCACCTCCACTTCCCTTGATGGTCACCACCCCCTCTTTTCAATATATTACCTATGCCTCCCTAAGTACGGAGCCCTGAAGGCTTCTGGACAGCTCTGACGTCTGCTAGTGCACTCCCACCTCCACTGGACAATTCACTTACTTGCCCTGCAAGCCCACCTTCAGGCCTATCCCTCCTTTCCGTTTCTGGGTTATCACCTGCCATTCCGCTAACCCCGTAACCCGCTTGTCGGTAATATTCAATCGGCTAATGTTCAACTCCGTTAGCTCCGCTCTGCTCGGCCCCGCCATTCACAGGCCTGCCCTCGCTGTACCTATATATACTTAACTTGTACATAGGTTACACCTCAGTAATAAAATTGACTAGAGTTGATCCCCCTTAGTTCTTGTTGCCAGTAAGTAAATTAGGGCACGGATGTGTAACTTGGCACAGTGCTCCTGGCTTGAGTCGCTGAGGCTGAAGCCCTCCACCACAGAGACAATTCCTTCATCTCGATCCGGTCTCTGACAGTTGGGTGTTATACCAAGGCATCTCTGGGAGCGCCTGTTACTTGGTTCTTAGGAGCGACAGATGAGTGGGATGCAATAGACGTCCTGGAAGAGGTTATTGGAGGGCTGAAGACTGTTTATATTATAACTGGGGGAACTATTTACTAGAGGGGTACACGTGTACATATAGTGGAAACAGTTGGATCCGAAGGTAAACAAAGGTTACCAAGGGGAAGGGGAAGTAAATAGAAGAAGTCCACTGTTAGATCGTGTGGATTCGGACGACTCCGGAGTGGAATTGGAGACTTAGCATGGAAGGACCTCGGCCTCAGCAACTCAATGGTGCTTCCCAAAGGAGGAGTGAGGGCCAAGGCCCAAGGAGGAAGGAAGGAGGATGGGAGTGGGGAATGGCTGACTGACTGAATAGAAAGGAAGCAGCAGCCCAGATAGGAATGAGGGAGAATAGCGGAATTGAATGGAGCAATGCAATAGTTGCAAGGTCCAACGTAAGTCCGGAACGTCCGAACTCGGAAGTTAAACTCCGGAATATTGGCAAAGGTAATTAAATGGAATGAGCTAACCAATACAATGGGTATAAGCGGAGGTGGGGTCAAAGTCCGAGGTCGGAGCTAAGACCGGAGGTTCCGGAGACAGAGACACAAACAGGATTCCGGAGTGGAGGTCCGGAGTTGGGAGCATAGGTGTTGCGTGCTCATCTGGAAGGTGTCGAGGATGAGGTCGGACCCAGAATGTTCTGGAGTCGGACCGAAGGTGATGTCGGAGCTGGAGGTGGGATAACCTCTTGGGAGTCGGTAAGGAGAAGGTGACAGAAAGGGAAATAGGGCTCTGGAGTCAGTTTCGGAGTTCCGGGAGCCTGGAGTGGAGGTCGGGATTGTATGAATATGACATCCACAAGACAAATAGGAATAGGCGAAAAGCCCGAATTACGTCTGAAGTTTTGTGAAGTGAGAGAAATAAAAGCCAACTGAATGGCAAGGTCTGGAAGCGTCTATGAACAAGCAGGGAACTACAGAGAAGAGGCGTTTGGAAAGGTCCGGAGCCCGGAAGTTGTAGTCCGGAAGATTGGGGTTGTAGAAAATATCAAATGATAAAACAATAAGATTATTGAGACCGGAGGTGAGATAGGAATGAGGAGGTACCAGAGGTGTGGAGACCGGAGGTAGGAAGGGGATGGAATGACAAGTTGGGATTCATCAACAATGAGCAAGCCCATCTCCTTTGAACAAGGGGTCCAAGGAGGTGGAGGTATGATGTTAGCAGTCCGGAGGTGCTGCGGACGTAGGTAGGTGGCAGAGCAGGAGAGAGTCGAAAGAGGAGGTAGTCCTAGGGTCGTTGGCATTGACTGGAGGCAGCAGAGAGAGATTGGGAGGGCTGGTGGAGGTCATAGGAGTTGTGTATGGATAGAGCAGGGGGAGGCAGAAGATCTGGGATATGACACAGGTTCAGGAAACACTCCCCCCACTACTCCTGCCCCACAACCCAGCACTGCATTAACTCCACTCCAAATATGGAAAGAGGGTAATTCTGCGGCTTTACTCCAGCTCATCGTGTCCATCGATGAGGAAGTCAAACTCCTCATAAAGGGTATCAAAGAAGCTCCTATAGCATGGGCAGAAATCAAAAAGAAGTTTGAAGGAAAAGGTGTGAAGTCTGTCTTTTACCTTATGAAGAAACTCTTCCACACCATTATGCTTCCCAAAAAGGACATCTACAGTCAAATTCAGGAGCTAAAGGAATTGTTCATTAAACTCAACTCACTCGGAACCAATATTAGTGAGGAAATTCAGACAGTTGCCATACTCATGGCACTTCTGGAAGAGTGGGAGATGATTCAGGAAATTCTCCTGAATAAGGACAAACTTACCCTGCAAGATAACGCAGACTAGAATGGAATAATACTCAGTCTCGCGGTTGTGAATGCAATGAGAACTATAATTGGATATCTACCTAGAATGGAATAATACTAGGTGAAGATTTAGAACAAGTAAATGAGTGAACATGATAAAAGGTATACCAACCTCAGTCTCGTGGTTGTGAATGCAATGAGAACTGAGGGCATCAGCAAAGTAAACATCAAGCTTTTAAGTGTTGATTAATCGAATGTAACAGGAGTGAGGATTATTACAAATAAAGGAAGGTGAAGCGACCAACAGGTCGGAAAAAGGAAGATAAATGCTAAATAAACATGGAATGATCAGACAGTAGAGACCGACTAGAAATAAACCTAACATCAATCATCGGGCATCTCACCGAGATAATGTATGTCGGGTATCCTTGCACTAAAGCATCGAACCAACTTACAACACAAGACACAGCAAGGAGGGGCAGTGTCCCTGGACCTTTCCCCGGAAGGAGGCCAGAGGTAGAGAACAGGCAGGAGGACTGTGGCCTCAGCGACTCGGAGAGGAGCGCTGTGCCTATGTTTGGTAACACTTAAGAGTCTGGTCCTTAACTTCAGAATGAGGGGCGCGAACTCTGGGGGATAGTTGTTTGTCGATTTTGCACTAAGGTGCCATCAACTACAGTACAGGACTTATATACATAATAAGAGACAAAAGGAAAACCCAAGAGGGACTTACCCACTTGCCGGGTTCGCGAGCTCGTGAGAGAATTGCCTTATCAAGCATTGTGGAGTGGGTAGGTGAAGGGTGGAATTAGCGACAGCTGTTGGAGAGTGGGAAAACCTTTGCAGGGGTGGTGGAGGTCCTAGGAGGTCCATAGTTTGGGTAGGTAGAAATATTAATAAACGTTTAAGATGAGGATAAGAGGTACCGGAGAAGGTACTGGAGATCAGAGGCGGAGGTGTGGGGGGAGGATGGACCAGAGGTGGACCAGAGCGGTGGTGGAGTAGAGCAGAGGTGAGGCAGAGTTGGTATGGATATGACAAGGGCACACCCCACCTGACCCTGTGCTGCATCCCACACCGCCCTGCCCTACTCCGCTTCCCCCGCTATCACTCCCCATTCCTCCTTTTCCCTTTTCTTCTTTCTCTCTATTTCTGTTCCACAGTCGACTTCCCTTATCACTACACACCTAACCCTGCTCCCCTGATTGCTGCACCCACCACGCACATTCCCACCTACAGAGCAGCACACCTCCAGGATCTCCTGCGGAGATACCCAGGTGTGGCTGTGTGCGGAGATGACGTGGCTCCCCCCACGTGACCCCAACTGCATGTATATAATAGCGCCTGGGGTGGGAACAGAAGAAGCAGCCTTCTTCTCAACTTCCCACTTCAGGTAAGTACTGTAGCTTCTCCCCTTTAATGATAACATAACTTCCAACTTCAGACTAAGTGGTCAGGGATGCTCACCCTGCGATGGGACCACCGCTATGCATAGCCAACACCTGTCCTATCAAGTCCCTTGTGCTGGGACCTCACTGCTTTTGGAGCTGTCCCTGACAGTACATGAGAGTAAACTCAAGCACAAGCAGGAAACTGCTATGCTAGTCTGAGTTGGGAAGGGAACCCTGAAAGGGAAGGCCTCTTCAGGCCAGCTGAGTAACTGCAAGAAAGAGGGGCACACTGCAGAGCGGGGCAGAAGGGAAAGCCCCAAAGGGAAGAGGTCCAAGACAGAAGAAGTCAGGGAAAGGGCAATCAGCTAAAGTAGCTGAAGCCGAAGAATCAGGAGAGGGGTTCTTGGTATACCTCGTGCATGAGACCCTCGAGTCTGAGACTGCACTAGTAGCCTCAAAAACTTCCCCCTTCACCCACTTTGTCATCGACACAGGGGCTTCATCACATATGACCCCTGACTCCTCAATGTTCTCAAATTATCAGAAACTCACTCACTGTCAGGGGACGACTCCCAGGTCCCCATGACCCTCCCCTATGGCCCACAGCCTCAAGTCTGGCCAGCCCTATCCAGGGCACAATCCTACTGTGGGTCAGAGATGAGAAGGAAGTCAACTTCTCATCTTCCCACAGTGGCCACAATAGATTGAAAACTTCCGGAGATATCCGGAAGTCACATGAGACCCAAGACCCGAGGTCTGGGCCATCTGGCTGCATGGAGCATCTGGCACAGGGTGTGTGTGGGAAGTGCAACAGCCGGGTGCAGGTGCAGGTGCGAGTGCAGGTGTGGATGCAGGTGTGGGCTAGGTCAGGGTGTATGCCCTGACACTCACCCAAAGAAGATCAAAACCGCTGATGCTTATATCAATGCAGTTGGTATTGGTGATATCGAGGTCCAAACATTCATGGGAGATCAGTCCCATCCTGGCTGTTGCACAAATGTTCTTCATGTGCCCCACTTAAACAAAAATCTTCTATCTGGCTGACAACTGCGAAGAATGGTCTCAACACCATTATTGAGGAGGATCACATCGACATCGTAAATTCCAAATCTGGAAAAGTTGTCAATTGTGCATACCCACATGGAAGTCTCTATAGACTCTGGGTAAAGATCATGTATCCCGAAACCAAAGTTTTGTCAAGTCAAAGTTGCAGAGGATGATGAGCACGCACTCACGACCCAAACCATGTCAACTTCCAAAGCCAGCCTAGCCCTATGGCACCAGAGGCTTGGACACATTACTGAGGCTACAATCCTAAACATGGAGAAACATGGGTCAGTGGGTGAAATGGAAATTATGGAGAAAGGAAAGGGACGCTGCATACCTTGCCTAAAGGGAAAGCAAACATGCGATCCAATCCCTAAATCCACCTCAACCCACTCATCCGACCCACTAGGCTGAGTTTTTAGCGACTTATGCAGCCCAATCACTCCTGAAACCCATGAGGGTCACTGTTATTTCATCACTTTCACTGACAATTATAGCCATACTGGTACACCCATATCGGACTTGCAAAGACCAAGGATTCAGTGCTAAAATTATTCAAAGCCTTGAAAGCGAAAGCTGAAAGGGAATCGCCCACGAGATCACAAATGCCTACACCCTGCAACAGAACAGAGTTGCTGAAAGGGTAAACTGCACTCTAAATGACCATGCACAGTCAATGCTAGAAGATGCATCAAAGTCAAGCAACTTCCTCCGAGTTGCTGGGGTATTGCCATACAACATGCTGTCTGGATTAAGAACCGGGTATTGACCCGAGCTCTTGACCAGAATGAGACACCATTCGAGGCCTATTTTGGTTGAAAACCTTCACTCAAATCACTGCAACTATTTGGATGTGTTGCCTATGCACACATTCCCCAAAAGTTTCAAGGGGCCTGGACAGTCGAGTGCATTCACATTGGGTTTGCTGAAGACAAAAGAGCATACTTGTTGTGGGACCGTGCTAAACACCGGATGATAGAGTCAAGGGACGTTGAGTTTATTGAAGGAAATGAACATGAGAGGGTGAGGGTGAATGTAGATGATGAGGAAGAGGGAGTGAAAGATGAAGTTTGAAAATCTAAAGGAAGTCCGAGTAGTCAGAATGCTGTTTCAGGGGGGACAAGGACGGAAATGGCGAGAATGATACAAAGATCAACTCACCTAACGTACACAAGAACCCGTCAATCAAGAACCAACATTCCAACCTTAATCCTAAACCCAACACTGCTCCGAACCCAAATCCTACTCCAAATCCACCACTCCATCGGATGACTCGTAAGAATGCTGGAAAGCGACCCATCAGACCAGATGAAGATCCAAAGATGGATTTGGGTTCTAGACACACCCAAGTAACTACGCAATCAATCCCAAATGCGGAAACAGTGGGTGATTCTGAAAAGAATCCAACTTCAGTGGGCGAAAATGAAGAGAAAGTTGAAACACTCAACTTTGCTATCATGTGTGATGGCCAAGAATTTGCCTATGTCGCAGCAACCTCTCCCCGGAGTTACCACAAAGCAATGAAAAGAATGGTGCTGATGGCTGGATGGCAGCAATAACCGAAGAATATCAAAACCTTATCAATCAAAAGGTATTCGAGGAAACCAATGTTCCCGGAGGCATTTGAGTCCACAATGGCTGATTGGTTTTTGCAGGAAAACTAATGCCGAAGGAGAAATCGTAAAAAAGAAAGTTAGACTGGTGGCAAAAGGGTATACCAAGGTTCTGGGAGTGGACTACTTCCAGACTTACTCACCCACACTTGGCCATGACACTTTATTTGTGTGCCTCACCTATGCTGCTGGACACGACCTCGAAATCCACCAGTTAGATGCCATCGCTGCTTACCTGAATAGTGACCTCCAGGAGGAGATGTCACGACCGACAAATCCCAGGGCTCTGTCAGCAGCGAACCAATGCCGATAGGCGAATCTGCCGACCTGAATCCCGTCCTAACCAGCCCCCAACCCGATGTCTGGCCCCCTGCCTTATTGCGTGAGACTTGGCCAACAATCAGAACCTAGACCCTGCTGGCATTCTGACCTTAACTCCAGTTCCTGAGCCCTTGGTGCTCCTGGCATTCAGTCCCTTCAGTTCCTATGCCTGCCTTGTACCACACTCATTGCTTCCCACTATGTGGTCACAGCCATGCACCGCTTCCATGCATTCCACACCCTCTGCCCACTTCCGTGCCCTCTGCCCATCTCTGCACCCTCTGCCCACTTCTGGTTGCCCTTGAGACCTCTAGTCAGGTCAACACTCCCACTCCCCTCTGTACCTCTGTTGGCCTTCATGCTGTCCTTGTGTGACAGTACTGACAGATCAACCTCTGTTCGCGGACTTGTGTCAGCACCGCACCGACCCCGCTCATTTGCGGACTTGTATCAGCGCCACGCACTGACCTCCACTTTTGTCCTCTGGCCATTTTTGTCACTCGGCAGCATACCATTCATTCCTTTCTGAGTGCCTATATTGTTCATCCATTCATTCGCTTAACTTGCCAATATTGGCACTTGATCCATGTGCTGATGCACTTCTTATTACCTGTCAATATTGGTACTTGATCCACTTTTGCTTTAGTTCATTGCCTCCCATTTCCCGGGCTCTTGTCCTTCATTCAGTTTGACAATCCCTGCTTATTTCCGTGCCGGACCACGCCAGACTGACCAGCCCTTCTGTGTTTCCCTCCTGCCTATTTATATCCTGTAAATACTTTTGGGGACCTCAGTCTAAAATCAACTAGAGTACCCCCCCTGTCTGGTCTGAGTCCCTCCTTCTGCAAAGGGGCTTCCCCCCTTCTGAGTCCGTGCTCGCGGAGTCCACGCTCCTCCTACAGGTCCGCTCTGCCCACAAGTCTTGTTTGAAGTCCACTGTAAGTGTCAGTCTGTAAATATGGGATCTCCCCCAAACGTCAAGCTCAGGGCATAGTGCTCCACTTGAGTCGCTGAGACTGCGATCCCACTCTGCTAACCTTGAACAGCACTTCCGGATGCGCCGCATATTTCTGCCTGCATATCTGCGCATGCGCACTCCAACAGACTTCTGCCAACACCTCCAACCTCGACTCAGACAGAAACCAGTCCATCTTCAGTCTGTACTCTGACAGTGTTCCTGACTCTGACAGTAATTCCAACTTCTGACAGTATTCCTGACTTTGACAGGAGATCTACATCAAACCTCCTGCTGGAGTCCCAACAACACCAGGAAAGGTGTGGTTGCTGAAGAAGGCCCTGTATGGCTTAAAGCAAGCCAGCCTGGAATGGTACCGCATGCTCCAAAAGCACCTGAAGATCAGCAATCTGGATATGATCCATGCTTATACTATGCAGTGTAGGTGGGCACATGTCAGGGACTCGTCCAGGGTCGAGGGAGCCTGGGTGTAGCATCCAGGGCTGAGAGCCTGGCAGGGGGCGGATCAGGCATGCGTACTGACAGGCCCGATGCGGGACAACAGTCCCTGGCTACTTAGACTGAAGTGGAAAGATGAGAAGAAGGCTACTTCTTCGGTTCCCACTTCAGGTATGTTTATATACATGCAGCTTGGGTCACCTGATGGATGCCAGGTCACCCTTGCACACAGCCATAACCACCTGGGTGTCTCTGTGGGAGATCCCGAGGGCATCCGGTGCAAGCATGCATGCTGGGCACAGCAGGAAGTCGCCCAAGGTGCCCAGGCCAGGTGTGTCGTGGGCATGCTGCAGGTGGGTCAATGGTACATTGATACAAGGAAAGGTCATCCGTGTAAAATAAAGAGAAAATAAAGAAGAAGTAAAATAGAAAGAGAATGAGGAAGCAGAAGTGAGGAGGGAAAAGGAAAGGGGGAGGAGGTCGAGGAGGGGTGGACAGTGGGGTACCGGGTCAGGTGGGGCCAGGTGGAGCTGGGTCAGGTGGGTGTGCCTGACAGCACAGCCGGTACCACACAAATGAGCCAATTATCGCGATTCTACCACCCACGTCAAGCACCCCACTTCCAAAACCCATCTACCACTGTTTCACATACCCCTTCCACATTTCCCATATTTTTTCCGATTTTTTAAAACCATTCCTGACTATGCACAACCATCAGTTTCCAAATTGGGCAACTGTCACCCACCCAGAGTGGCGAATACGAAGCCAAAGAGGCTCAAGATATAGTGCAGGGACAGAGTTCCCTTTAGTTTGATTATCAGTGAGATTTACGAGTTTATCATTTTTATCACATTGCACCTGGACCATTTCTCCCCCCCCCTTACAGTGGATCACTCACATTTCATCCTTGTCTATGTCGACAATTTGCTACTCATTGCTCCGAAGTCCGAGTTGGCCAACATGAAGGCCGAGGTTACTGGAAAATTTGAGATGCGGGACCTAGGAGAAGTCCATTGGATTTTAGCAATGGAAATTACACGTGATAGAGCTGCATGTACTATTACGATAAGCCAGCAACAATATGTCACTGACATCCTCATGCAATTCAGGCTGGAAAAAGCACAACCAATGAGTACCCCAATGGCCACAAACTTAAAACTTGAAAAGTTGAACTCACCAGAAATCAATCAAATGCTTTACCAATTGATGCTTGGGTCACTAATGTATGCAGCGATCAGTACCTGCCCGGATATTTCTTTCGCTGTTGGACTATTATCTCAACTGTTAGAGACTGGATGCAAGACGAAGGATGCATCTCCATGGTGGAGGGCTTCAGCCTCAGTGACTCAGACCAGGAGCGCTGTGCCAAGTTACATGTCCATGCCCTAATTCACTTACTGGCAGCAAGAACTAAAAAGGGGGCTTAACTCTAGTCGATTTTATCACTAGGGTGCAACCTATCTACAAGTTATGTATATATAGTTACAGCGAGGGTGGGCCCATGAATGGCAGGGCCAAGCTGAGCGGAGCTAACGGAGTTATGATGAGTCAGGTTATGGGGTTAGTGGAATGGCAGGATATAACTGTCAGGGCACACCTGCCTGACCTGGGTCCACCCAGCCACCCCCGGCCACACCTCACCTGCCTGCCCATCCCTCTCCTTCCTCCCTCCTCCCTCTTTCCTTCTTTCTTTTCTCTCTTTCTTCTCTTTTCTTTATTTCATTCTTCCCATCATTCTCTTCCTGTTTATTCCTTCTATCTACATGGACCACATTCCTTTGTATCAATGTACTATTGACCCGTCTGGCCCAGACACCCTGGACAGCTTCCCACCATGCCCAGCATGCACACCTACAGCGGACACTCTTGGGATCCCCTGCAGGGACACCCAGATGGCCGCAGCTGTCTCCGAGGATGATGTGGCACCCATCATGTGACTCAAGATGCATGTACATAAATGTACCTGAAGTGGGAACCGAAGAAGTAACCTTCTTCTCACCTTTTCCACTTCAGTCTGAGTGGCCAGGGACTGCTGTCCCTTTCCGGGCCTGCCAGTATGCATGCCTGATTTACACCCCGCGAGGGCCCCTCTGCCGGGCATTACATCCGGACCCCCTCTACCCCAGATGCATCCCTGACAATAACCCAGAAATGGAAAGGAGGGATAGGCCCAAAGGTAGGCTTGCAGGGCAAGCAACTGAATTGCCCAGCAGGGGCAGGAGTGTGCTAGCGGACATCGGAGCTGTCTGGAGGCCATCGGGGTTCTGTACTTAGGGAGGCATAGGTAATATATTGAATTGAGGGGGTGGTGACCATCAAGGGAGTCAGAGGTGATTGCAGAATATGGGGGCTCCAAGGTTAGTGATGAAGGAGCAGAGGTAGTCCAGAGGAGGATGATGGCTGTAGATGGATATGACATCAACATGCTGTGGCTCCCAGACAACAACACCTATCCGCTATTAAGCAGGTGTACCAATATCTGAATGGGATGCACGACTTAGTCTTGACATTCAATGGAAAGAGGTTGAAAGAGGGGGTATGGGGATATTCTGATGCCGATTGGGCTGGAGATCCTAGCACAAGGAGATCAGTGTCAGGTTATTGCTTTATTTTTGGTGGTGCCGCAATAGCGTGGTCTTTGAAGAAGCAACCAACAATCACTTTATCAAGCACAGAGGCCGAGTACATGGCCACAACACATGCTGGAAAAGAAGCTACATACCTTGACAACTTATTCGACGATTCCAGGATGTTTTCCGACGAAATCCCAGTCAAAATCTTCACTGACAACCAATCAGCACTCGCTATTGCCAAAAATCCTGTATTCCATGCTCAAACAATGCATATTGATGTGCGACATCATTGGATCCGCAAGAAAATCGAGAATGGTATCTTGGAGCTTGAATATATCCCTACAGCTGATCAGGTTGTGGACATATTCACCAAAGCGCTGCCACAGGTAAAATATGTGAAGTTTAGATCGGAGTTGGGTCTAAGGTAAAGTCAACAAGCATTGAGTGGGCATGTTGGAGTAGCAATGACTTACCAACCAACACCACATGATCTCTCTTACATCTGTATTCACCTTGTGACACAATGTATATAATTGTATATACTGTTTTTGCTCTACTTTCCTTTTCCCCTCAGTTCTTCATTTACAGAGACTGAGGTTAGTATCATTGTTTTTAGTTAGTTGTTGTTGTTACAATACTTACTCTGTACTCTTCTGTACTATAGCTCCCACATTAGGTTAGTATAACTGTAGTAATTTAGTTCTTCATTTACGGAGACTGAGCTCCTGCATTAGCCCTCCTATTAGATACATGCTTGGATATATATATGGGTGCGGCCACACAATCGATAGAATTCAACGATCTCCACAACGGCTCCACCAAATCTCCCGATGTTAAACTTGTTCGACTCGTCCTGATGGTAGCTTTCCAACAATATCAAATGTGTCTGGATCAGAGAAGAACTGGGGGAGTTATGGTGAAAATACTGTAAAAGCGGCCTGATATAGAAACTAAGTGGCCATAACCTGGTCTGGAAAAATATCAAAAAATACAGGGATGATGGGGGAAGTGCAATGGGCTTTGGGGGGCTGGGGGATTGTGTGTCGGGTCCCAGGTAACGTCTGTAGACCATTATATGGTGCTGTTTGGGTACTACCGGCTCATCCCTCCTACAATGTCTGTATGTATGTAAGATGGTAAGATGATAGTGGTTGTGAGTATCTCCCAGTCCATCAGAGATACACTATAATAGGCTGTATAATCAACGGGAGAGTAAAGGCTGTCCAGCCTTAACTCGCAATGTAGCACTGTTGTGTGAAGTTACAAACTCATTATAATATACTATGTTACAAGTGATAACAAGAGTAAAAGAGTTAGGAGGGGGTGCATATCCCTTCCTTACACTCTCCTCCCTTGCGATATTAATATCGCAACAGGAAGGTGTGTACCAAAATGTAGAGACGGTCCAAGAGATTTCAAGAAATTCAAGAGAAACATAAAGAAATTCGAGGTGATTAGGCCTTGGGGCAACCAGTAGCAGCATTACTGTAAGTTAAAGGTGAAAGGTGGTTAGGCCTTTCAACATCAGTCATCACCGATGAAGTTAGAAAAAAGGGGGTTTGTAAGGGGTTGGTGTAGGTTCCAACCCCAGTTAGCCTCAGTCCTCAGTTCATCGAATATTAAGCTGTATAGAGCTATGATTATTCAATGATGGGGAGGAAAAAAGCTTAGTTGCCTTTTCCCAAATTCCCACATTATTGTATATACATTGTTTATACATGTTTATTATGAGACAGATATAGAATTAAGATGGAGAGTAAGGGGTGGGGTTACCATTCCTTGCAGGGTTCAAGGGAAAATAAAGCAAAGCGGTCAGGCTTTTGGGTCGAGCAGTTAGGCTCTTGGGTAAGAATTAACGCAAAGTGATCAGGCTTTCATTGTGAAGTAAGGTGGTAGGGAAGAAAAAACTTCTAATAATGCCACATGTAGTTAAACCCTTTGTACTGATTATTTTGTCGGCAAAGGAGAATATAAGTGGAGGCGGTCAGGCCTCTCAACAGTGAAAAAGAAAAGGAAAATTAATGGGGCAGTTAGGCCTTCATGATTTTGATCATTAACAATGACAAAGTCGATGCTAATGTTATCAGACAAAGGCGGTTAGGCCTTTTTTGTTTGCCCTTTCGGGCCATGGTGCTAGGTCCGGGCATATTAGCCTGCGGATTTGTCGAAGGCCCGGCTCCATCATCCTCAGCTGCTGCCATATGCTGGCACTGAGCTGCAGGGAAGCACCTTGTTGTCAAGGTTGCAGGTGGAACAGCTTCAGCCTGTTCCACGAAACTCGACTCTCCACTCATTGATGTATCCTCAGAGTCGAGGGGAGGAACAGCGCTCACCTCTGGAGGAGGTGGCGGAAACCCCTGGATAGGGTGGGATGTAGGCGGTGGCGGTGCAAATTTGCCCACTTGTAGCCTGGATAGGCCATAAGCAGTCATATTTGCTGCTTTTCTCACCTTTGTCAGAGACCAGGTTGAGACGAAGGAGTGTCTCCATGGTGGAGGGCTTCGTGTCAGGGCACATACCCTGACTTAGCCCGGACCCGGACCCGCGTCCGGACCCGCTCCACTTCCCGCACGCGCTTCCTGCGCCGCATGATCTGTGTGCCGCATGCTCTGGTCCCCGGATCCTACCTTCATGTGACTTCCGGGTATCCCCGGAAGTTTTCGCCATATTGGGGCCACTGTGGGAAAGTGAGAAGTTAACCTTCTTCTCACTTTCTTACCCACAGTAGGCAAGTGTAGCCTACTTTCTATTTATCTATACACTTTCTTACCCACAGTAGCTATGCCCTGAGATGGGCTGTGTTTACAGGCCAGACTGTGGACTGTAGAGAGGGGTCATGGGGACCCGGGGTCTGTCCCCTGACACTTCGGCCTCAGCGACTTATGCCAGGAGCGCTGTGCCAAGTAACATGTCCGTGCCCTAACTTACTAAACTGGCAACCAGAACTGACGGGGGTAAACTCTAGTCGATTTTATTACTGAGGTGTAACCTATGTACAAGTTGAGTATATATAGTTACAATGAGAGCGGGCCCGCAAATGGTGGAGCCGAGTGGAGCAGAGCTAACGGGGTTAGACATTAGCCGATTGAATATTACTGACGAGTCGGGTTACGGGGTTAACGGAATGGTAGGCGATAACCCAGAAACGGAAAGGAGGGATAGGCCCGAAGGTGGGCTTTGCAGGGCAAGCGAGTGTATTGCCCAGCGGAGGCGGGAGTGCGCTAGCGGACGTCGGAGCTGTCTGGAAGCCTTCGGGGCTCCGTACTTAGGGAGGCGTAGGTAATAAATTGAAAAGAGGGGGTGGTGACCATCGAGAGGTACCGAGGCGATTGTGGAATACGGGAGCTCTGAGGTTAGTGAAGAAGGAGCGGAGGTAGACTGGAGGGATCGGAGGGAGTAGAAGTCGATGGCTGGGGATGGATATGACAGTATCCCCTTGAAGGCCCAGAATTAGTAAGGTGAGGGGAGCTGTACTTACAGAAAAGAAAAAACGAAAATGGAAGTGAGGAGTGGAGAGAAAGGGAGAGATGGGAGAGGAGTTGGGGTTCCTAAGGGGCTTCGGGTCCAGGCTTATCTGGATACCGAGAGTGGAACACTTCGATGAGGTCAGAGGTGTGATCGAGTTTGCCGGCAAGGAGCCATTGTGTCTCCTCATTGGTCCCTTCATAGCCTAGCCACTTGACCAGGTAGAGCAACTTGTTGCGTCTACATCGGTTGATCTTGGAGTCGAGTATCTCCTCCATCTCGAACTCCATCTCACCTTCGATTTCTATGGGAGGCGGAGGTGGCTGGTGGCGGTTCGGAATGATGTTTGGGATGGAGGGTTCGATCTGCGAGACATGGAATACCGGGTGAATGGCTCGCATGTTTTCCAGCAGGTGGAGGGTGAGGGAGTGAGTTCCTATGCAGGCAATGATCTCGAATGGGCCGAGGTTTTTCTCGGAAAGCTTTTTGGAAGGTCAGGTGGAGTGGAAATACTTGGCCTTTACATAGACCGAGGCTCCTACTTCGAAAGCTGGGGCAGGACTCCGACAGGAGTCTGCCGGGCCCTGATAACGGATCTGAGTGAGGTGCATTTCCTTGCGAAGGAAGTGATGGAGGGAGTCGAGATCTACAGAGTACTCCTGGGCGCGTACTGATGTTAGATCCCACTCCGGGTGAACGGTGATGTTCAGATGGTAGCCTTTGTTGGCGAAGAACGGGGAGACACCTGTGGTGGCATTCGGAGCATTGTTGTATGCAAACTCCATGAGAGGCAGGAGTTCGGACCAATTGTCCTGCTGGTAGTTACTGTAGATGCACAGGTACTGCTCGAGTGTCTGGTTCATCCGTTCGGTCTGACCGTCTCCTTCTGGATGATAACCGGAGGTGAAGTGGAGGCGGATGTCGAGGGCCTTACCAAGTGAATGGAAAAAATGAGAGACAAACTCCGGACCCCTGTCAGAGGTGACATGGGAAGGAACTCCATGCTTGGAGAACACATGGAGGAGGAAGAGCTTGGCCAGTTCCGGAGAGGTGATGGTGTCGTGGGTAGGAATGAAAATGCACTGTTTAGACAGGCAGTCCACGATGACCAAGATGGAAGTGAATCCGGAAGAGGAGGGTAGCTGTTCAATGAAATCCATGGAGATGGAGTTCCAAGGACGTTTGGGGATGGGGAGTTGTTTGAGCAAGCCATAAGGCTTATGACAGGGGACTTTGGCATGGGCACAAGAAGTACAGGAGACGTAGCTCTTAACGAAGTTATGGATGCCCGGCCAGGTATACTCACGACGCACTAGGTCCGGAGTCCGGTTTTGACCAAAGTGTCCGGAAAGTTGGTGGTCGTGTTTGTCTCGCAAAATGCGGAGATGGAGATTGTTGGAATCCGGAACGTAAATGCGGTTGTCCAGCCTTAACAGGCCTTCAGCATCAACGGACCAGCGGGAATTGGGGAGGGTGGGGGAAGCGAGATGAGAAGAGATTGTGGTATCGGAGGAGAGGGAGGCTAGAATGTCTCGATGGAGAGCCTCTGTGTCGACGAGTATGGCTGCTCGGATTACTGTGGCAGCTAGGAACGTGGCTCGTAAGGACGCAGTGAGCTGCTCTGAAGTGAAGACCGGTCGGAAGTCCTGCAGATTGACGCAAGCGTAGTCCATATCCCCTTCTTTGGGATAGACATCCCAGCGTCCAGTCAACGCATCTGGTTTTACTCCGAGTCTTCTGGGACAGAATCGGACAGTCATGTGGAACTGGGAGAGGAACTCTGACCAGCGGGCTTGCTGCCAGGTCAAGAGTTTGGTGGTGGAAAAATACTCAAGGTTCTTGTGGTCGGTAACGATGTCAATTGGAGTTCCTGAACCTTCAAGGTAGTGATGCCATGATCGGAACGCATCATGGATGGCGAGCAGTTCCTTATCATGGGTGTCGTAGTTGAGCTCCGGCGCCGAGAGTGTTCTAGAGCAGAAAGCGACGGGGCGAATCTCTCCATCATCACAACAGATGGACAGGATTCCGGAGATTGCATAATCAGAGGCGTCGGTTTCTACAATGAGGGGGGCGTCAGGTAGCCAATGTGTCAGGATAGGAGCAGAAGTGAAGGCTTCTTTCAAGGTGTTGAAAGCAGAGTGACAGTCGTCAGAGAATAACCAGGGGGCTCCTTTACGTGTAAGGCGTGTCAAGGGGACCACAATGTCGGAGTATTGGTGGATGAAACGCCGATAGAAGTTAGCGAAGCCAAGGAAGGACTGGACATCCTTGACTTTACGGGGCTCAGGCCAATCTTGGATGGCTTTAACCTTCTCGCTGGACATGGTGAGTCCGGAGGGAGAAAGGCAGTATCCGAGATATTCCGTAGTGTCCATATGAAATTCGCATTTCTTCGGATTGGTGTATAGGCCGTGTTTGTGGAGTCTCCTAAGAACTTCTTGGACATGCTCCTGATGTGAAGCCATGTCTTCCGAGTAGGTAAGGATGTTGTCTAGGTAGACTACCACAGAAACGTCCAAGAGGTCGGCGAAGATCGTGTTGACGAATCGCTGTAAGGCCATGGGTGCATTTGTGAGACCGAATGGCATGACAAGCCACTCATAGGAACCATAGTGCGTGCGGAAGGAAGTCTTCCATTTGTCGCCTGCTGCAATGTGAACCAGGTGGTAAGCATGCCGGAGGTCGAGTCTGGTGTAGACTGTGGCACGGCTAGGTGTGTCAAGGAGGTCGGAGATGCGGGGGAGTGGGTAGCGATCCTTTTTGGTGATCTTGTTCAGCCCTCGGAAGTCAACGCAAAGACAGAGGGATCCATCCTTCTTGCAGATGAAGAGGACCGGTGCCGCACAAGCGGAAGTGGCGGGACGAATGAACCCGGAGGCAAGGTGTTCATCTAAGAACACCTGGAGGGCCTTGAGTTCCGAAGTAGAGAGAGAGTACATGGTACCCAAGGGTGGTGAAGTGCCTTCCTCAAGGTCGATCTTCAGCTCGTGCTCACAGTGCGGTGCCAGTGTCGAGGCTTTGCTCTTACTGAACACATCTGCAAACTCGTGATACTCCTTCAGAACGGCCGAGAGGTCAACGGAATCGGTGTGGGATGAGGCAGCTCTCAAGCGGCTGTCCTCGGAAGGGATGGTTAGGCTGAAGGATACCGATCCTTCAAGTCGACAAGCCTTCGTGAATGCGGAACGGCTGACGAACTCGATAGATGGTAATGGAGGAATGGGAGCCTGTGACTGAGGTGCTGGCAGAACATCAGATGGTTGGATGTCGGACAACAGCAGTGGTGCCGGAGACGATGGGGGAGAGCTTGGAGTAACTGTCTTGGTAGGTTCGGAAGTTCAGAACGTAATACTGCTTGAGACCCAGTCAATCAACAGATTGTAGCGGGTAAGCCAGTTGTGTCCTAGGACTAGGGAACATGATCCATCCAGCGATGTGACAAAGAAAGTCGTGGGGGTGATGTTTCCGGAAGCGAAGCAGAGGGGAATATCAATGGCATGGGTTATGATTGAGTTGGTGCTACCGTCGAATAGGCGTAGTTGTAGGGGTTTAATCTGATATGTCTTCAAGGCCAACTTCTTTACGAATGTGTCGTCGATGAAGCAGTCCGAAGAACCAGAGTCTATGAGTGCAGGTACGTTCTCATAGGAGCGGAAAAGTTTATTTTGTGTCCTATCATTGGACGGAGGAGAAGGGACAGGAGAAGAGAAAGAAGAGGAACGGAGAGAGGTGGATCGATCTACGGAAGTAGTTGGAGGGGGTGGAGGAGAGAGTGGTACATCAGCAACACTATCTACAATGGGTAGAACATTAACCGGAGGGTCAACATTGAGAGGAGAAAATAGACCATTTGAAAGAGAAAAAGAAACGGGAATATGGAAGGAGGATAAGTCGGAGATGGAAGACGCGTTTAAACGCACTTCTTTGAGCACACAGAGGGAAGAATCGCAACCCCTGGTCCGTGCGGAGTCCATGGGGGTGCGGACTAATTTTTTGCTTCTGCGGAAGCGGATCCTTGCTCCTCGGTCTGGGCCGAACGGGCCTTAGACGCACAAGAAGAAGACTTGGGACAGTCCTTGACCATGTGGCCAGACTGGCCGCAGAACATACAAAGTTTCTCGTCGAGATGACGCTTATGCTCTTGTGGCATGAGCTTGCCATTGTCTCCGAGTTTTGACGAAAGGTCTGGTTAGCGGAGCTGGCCTCGGACTTCTTATTGTCCTTCGGAGGCTTGCTACCGGAGGCGGAGTTGAAAGAGGAGGAGGAAGGGATGGGGTCGGAACGAGAAGCAGTGGTGGATTTGTCGAAACCGTTAGAGGAGGAGGGTTTCGTGTGATGTGTAACTTCAGATTTACGCTCCCAATAGCGCACATCGAAAGTTTGCGACAAGGTACGAAGTTCCGAAAGAGTAGAAGGTTTACCTACTCTGGCAATATCGTCCTTGATATGTTCCGGCAATCCGTTATAGAAAAAACGACGGAGCGCAGCTTCTCCGTAACCATGAAGTTGAGAGGCATGTCAGTTGAACTTGACGACATACTTATTGATGTGGTGCCCGTCCTTCATGTCCAGGGTCATCAGTTGAACTTCGGCGTCGCCCACAGGATCGTGAGGACCAAAGTTGGTTTGAAGTTCATTGACGAACTCCTGATAGTTATTCATCCATCGCGGATGAAGCGTAGAATTTTGATCGAATAATAGATCCGGCTCGAACCTATCGAGGGCCATTCCCTTGAGGTAGGACTGCGTGAAGATGACCTTAGCGTGGTCGCTAGCAAAAGTGAGGGGACGGTCCTGGAAATTAAGTTCGCATTGGACCAGAAATACTCGGAGTTCTCGGGGATCTTTCCCATCAAACTGTTCGGGCTCACGGACCTTGGTCCGGAGAGCGGAGGATGGTGGAGGTGGTGGGCGTCCGGTGTGACGAGCCAAGCTGGCAATGGCTTGGGCTAATTGTGCAATAGCCACATTGGGGATGGGTTCGGCATCGTCGTCAGTTGGGACAGTGGGGATGGGAGGATCAGCAGGAGGGGGGTCGATGAAGTCGGGGACCTCGGAACCGAGTCCAAAGAAGTGAACGGGGTCTATGGGTTGTTCCGTGGTGTCTCTGAAATCAGAATCTGCAACTGGTGATCGATTCCTAACGGGACGCATGATCGGAGTCGATGGGAGAGGGGTTTCTAGATTAGAAAAGCTACGAAACTCAACTGGGTTTCTCACCAATCGACTAGGACTAGGCTGTGAGGGTTCTGGGGAAGGTGAGGCAGAGTTGGGAACTAATGTATGTAGTTGCAAACGAGTGCGAGGGGCTTTTGGTGCCATACAAGACGTGTACTAGTCAGGGAGTAATAAAATACTGTCAGAGACCAGGTTGAGACGAGGGAGTGTCTCCATGATGGAGGGCTTCGGCCTCAGCGACTTATGCCAGGAGCGCTGTGCCAAGTAACATGTCCATGCCCTAACTTACTAAACTGGCAACCAGAACTGACAGGGGTAAACTCTAGTCGATTTTATTACTGAGGTGTAACCTATGTACAAGTTGAGTATATATAGTTACAACGAGAGTGGGCCCGCAAATGGTGGAGCCGAGTGGAGCGGAGCTAATGGGGTTAGACATTAGCCAATTGAATATTACCGACAAGTCGGGTTACGGGGTTAACGGAATGGTAGGCGATAACCCAGAAATGGAAAGGAGGGATAGGCCCGAAGGTGGGCTTTGCAGGGCAAGCGAGTGTATTGCCCAGCGGAGGCGGGAGTGTGCTAGCGGACGTCGGAGCTGTCCGGAAGCCTTCGGGGCTCTGTACTTAGGGAGGCGTAGGTAATAAATTGAAAAGAGGGGGTGGTGACCATCGAGAGGTACCAAGGCAATTGCGGAATACAGGAGCTCCAAGGTTAGTGAAGAAGGAGTGGAGGTAGACCGGAGGGATCAGTCGATGGCCGGGGATGGATATGACAACCTTAGCCTCTTCAGATGGGTGGTGTTATAGGGATGGACTAGAATCTTATGGTCCATGGTTGCAAGCAGGTGGAACCAGGTATGTCTCCTTATTGTTTTCCTTTATTTCTCTACCAAAACCCCATGCCAAGCTTTCCCACTGGGTTTTGGTGCTGGCTGGGGAAATTGTTGAATTTCAAGGGACTTCCCTTGACCATTGCAACTTTTATATTAGATATAAACTAGTCATGTGACATGTAAAGGCAAATGCCGAAAGAGGTCTTTCTTTATCAAATACATAACCCCCAAAACCTTGTACCACGATTGTAGCTGCCACCATTGTGCCACCACTGTGAACCTTCCCTGTAACATCTGACTTGACCCATATCGATGTCTACATCGATATTCATACAATCTGTGAGAAAACCTCAATAGCCTGGTGAGTGCTCAGACACTGGACCTCACTCTTCCTGCTCCCACCCCCCCACTGGGTGGTTGAGCTCCCATTCCTATCCTTCCTGTGGTACCCTACTGGGTCCTACAGTCAGGAATGTGTCAGATGCTTATCCGGATGATCTGCAAGGCACATGAAGTCGTCCAGGCTCATAAGGTCAGAGGGGCGGGACTTTAGCTTCAGCGACTTGGGTGGAGTGCTGCACTTCGTTCTTACGTTGGTGTCCCAATTTCAGACAGAAGCCTTACGATGAGGAGAAGAGTCTAGAGGGAGAATCCAAGTCGATATACGAACTGAGGTACATCCGGTGTAACCTACACACGTTATAAACACAAGTAACTAAATAGGACCAGCCCGGAAGGAGTGGCGGATCAAGCACGATATTAATGAAGAAAGAGACAAATAGTTAATATCGGAAAACTTGGTCAACAAAAGGCAAGCAAGAACAATGAGTGACAAAGGAGGAACAATAGTCTGCAAGCGGACAAAAGAGAAAAGGCCATCTGGCCATCTAGCAAGCCATCCAGCTGGCGAGTGGACAACAATGAAGCGGGCAACCTAGGTTGGAAGGTACGTGCGCGGGGGAGGAAGTGCAGATGAGGGTGACGGGTGGACGGATGGATGGACAGATGATGATGATAGCAAGTGGGACGGGCCAAGTGGCACTAGGACACGTTGACGGAAGTGACGGATATGTCAGGTCGTGACACCTACAATTGGGAGGGAGAAGTGACTGAGGCAGCCCCAGGATGCCTGGCCACATACCTGTGGGCCCAAATTCCCACGGTCACTCACCACTGTGCACTGGTCAACCAACCTGCCTGTCCCAACAAATCCCGCTCCCGGTACGCTCCCTTGAGTGCCAAGTAACCGATAGTTGACCACTGGGCTACTCCCTCAAGGAGTGCCAACTACCCACGCTACCGGTACACTCACATGAGTGCCAAGTCACCACTAGCCGACTGTTAGGTGGCTCCCTCAAGGAGCCCCCACTATACCTGCTGCCGGTACGCTCCTCGGAGTGCCAAGTCACTGTTAGCAGACCACCACACCCACTGCTGGTACGCTCCTCGGAGCGCCAAGGCCAAGTTACCGTTAGCACACCTGGCCTCAGATCTCCTCTTGCTCTCCCCTCAACAGCTATGCAGCCACCTCCGTCCGTGAGCAGAATGGCTCAGGTTGGGTTCCCTGGAACCCATTCCTGTAACAGTTTTGCACACGATTATTTTGATTTGCGTGAAACACTTTTCATGTAGGGCGCTCCAGCAGAATGGCATATGGCTGGTACATATGGATTGCAACGGTCCAGTGTATTGTCACGGCCATGCATTCCAACCCGTTAGCCGCCCATCCTGATGCCGCCCGAGCCCATTCCTGCTATGCGAGCCCCGACCTCAGCCCTATCCTCCCTGAGGACTCCCCACTCACTCCCCTGCTTGCCCCTAGGCTCCCCTGCACCTGGCCGACTCCCCCACAGCCACACCAACCTTCCCACCTGAGTCCACCTCCAGCACTGTGCCCAGTGCAACTCCTCTACCCTGCCCACTTGGCCCCTACAGGGCCACTACCATTCCCACGCCCGACTCCGGCCCAACTCCGAGTCCAGCACCGCTGAAGGAGAGAACGAAGGAAGGTCAGTTGGGAGGTTCAAACGAGACCACCACCAAGCTGTTCCCTGGTTCTTTAGTTAGGATGGGGAAGTGTACTAGTGTTATTTATTGTAAATATAGTACCAATCCGAGTGTTTTGGCTAATTCTATTTTTATGGGTTAGTTTTAAAGTTCCTGGGAATTGACTTACAGATAAACCGAGCCCTGCGGAGCTGTTTCTTTATTGAAATTTCTTAATTTGTCTAGGTGTAATTCTGTGTAGCATTGTTTAATTTGGATTTAAACTTGAATTTAATCTTCTACTTGGTGAAGTTTCAAAGATTCTATTCAGTTAATGAATTTGGATTGTGTCTGGAGTGTCCCTTGGGTTTGTTTTATTTTTGTCTTATTTTATTGCTTGTTTTAACAGTAGCAAGATAACTGTTTTGTGTTTACACTTTGAAATCTGGAGTGTTAACCAGCTCTCCTGTTGAAATATCTACTTAATATTTCTCTCCTTAATTGCTGCCTTTTACTACAGTGGCAATCTTAACTGTATATCACTTTTTCGCACTGGAGTGACAACCAGAAATGCTTGAGAAAAATAATACTCTATTTTCTTACTTCTCTGAGGGGGGCGAAAAGTTGCAGAAAGGGTCTCCCTTTTATACTCCTTGGGTCGCCTTCCTTTTTCACGCTCTACCTTGTATTTACAGGATTTATTTACAGTGTATTTTTCTCAAACTGAATAAAAAATGAAAATTTCACGCTATAGTTCTACTGCGCTTTTGCTGCGCTGAACTGCGGTTCTACTGTGGTCAGACTGCGCCTAGAATCCTTATTGTCCTCCCTCGCCTAATGTCAGAGACCAGATTCGAGATGAGGGAGAGTCTCCATAGCGGAGGGCTTTGGCCTCAGCGACTTATGCCAAGAGCGCTGTGCCTAGTGACACGTCCGTGCCCTAACTTACTGACTGGCAATCAGAACCGAAGGGGGGGTAACTCTAGTTGATTTTATTACTGGAGTGTAACCTATGTACAAGTTGGATATATATATGGTTACAGCGGAGACGGGTCCGCAATTGGCGGAGCCGAACGGAGCGGAGCTAACAGGGTTAAACATTAGCCGACTGAATATTACCGACGAGTCGGGTTGCGGGGTTAGCGGGAAGGCAGGCGATAACCCAGAAACAGAAAGGAGGGTGTCAGGGCCCGGCCTCGGACTCGGAGGCTCCCTGACCTCAACCCCCATCTGGCCTGTCCTCACACTATGCGGGGCATGAGATGTATAGTAAAAGGAAAGATAATATATACACTTGCCTATGCAGGGCATGAGATGAGAAGAAGGGTAAAGGTCTCATCTCCCCGCATGGTTGCTATATAAAGGAATGGGTCACATGCCCACAACTATACAGCTCTTAGAGTTGTGTAGTGTGACCCGGAGGGAACATCCAGGTGGCAGTGCCCGGTAAGCGTGGGAACGTTCTGGGCGAGTTGCTTGCCCAGAACTGTGGCTGTGACCCGTGGGAACGTTCTGGGCGAGCTGCTTGCTCAGAAAGTTCCCACGCTATCCCGTGCGCGCGTGTACACAACACACAAAGGCAACAACAAGGCAACAGTCAAAGAATAAAAGGGGGTGAAGTAGGTGGGGAGTCCGGGGCACCCTAAGGCAGGGTGCTGAACCCTGACAGAGGGATAGGCCCGAAGGTGGGCTCTGCAGGGCAGGCGAGTGTATTGCCCAGCAGAGGCGGGAGTGCGCTAGCAGACGTCGGAGCTGTCCGGAAGTCTTCAGGGCTCCGTACTTAGGGAGGCGTAGGTAATAAATTGAAATGAGGGGGTGGTGACCATCGAGGGGTACCGAGAGGATTACGGAATACGGGAGCTCCGAGGTTAGTGAGGAAGGAGCGGAGTTAGACTGGAGGGATCGGAGGGACCGGAAGTCAATGGCTGGGGATGGATATGACACACAGCCCAAGCCCCTATATCATTCTAGAACTATCTACAATACAAATGTAGCACATGTAACTATTGCGAGGCGTGGGAGTAGAGAGGCCTCTGAAAAGCATAAAGGGCCGCCGCTTCTGCCCCCTCTCAAACCTTAGGTAGAAATATAAGTTTAATTCTCCTCACCAGTGGTTGGTTCATTTGCTCCAAAAGATAAAAGCAAATATTAGTTGTTAGCTAATATAAAACTACCACATCACTCTAAGCGTGAGTTAGGGTCAGTTAGACACAGCTGAACAAAAGTGTCATAGTGAGAATTAGTGAGAATTTGGTGGAGGGACTTCTTAATTGAATAATCTCTCAGCAATACTTGGTTATCACACCACAGGAGAAAAAGTGAGCAATCCTGAACCTGCTAGATAACTAGCACGCACTCTAAGCGATAGAAAGAGCAGTTTGGTCACTCCTGTATTGAGTAACATTTATTGCAGAATTATTTTACTAGTAGTTTTCCTTCAGTAAATTATCAGGAAAATCACGTCCTACTGAAAAGTGGTATATCGAGGTGTAATATTGACTAGAAATCATAGTAAAGTCAATATAGAATTTTATCTGAAGACGATCTATACGTCAGGTGAGATCGTTGGGGGGTGTTTATTGTTGTTTAGACAGTGAACAATTATATATTTGGCAACCAAAACACAGTCAGTAAGCAAATCAGCACAAACTCTAATATCATTATTGGACATAGGAAACTGGTTACATAAGGTGATCCAGCTCCGCTCCTTCAGCGTTAAAGTCGAAAGTAGATTTGCTGAGACTACGCTCAGCGAAGATTGGTCTGACCTTGGCAGGCTGTCCGCCAATGTCATCTACATGATCCTGGACGTAGATCGGGCATTTTTCCATGTGTGATAATCGTACAGAACACTGGTGACTTCCGCATCACCGTCCTCCTCCTGTATCATCTCCACAGTGGCCTTCATTGGCACTGTTTTCTTTCTCCTGTGGTCGGGAGGGAAATTACACGTTTGAGTAGCGTCAACGCATGGTATTTTCACCCCACTGTTCATGGGTTGCAACGACAGAATGAACGGCACAGGCACGAAGCCTGGCCTGAAATGGAGTGGAGAAGTTCCACTCTCCCCCACAGTCAACGATCCAGCCAGTTGTTCTGGGTCGATCTCCCTACCTTTCCCCTTGGCGTTGTAGGAGTGCATAATGGGTGTGCTCAAATTCATAGAACCTTATGCAGCAAATACATCAAAATTGGGCTCCCGCCCTTGTACATTATTAGGAGGAAAGAATGATAGAGGGGAGTAATAGGAAAGAAGAAAGAGGGTTTTCGTACGAACCGAATGAGCCTTTCCGCGAAGGAATTGGTTGAGATTTGGTGGTGAAATTCAACCTGAGATGTCCTCATGAGCAAAGTCCATGCACTTGACTGCAACCATGAGAACAAGGTCAAAGGCTGACGGAAGAGGACGATCTTGGGGTCATTAAATCGAGAAAAATGCCCAAATACTCAGTGTTGAATTTCACCCTAATCGGTTCAGTGGTTGTGGAGATATTCTGATTATCAGGCATGACGGGAGTCACGGGACAATATGAACTATGTGGAAGCTCACATGCAAGCTAGTCTCAGTGAAATTATGGGCTAGTTAAATGATACAAATGCTAAAGAAGACATTGGAGGAGTCTTGGAATTGTGGCATATTATTTGGCCCAAGTTTTGAACTCATCAGAACCACCTCTACAATCTCCACAACTCCTACTATTACCCCGACTCACCAATCCTAATCCCTGATGCAGTAAAGGGTGAAGTGTGCAATGAGGCTTGTTTTAGCCTGCATGGACTTGTCCCCACAACAACGTGCTCCTGGTGTTGTATCTCCACAACATCAAGAGGATGTGTCGAGTCGTTCAACAAGTTCGTGTGAGAACTTGATTGAAGTTGCACATTGTCAGGGGCCGACGACGTGCATGTTGCCAAATGGGGTTTCGGTGCTGGTAACGTGGTGCCGAGAATGGAAAAGAAAATATAGCGTAAAAAAGTGAAAGGGTTCTTACTTGTTTTGGGGACGGTACATTCTGTTCCCCCATTTGCCTCAGGCCTCAGTTAGTCCGTCTAAGTATACGCTTTGATGGGCTGTATATTAATGGGGTAGAAGTAAAGGCTGATCTGCCTTTTACAGCTACCCCGAGGGTTTATATACATTCTAATGCATTCTCAGCACAAATAAATAGAGAAGCTTCCGCAATGCTAAATTAGCATTGCGACACAATTATCAGACAACACAACATCAATTGATGTTGTGGGCGGAATATAGACATGGGCCAGGGCCTCACAGAAGGCCTCTGGACAGCTCCAATGTCCACTAGTGCACTCCCACCCCTGCTGAAGGAGAGAACGAAGGAAGGTCAGTTGGGAGGTTCAAACAAGACCACCACCAAACTGTTCCCTGGTTCTTTAGTTAGGATGGGGAAGTGTCAGGGCACACACGCCTGACCCAGGTCCACCCGGACCCACCCTGCCACACCACACCCGCTCCCCGCTGTCCATCCCCCTCCCTCCTCCTTCCTCCCTCTCTTCCCCTTTCTTTTCCCTCTTCCTTCCCCTTTCTTTATTTCATTCTTCTCATCTTCCTCTTCCTGTTTATTTCTTTCTATCTACACGGACCACCTTCCTTTGTATCGATGTACTATTGACCCGTCCGGCCCACACACCCCAGATGGCTTCCTGCTGTGCCCAGCACGCGCGCATGCAGCGGACGCTCTCGGGATCCCCCACAGGGACACCCGGATGCCTGTGGCTGTCTCCGAGGATGACGTGGCACTCATCATGTGACTCAAGCCGCATGTACATAAATGTACCTGAAGTGGGAACCGAAGAAGTAACCTTCTTCTCACATTCTCCACTTCAGGTAAGTAGTATAGTTTTCCCCTTTAATAATAATAACACATTCTCCACTTCAGTCTGAGTGGCCAGTGACCAGTGTCCCGGATCAGGCCTGCCAGTATGCACACCTGCTCCACACCCCACGATGGCCTCAGTGCCGGACATTACCCCTGGGCCCTCTCAACCCCGGACGCGTCCCTGACAGGAAGTGTACTAGTGTCAGGGCACACACCCTGACTAGCCCAGACCCGGACCCGCTTCCACCCACCACGCTTCCCGCACGCATGCATGCTCCGCGCGCCGCATGCTCCGGGCCCGGTTCCTACCCCTTCATGTGACTTCCGGGTATCCCCAGAAGTTTTGCTGATATTGTGGCCACTGTGGGAAGATGAGAAGTTAGCTTCCTTCTCATCTCCTTACCCACAGTAGGCAAGTGTATTGCCTTTATCTATACATCTCCTTACCCACAGTAGGATTGTGCCCTGGATAGGGCTGGCCAGACCAGAGACTGTGGACCATAGGGGAGGGTCATGGGGACCTGGGAGTTGTCCCCTGACAACTAGTAGTATTTGTTGTAAATATAGTACCAATCCGAGTGTTTTGGCTAATTCTATTTTTATGGGTTAGTCTAAAAGTTTCTGGGAGTTGACTTACAGATAAACCGAGCCCTGCGGAGCTGTTCCTTTATTGAAATTTCTTAATTTGTCTAGGTGTAATTCTGTGTAGCATTGTTTAATTTGGAATTTTAACTTGAATTAAATCTTCTACTTGGTGAAGTTTCAAAGATTCTACTCAGTTAATGGATTTAGATTGTGTCTGGAGTGTCCCTTGAGTTTGTTTTATTTTTGTCTTATTTTATTGCTTGTTTTAACAGTAGCAAAATAACTGTTTTGTGTTTACACTTTGAAATCTGGAGTGTTAACCAGCTCTCCTGTTGAAATATCTACTTAATATTTCTCTCCTTAATTGCTGCCTTTTACTACAGTGGCAATCTTAACTGTATATCACTTTTTCGCGCTGGAGTGACAACCAGAAATGCTTGAGAAAAATAATACTCTATTTTCTTATTTCTCTGAGGGGGGGGGGGCGAAAAGTTGCAGAAAGGGTCTCCCTTTTATACTCCTTGGGTCGCCTTCCTTTTTCACACTCTACCTTGTATTTACAGGATTTATTTACAGTGTATTTTTCTCAAACTGAATAAAAAATGAAATTTTCATGCTATAGTTCTACTGTGCTTTGCTGCACTGAACTGCGGCTCTACTGCGGTCAGACTGCGCCTAGAATCCTTATTGTCCTTCCTCGCCTAAGCTATTTTAATGGTTAATTAGAACTTGACTGCGCTGCATTTGTTGCAGTTTCCTATTTTAAATTCCTCATATTTACCATTAAATTCGCTATGACTCGGTGATTCTGAATTCAAACTTCGCATTACTATGCGTACGGCTGCGCTGAGACCTTCAGCTGATTTATTCCATTTTTATCCAGCGACATTTAGTTAAAATGAGACTTGAAATGGTAAATGAGTGAATTATTCAGGTTTAGAACCAAAAGAAAAAGTTGCTAGTAGTCAATAATTACTCAAACGAATGTATTATAGCTCTCCTCTTCATTAGAATATCGTTCCCTAAAATTCCTGCCATGGTCCATCGTAGTTTAGTGGTTTTCGTGGATTTTGTTCATCTCCCCTGATTCCCCTTTGTATTATCACATCCTAATCCTCCATATGTATTGTTCGTTGTTATAGTAGGCCGTCCTCGAAGATATCATATTTTTATGTATTTTATTTAGGGCTCTGGACCTCTTGAAGCTGTCTTCCCACATGTTTTCAGGTTTCTAACTTCATGTCCTTGTATCTCATTCATTTCTGGATGGTTTTTCACGTTCTTGGTATCATAAATTTTTATTTATTCCCACCTTTCCAATGGTACTAAAGTTGTGTTCTATTTCCTGGTATTCGTCGAGTTAGCAAAAGTTCATGCGCACATTCGGTAATCACGTGCATCGTTCCCATAGTCGTTCGTATGCAGGCACCATTTCTGTTTAATTGTTCGGGATTTATGGTATGCACGGGTGTTTTTATCCTTTATATGGGCTTCCGTGATTTATTTCAGATTTTTCCCTCATGATCTAAGGTTGTTTTTGTCAGGGGACGACTCCCGGGTCCCCATGACCCTCCCCTATGGCCCACAGCCTCAGGTCTGGCCAGCCCTATCCAGGGCACAATCTACTGTGGGTAAGAAGATGAATAGATAAACAGTAGGTAAGGTACACTTGCCTACTGTGGGTAAGAAGATGAGAAGGAAGCTAACTTCTCATCTTCCCACAGTGGCCACCATATCAGGAAAACTTCTGGGGATACCTGGAAGTCACATGAAGGAGTAGGAACCGGGCCCGGAGCATGCAGCACGTGGAGCGTGCAGGCATGCAGGAAGCGCAGCGGGTGGAAGCAGGTCCGGACGCGGGTCCGGGTCCGGGCTAGTCAGGGTGTGTGCCCTGACAGTTTTGCACTTTCCGTGCTTTGTTTTGGCTGGGCTCTTCCTTATTTGGATGGAAATTGGTCTTTGCGATCTGCTGAAGTGTGGATCTCGGTTCCGACGGCCAGTTCCCTTTGCATTGCCACCCTTACGTGTCATTAAACATGATGCGGATTTCTATATTCCCATCATTGGTATAACTTCACAACGGCTGGACCGTTTGGGCTGAAAATTTGCATAACTATAGTTCCCTATTTTTCATAATTTCCGTGTAAATTTCGTTGTATGTTTTAATTATGGATCCTTCATAAACATCGTCTTTTCCCTGAGTCCGGACTTTTGATGTCGCTATTCCCTTTATTGGATATCTCATTAATGCGTGATCCTTTTATTATGAAAATTTGGGTGGATTAAGATTAGATCCCTTCCTTTCTAATGGGCTATCAATCTCGTCTCGGTCGTTACTGGTTGTTCTTCACGCTTGCTTTTTAAACATTGTCCTCGTTTTCCGGGAGTTTTAGTCATATCTCTGTCATTTATGGGTAGTTTTCCCTGTAATTACTTTCATTGGGTCCGTTTGGGAGACATCTACATTTCCTATTATAAACACGACTTTGAATTTTGCATTAGTTCCTGAGGAATCCTTGTTCCGTTGTACTTCCATCCTTGGCTATGTGTGCGGACGTGGGAAAGTAGTTTCCGTGGAGGTTCTCTGGCTGTTTTTATAGTCAAATCTTGGTCGATTGTCCTAATTCTTGGTTTAATATTTGCTATAAATTCCCCCGAGAATTCCGTCTCGTTGATGCTAAGCTTGAAGTATTTTTGCTAATTTTCTTTCTTCCATTTTATCGTATGTAGTCGTAATAATTCGTAAAATCTCGTCAAAATTCGTTAAAATTCAGGTCCTTCTATTTTCTCATATCTACTTATTGTATGGGGTTTTGTAATTTATCTGGCATATTTCCATAATGGGTTTCCATAGTGTGACCGTTATTTCTCCTACACCGCTGTAGGAGAAATAATATTCAAAGAATAAAACAATGATCTATCAGAATAGTCAACAAACAGGTGACAAGTTCAGATGTTTAACAGATCTCATGATCTTTATGAGACTGGACAGACATTAGAAGATCATTATAAATTATCTACACCCATGTAGCATGAGATTTAATCTACTACAAGCATGCCTAGAACCTGGCATAGGTGTCAAAGAATATATCCCTACAACAAGAAAATAGCACATAGACGGCAGAATAAGAAGGAACATTGGGAAAGAAATGTGAATATCTCAAGAACCAGTAGACTTTTGACTGTAATCTTTTTACCATCTGAAAGGACTGTTTCTAAACTTTATCCACGGTTTTGTTTCATTCTAAAAGCTTCAAAACTGACGGAGATATCGCTCAAACGGCGAAACACCTTATAATTCATATATATTTATTTGCTAATTCTTATAAAAAGTAATGTGACTCAAGGGAAATATATTGGCGCCCAGAAGTCTGGCGGACCGAATACCATATGACAGAGTATTCCCCGGCGCGGGCGGACAGTTTTTGATCGCATCAGAAGAGGAGAAAATGCTAAAAAACCGGATCTTGTATATTTTCCCATGATTCATCAAAACTTTTTGATTTTAAGCTCAAATAAATCGGAACAAAGGAATGATTCATGATCTGGATCTCGGATCATAAGCATAAAGTGATTCAGAAGTCTGCGGATCAGTTAATTAATTGGGAAAGCTCTAGAATCTTAGTAATGATGCAGCTTCACAAAAAGGGGTGAATTAGAGAACAGTCTAGAAAGTTCCTTTATAGCCGAGTCATTTCTAAAGATAACCGTTTGTAATTAAGGCGGTGTAGATCATAGCTTTAGCACTGCAAGACCCTGCTAAGATCGGCCCAAAAGACAAAGAACTGAATTACTTATTGCTGAGTCATGTCCTAAGTCCATTATTAAGCTTACACAGCCCAAGCCCCTATATCATTCTAGAACTATCTATAATACAAATGTAGCACATGTAACTAGTGCGAGGCGTGGGAGTAGAGAGGCCTCTGAAAAGCATAAAAGGCCGCCGCTTCTGCCCCCTCTCAAACCTCAGGTAGAAATAAAAGCTTAATTCTCCTCACCAGTGGTTGGTTTGTTTGCTCCAAAAGATAAAAGCAAATATTAGTTGTTAGCTAATATAAAACTAACACGTCACTCTAAGCATGAGTTAGGGTCAGTTAGACACAGCTGAACAAAAGTGTCATAGTGAGAATTAGTGAGAATTTGGTGGAGGGACTTCTTAATTGAATAATCTCTCAGCAATACTTGGTTATCACACCACAGGAGAAAAGTGAGCAATCCTGAACCTGCTAGATAACTAGCATGCACTCTAAGCGATAGAAAGAGCATTTTGGTCACTCCTGTATTGAGTAACATTTATTGCGGAATTATTTTATTAGTAGTTTTCCTTCAGTAAATTATCAGGAAAATCACATCCTACTGAAAAGTGGTATATCTAGGTGTAATATTGACTAGAAATCATAGTAAAGTCAATATAGAATTTTATCCATAGACAATCTATACGTCAGGTGAGATCGTTGGGGGGGTGTTTATTGTTGTTTAGACAGTGAACAATTATATATTTGGCAACCAAAACACGGTCAGTACACAAATCAGCACAAACTCTAATATCGTTATTGGACGTAGGAAACTGGTTACATAAGGTGATCCAGCTCCGCTCCTTCACCGCTGGGCAATTCACTTGCTTGCCCTGCAAGTCTACCTTCAGGCCTATCCCTCCTTTCTGTTTCTGGGTTATAGCCTGCCATTCCGCTAACCCCATAACCTGACTTGTTGGTAATATTCAGTTGGCTAATGTTTAACTCGGTTAGCTCCGCTCTGCTTGGTCCCACCATTCACGGGCCTGCCCTCGCTGTAACTATATATACTTAACTTGTAGATAGGTTACACCCTAGTGATAAAATCAACTAGAGTTATCCCCTTGCTAGTTCTCTCTGCCAGTAAGTAAATTAGGGCATGGACATGTAACTAGGCACAGCGCTCCTGGTCTGAGTCGCTGAGGCCGAAGCCCTCCACCATGGAGACATTTCCTTTGTCTCACATCTGGTCTCTAACAAATATAGTTTGTGGTCTTTGCAGATAAGTCCGAAGTGACCAAAATAAGTAAGAAAAAGGTGTTGTGACCAAGTAGTCATGCTACCACAGGAATGTGGCTGTCTGGGCAAGTTCCTCACTTGGATGTGGGAATGTGGCTGTACGAAAGCTTGTCCGGCCTCCCATAGCACACAGTTCCTCCAACAAGAACAACCCAAAAGTAGAATGGAGGGGGCAGTCCAAAGGTGAACTTCCAGGGTAACCAAATGGCCCAGTGGAGGTGGGGGTGTGCTTGCAGACATCAGAGCTGTCCAGAGGCCTTTGGGGTTCTGTACATAAGTAATATATTGAGATGGGGGGGTGGTGACCATCAGGGGACTCTGTGAGGTCTCAGTGGGTAGCTCAGCACACAGAGCTGTAAGTGATACAATGGTGTGTATTTTACAGTGGTGTGTAAGCAGTTAACTGGAGGTTACCACTTACCCACATGACTATATGTATCTTTAATTACATATGGCTCGGGGTTCAGGGCTATTGTCCTGACATTCTCCCCCCTTGCATTGCATTTGTGATGCATACAAGGTTAATGATGAAGAGAATAAAGTTTAAAAATTGAGTTACATTGAGTTTGAAATTATCAATGAGTGTTTTATTGTCGCCACTTTAAAGTGGGCAATTTGTACATGTCAGTGAAGGAGAGAGAAGAAAGTTTAGGGAATAAATGAGTGTGGGGCTGTCACTTTGAAGTGAATGGCAATACATGGGTATCGCAGAGAGGAAAGTAATGGAGTTTTTCGAAAATGAATTTCGACCCAAAGGTTGTATGTCTTTGGTGTTCCTCATTTGTTCCATGAGGATTCGTGTGTAAACGGTGTTTACACACAAGCAGTGGTGGATGTGGGTTTTTTGACGAAGTAGAGATTTCCACAATTGTTACTTGTGGTTCCTCACATACAATATTGTGTGCAGGGCCTCGAGTTGGGGGAAGGTGTTTTCACGGGCACCTCAATGGCATATTACCATGTCACTTTCCCTTTCCTCAAGGGTAGAGTTATTGCCCTGGAGGAGGACCCTCCTCCAGGTTGTTTATCTGGACATCCGATTGCTGCATCAGATGCGATGACATAGCCTGGGCTACATTGTTGAGCTGTGGGCTCAACGAAGTGGGCGCTCACTGGGTGGGGGTGGGTTGTTGTGTTCCTGAGCTACTTGGCTCAGGTGTAGAGTACGGTAGGTCTACTGTTCTTCCCGTGGGGAAGGGTGGTCACTGGCCTGGTTGTCCAGTGCGGAGACTTGCATCTCTTTCCCGGTATTTGGAGGCTCCTGCCTCCCGCTCTGCAGTTCTTGCGGCATGTTCCTCAGGAGTCCTGAGTGGTTTGAACTGGGACTTTATATAGGCAGCTTTGCCTAGACTTTCCCAGGAGATTTTTCCCTTGTTCTCCAGGGAATTGTACTCCTCCATGAGTCTTGCAATACTCGGGAGTCCCAAGAAGTATTTCTCAGTTTCCTTCGCTTTTCGCAAAGGACTCTATGTACCTTGCCGCTTTTGAAGGTGGCTTCAGCCTGTTCATACCAGTGTACGAATTCTTTTCCACTCATGCTGAAAGAGGGCTTGCAGCTCTCTATGCCGACACAGCTCGTGGGGGACAACTCTCCCTAAACTCTACTTTCTCCACTAAACTCGCTACGTTCTCGATCCTTAACTCCATGTGGGTTCTCTGGGATTTCTGCAAGGTCCGGGCTCAGCGTCCACTACTCACTCGTTGTGAGCTAGACAGCTGCCCTTATTCCTACTGTTGGAATTCCACTCACTCACACCCACTCTAGCGCGTCCTAGCACCTTAGAGAATTTTGGGGGAGGGGAGAACTTCTCTTCCAGAATCTGGTATGTACAGGATATAAGGAACAATTATTTTTAGAATAATTGATGGGAAATATTGGTACCATATGGCACCTGCATACCTCATTAGGCGAAATAATAAAAAAGGGTAATAGTATCAATAAAAGAATTTTGATCAATAACTGAAATGATGCAAAAATATGAAAATATAAAAAAATAAGCGATATCTCAACGGATTTACGGAATTAAAAACCAAAATTGGAAATGAAGCCGGAGATAACTCTCACGCAGCCAATGAGCATTTTTACCAATTTATTAGACGCCGTGGGAACGAGTGAGGCAGGAATTCTGGGTTGCCGCTTGAGATTCCCACGCCTGCACATGCCCGTGCCTAACTTGCCCAACATAGAACTCCGTCAATTCTCCACCATTTGGGATGTTCTTGGCACCGTCGGAATCGTAAGAATTAGGACTACTTTTAGATGTCGAATTTGTATCGGGTTGTTGTGTGAATGGAAGGGGTTTTATAGTCGTGAAATCGGGTATCTGAGCCGGCTCTGCGCATGGGCGATTATCCCGCCTACAATGCTTGTCCACCAAGCGTATGCGGCATTGTGCGCCACTTCTGACCCTGCTATTCTCTTCATGGGAAGTTGGGGTCGATTGTTACATCGACTGGAGCTTTGACTTTGCCGAACTCATTGAGTTCGGCAGTCTCATATAACATGTGGACACTTCCCTGCAGGGTAGCTTGCCCATAAGGTGCTGAGGTACTCAGCGGCCCACTGCCTCTGGCAGTGGTCCCCGTTTTGGGGTCTGCCATTGGTTGCCTACCACTCTCCCTCTTCCCCTCGACATGGGTTTGCCCTTCTGAGGGCGGGCCCTTATGCAACCCGGACAGGGTCACCTGCCCACAGGGTGGTGGGATAGTCAGTGCCCCAGCACCATATCCCCTCCCCCTGACCTGGGAGGCCCCCATCATGATGGGTTTGGCAGCGAGGTCTGCCAATGCACATGCCTCTTTGAGCTCGCATTTTAGTAATTCGATCTCCCTCTCTCTCTGTGTCTTTCAGAGAGTCGAAGATGCCCTCGGCATCTCTTCATGCTCTGTTGTATTCGCGCCTCCAATGGGCACAATTGTCGCAGGCATCATCTGACGCCCTCGAGTTATCAGACTGTGCCCGTTTGGACAGTCTGGACGAGGAGCCGCTGTCACTCCCTCATCTCCCTCCTACAAGGGACTTCATCTGTTTCAGCTCCTGGTGGAGCTGACGCGGGATTGTGGAACAGTGAAGGGAAAAATAGGAGAAAATGGGGGAAGGGTACCTGAGGGTGTGTGGGGTCAGGGGCTGTGCCCTGACAGGCCCATCCTTATGGTCCTGACGTTGACTTCCTCACCCTCTGAGTCGGGTGAGTATTGAGGTCCTTCATATGGGTCCTCTACTTCGAAGCTTGATGCTCCGGAGTTACCAGAGTTGTTCTCTGGTTTTTTGTCTGATGAGTCTTCTGACTCTTCCTCTGATGCGTTTGCGATCTCCATGGCAGCTATGCACCTTGGTTTTTCATCGCTCATTGCATTGTGTTTTGGGCAATCTTTCGTTTGCCCTATTTTGCCGCATTTGCCACAAATTGGAACTGACTTTTGGTCAGTTTTCGTTTTCCTCGAGTTTTTCGAGGATGTATCCTCTTTCCATCTGGATTTCGGCTCTTCAGCCTTCTTTCCTGATGGGAGAGCTCTACCATGGCTCGTGGTTGCCATGGTGGTGGTTGTTCGGGTATAATATCCCGATTTGTAGGCTGAAGACATTTTCAGCCCGTCAATTATCTTGTCTACACGAGATATTGCTTTCAACATCTCCTCATTTGAGGAGAAGTCCGCTCTGATTCTGTCATGAGCGATCATTTCCCTCTTCCATTCGAGGGGAATGTAGTTTAGGAACCTGGCATTGAAGGATGCCTGGTCTGGTGGCATCACCATCTGGGATGCTGCTTTAGACAGTTCTAAGTAGAACTGTTTTAGGCCTTTTTCCACTTCATATTTAACATTGCAGTACTTCTTTGTTGCGTTCAATGTGGCAGAGGCTTTAATGAATGTTCTCATCAATATGTTGAGAACTTTGAGGAACATGCCCTTGTCTCCTCTGAGGAGAGTTTCATCTCGGAGTCTTATTCCGAGGTTGAACGTGGGTCCCCCTAATCCGCGAATCAAGCAGTCCAGATGGACTTCATCAAATTGGGGACCTTTGCATCCTCGTGAGGCAAGGAATCCCAGTAGTTCTGTGAACCACTGCCAGAACGATTCCTTGTCGTTCTCCCCTGAACATTTCTTGTCAGGAAAAGCCGGCCCATTTTTTAGAGCTTCAGGCTTCACTCCCTCTGGGTAGGGAGTGAGTATTCTCACTTCGGCCATTCTTATGGCCTTTTCATACCATTTCTCCAGGTACTCCTCTTGCTCCCCTGCCTTTGTGGGGTCGCTATCCAATGGAGATCTCTCCTTTGGGGGAGTTTTCGCTGGGGGAATCTTCCTTGCAGCGTTTCTTTGGTTTCGGGCGAATTCACCTGAAGTTGTATTTGGATTCTCTCATTGTTTTGAGAGAGTGTGGTTGTGTTACCTCTCGTTTGAGAGGTTCATTGAAGGTGGATGTTTGGCTGAACCTTTGGTACGTGCCGATTCTCCTCCTAATTTCTGAACAATGCCTTCTTTCAGCATC
The DNA here is from genome assembly GCF_015039405.1 of Cantharellus anzutake. NCBI lineage: Eukaryota > Fungi > Basidiomycota > Agaricomycetes > Cantharellales > Hydnaceae > Cantharellus > Cantharellus anzutake. Next base: position 171,574 of record NW_024066965.1, read on the forward strand.
ATCTTCTCCTATCCTTGGGAGAAGGATCTCCTTAGCATCTCTGTCGAGTCGCTGATGATACTCCAGTGTACTTTCACTGGTGGTTCTTTTCGTGAATTTTTCACGAGTTCTGGTTTTGTCCTGGCCCGTGGCCCAGGGGTATTTTTTTGTTTCCTCACTATTTTGTGAGAAGTTTATCTCCTTCAGCAAGTCCGTCTGCTTGCTGATTTTGTCAGTCAACGCATCAATTGCGTTGGCCATTCTTTCTAGAGTTATCTCTAGATGAGCCATGCTATTGTGGTTTGTTTCCTCGATCTTTTTTTGGATCGAGTTTATTGCATTTATTATGCACGATTCCTGGTTTTCCAGGAGGAAGTTTGGTTGGGCAAGCAGTGACTCTCCCCTGTTGACATTGCCGCTTCTGGGGGTTCCAGAAGGGGTTCTTGGAGTGAAAGCTCCATGCTCGCTTTGTTTAGGCAAGGCCGTTGTGGAGGGGGCTTCCCTTTCATAGAGGGGTCTGTTCACTGGTTTTTCCCTACTTTTCCATAAGGCTTCCTCAGCGAACTCCCTCATTTCGGTTCACCTCCTCTTCATTATCTCGGAGACCTCCTCCGAGGTTGGCGACCTTGCCTTGTCTAGCATGGCATGGGGTAGTGTAAACAGCAGAAGTTCTTTTGGAGCTTCCATGCTCTGGGAGATCCTGCTCTCAGGGCATTTTTTCATGCTTTCTCAGGCTGGAAGCCTGAGAAGAACTTTGTCTGCCTTTGGGGCTTGACTTGGGGACATGGGGGAGGACTCCAGGGGATATTGGGGCCCTGGAGTTTCCTGCAACTCTATCCAATCAGCTTTTCGGGCTGATCGTTCATGTCATATCCATACAATCCCGACCTCCACTCCGGGCTCCTGGAACTCCGAACTCCGACTTCCGGAGCCCTACTTCCCTTCCATCACCTTCTCCTTGCCGACTCCCAAGAGGTTACCCCACCTCCGGCTTGGACACCACCTTCGGTCCGACTCCGGAACATTCCGGGTCCAACCCCAACCTCGACACCTTCCAGATGAGTACGCAAAACCTATGCTCCTGACTCCGGACCTCCGCTCCGGAATCCCGTTCGCGTCTCCATCTCCGGAACCTCCGGTCTTAGCTCCAACCTCGGACTTTGACCCCACCTCCGCTTATACCCATTGTATTGGTTAGCTCATTCCATTTAATTATGTTTGCCAATATTCCGGAGTTTAACCTCCGAGTTCGGACTTTCCGGACTTACTCCGGACCTTGCAACTATTGCATTGTCCATTTCAATTCCGCTATTCTCCCTCATTCCTATTTGGGCTGCTGCTTCCTTCTATTCAGTCAGCTAGCCATTCCCGACTCCCATCCTCTTTCCTTCCTCCTTGGGCCTTGGCCCTTCATTCCTCCTTTGGGAAACACCATTGAGTCAAACACTTGACCCTCGGTGTTGTTCCTCTTTCCATCTCCCTTTGTCTCCTTTCGTCTTACCCTTGTTCCTTTTGATTCCGGACCCCTCCTTATATACAATGTACCCAGTAACTTGTAACCTCAGTCCGAAATCGACTTGAATTCCCCCAAGAGACTTTCCCTCTGCTAGATCCGAAATTAGGGACCCCCAGGACAACCAGCAATGGCACAGCGCTCCACCTGAGTCACTGAGGCCGAGGTCCTTCCATGCTAAGTCTCCGATTCCACTCCGGAGTCGTCCGAATCCGCCCATTCTAACAGTTCAGCGCTTATGCATTTATTGCACAAGTCGATCACCTCCTGAGGAGGTGAGAGATCTTCCCCAGCTTGGGTTAGATCGGTATGACGTGGAGTTCTAGGGGTATTGGGCCCCGCACTTACTCCACGTAAGTTTCTAAAACCTTCAGGGGCCAGCCCTGAGGTGGTTGCTGTTTTTGGATCATGTTGATCCTCGTCATCATCTGACGATGGCTGTTGATTTGAATCTCCCATGATGGGAGATTGCAGTTTCTTGATGAACCGCTTGTTTCTTTTTATTGTCACTGCAGACACAACCTTGCCCTTGCAGGCGTGTTTAGGCGCCATTGGCACTACCGAGTCAAGATGTTGAGATTGATAAGTTTTTTTGTGGGTTGTGTTGTAAAACACACCTCATTATTTTATGGTGGTGTGTAAGCAGTTAACCAGAGGTTACCACTTACCCACATGACTATATGTATCTTTAATTACATATGGCTCAGGGTTTGGGGCTATTGCCCTGACAGGCTCAGAGGGTAAGATGGGATTCAGGGGCTCCAAGGTTGGTGTGAGTGGAGCAGGGATACTGTACTGGCACAACCAACAACCGGTCACGCATCACACGAGGACCTTGGATTGAATTGAAAATTAACACAATTGAATTGATTAGCAGCCTCCGGCAACTCCCGGAGGCCGTGGGAACCAGTTGTTGGTCATGTCAGTACAATAATCAGGATGGCCAGAGGTGACAGAAGGTGGGATATGACAGCGTTCACTGACTAGTAGAAGGGTTGTATTATAAAACACTTGCAGCTTCATGTGATTACAGTGATCATGTGAAAATAGTAACAGTTTCATACGTTTAGTGCCTCAGCACAAAAGAAAGTTATTGGGACAAGAAGGATACTGTTTGAGATTGAATTAAGAAGCGGTACAGAGCATAAGTTGGTGACTTACGGTGGAAAATCCCATTACAACCATTGGTTCAGTCACATGTCACAACGAGACTTTGAACAGATGAATGTATTGACAACTAATTCCCACGGGATCCGGGAGTTGCCGGAAACAGCAAATCCATTCAGTTTTTATTCAGTTCAATATTCTCACGTGATGTATGGCACATGTCACACTGAGGGATGAACTACGCAAGGAGCCGGCAATCCCCGAAACCCGTGGGAATGAACCTACGGTCGTAATGGGACAGTACTTTCCCAATGAATAGGATCAGCAATTGAGTCGGAAACAATCGATCTAGCTTCAAGATCCACATATTCAGCCTTACAGTGATTTAAGATCACTGGAACCGTCAGTCTGTTGACAGATGAGAATCAGGAGCCCTCCACTCTGACATGATGCCAGACTATGCGGATGCATGGCGCCTCAGTCACGTGATTGCTCACGCTTCGGACGCTGCCGCTTGCTAACCGCACATCCCTCTCCCCAGGACGTTATGGCTAATATCGTTCGCTCCGCCAAGTCTGGCAGTGACTGGACACGCATTGAGCTGGATTCATATCATATCACCATCCATCAAGTGGACCACCTTTTGTTCTTTGGCTTACAGGTGAGTCGCGGCGGCTCCGCATTCGTCATTGGGAAGACTTAACGATTTTTACATCATAGGAGTTGCCACAACCTGTGATTGATCAAGAGCTGCTGAACATTCTCGATGCTGACACTATGCAACAAGATCGTAACGCAGAGTTGATCGGGTTGCTTGATCTTGCCATGATCCCCGATAAGGGCGAAACCGCCGTCGCTGATTTTGCCGTCGAACTGTTCAGGGTTCTGGGTTATGTTCGTCGGCAACGATTGGCACGCACGAGAGTGGACCTCTCCCTTCTTATTTGCGGTGAAGAGAGACATGCCAAGACAGATGTCTGTATTGTTGATCGCTCTCAGAATGGTATCCTTCTCCTTGTCCAGGAGGACAAGAGGTTGCAGCAATTGGAGCCAGTCAATGCGCGGGCTCAGCTTGTAGCAGAAGCAGTTGCGGCCTTTAATGAGAACAACGCACAAAGGGAATCCATGGGACTTCCACCATTGGTCAGCAAGGTGAGCCATTTCTTGAGTTGGTTGATTGGTTGACCTAAGCTGGTGCCTACTTCCCCTAGGTCATGCCTGGCATCGTAATGGTTGGCACGTCGCCCGCATTCTTCAAGATTCCCGTCACGCAGACCCTGTCGGATCATATCGCTCATGGGACCTATCCTCCAGCGGAAACACAAGTCACTTATTGCTATCCACCTGTCCCTCGTCCTGCTCGTCGGCGAAGTGAAGGGATGAAGCCTCTTGATAACAGACGCGAGATGCTAAAGTGCTATGAGGCATTCAAAGCGATCGTGGGGTATATGACTTCGACTGTGTCACATGGGAACCAAGGGGTGTCGGCATTTCCCGGTTGAAAGGTATGACACGTTTGTCGGTCAGCAACATTTCAAAGAATTCAGAAGCAACCCAAGCCAATTCATTCATGCAGAAAAGAATGTGTACTCACCTCCACCTTATGCGAAAGGGGGTTTCCTGCGCTTTCTGCCTTTTCTGGCACATGACGATGAACAACGACATAATATTCACTGTTGTCATGCCTGATCACCCCAGGCTTCTTGTGTGGAATCAATCCGCTTCCCCTCCCCGGTCCGGCGTTATTCGATGCTCTTGCGCCCGCCGCTCGGACAGCGCAGCCTGCGACGAGCTTATACGTCGCCGTTCTAGTTAGCACCACCCCATTCTTGAATCCCACCTCCTTATCAAAGTTCGTGGCTCAACAATCCACTTCTCTGTCCGTCTTCGGCAAAGTAGAGGATGCGGTGCTCTTTGATGCTGCATAGAGCTAGACGTATTAATGTCTCAATAAGTCAGCTTCTGCCTTGTTGGAGTGTTTCCATCTTCTGTTGCCTCCCAACATCTTTTCATTAGTGAGCTGGTCATATCAGCACTCTGCTGCAGCCGTTTTTTGGCAATTTAGCTCGCTTACTTCTCGCTATTGCCTATTTTGCTCCTTCCCCAAGATCTGGCTAATCAAACCCTGTTTTGCCCTATCGCTAATCTTGTGAACCAGATTCACTTCTCCCTCGGGCCCAACTCTACTTGTATTCTGATACGAAAGTTCGCCTTAGCAGTCATTCCTTTGTTATCTAATTTGTTAAGTTAATCTCCCCGCTTCGGAGCTACCAATCCACGGTCAGTGAGACACAATTGCAAAAGGTAGTATCGGCCAATGAGGGGTTGTGAATTATTCCATTATAATTAAGAGTAAGGCTTGTGTAGTGGAAGTTCAGACAAGGTAGCCCGTGGATATGCGATATTCGCGCGTAGCCGCAAATTATCTAAAGCCATCTCTCCAACAGGTTTCTCTGGCTGGCCAAATAGACGATCGATGCTTCAGTCATACCTCCGGACAAGCAATGAAAACATAGAGATTTGATTCGCGGAGAATGAAACAATATTTAGGTTTTGGGACGTCATCGACCATGGGAGCTTTCGGGGTTAAAATATTGATAACATTTGGTTCTGGCATCCTTGAGGATGCAACAGGACCAATGCCCCGGAGAACGCCAGCCATGATGGCATCAGCGAATTTAGACGTGAGCATGAAGACATGCACGCGCAGGGTTCGCCCTAGTTTGGTGGTGGTCGTATTAGTGAAATCTCGCTCGACGTCTTGTTAGCGTCCATCTTGGAAGGGTGCTGGCCAATCTTCAGCCACGAGACTCTGAGATCGTGGCCATAAACGGTGTAAGGCGCCAGAAGAGTTAGGGAATGCAAAGACGGGAAGTTCGGTAAGGAAAGAGTATTTTACTGCTGTTCCAAAATATGAGGGCCGTTAAACCTGTCAGAAGCAAGGACCGACGCTGAGGTGCTGCGGAGGCAACAACGTCTCCATGTGTGAACTTTCTTCGAGCTTCGAGGAATGCCGTAGCCGTACTTGCCTTTTCCCTCAACGGAACATCAAGCCCGCTCGCCGAAGGGAACGCCTGCAAGGCCCATCTAGGAAGACGTCAGCGAAAACACATAAACTCCGGAAACGTTGGCACAGGACGGTATCATCTTCATCGAGTCCCTCTTGTAGAGCGAAAATGAGATGCCGAATTCCCGCCTCGCCAGTCCCCCATTCCGTACGAGGTCCGGGGAATTAGATTAATTTACGAGGCCCAATGACTTCTACTTCGCCGATGTTGGTGATTCGTAAATGGGGATGATCAGTACGACGAGTTGATATTAGTCATAATGATTCACAACTCATGATAATCTAAGTCCTTGGGATGAGAAGGGAACTGGATGAAATGAGAGGATTTGGAAACTTTCAGCAACCACCCACAGTGGGAATCAACAATCCCATATCTGGGCCATAGGGCCCTACACAATGGAATGCATACTGGGAGGTTAAAATCGGAAAACAGAACGTGAGTGGGATCGATCAAAAATCGTGAAAGAGAATCGCTCAGAGTTGCCGAGGAAACGCGGAGATCCCCTTAGTGGCGTCAAAAGTCCGGATCGCTGACATCACAAGAGATCATCGCCTCGAGAGCCATCCCCATGAAGACATTGGCACGATGAGTTTTCTCTGGTATCACCCAATTGGGCAATGTTTTATCGGAGGATACGAGAGTAACGAATGCCCGGGAATGTGAGAACCCAGATTGACGGCACCCCCGAGGACCCCCAGAATCAGGACCATAAATTTGAACTTTCGAGCGGATGTGCATGAAAAAATGTGTCAAGTGGCCACCAACACGGCCGTATCATATATCATAGCCGCCCCTGATCCAAATAAGCACCAAAGACGCAGTGAGAAGCGGCACGATGGGGTCCTTACCAGACTAACACTAGAGTCATCCGGCTGACATGGAAGGTGAGATGCCAAAGCGATGGATGCAGACGACACAAACAAAGCGATAAGCATCGGCAGAGAACGAGGTAATTAGGGCAACCAAGACTGAGTGCAGGGAATACCAAAGGTATCGTTCGATTGTGGGGCTGATGACACTCCTAATGGTATGAACATGAAAATATTGTAAAACCAAAACGTACAGAAGGGAGAGACGGGAGACGTGGCAGCTTTTTCGCGTCTAGTTCGATAGTGAGCTGTGATGGGAACGCTGATCGAATGGTCAGAATTTGATACCATAGTAGGATGCTTCTTGGCAGGCCGAAGGGATTGGAGGCTTTGGAATAGTTTAACGCTCGAATCCATAATGCTTCGAAGTTGTGATCCAAACAGGATGGCCGTTGGGATGATAAGGTGAACATCTTGATAATCCCCTGCCTGGTTCTGCAAGGACTGGACGGCCGTGAAGAACGGAAGGCCAAAGGAATACACACCAACAAGTGTAAGAGAGTTGGATGGAGTCGAAAATCCGAGGAAAGGGACAGGTATGGACAGGATAGGGATATTGCAGGCCCATAGTTTTTGTTGGCTAATTTGGGGACCAGGGTGTTTTTGCCCTCCAACGGTTCATCGGTGTCAGGAAATGCCAACCTGCCGATTAGGAGGGAGGGGTAAGGAAATCTTGGACTAGCAGTGTACTGGTACCGTGAAGCGAAATCAATTCCCACCAAAGTGTACTTACATAATTGCTAGAGTGCCACGCAGCAACAGACAGACCTCAGCGGACTACTTCCGGGGTTGAGGCAAGATTCCGGCTGAAAAGCCTTTTGCGCCCTTTTTCCCGTTACTCAACTGGGCGGTCAAACAAACGTTGGTTAAGATATTGAAGATGGGAGCCAGGGCATCCTGACAGCACCGATGCCCCGCCATCCGTAATGGCGGCTTCACTTAGAGTGAGGCATGGTGTTCGTACACTCTAACAAGCAGGCTTGGTATTGCATCTGACCACTCCTTGCGGATGAAGACTTCCAAAACGTGGCGGGAACAAGGACGCACGACAGGAAATCAGGGGGGAATCATCTCAATTGCATCCGGCCTCCGTTGACAATTCAACCATTGGGCCAATCCCAACAGGGGCACCTTAGTTTCTTTGCACAAAATGTTGGAATGACCTTCCCAGAAGATGCCTCCGGAAGGATTACGAATTACTCGCTTGGAAGTAAGCGAAGGATTCCATCGCCAAGCGCGATAGACTCGCCAGGCCAAACCTCGTATTGGAAGGATGATTACGGGCTCAGTAAATAACCTTTCATGGGCGGACCTGGATCCTTCAAAGGTGAGCGATTAGAAACAGATGAGATTTGTCATGCACGCAATTCCGGTAAGCACTTGAAGGAGCGCAGCCTTATATCAGGGCCCAGGATGCTGCCTATTGCGCCCAGTAGTAAGCTTCCTGAGGTTCGGTCGCTGATAGAGTGACTTGCGAGTTCGAACTTCAGATTTTCAATCGCTGCACTAACTGAAATGGTTGCACCCTCGATCAATCGCAATTCGGGGCGATATGGGCCACAGGTTTCCAAAATGGTTCTGCCGCTTCATGGTACCTGCTTGCGGAAGGGACCTGGCCTGCTTTCCTGTGGCAACCCCTTCCACGCAGGTCTACGAATGTCCGTCTCACAGCCGGGTCCACTCTCAATGGTGGCGCATTTGGAGGGCGTGGTTGCACTGATTTGATCAAGCCAATGTCAACGGATGACGTGGCATAGGGCTTGCTCATGGAAACCCTGATGTGACGCCGCCCATCCAATTTGGCTGTGTTTGACTAAAGTTCTCCTACTATGGAAGACCGGAATCCTCCCAAAAGGCGCAGAGACAAGCAAGATGGACGGACAGATGTCTCAAGAGATAGATTACATACTCTGGAAGGGCCTTCGACCCTCCCTTGTGTCTGTCAAAAGAGTCAGAGGGGCAGACTCTAGCGCAAATGCTTCAGGATGTACATCCGGGTCTCTAGCGCTTGATCGGCCCTTGATGAGGATCAGAATCATATGATTGGGACTCAAATCCGAGGGCAGGTAAGATCCTCCTTGATACCCCCTCTCCAGTTCGACCATGATTCTTCGAAACAGGACGTTCTGATTTGGGAGGAGACACAAGTTGTCCCCACGCATCGGAAGCGTGTGTGCCGTTCACTGTAGACTCGACTTCGACTCACACTCTTCCCGGTCCATACTGCTTTCCCTCCCTGGTCTAGTATGTTTCCTTATGGAGTCACTGCTTTGTACTATGTAGGTGGAGAATATCTGGATAGCGCTGAGGCATGCCTGGCAGTATTAAGAGCGTTTCCCGAACAAGAATCAAGAAATTACGGACCTTCCCCTTTGCCCTTACGCTCATCAACATCCTTTCTCAGTTCAAGCAAAAGGACTTTTTTTTTCCTACTTTCAGAGGAGGATTAAGTGGTTTCGGGGGATTTGAAGGCCCATGCTTTTCACGTGTGGAGGAATGCGGACTCTCCCGTGACGGACCTTACGAAGGTGGACCCAATTTCTTGCTGACTTGAGTCTCTTTTCGCCAGCTTGGTTTTCGTAGTCCAGTAGGAAGACTGTGTAGAGTGGTCCTCATTGAGCTACGCATCAAAGCTTGACGCTAGCTGACAGCCTCTGACGACGCGCTTAAATGTCACAGAGATTGTTCCGGATGTGAGTTTTCTTGATTTCTGACTTTCTATCCGTTTAATTTGACATCTTCTAATCCAGGAGTTGAATGAAGGCAAATCTGGCTTAGGGAAATCCGGTTCCTCCTCTGCGCCGTCAACCACGAATTGTGTCGTTCCACAAATCCCCGAATCTCTTCCTGTTGACAGCCTAGAAAATTCCTCTCTCTCACCGTCGATTCCTACTGGACTTGTCTTCCGTAGTGTTTTCGGTGCACTTGTTTATTATAAAAATATCGCGATATCCGCACAATGAACTGTACACTGAGACAGTACATTGTCGCGTCACCACACCCTAATGTACATGCATAGGCACCTGCATCGTTCCTCATTCTCAGAAGCAACCAATGGCAGCTAAAAGCACTAGTACACTGTACCGCCCATTCTTTAAGAAACCATCTGCACGATTCCACATAGCGTATCGATGAAAACGAACAGTGGGACTTCCGTACCTATGTGCGCGATGTTGTCTTTGGACTGAAATGGCGAACTGATAAGGGTATGGGGTATCCTTGTCACTAGGACGAAAAAAGGTCGGCGTTCTCTGTCGAGGAAAGCCTACAATGTGCGATGGTAGAAGTTAGAGGAGAGGAATCCAGAATTTTTAACAACGAACCTCCAGCAAGGTGAATCCTTCCATCTCGAGGAGTTAAGGGTCCTGAGAAACCCTCTGCTTAGTTCTGAAGCTTTAATTAATGCGTTAACATGGTGCGATGAGAAATTAGTCCCGGCTGCACAATTTGCGGCAGACGACATCAAATGGCGACGAAGAGATGCTGATTCGGGGTGCAACCCTTGGATGAACTGAGCTGAAGTCAGCGTTGGGCTTCTGGACAGACGAAGTATGAAGAAATTATAGAATAGCTAGACAGTGACCTAGCAGACCTATGAACGGGGACAGAGGGGTCCTTTGTTTGGTAGAACGCCGCCACACGTGAACAAACCTGTGAAACCTCCTTGTCTCAAACGCCCGCAAACAGTTCAGAGGCAAAGCACGAGCCTTGGAAGTGCTCATCAGTTACGTTGAGACGTGTCGGTAGAGGGAGGAACACCTAGCTAGGGTGCTCGCTATCACCCCTCATCAAACCAACCCTGAAGATGATCAACGTACGTCCATCCCTCTCGCAACGCTTTAGCCTTGCATTTTGCCTCTGGATATTCTGCACACCCCGCAGCCTGTCAAGGAGCAAAATCCGAGCCTGACTTGAAGGACGTTTGTTCTATTATCGTACCGCCATCTTGACCTCGGATCGCGGTGAGAAGTAGGATAGCCCAAACGCGGCTTCTTTATCCGAATGTCGGCTAGGCAGAGCGTACGATGTTTGCTGCAGTAAGATAAAGCAGAAGAATATTGACCATGCACTACTTCAAAGTTTCTGATTTGACAAAGACTGGAGGGTCACAGGTACGCAACATTGGTGCGGCGCGTGAATGCCCTCATTGCAGGAGACATGGGGAATACTACGTAGCTGATTTAGCTACGCCATCAGGTCTCATGTTCGTGCTCCTGCCTTGTTTGAGATGACGGACTCACGCGCGACGAGTAACAAGGACCTCTGGGGATCCAAAACTGAAAATGAGGCGTGCCTTTCGTTATTATCATTTTGTCGCGAGCGCACAGGAGTAAAAAGACGACGGAACGCCTGCAGTCCTCATTTATTACGCGTCAAGAGTCCATAAATCCACGATTTCAGGCCTCCATGATGAGCCCTGAGATCGCATGCTATTCCAAGCACGAGCATCAGCGCCTAGGGCATTCGCAACAGGTGCACCGAAAATTTACAAGGCAAACCTGTTGCCTTAGGGTGTTGCCTGCGGCGAATCCAACCGGAACGGGCAACTGCATCTAAATTGAGTATCGCCATCTTTCTGCAGAGTGCGGATGCTTCCTCCGTGGCACCTACGGTGTGTGCGATCCTTGCATTGTAGTCGCATGAAGTTCAGAGTGAATTATACTCATGGCGGGGGAAGTCATCCCTTTATAGCAAGTGCGGGATTAACATCTCACAATGAGCTCGCTGGATGCTCATCATACGTGTTAGGAGGCCTATCAGTCATCGAAAGGACGATTATCAATTGAGAACGTTCGGAGTGACATAATAAACGAACACGGTCAACTCCGCCAAAAGGAGGCCCTTTGTTTCTCCAATCAGCTTTGGCTAATTTAGACGGTTGACTCGCAAACGAGAAACCTGTTTAGGATGCGCCGGTGGCACGCAGCGACCTTCGATATTTCAAGCGCCACGGAAGCAATTGATTCCACCTATTCATACACCCTTTTCTGTGTTTCTCACCCTACTTGCCGAGATGAAGGTACCTTCGTTGGACCGTTATATGCTCAGACTGCCTTTCTGTGGGGTCCAAATTTTGTGCGGAGATCCAGCAAAGAGATTCTCCTCCTTGCACTGACGCTCGCGCCTCATGATTCGTCATTGACAACAGGCACAGTGATTATTGCTGCTAGTCCCCTAAGCTTCCTGCATACCATGATAGCCAAGTTGCTCAGGCTTCCTATGCTGTACCCCTTTGCTATGCCCAAAATTCAGTTGGCTATACACGGACGGAGGAAGTGATTCTCACTTATGTCGCTCTCCGATGCAGGATTTATTATCCCTGGTGGGCTTCAAGGCTTGTGACCTCAACTGCCCGGCAAAGCACTGCGAATTTGGTAGCTCACGGATGCCGCACACCTTGCCCCGTTTAGTATTTTGCTGCCGTACGCCAGCCCTCGCCTTCCTTCGCTGCTTCCGCCTCTTCCACCCTAGGAAGCCCATTCCCTTGGTCAGCCAGTCATGTCTCTGCACACGGACACCCTTGGGATTCAATTCAGCTCGCCTCGCCTCTCCCTGCTGTCTTTCCGCCTCCACAAGGCCTTTCCAATCGCCCAGCCCGTATTGTCTTGTTTCTGCCCTCGCACTCCCGGTTCGCATTCTTCCCAGACCAGCGTTTCCATATTTTGCCCGCCCGTGTGGTGCCAATGTGCCATCTGTGTTTAGCCCTAGCAATCAATCTCTTCCATTTAAGTTGATTATTTGTAAGGGTTTTTGCCCCGACACCATTGTAGATGGTTAGATGAATTGGAACCGGTATCCAGCGAAGTAAGGTTTATGGGTATTGGGATTAGCCATCTACGCGCGTGCGAGCCGCCTTTCTACCGAAGGTCTACACGGCGGGACACAGTAAAGCGACAAGCAGTAGCGGAGCAGGAAGACAGACCCTGCGATCGCGGATAGTTGTGAAAGCTGCGAAAGGGAGGCACACTTACTGACTCTGAGATATCTCTTCGGAAAATCTTCAAGCGCCGAATTGTTGATGTATAGGAGTACTGACAGAGTTGAGTTTATTCGCCGTAGAAATGAGGGATAATTACAAAGACGTTAAGACATGCGTGTTCCAAATTACGACAATCCTGGGGGTCTCCCCTGGCCAGCGAGAATTCAGGTGGCCTTTCCGTCCATGCGTCCAGCTGGTTGTTACCACTGCAGCCAAGGCGAAAGAAGTATGTAGGGAAGATAAATAGGGGGAAGAACAAAGCTGCTCCCAGGGGAGGGCATTCTTGCCAGCTGCCCTTCTAACAGCGCTGATGAGTTAGCGCCCGTCATAGGATGACTTGGGAGCGGTAAATGTGGTGGGGGGAGTTTGAGCTTGGGAAACGTGGGGAAGTAGGGGGGAGGGTAATACGAGCTACAAGAACTGGGTACGAATTCGAAAGCAAATGGGGAGGGCTGGCAGGGAGGGCCATTCGAAAGTGGAGGTGAAACAAAATTCGACAGCCTCAAAAGAAGCCACGGACGAAGGGAATGGGATGTCTCAGCATGATCAAGACGTGCTGAGAACACGACCAGTTGGCAAGAACAAGCATGCTCAACGTGCAAGGATGACAGGACGGAGTGATCCTCACCGCAAAATTGTACTGACCTCAGACCGTGTCTAGTGCGCGCGAACTTCACAGAACAAGGCGATATATTAATCTGGGTCCAGAATTTCCTTGTGGCAAGAAAGCAGTGGAGGTCCGTAGGCAGAGAGCAACATGCCATAGTTGCATCCGGGTCCCCTTCATAGTGCCCATTCATTCCTTTTCTTCCCCGTCAATCATCTGGTATCCCCGACCTTCGTTCTTCTCTTCAACCACCACTACTGATTGCCGCAGAGTTAGACTCACTGGATGGCCCGCCCGCACGGGGTCGTCTATACCCGTTGTCAATTGTTCTTAGTGGCGCCTCACCTGATATCCTATCCCATGCCATGAGGCTCAACAGGATGCTGTCCAATAAATAGCTGCGCTGATTATCAATGATGTTTGGCGGTGACTAAAACACTCACTGCTTCCAAGAATCGTGACCACGGTGGTAAACCTTCATCCGTATCGCCCTTTTATCACAGCCCGGTATTCTCCTGTCATTGAGGTAGGAATGGGCTACGGTGAGTGTGGCGAAACGCTTCCATCCCGCTCGGAGACAGCTAATAGGGTTATGGCGAAGCAAACGGTCATTTGAGAAAGGCGGGCTGGCTGCGGAATGCATGCTTTCAAACGAGTCCGCCCCTGAAAAGACCTTTTCGGCGGAATGAGAGAATGCGGTGTCGTATTCACGCCGCAGCTCCAGATCTGAGGCATTCGATCCCTCCAGAACTTGATGATGTCAAAAAGTCCCAGGCATTAACACAAGTTGGTCCTGGTCACACGGCTCAGCTATCGGGGAACGGTAACTCCAGTGAGCGTATTTGGTCTTGGCAGATCCTGGAGCCGAATGAGGCTGGAATTCTCGAGTCTCCACCTTCCGGGAACCGCATAGCAGAATGAATATCCCTGATAACGGCGGTGGGTTCGTTATAGCGAAGTCTGGCCAACTTGCCGGGTCCATGGTGCACTATTTGGCGGAGAGCTGGAAAAATCGAAGTCGCATCCATCATTCACATACAACGAATGATGGTGACATTCCATTCAATGGGCTTCGCATAAGGATTGCTGTCTTTGTGCGATGATGCATCTACTGCGAGAATATATGCAACTGAGATGCAGGCGCAAGATCAAAAGCTGCAGTTTCCCCACCAGACGAGATCATGATCGACCACGGCAAGTCAGTACAAAAGTACCCTGTCACAGCTCAGGGGTTTGATACTAAACTCATACCCCAAAAAACTAGCGGATCTAGACGGGTGTCATCGTGTGCTCGGGTAGGAGATCGTGCAACCACGCTCCCTCGGCACTCATTACAATCGACCCTCCAGCATGCCGTCAGAGGTGTCAAGTGCAATATCCACGAAGTCATTCCTGACATCTTAAAATTAAAGACTGGCCGGCAAACTGGAATGACGGTCTCACCCTGAAGCACTATTTGGGCAAGGCGAGCTTGTTTCGCACTACGAGGGGCAGAATTTCTCGTTGACGGGTTGAAGGCTTCGTGAATGCTGCCGAAGGCACTATGATGATCTCTTGAGCCAGCCAAGAGCTGCCTGTTGAGACAGTCACGGCAGCTGTTCACGTGTAGAAAGTAATTCAGCCATAAAATCGCTGCTTCCGTACGCGTCCTTGGAATCATCCCCGTTTATTTGACTAACCATGACGGATTTTTCGTTTTGGAATCGATCTTGGAAGGACACAGCTGAGACAACCGAAATCAAACCTCTTCTAGCCTTAGGTGAATCCGCTGTTGGCGTGAGCGCAAGTTAAGAGGGTCTCGACCTGCGCAGCTTCGACCAATTCACTCGTTCACTTCATGGGGTGTCTTCTCATGTGACGGCCATGGATCTAGCTTTTGCCGTCCAATAGAGCTGAGCCTAATCGCTTCGACCTCCGGGCATTTGTTGACTGTTTCATACCATATTATCGTAGGAAGGGAAATGTTCACTCTCCATCCACTCCAGGACGATCTAATTGGCCGTTCCTGCTCCCCTCGACCATTGATTGACTCACCACAAGTACCGCCACTTTCCCTCGCAATTCTCGCAAGTTCGTGACTATTCGTCCACTTACTTATTGGCTGGACAGACACTCCGGTGCGTCATGGCCGTTTCCTTGAGGAGACTAGTTCGCATTCCGCCGCTTCATTCCTCATGCATGGGATAGGACAAACTTAATGGATTGGCAACAAGAGTATTGTATTACTGCAATCATCACCAAATCAATCAGCCCTAATTCAGCGATGTTCGTCGAGTCGAGTGAACATCTCAGTCACTCCTAATACAAATGCCATGAAGCAGATGGAAGGCCAAAAGGAAAAGCAACGTACTAAGGAAAAATCCAAACCTTGGAACGAGCAGATGGCAATGTTGTTTGGAATGATTGATTTGATGCAGAATAAATGAAAACTAGAAAAATACATAAATCCGAGTGTTGTACCAAAAAATTCAGGCGCAGGGCTGGTAAAATCTGCAGCAACGCAACGGTGAAAAGTAACAAAGTAACAACATTGCCACGCGCAACCGGAAAATCAGCCGTCAAATTCTTGAACAAAAAGGCATACAAGAAGTCTTACGATTACAAGGTCACGGAATACATTCGCCAGTGCTTAGAAGGAAATAAACGGGAGAAGACATGCACGCAAAAAGGTGGACATCGGTTCTAGGCTGCAGTTAGTTGAGATAAGAAGTCCATGAAACAAAGCACACGAATTGCACATGCGCAATATTAAATCACTCAAGATACAAACTGCAGGTCAGGGTGCCAGTTCCGTGAAGAAAGACAATTAACCATTTATCTGGTCGAGCCGCGAATAAGATGATAGGATGATTCTGTACCGTGCCCGGATTCGTGATAACTGTTTCCACCTGCAGGCGGCCACGCGTCTGTGCTTTGAACGCTAGAAGACATCATGCTGTATGTTTCAGTAGGCGGAAATATTTCGGATACCGCGTTCCTGCGTGGCGGACCTAGAGGGGGTGGGGTGGTAGAGGGGCTATTTCGGCTCATGCTATTCGTCGGCACGGGAAGACCAGTAAACTGTGGGTGTTGTGCACGATAAGAAGCGGAGCTTGGAGACGAACCGGATGGATAGTGTTGGGCCTCGGGGTCGTGCAAGGGGAGGTTGGAAACGGTACGAGAAGGACGCTCATGGTGAGAAGGAATGGATGTCATAGCAAAGCCTGGCTCAGATTGGAGAGCTCGACTCGCGTAATATCCAGAATTCCACGTCCCGGACACATCACGTCCCACGTCTGCTCCGGATGTAGAACTCGCGTACGTGTGGTCTGAGCGAGGACGATGAATAGTATTCATATTAGCAGCGTTGTACGCCCCATCATGTCCCGGCTGAACCCACGTCGTATGCACAGGAGAACCAGCTCCTCTCGACTCCATAGCTGGGCTCGGTGAGAGATATTCCCTCTCATAGTAACCTTGGACATGATTGTGGGATCGGTCAGGATGATCGTAGGCGTCGTCACTGACACCAGCACTGCCGATCCCTCCGGCAGAATCGGTCGGATAATCAAGATTACTTCCGTATCTGAATCCGCGGCGTGGACGCGTATTGCCGTTGTCAAAATAGGGCCTGGGGTGCGGGAGGTCCATGCCACTTGATTCCGAGGATGCAGCTGATGGCGTACGTCTGGAGGCCTGCTGGCTGTCAAGAGGAGATCTCGAGTCTTGCCGCTGCTGGAAGTCTACGGCAGATGAAATAGAAGGTGGACTTGAACCAGGTGGTGCGTTTGCTGGTTGAGGGTGGACAATAGATTCGGGAGTTTGACTGGGGCCCGCTTGCAGATGGGAATTGGTGGATGTCGGTGTGGATGTCCTCTTGGTTTGATGTTCATCCGTATTATTCTGGGGAGTTGCCCCAGGCTGCGAGCGCGTCGGTTGTCTTGATCTCCCCCCCTGGATCATGCATTTCTTGTAATTTTTGCACGTTTTTCGATGACGATAGAGATTGGACTTGGTGGGAAACGCGCTATTGCAATAGTCGCAGGGGAAAGCTGGTGAATGAGATGAGGGGGGCACGGAATGTTAGGAACGGATTAGAGGCATGTTCTCAATCGACGCACGCTTTTCACCCGTATGGCTGTAGACGTGCTAGATGATAAAAGGCGCTCTGAGACGATATTCGCCCTGAGAACGCCAGAACCGAAGACTCACCGTCTTAACCGAGCAAGGCCTATCAAACATAAGGCCACATTGTGGACAGGGATATTTTTTGGGGCGAGGTGGTTTTGCTGGTGAGCTCCCCTGCCGCCTTCCACGATGCGTAGGCGGGACGATCGTAAGAAAAAGGGCGTTACCCTGGTTCTGCACACCATTAATAGAAGACGGTGCAGAGGCGCCAGTGGCATGAGACGAGTTTAGAGGCATGGGTGCGTAAATATTTGAAGATGGAAGCGTGAAGGGAAGAGCTGGAGTTCAATGCACCCAGGAGTCAACCAAAGTTGTTTATACCCTTATTGGGGGGGTTACCGAATACCGAGAACTAGTGAAGCTGATCATTCAACATGCACAACCATATAAAGCTCCCATAACAAGCTGCCTGTTGACGTTGTCCTTAGAACTGACGGTGTGGTGACGATGCGTGCGTGCCGTCACGGGGGTCGCTTGGACTTCCTCACATCGACCTGCAATGTCCGAATGGCGAAGCACTGGGCTCACTGATGGGAGCCCGATGGTTCGTCAAACATCCACTACACGCGATGTTGGAAACAAGGAAATTACATGTGTACATCTTCAACTGCGAAACTGTATGGTTTTTCTGTGGTTTCATACTATTTTGGACGACTTAGGGACGTTCGGAGCAACTCCGGCCGTCACAACGTTGGCATTTCTATTTTTTCCCTCATCGTCCAGTCATCTAATTGCTCGATAATCATATCCCGATCTGGCTAGCGCTACTTTGACGCCGAGTTAAAGGGTTTTTAGTTGTTCGTTTGGTATGTTGCTGTTGAGCGCAGGGTTCGAACTGTACCCGGAGGCGCTATGGTGAGCCTTCCAGGAGCATGCCTTACGTGGGGCAAATAAACTCACCTTTGGCCTCCAAATGCATGCAGGGCTCTATTCCAGGTCAAAGAAACGCCTCTGGTTCAATGTTTCTGTGATGCTCCATATCGGGAGTGGATTTGCCTGCTCATTAGCCCATGGCCGCAAGAGCCCGATGTCGAGGGCTAAGTATACAATCAAATCAGAGAGCTTTTGTGGCCCAGAGAGAGACGCAGGGGAAATGGGCCAGTGGGTAAGTTAAACGACCTTTATAACCTCTGAGAAATTGCTTGAAAATGATCCCGCGCTAGCTGGTAATTAGAAGTTTTGTCTCACCTACGCATCTGCTTCTTTCTCTGTCTCGGACTTCGGCATAACCCCCCCAACGTCGACCTCGCCTCGCTCACGTGTCATTCCCCAACCTTGTCTGCACGAGTGTTACGGTACTCTGCTCCCTCAGCAAGTTCAAGCGCAGTGCGTTCGAGGATTCCCCGTTCCTCGCTAATTGCAGGTTCAGTCAAATATATGTTTAGCCAGGAACAATTGAAGCCCTTGTTCTGCTATGCCTTTCCATGAACGTTGTCACTTGGAGCCAGCATTGCGCCTTTTTTTTGTGAACAAGGTCAATACCTTATTTGTGTCATCAGATGGTCTGTAGAATTCGCCCATGACAATTCATTCAAGCAGCCTTCTACCCATTATCCCGCCATGTATATTCATTCGCCGTTCCTCTGCCAGGCCCGACGATGATTCACCCCCCCGCCCACTATGCAGTCGGCCTCCCATCTCTGTCTTAAGGTACTCAATAGCTGGCTGTGAATTGTGAGCATGATCACCCATGTCAAAGCAAACCATATATTCGGGACGAAAGAGCGCCGTCGCTGGCTAACAAGTAGAAGGCATGAAACTCGACAATTCGAGTTGTCGCGCATGGCAACCAGACGGAATGTGTAACAACATAAAAAGTATGCGCAGAGGAACTTGGGTATGGTTGAAATAAAGGAAAAAACAGAGAAATAGGGGCTCGAGAACGATGCGAATTTACAAGTGGGTAATGAAAGAGGAGAGATGCCGCTCGCGATGACCAATGCACCGCGGGCAACGCCACGCCACTCCCAAATTATATACGAACAATACGTAGAGGACGCGTTCAGATATACGCGCAAGACAGATAACGAGCAACAGCAAATATTGGAACAACTCGAAAGCAACGATCGGGAGCCTGAAGTAACACAAGAAAGGGATCACATGAGAACGACGGAATTAATCACATCGATCGTCACGCCGTGTGCCGAGGTGTTCCTCGAATTCAGCTGGAATGAGGGTAACGAGGCCCATTCTGCCATGAATGAGGGTATCGCCCATCGTATTCTCCTGAGGGATGTTGCCCCTCTTGCGGGTGGGGTTGTTGCTGCTGTTGTCGCTGGTGATCGTGGTCGGCAGCAGTTGGCCATGTCCCTTGCTGAGAATACGAAGGATGATATTGGGGTTGAGGGTTGTGCAGCTCGTGGGTTAGACCCCAGTTGTAACGATTTGCATTCCAGCTGCTCTCTTGCGAGTTGAGATCGGATTGGTGAGTCACGCCTGAACTGGAGCCCGCGTGACCCTGGCCATCAGCAACATGGGCGTCTATCACACGAGGTACGTCAAACCTGGCATCCCAGCTCGGTCCCGTCGAGAAACGATATGAAGAAGTAGGGTGGGACGCCGCCATTAACGGCGCCTCCTCGAACGCGTGCGCACATGATTCGCCGTGCCCAATATAGTCATGGTTGATTGTGCGACCCCGGTGGCTGCTGTTCTGGACATGGTACTGATTCACATCAATACTAGTATACCCATGCTGGGATATGTCCATCGTTGGAATAACCTCGATCTCCGAACCTCGATACTGATTGACATGGCTGACAAGTCGATGATGCTCGTCACTAACTGTTGCCAAATCTGGGTTGGAAGGCGACTGTCTCAAGGACGACGGAGCGGTGAAAGCGTGACCTTCCCCAACATAGCGTGGATGATGGGCGCGATGATGCTCGGGGTGCATACCCGTGTGAGCATGATCGAGCACATGATGCTGCGGGTGATGATGATGATAAGGACCATCGTTGATAACAGGAGCATGTTCATCACGTTCAAAGTGGGGGATGGTAGAGCTGTCGTTGTTTTCGACGTGGATACACTGTTCTGTGTTATAGTCTTGTTCATCGTGCGCGAGCTCGCTAGGCGGGCTAATTAATTCAATTTCAGGCTCAGGAGTAGGTGTGTGATGATGACGGCGACGACGACGTCTAGGGTAGAACGCCCTGGGGTCTTCATAAACGAAAGAGAAGCTCTGAGGAGTGGCAGTGAGAGACTCCTCCGGAAAGAGGGCAACTCTCGCCAGACGAAGGGGGCAGGTCCTGTTGTGCCTGTAGAGATTGCTCTTGGTCGTGAAGGGGCGATTGCAATCATCACAAGAGTGAGCTATGAGTAGAAGTGAGATCTTGCGACGTGATTGGGGAGAATGGACGACCTACGTTTCTCGCCAGTGTGAGTTCGGAAATGCTGTCGTCGCCGACGAGGGAAAGGGACTGTATCAGTAAAGCGGGTTCTGAATGTTTGCTCGCTTCGCTCAACATACATGACGTAGGGAACAGGGTCTGTCGAAAAGAGAGCCACAGAGCTCACACCCATACCTCTTAGGACGGGGTTTGGCTGGGCGCTTCTTCTTGGACCCGGACTTGGCTTGTCGCTTGGTGCCCATTTCCAGAATGGAGGGTAAAGTGCGTTGAGCGGAGTGTGAATTCTCAGCAGCCTAGTTGGACGAGGCAGATGATGAACTGTCGAGCGCCCGCAAGCTCGCAAAAAGGGCGTGTGCTGGGGATGGACGTGCGAGTTTTTGTAGCAAAGTGAGCGTGGGGGCGTAGGGACACCCTTTCCTCAATGGTGCGAGTGGATGTATCCGTTTTTCCGCCCACCTAACTAACCATCTCCTAGATGGACTTCGCCGGGCATCTGTGATCTCGGATTCAGGGTACCTTGCAGACTCAAAAGAATTTGTATTGTACATAAGGGCATCGTCGGTCTCTGCATGCCTAACGCGCTCTTTCATGATTGGCCTCATCCCTTCACGTCGAATCGCCTAGCTCCTCTCTAAAAATTCGAGGTGACGGGTTCACCCTGTCCTCATTCACTAGATTGATTTGTTTTCCCAGTTCCCTTGCTCTGTTTCGATTCTCTGTCCTGTATCTATACTACTGGCGTACCTGGTTTTCTTGAAGCTTCCTTGTGCGATGCGCAAAGGAGAGATGGCACACCACTGGGCTTGCTTATGGAGGCCCGATGGGATGTCACCGCTCAAGTGCGGGCGACACGAAATCGGCAAGCTTAGCTGATAAGAGGGGAAGGGATCAGTGCAGACGCGACAACGCAGAGAGGTGAGTTATAAAAGTCATTTACCGCTTCTCTCCTTGTTGTGTGAACGAGGGCGGGTCCGTCTTGACTGTTCAGGAGATGTAGAGTGAATTGTGATTCACCAGAGGGATGATTCGCATCGTCCAACCAGTTACCGTTGGCGCTGAGTGATTACCGTCATCCCCCCATTCCCTGTCACTCCCGCCAGCCTCCAAATCGAGTCCCCATAGTCAATGAGCTTACTGACGTACATTTCGTATTCACTAGCTACGCACACCTGCCCAACAGCACACACGTTCCTACGTCTCATTTACCTTCGCAGTCTTCCTTATTCTCCTCAAGGTCAGCCCTCGGACTAGGTTGGTTCCTTCCTTTCAGGCACCTCCTTCATGGACCAAGTCAGTTGTCCTTGAAGTTGGAGGAGAGTCTGGTGAGCCCCGAAGGTGTTGGCTTCGACCCCACTTAAAGTCATCAGTTCCTCCAGGCGCTCCATGCTTCGGAATCTCCCAGTTGAACCCTGGATCTCATCATGGCGTTCTTGAATCACCGCAAGGATGATCTGCGAAACGAGCTATCACCTCGGGCAGGGGAAATCCATGTGCCGCCCGCAGATCCCTTTTGGAAAAAATATCCCTCGCAAAGGTTGGGTTCCAACCTTTTGCCTCAAACCTTTTGCCGTTTACATAATGCCTGCCCTTCGCCTGCTTGTAATTTCGCATTGTCCTGCCAACTTCCGCTCACTTGCCCCATGATTGCAAATTTTTGGACTCGTTGAACTCGTTGCGGCTATGGTGTGTACCGTCAGATCTTCTTCAATCGGCCGTGCGATCTTCGGCTAGCGCGCTTTCAGGGCGAGCGCAAAGAGAGCACGCTTCTGCTTCACACACACCCTCCAAACACCTTCACGACCGATGAAACTGGTGATGTAAGTGTTGATAACCCCAAGAAGCTGGGACTGCAATCTCAATCCCCAACTCCCATCATCACCATTGCTCATAATGTATCGTCGATGGCCGATCTTGATCCCGTGGTTGTCTCACTAAACTGTTTCCGGCTATCTCCTTTGCGTGTCGTGCCCCCATGTGCGACGCATCCTCCACCCATGACAAGTGGTTGACATCACTGATGCGACGGTTCGGATAAGCGCCTAATGAAAATTACTCCCGTTGAAAAATTCCATCAATCAGCAAGTGTTGGGCCTCGAACCAGCAAACTCCTTCCTCTTTGGGATTCATGATAGCCTCCGCCTTATCGCCCCGATGGCCAGATGACCCAGGGTCAAATCCACATCTGGTCCAGAGATTCGGTCAAGATAAGCCGCCGCTGTGGGTTGAAGTCTGAGGGTCACATATTGGGGAGTAAGCACGTAGTGAACTTGCCCTGAAAATATCCAATTTGACATATGAACGTTGTCAAGACCGCAGGCAGAGCCGTATGCAGTGACATATTTTTGGTCAGCTCCGTGGTCAGGAGTTTGCAATGACATAATGAACCCTTGTTGATCTCTTATGCGTCCATGAGTATCCCGCCCGTTCGTCGACGGTCCCACGTATGAAATTTTCTCTGGGATAAAACTCAATTGAGCGCGGATAGATGCACGCAGGAACTTGCCGACCGGAGCTCCAGGCTTTTCCGCACATCTCTCCATCTCTGCCCCTGGGATCGGAATGGCATCCAAACTTGATTTGAAATTGATCAACCCGGCTCGGTATGAGCAGTGGAAGACCGCCCTCAAGTGCGAAACGTATCCTGATGAGACACTCAATTTCTCGTCCGAAGAGTCTGACTTGGAATTGGGCGTGAATCTGAAGCAGTTGAAGGATTGGAAGGCAGCTCTAGAAAAGTTGGACGTGCATAAGTTGGAGGAAGAGATAAAGCAGTAAGTTGGTTGGCCCGGCGTTTATCGGCTGAAGTCAGACTCCTCGTTTCAAGGTTTGAGCACTACACAGCAAGGATTGAGGATTGCCGTGTACATTTCATTCATGAGCGGAGTGGAAATCCGAACGCCGTCCCTATCCTTATTCTGCACGGCTGGCCCGGTACCCCACGTCCTTTACAATGTCAAGACCATACTTTTCCCTGAT
Source organism: Cantharellus anzutake (assembly GCF_015039405.1). NCBI lineage: Eukaryota > Fungi > Basidiomycota > Agaricomycetes > Cantharellales > Hydnaceae > Cantharellus > Cantharellus anzutake. The sequence goes on from NW_024066965.1 coordinate 195,193, forward strand.
AGTGATAATTCCCAGGCACCTTTTGGGATTTCAAGAAGATCATCAAACCATTGGCCCACCCCATCGATCCCAATCACCCTTCGTACGTATACCGTGGTGGTCTTCGCATAATCTATATTGCCAGGCCTAAATACATTTCAGGTTTCATGTCGTTGCGCCCTCATTGCCGGGCTATGGGTTCTCATCGCTTCCGCGAACCCGCAAGTTTACTACAGTGGATATCGCTAGAATCTTCGACACCCTTATGACTAAGGTTTTGGGCTACTCGAGATACTTTGGCCAGGGCGGGGACTGGGTGTGTCCATTGTCCACTGCGCGCGTCCCAGTAACCGAGATTGCGTCAACAGGGTGCTCACATCCTGCGAGCAACTGCGGAGCATCACTCGGACAACGCCCCGTTCATACATTTCAATATGTTCTACTGCGCGGAACCAAACTGGGTGGCTGATGCTGAGAAGGGTAGATTCTGGGGCCTTAACGAGACGGAAATCAATGCTTTGCGAAGAGCGGACGAGTTCATCGAGTTCGGTGGGTTTGACACGCCATTGTTCTTCGACTAACCGCATAAAACTTTGCATTAATAGGAAAGGGATATTCCGCCATTCAGAGCACCAAGGCGAGTTAAGAGTGAATGTGACATCGATCTTGCGTCGTTGACACATGCGCTTTCTAGCCCTCCACGATAGGATATACTGTAGGTGTTTCCCCTCTTGCCCTACTGGCTTACATCGGCGAGAAGATGCAAGCCTGGTCTGATCCTGACCTTTGGGATGTCAACAATCTTCTTGAAACCGTGGCAATATATTACTTCACAGAGAGTTTCCACACTTCCGTCATGATTTACCTTCAGAATGATGACATCAGGGCTGCCTTTGTAAGCCCTTCTTCATGGGGAAAATTAAAGTCCAAATTAGGGATAAGCGCGTTCGTGAGTACATGTTTTAGCGCCTCTGCTTACTGGCCCTATGATCAATTCTGGGTTACACTTTTGCAGCCCTACGAGATTGTGTAAGTGAGAATATTGGTTATGGGTTGACTGTGATCGACTTTTTCTTCACAGGATACATCCTCGTTCGTGGATCGAGAACTGCGGCTCCGTGGTGCAGTACAACAGTGCGTCTTACGCCACCTTGACAAAGTCCTTAGTCAAACGATGTCTTGTGTAGCTCATACTAGGGGTGGTCACTTTCCAGCACTCGACAACCCCGACGCACTGATTGCTGACCTCCGGGAATTGATAACCGCGTATTGGCCGGCCGATAACAAGTAATTAACTCGCAAACACAGTAAGAATTACCCAGGAGGGCTGTAGCTCAGCGGTATAGCGATAAATATAACGATAAATGAACTCCTGACATGCGCGATGTAGGGAAATACACTGCAAGTCAGTCTGATGCGTCGTTGGTTCCCCAGCAAAAATGTCCACATCCTGTAGGGCATGCATGAAAACGCAGTTGGGCCTTATTGTGGCTCATGAAGCTGATCTTTTGAAGCGCAAGAGCGCTTTCGTCTGCTTCGAACTGGGCGTCAGGTTCCGTAGAACCCAGAGAACTTGATTCAGCTGCTATAGGTTGCTGGGAGCCGAAAGAGGTACGGATGGCTCCACCCCTGGCTGAACGTCCTCGGACGTCGAATGGCAATGGGTTCTGTCGAGGATCTCGTATGAGTGGCCGCGCCAAAATGTACCCGCGATAACATTCTTGATGGCCACCATGTGAGCAGGACTGGCAGAAGAATAGAAGGCCCTTGACTGGCAAATGACTGAGAGAAGTTCAGTTCATTACGACAATTGCCCAAGAGGGGACTTGCCAGATTGAGCACCGAGCCTTGTCCTTCCTGCAATTTTTGCAATATTGAAACAGGCCAGAGTTTTCGCGGTTACGTGCGATGTGCACAGGGACAAGGAACGCCTTGCGGCACTTTGCGCACGCCATATGAATATCGGTGTCAAGCTGCCAAACAACTAAGTGTGACATCCCGTGTAATATAGGAACGTGAAATACCATAGAAGCCATACAAATACCCTCAAGTTTTGAAAATTTCCGGACTCGTGCGGCAGAACTAAAGAGCCTTAGTCGTGTAAGCACCTCTACGCACGGTCATGTGAATAAGCGATCATTGCAGGTTGTGGCTGAATGTGCTTACCGACGTACGTAGCACATAAATCCTCAATCTGTTTATTGTCAAATATTTTCCCTCCGGCAACAATACAGACAGTAGCCGCGAGCTGGATGTTCCCAGATGCAATCTCTTCTTCGATACGTTGGCGAAGAGATTCCCATCCCAGCTCCCATATTCGTTGATGTGCTGCCTCGATCTCCACGCCCGACACCTTATTTCCCCTTCGGGATGATCGTGAACGACCCCTACCATGCTTCGGGAGGTAGACTCTGTTATCTCTGTCATTCCCAGAGCCATGAGCCTTAATTGTCATACTACTCTGGAACTTGATCGAGCTGAGACGCTCTCTAGATTTTGTACCAGTAATAAAAAGATTTTCGCTTGCTTCATCTTGCTTTTGCGGAAACACGAACGACGAGTGGATGTGGGATTGTTTGCTAGGTACCGCGGTCCTCACGCTCAGCTCGGAAAACACCTTCGGTATTCCCAACCTTTCTTCGTCCGCTGTTCTATTGTCCAAATAATGATCGATCGCGCGAACAGGCAGCATGATTTTCCCTCCGTGGTGATTAGGTCCAGAAGTTGAGGCACCCTTTTTATCTTGGGCTTTCGATGAGGAATGACGAGGACCATCAATTGACGACGATGAATCATAATTATCATCGCCAAGTGCGCCTGTATCTGATGCATTTGAGCCAATGCCTGACGATGGATGTGCCTTCTGACTCGGTGGGACTGCAACTACACTTCTAGGACTGGGGGCTAATTCCAAAATGTTGAACACGCTTGCATCATCCCCATTGATTTCCGGGAGGGAAGTTAAAGGACGAGGCGCGGGGTTTCGCGATGACGGCCCATCGAGGCTGACATCGCTGTCATCTAAGTCGTCGTCCTCGTCATCACTCCTTTCTCCAGAACCAGTATCATCATCGCCGAGTGCGAGCAAAGCAGCAGCGCTTCCGAGGCTATGCGAGCGACTCCTTGTGCCGGAAGTAGCTCGTCCCAACTCAGGACCTCGACCATCGGAAATTGGCTTCCGACGACCCCGACCGGATAAACTCATCGTGCTGGATCGAGAAGTCGACGTCACTGGAGAAACTGGAGATTTCCGCGTAGATGAGTGCTGACTATGTGGTGAATTGAGGCTGGGAGACTTCTTCTGATTTGAGTAGACCACAGAAACGGTTCCAATGGTTGAGAGTCCATTCGTCGGATGGAGAGCAGTGCTCGGTGGTGTTGATGTCTTACGTTGGTCTGCGCTCTCTGGGACATCTCGAGACACTGACCGAGATAACGACTGCGCAGCGAGTGACCTCGCAGAGCCTTTGCTAAGAGATGATACTCTACGGCGATGTCGTTTCTGGGACGGATCTCTAGATGTACGGCCTAGTGCTTGTTCACTGGGACTGTGGGACTTTATGTGGCTACGCAGCGGGAAAAGGAAACCACTACCACCGTCGGCATCATCAACAAACAACACTGAGGATGCGACTGAACTCCTGGAAGGACTACGGGACATCGAGTGACAACGACTCGCTAATGGTGTCAAAGAGAGCGTTTCGGCGAGAAGGCCTCGAAGCTTGTCCCATACTTGTACCGCATTCCAGTCACCAACCTCAGTGGCAATCTTATGGAACGCTGCGGTGAGCTGTGGGAAAGGGGAGAGAACACTAATCGTACCGTTGAATTATGTTTGCATATGGCTATTTGCGAGTCGCCCTCAAGCTTGTAAGATCGTGCCATGGTGCGAAAAGTATGCTTGTCGAACGAAGTAGCAATCGGGCCGGCCACGTAAGCTGCTACCTGAGAGGATTCGAACCGTACTTCCGCAGGGTTTTTTTGGGGGAAGGCGAGTGCTGGTACCCTAATAATGCTAGTTAGCACCAATGGCCAATCGAAACAATTAACACTGACACATCATCGAAAGGAATTTCTCCTATGTCCCTCTTGCCAGTAATGAACGACATTCCACCCATGGCATCCCAAGCCATCGAATGACGTGGAACACGGTCGATTGGAGTATAGGAGTGCTGAACATCGTGTCTAGTAAAGGCACCATTTTGGTACACTGCGCATAGTGAATCGGAATCCGTCCAGAGAACAGCTTTAGAATGATGTAATGAGCGTCAGTATTTGTTCCGTATTCGAGATTGGAAAACGCTTGACACACCCGCACATGCGCCTTCACTTCCAAGCAGAACGTACTTGGAGATGTGCTGCCTACGCACGTCCCATACTTCCACCCGGTCAGGATCCTCAACATAATCCGCCCTCGTTCCTGGAGCAAATCTAGCTGCAATATTGGCAGCCTCCTTCCCAGGGAGATTTGGATCTGACGGAATTATACCTAGGGGAGAAATCCCTACGGTACGAGGCACAACTGCAATCTCGGTGGGATTATTCGGCCTCCATTTGACCTTCTTGATGGGATGGGGCGCATGGAGCGTATGGACGGGAGTAGAACTGAGTGTTGGGTGCGATATGTCCCAGACCTTCAGGTATGAGGACAGTTTATGACTTCGGCACGGGAATGAAGGATATGTCTACGGACCCTTACGGTTTTATCCTGTCCGCCTGTACAGAGCCACCCTTTTCCGTCGCTCACAGACCAATCCATCCCAAGAATGGCTCCTTGATGGGCAACGGGCATTTTATCAAGTGAACCCTTCCCGCTAGATGCTCCCGGTGCAGGTGCAACGGCCCGAATATCCCATCGTACGATATCGCCACCTTCCAGTGCTACCAGACATTGATGTTGTACTGATGCGGACAATGGATTCGGTGACATGGCTAGGGCGCGGACCGCAGTGCTATGGGGGAGTGAAAGCCGGGCACCGTTGGGCACGCGAATATCCTGACTCTGTATAAGAGTAGCCCAGTTTGATGAGAGGATGCTCATACCCAAATCTTGACAATGGTGTCCTGGCTCCCGGTGAGGAGCAAGTGAGGAAGAGTGGGACCAAATAATATACAATTCACAGCTCTTTGATGCTCCTCACGCCAAACCTTTTCTATGGAAAGATGAAGTCGTAAAAAAGTGCAAGAACGAGCGTCACATACCCAGCTTGGAACCGCCCTTGTTTATATCCCATAATATGATATCTCCATTTGAGCAGGAGGTAGCAATCTTATTCGAGGATGCTTGGAGAATCTTAGTTGGCACTCATGAGATTAGCATCGTTTGCTCACGTCCCGAACCCCATACGACGTCCGTCATCAGTGAACTAGTGGGAGGCAAGCGGGAGTGTCCCCATAGATTCAGTTCTTCCACTAGTTGAGCCCCTCCCGGGCCAGTAGCCAGCACACGGATCGCTCTCCTCGGGGCCTGCGTTTGTGCCAATCGTTCTGGTTGCAAGTCGGGGGTGTCTCGTATACGAATGACTTTCAGCGCTGAGTAAATATGTGTGCATTGACACAGCGTTAGCCATTACTCAAATCCGTCTTGTGGGAAGCAGTCTCTACCAGGAACATCACGTACATTCTCTCCCAGCAACTACGCATCTCGAACCATCGGAGTCTTTAGCAATGGCTGAAGTGGCACCCGGAGACCCCAGAAACGCGCGTGCAAACTTTGAGGGCCTGGCTTCTGAGCGTGGGTCCCAAAATAACCGATTGATAAGGGGAATACGAGTTGGGGTCAAAGACTCGGATATACTTGGGGAACGCATGAGTTCCAGGCTATCACCGGTGGAACCCATCCGACTTTAGCGCTAGCGGTAGACGTTAAAAGCCTTCAGACTTAAACTCGTGAAAAGGCTCAATAGGTTGGGAGCGTGGGAAAGCACGGGAGGTTACTGCCGTTTTCAGTTGATCTGTCGCGTATTTCTTGCTTCCGTATGAATCCTCCGTGAACAGCTTCAACACTTTTTGCCAAACGGATTGTTGGAATGTATTCATAGAGTTGATAAATTGGGGGTGCTATTCACGAGAAAGGATTCATGCGGAAGCAACTGTAACCGCGGTCGCACTACTTGAAGTCATTATTTTATTTTATTGGTGGAACCCATTAGCTTTCGCGATACATAATTCCGCTACTCCGTAGCGGTCCTACGTTTTTTTCTCCAACTCAATTGTCCTATGCACAGGTCCTGTATGACCCCAAACCCAGGTCCATTCTCTGCCCATACAGTTCTATTCCGCTTGCTGCATGCTGCAGTGTAATTATGTGGTTATCAGAGTATGCGGTGGGTTACAGAGCGAGAGTAAATCTCGGCTTCATCTCAGCCAATAGTAACGTTGAGAGTGAACACGCATGCGAGGTAAGAGTAGCGGATCTGCCGCTTCAGCGGCGTTCCACAGTTATATGTATTTGGGGTTTGTACAGGGAGTTAGAATCCCATGGAAGTCATTATTTTCGGTAGTGACGTTCACTCCTGCATCTGGCACGCAGCAGAAATCGGCGATCTCCCCATCTCCTTTTCCATTTATGGTTGCGTCTTTCACTTTATCTGCCATCCATCCTACTCAACGCCACCTGGATTATCCCTGCCTTTTGCAGACGGCCTCGTCCAGCTAGTACAGTGCATGCCTAATGGCATGGACCTATACTTAACAAGATCCTAGCCCCGAGTCCAACTTCCACCCGCATTCGCCTCCGATTGTTGTAAAATGTACTAACTCCGTAACCCCAATATTATCTGATCGACTGCCCAACCGACTTGCAAGCCCGACCCGAGAGCTTGAGGCGAACCTTGAGGACATTCCACGCATGCCAAAACATTCTCGAGATGTTGCATCATTCAAGCGATTGGGCCGATCACTCACCAGGGCCAGAGGGTTCATCACATTGATTCAGGGTGAGGTTAATCGAGTGTCTCTTGTTTGCATTTATCATGTTTCCATGCATTCGGTCTTGTGCTTTGTTGACCTGATGTTTGAGGCTTAAAATCGCCAGCGATAGTGAGCTGAAAGCCTGAAAGAATGTCCTAGGCAAGTCTTCCTGGACGGCTGAGCTCACGCCACTAATAGAGGCTGGTAACCTGCCTAAGCTCACGCGTGAAGGTAGCTTACGCTAGTTGCCGGGTGCCAATTCATTTGGTAAGAGTTGCGCAACACCATGCAATTTGGCACCTCACGCTGCGCCTGCAACACACGTAACCGATGATCAGGCCACTGAAGTATTCACCATGCTCATGACCACTCCCCGTTCCATGATGTTTACTGCTGTAAGTGCAACCAGCAGGTTAAACGAAAGCTGGTGTCCTGCTAATTACTTAACCAGAACACAGACTACTTCCAATCATCGTTCCACTAGGACTGTGCTGCCATTCTTCACTACATAATCCATCTTTCAACTAAACTAAATGTGCACTCCATCCTCAAGCCAACAAAAAGGTTTTGACGCCGATGGCGGTCTCTTAGAATGTCATGTTCTGGGCCGCCGGAGCCACAAGCTACTTGGTTGAATGGCATGCAACTCTGAGGGATTCTGTTTATTGGACATATAGCTCCGTGCGTGGACGATGCGGACTTGCAGTCCTGGAGAGGCACTCGCGTTTGGACGAGTGAATAGAGAGTAGCATCCTACCAAGCTGATGGCTAATTTCTCTGTTTCCCTGCAAAAAGCACCTACAAAAACTCCGTCGGACCTCGGATTGGGTGCCAACACACGGACAGACACATCCACAGAACCGCCAGGATAATCGAGATGGTATACATGCGCAATCAGATACAATATATCCAAGCCTTCGGTTCTCCAATGACAGCGTGTGATCGTGAAACATTGACCAATTCCAAGCTCGGACAACAGCGTAGTCTGCTGGTTCAAAAGGCAGCGAACACCGACAGACTTTAAGTTGCTGTCTAAATGCTGAGGGACTCCTGACTGGGCCAACTCCCCAATTCGTCATATCAGAAACGCTCTCCGGTTTGAAGTGCCTAGGTAAGCAGACGGTACAAGAACTAGACCGGCTGCATGATATATATATATAGCAGAGGGGCGCCTGAGAACGCAATATGGCTATACCCTTGGAGCTTCTTGTGGGGGCTGTGGATGAGGTGTCGCCCATAGATCATGAGGGCTGTGTATATGTGCTGGGACTACGGTGTGTTCAAAGCTCACGACTTGTAAGCCGTATCGACTGTCACACTAACCAGGCTCGTGCCGGCGTCACCATGTCAATTACTGTCGGTCTCCGTGCTTCGAGACTCTGAGCAGCCTGACGGTGGGGTGACTTTCTCTCGAGACACCTTAGATCGATCCCCAGAACAGGGTCTGGTATAACTGACGTACTCGGATCCATCATGATAAACAAGGCATAATTGGAGGGTAAATATTCCCATAGGATATCGTCAACCACACAGGACGGCGGCGGAGCGCTGGTTTGCCTCGAGATCTTCCTTACTAAGCGCCAGTATGGGCTGTCTGAATAACCCAATTCAAAGCCCACTACCATATGGAAATGAGTGGTGTACCCAACTGCACCAACAGAACATTCTAGGATGGAAGGCCGGGAAAATATCGCTGGACACTGATATATTAGCTGGAATGGGAGTTCCTAGTCTTTCATTGTAACATAAAGGCTATCCATTTTATTGGAAACGTTTCCATCGCTTATGCTGACACTTCAAGTGGGGTTTGGACCATTTCATTCATGCGAAACAGGTGCTACCAGTTCAATGAGTACGAGAACAATGGCAAACAACGATTTCAAAAAGAAGCAATAAGCAGCCATTCTATGTGCATCAAAGTTTTTATCTACGAAAACCGCGGGTGCCTCAGAGTTTCATATGATTGGCGAAGAAGAATTACTTTGTCCCTTGTGCTTAGAGAGGCTGATCACCTACCTCGTGGGGTGACCTGATATATTGGAGGCGACGACAATGAAAGCGACTGTGACGCGTGTACAGAGAGCACAGGAGTGCTGATAGGGATCAGCTTCGAAAAGGCGCCCGTTTGCTGATAGTAGACGTTCAGGATGCAAGATCGGGGACGATTGAATTGTCTATTTAACAAGTGAATTGGCGTCGGGATTTAGCGACCCTCGGCACCTAAAAAGGAGAAAGAGAAGAAAGGCGCTTATAATCGACTTCCCAGGAAAACGTGTATTACGATCTCCACCTTTTTTGCGATACTGGGAAGAAGCCATCGGCGGACATGCTGTATGAAGTTGTTGTGATTTGCCGTGCACATTTGGGGCAATTACAATCATTGCTGCTGGGACGCGCAGTTTTCATGCTGTTGCTGACCCGCTGATAGGAAATATTGTTTCCACTCCTGCGCTTTAGCTCCCCTTAGCATAGCAGCAGTATCGGACCACTTTCCGTGAGCCAACAAGCGCTCATAGCTTCATTCAGTGCAACATCTCTCCCCGGACATCCTCGCTAACTCGATATTATCCAAATAAAATAACACACCTTCACAGCCCTTGAGCGCCAGTTTTGCGGTATTTCAGACCTATGTAAAAGTGAATGTTGCTCAAGTAATTACTATATCCGGAAGACCTCGCCCAGCAGCTGTGCTGGACGCCGTAACCATATGATCGAGATTCCATGTGTTTTATTAATTACCCATATCTCTTGGAGATGTCATAACGGAGCTATTTGGGCTGATGCGTGCTCTCACTGTCCTGGTAGCTGCATGTCGAGTGCTTCTGGCGAGAAGTGTGCACGTGCAAGACGCTGTTTGGCCGACCAGCTTGAAAGTAGCCGAATGGGAAATATGGATCCAAATGCCTCAGTAGTTAGGTCCGTGGATATACAGCCTGATTGGGAGACCAAATATTCCCCGATTTCCACCTGATGAATGAAGTGCCAAATTGAATTGAACCAGCATTGAATTGCTGGCCCTCCGTTAGTCTGTCCAATGGTGCTGCCTACAAAAGACTCCCCCATGCATCTACGCGCCCATCCACTCCCTCATCTACGTGCCCCTAGTCACCATCCCTCCTGGCGGGACGAAGCGGCCTGCTCAGCTTCACTCCACGCAACCACAACAGTGTTCATTCACCCTCAGCTCACCACTTGTGCACTGCCATGCAACGGCCTAGGAAGTTTGCATGCCCCAAGTGCTCCAGACGTTGCACGCGCCCCAGTGAGTTTCGCGAGGTGAGTGTCGGGACCCCACATGCTTACTGCAGAAGCGACCCAAACCGACCCACGACCACTCTTCATAGCACATGGATATGCACGATTCGGTGAAGCGTACGTACCTTCTCTGCAGGTCAGCAGTGCCCATGGATTGGACTTAGGCGCTCACGGTTTACCGTTTTAGGCTACACATGCGTCTGTAATTATACCAGCAGCTACAAGAGCAACATGACACGCCATCAACATAGTTGCTGGTGGATCCAGAAACAGGAGAAGACAAAGGGCACCTCAGGAAACGCCCAGAACCGCCCAGATGCCTCTCAGGCTACGGCCTCTCCAAGGGGGAGGATCGAGGAAGGCACCCGCCGTTCATTATCCAGGCTCCCTGATGCTAGCACCTCCCGGCCCTTTTCATCACAAATGTCCCCGCCTATCAGGACTTCACCGCACCTATCTTCCTCCAGCTCCAGCCCAAACTCTCGTTCACCATCGTTGGGCAGTGAGGATTCGTCTGTAAATGTGGCCCTTGAGCGCCGGAACGCGACCTACCCCCCTTCTCCGCCAATCCCCATGATGTCTGGTTCGAGGCCTCGGCCCCAGTCACCAATGGGACGTGAGTATGGCGGCGCAGCCATTCATCATTCGCAATCGCGTTCTGCACAGGAAGCCCGTTACTTCGGCACCGATGCGCTCACCACTGATTCGCCATCACCATCATCCCAGCTCCATGATGGTCGTCTTGAGCAACACCAACCTTTATCACACGACTCGTCTGGTCACCCGGTGGTATTCTATCATCAACGGCGTTCGTCAACATCTCCCGTGTCTAAATTTTCTCATTTAACCGCACCCCGGATTACGGATGATGCTCCACACGCTCCAGAAGTGCGTCGGTTTGCTGCGAACGATGGCGTCGTCTATTCTGAACCTAGGGATATGACATCTCTCAAGTCCACGGAGCAGTCAACCGATGTCTCCCTTGTACCCGCTCAGCGAGCTGCCCGCCTGCCGAGCTACATGAGTATCGACTGTCAAGGCCGCCCAAGTGCCACGTCTGATAGTCCCTGGAATGCTGGAGATTTCGGAGATGGTTTCGCAAGGCTGAGCCTTACAGACAGCGTACTCCCCCACGATGGCCTCCGTCGCAACGCGCTTGTGCCTCTCTCGTCAGGACAGGGGGAAGCTACATCCCCTGACACTGCATCATTTGCGTCGTACTGTTTCCCTGTTTCTGGGTCCCAGTCTTCCGCCCGCAACGTAGAGCAGCACCCCAACGTCGGGTACTCCGTGGGGCCGCAGGAATCTTGGATGTCGTTTATCCAAGGAGCGGGCCTTCAGATTCCGTCGCCTTTGGACGCCTTCGGCTCATCCCTGCCCTCCCACCCCGCCATGGGACTTTATTCCGGCCAATCTAATGACCAGTGGGCATTGTGGACACCCCCAGAGTCACCCTAGGTGAAGCCGGGAGGCTGTTGACTAGACGCACATCCCTCAGAGACCTCGTTTGTATTATCTTGCTATCCAATTGTTTGTGACGAGTATTCGTTATGATAGTAACGATACTTTCCACTGTCCCCCGTCATGGACTACGGTCCTGGCAGGCCTCCTTTGTATTATGTCTTTTAGTTTTCAATTGGTTCCATTTCGTTCTTCTGCGTCCACGCTGTTGTCTTTACGGATCTCATAATTCTTTTTAAAATCTCGCGCCTGCTTTACGCCATTCCCCATTCCCTGGCCACCAATCTCCATTGCGCACTGAGATTTAGGGTTTATGAGATATACTGTTCGTTCAACTTGTTCTTTAGTGGTATCAATGCATGAGATTTACACATGAGCAAAGACAAGTGCCAGGTCTGTGAGCTGGACAGTGATAGTGCGCGTCAGCATCCGGCACCTGTTTTAACCGCCAATCAAAGATTTCGCAGTTACCTCCCTGCGTATGGCCGTGCGTACGTACAGCGACTTCCCTTCTGGGAGGCAGTGCCTCAAAATTCCCTAGGAGCATCTTCGCTCACGCTCCTATCCTGGGTGTTGGTGGCAAAAAACTGAATATCGCTGTGTCAATCCCAAAAATTCCCATATAAGGTAATTTTCAGAACAGCTAGTGTAATTCAGGGCAAGATAGCAGGGACGGGCAGGTCTCGACGACACGTCGGCCAGAGCGTTGGGGTTGTGTTGTGCAAGGCAACGAACGCACAGAAGCCTGCCACCGTAGTTTGAAAAGCTCTGCATTCTGATTCGGCCCGGATAGCTCGTATTGGGTGTGTTGCTATCCAACTAATAATCGGAAAAGCTTAGGCGATAGGGGCTGTAGGCGCCGGAGGAAGGGGAATGTTTTGAAACATAGAATCCCGGGCGTGCTTTGAATCAGGCCAACGCCCATGAGTGATAATGTCAGCCGAAATAAACTGCAGGAAAGGTCCAATGGTCTTTGTTTCACCCTTGAAGGAGAAAGAAACCCCTGAGCAGAGATAGGAGTACCGGGAAATGTGATCTTTGGGATGGAAACACATTTCGGTGGGTGGGTAATTGCATGAATGGAATTCCAGGGGGAACACTGCGCAATTCATGTTAACTGAAATTACCATAAAATTGGGAATGTATGTGTCGAAGCGAACGATCTGAAGCAATTCAAGTTGGACGGATACGAGGTATTTCCCACTTCGGAAATATGTTGCGCAGTTAGACCGAATATGAGGATGATGTTGGTTGGTTGGAGGAGGGGGGTACGGAAAGCTATGGGATGCGGATTTCCTCGTGCACTAGTAGCAGATTGTACGCGCTTTCCACCACCATCATCATCATCGGAAAATATGATACTCGAATTGGACGCCATGCGAACACTTCCTCGTTTATGGATGAGAGAGTAATGTGGGATTACCTTACAAGGTAAGGGAGAGGTGCCGGCACATCGGAAAATATGTCCTGCATGGAGCGTAACTGTACAAATGTTGGCCGCCAGTGCTTTGGGTGCTAATGGCGACACTCAACTGAACAACCTGCACGACTGCAGCGCACGACTAGTGATTGTCTCTATGGTGTGGCACGAACAGAAGGGCAGAAGGGAGCGCAACAATTGATAAGCCCCTGACACTTACTCACCGTGTATGGAGAGTTATCTTAGATAGGCTTCAATTGCGATGAGCACAACGGCGGGGAATTATTGCACTGACATGATGACGTGTATGCTATCTCTTTTAATGATCAAGTCTTCGTTCCTACGGTTGGCGAACGCCATTCATTATATTGGGTCCACTCTCAACAGTAGATCCACGTCTACTTAGTAGAGGCTGGGATCCTGCCCAGCATTACGGTTGTACAAAGGGATCAGCAAAAAGGGGGTCATGCCTCCCCCTTCTTCCCACCCCAAAGAAATTTCGGCGGAAAAGGATTCTGTTTGAAAGCCAGTCGTGATCCGAGGAGTAGTTCAACTTCAAGAGAGAGACCAGTGGTTAGGCTACCCGTGGGAACGGGGGTGCCGCGCGCTTCTCGACGGACTGGCATCCGTGCCCCTCCGTCGCAGCGCGAATGTCGTGTAGAGTTGTGGTTTGCTGGGGATAGGGTCTCTCCTCCCTAAAATTCCTCTCGGTTGCAAAATATTTTTGGCAGCTGCGGCCCCAGTACTATGTTATTAGGACACCACCCGTGATCACGAAATGGCCATCTTAGGTTCTAAACTGGTGACAACTTGGATTCTGAGAATTACGCCTAGGAGACCCTCTTGACTCCGTGGAAGGACAGTGACGAACAAGTGACCGGCCGGTCGTGCGGTTTGGTTTCGCTCTGATGGGCGCGCATTGGCCGGTTGTTGGCTGTATTGTAGTGCAACATTCTGCCAGGTGCGAGGCAATACCTATGCATCTGCTACGCGGCCGCTTTCCTGGAGCTAGTTGAGATACATGTTCATCACTTTCGCCAGTCCTCAACATATTCCTTAGCACTGCTTCGTGATTTATCCCTGTTTGGCTGAGGATACCTCCCATGACCATTCCGCCGTACCTGAACTGATATCTAGCGGTGCGGCTTGCATGAGTGTTTCTTGGGCATGTGGCGCTCACAAGCATGTCCATCAGAGCGAGTGGCCCGCGATATTTCCTGTCCCGGAATTACCTCTATAACAGTCATTCCTATCGGGGACAGCCTTCGCTTCGTATGAAACGTTGTACCCCTTCGGTTTTGGATGACCTGCCTGTTTAGGCCTGAACGTAGTAAACCTTCTGGGGCGAGCGAGCTTGACAATTTTGGATGGGACTTGAGGAACGTTTCCTTGAAAAAAAAATAGAATGTCTAGATCTCTCCCGAAATGTTGGATGGATGAATTTTCTCGCTGTTCGTACTTTTTTAGTCAGTGTGACCAAAAGCCGTTCAATCCCCAAAGTGGGATTCTGATCGGACATCAGACACGCACAGTCATTTACACGATGGGGCAAAACCAGTGTTATTGTCGCGATAGGGCTAGTTCTATTGGCCTAGCCGACAAGGTTGTTACCCAGAGGCAATGGTCACACTCTCATCGACGTGGCGTTTGATTTTACGACTGTTGTTTTAGGGATCTTTGTGATAAGATACCATTTTGGGACATTCCAACAGATCATCGAATGCATGCATCAACCCACTCTAGTGGATCGCATTGGTAGGACCTGTTTGGTAATGCCAGGATGCAGGAAATGCGTTCAATCTATTCCATTTCGAGACGATATCTATGTTGGGTGTCATTTACGACCGGCACTGGAAAGTTTTCATATGAAATATGGTGATGTATGTCATGGGCATGATGTGTCCGCACTCCCCACTGCTAGGTGACATGCATGAACGGGCTATTGTCCTCGCGCAGCCATAGCCAGTATCGTGAGGCAGGCGAGGTACTACTCGACGTCGTGTTGGTCATCGCTAGGGTATAAAAAATCAACTTCCTACTCTCTGGCGCCGGTTCTGACTGTAGATCTGCCAGTGGAGGTCCTGTATAGCAGCACGAAGTGCTTTGATACCCTTCCATGTCGGCTGCATGTATGGACCCGCCGGATAATTCGCTGGTTCTTCCCGCATAGGTGCCTTGAGGTGGGAGCACCGCGAAGAGCTGATATCGATATCATCTTATCCACCATTTAGCGCTCATGGGTTCCAATAAGCGCTCATCTAAAACTATGCGCACCTAGCTGCTTTTCAGAGAAAATGCAAAGCTAAACCTCCGCTGCCATGGGCAGGTATGGATTAGAAAGTTGAGCGTTTCCTGTGCCAAAAATTGCCGGTAATGGTGACTGGAAAATCCAATTCTCCTTGATGCACAGCGAGCACAACTGTTCCACAGACGCAAGATGGGAGAAATACCACTAGTAGCATCTTAGTGATCACTTCAAATGATCGCGGGCCAGTATAGCCCGGCAGGAAGCATGGAAATACTAGGAAACGCGCGACGCCACCCCTTCCGCCTGGGTGTTTCGCCAGCAAGGGAGTATTCAATGGTATCGCTTTCATAGAGGCTGGGATATATTGCCTGTTCAATTATCCCTATACAGATGCGTGCATCTCTCGAGTAATGGCCAGACGTTTCTATGGTGGCGGATGTGGCCGAGCCCGGCCGATTAGTACTTACTATTGCTCCACCTACCAAACTTAGAGGCTGGAAGACTGATGCCTACCGCCCATCATCTCATTGCTGTGTGGAAATTGTTGATTGGGCAACTAGGCATATCTGGGGTTACACACGTGTGGCCGAGTCCAAGTCTTCTGGCTCAAATCGTACACGCCCAATGCCGAAACCAAGCCTCGACGGACGCGATCCGCTTGTTTGTTTGCTTTATTATGGACACCCCCGCCACTAGGTCCTCCTCTAGGGTCCTTCAATTTGTATCCGCATTCTCCGCACATGAAATTATGTAGCCCTTTCTTTCGCCAATCCTAGCTGCTTTCGGCCCGAATCACACATTCGGAACGGAATTCGTTGAGTGAGCATATACGGAGAGGGGGTACAATAAAGCACACAAGTAGTGAAGACAGTCATTGTCCAAAAGACATGAAGGAGGTAAGCAAGCAACGAGAGAGCGATCGGGGGGGATCAAAATTACTGCATATAAGAATACAAAGGCTCAAGGACTCGAGCGTCGGCGGTTCAGGCACGGTGATGCCAGTACGCCTCGACCCGGTCCATCATCGTCCACATGGGCGGTGATAACCCATCCACCATACACGCACAAACCCAAGCTAAATCCACAGAATAAAAGAAATAAAAAAATAAAAACTCTTAACTAACCAACTAACCAAATCGCAAGAGAAACAGATATGAATGGATGGATCCGGTGGCCACGCACATACAGACTATACGCCCTGGCGGCTGGCAGTCGCGTACGAAACAACTTGCCTCTAGGACCTTCTCATCCCGACACCTCACCGCACTCCCAGATCGACACTGGCTAGGTACTGGAATTTCTGAGTCAGCGTCCCCTTCGGAGGTGAAATAGAAATGGGGAGCAACGGTTGACTGATCGCGACGCCAGTGGCCCAAATGCCCGACAACCAAAGGATTCGCCTGCCTGACGTTGCGACGGAGTCGAAATAGTGTACAACAGCGCCACTCCGCGCGTCTTGAACCGGGAATGTTGAGGTCTAATTGCAGCGAGGTCGGCAAACATCCCCTCCAGTGGGGTTGGTAGAGATAGAACGTAAACAACGAAAGACGGTACCAGGGAAAGGGGGGGAGGGGGTCGGAGGTGCTTAAGCGGAATTTGTATATGATACATTGATCTTGATTGTAATCATATTGGGACTCGACAGCGGTGGCACGGCAGTAGTGTCCGCACAAGCACAAGTAAAGAATGAATATACAGACCGTATTCAGACGCCCCGCCCTGCCTTGGTTGGGTGTATTTGCGCATTTGTGGCAATATCCCGAAAACGATATTGAAACGAAGGAATGTGGATGATGATATCGTCGTGTCGAGGTGATTGATATAGGATATGTAGTATCAGTATCAAGAACAAAATTGGTCTACAGTAGTAACATTGGCGAAGGCGAAGAGGCAGGATGGTTCCGAATCGGATCGAAGAGGTCGTCTATTGAGACCAGAGTACGAGCGAGAACGAGATGAGAATGGGAAGTTGGGCTCCTGGTACAATTGAAGTGGGACTGGGGTCATTCACTGAGCCACATTGTAAGTCCGTGAGGTCATTCCTCCATGCCGCAATACTCTCGGTGGTCGTTGCGCTTGGACACGAGTCATGATCGATATAGGTAATCAAGCCGGTCTGCTGAACATGCGCCTGCGCAAATTCCAAGACCACACGTTCAAGTTCTACTCCCCTAGGACCATCGTCAAGCAGCAGTAATCCATCCCTCCACCCCATCCAGAAACCAAGTCCATTACCCTCCTCCCCCTCCCGAACTCATTGTCGAGAATGCGACAGTAGTGGTATCAAGGGGAGGCGAGAACGGCGAGAGCGCTGAGATTGCACCTTGCGCTGTTATAGTTTCAAAACCCGAACGATTCATTGATTGATGGGGAAAAAAAAAAAAGGGAAACGGAAAGGTTAAGGAGTAACCCAAATCATCGTCAATTTTTATGGACAAAGGGCCAAAAAAAAAACTCTTGCTCACCTGCAGACTATTCTCACTACCCTCACTGCCATCCATCCGATTTCTCGCCAAACCTTCCACCGCCGTCATCTTCTCCGGTTCATCGAAACACATCGATTGAGGGCGGGCCCAACTTCCACGATTCACAGGTGGTGACAACGTTACATCCATCCCCAAACGCCGTCCGTCCTCGATAGCACCTCCACCCTCAGCAAATGGCACCTCCTCCAAGGAACCAACGCCTCGAGCATGAGCACTATCACTCGACTTGCTCTTCCCAAATAAACTCCTCTTCGAAAAGGCCCCCCCACCTCCATTCCGATCAGTGCCAGCGCTCATCGCACCCATCCCAAGAGTCCCAGGTCGATGGGTGCCCCCACCCTTGCCCATCGTCGTCCTAGATCTAACAAGTCCCACGATCCCTTTCGTCTTTACACTAACCTTCCAATCGCTCAACGCTAGCAAGTTGGAGGGGCTGTGGGATCTCGAAGTCGAACTTTGGTGTGAGTGATAGGAAGTGGAGAAAGGTTCGGAAGATTGGGAGTCTTGTCGGTGAGGGGTTGGGAATGGAGGAAGCTGTGGCGGTGAGGAATGAATCAACGGTGGTGTAGAGGTGGGTGAAGTGGGTGGAGCGGGTGGGGGCATGGACCATCGTTGGATGGATGTGTGTGCAGAAGGCAAGGGCAGTTCGGGTTCTGAAGGGAGTAGTAGTCCAATACGGGGACTGGGGCCAAAACCAGGACCAGACACTGCTGCTGCTGGCGCCACAGTAGATCCCAGCCTCAGATCCGAATTCGAATTCGAACCCGACAAGCGCGATCGAATGATTGAACTCCGTCGAGAAAAGAACGACGACGACGGTCTCTTCTCTCCTTCCTTCTCCTTCTCCCTATCTTTCTTCCCTTCGCCCTTCACCCTGGCCCATGATAGCCCCCTTCCCCTAACTCCAACTCCGACCCCAATCCCCAAATCAAAGGGAACAGGAGAAGGAGACCTCGAAATATAAACGCCTTCCTTGTCCAAATGTTCCACAAATCTCGAATAACTCTCGGTCCTCCCACCCACCATCATCGTCGGTCTCGGAGTCTCAGTAGCCTTTCCCCCTTCCTCACCCTCGCCCTCACCATTACTATTGTTATTCTTCGGTGGGTGATCCTCTGAGTCTTCCTCAGTGATAGGTTCGATAACACTATCCGTGTCTGAGGACGAATAATAACAATAACTAATATTTAACTCGTTCCCGTTGGAACGGGTGTGGGGAGATTTGAATGTTGTCATCATCAAAGGTGGGGGGAGAGATAGTTCAAGTTGTGGCGAAGGTGGGTTAGAAGATGGGGGGCGCTGTGGTAGAGGACCTGATGAAGAACACGCAGACATGGATGCGGACGTTGAGGTCGAGGCGGAAGGTGTAGGTTTGGGTGCGGGTGTGGAGCGTGATTGTCGATGTTGGAGTGAGGAGTGGGGGGGATTCGAGGACGAGCTTGTTGGTGCGGAGGTCATTCTCATTGTTGTTGTCACCGCCATCGCAGCTTCAGTTGGAGTGCTTGCAGCGGTGGGGTGACGGGGGAAACCATCAAGTGTATGAGGAGGACCTAAATATGGGAGCGGAGAGGCATCCCGAAAAGATGGTAAGGGTAATTAGCTTTGTATACTTTTTTGACCGCTAGGGTTTCATTAGGAATAGAAACGATCACCGGACGCGCGGCGAAGTGTAAAAAATAGGAGGGAATGAAGAAAAAAAGATGTTGGATTGAGAGGATCGAAGGAAAGAACGAGTTGGGTGCACATAAGCGATGAAATACGAAGCAGGCAGTCATGAATGTAAGTCGAGGTCATGCGAAAAGAACGAAGGACCGAGACACATGTGCTTTTCGTCCTTCAGGATGGATCCTGCACCTTGTCCGATGGAGTAGCGACTCGAAATCAGCTCCGAAGGCAGTGCTTCGAAACCGTTCAAGCAAGTACTATTACTGCCTCTGTGTGGCAGCTTTGTACACATTACGTTCAAGATTTATAATGAGATACCAAAGAAGAACCCAAGGGTGGGAGGATGAAGGGATGAAAATTTTGGGATGAGGATTGGAGAATGCCAAGTGCACGCCTTTGGTCAATCCATGCGCTTCCCTTAGTGTTCTCTCTC
The DNA here is from genome assembly GCF_015039405.1 of Cantharellus anzutake. NCBI lineage: Eukaryota > Fungi > Basidiomycota > Agaricomycetes > Cantharellales > Hydnaceae > Cantharellus > Cantharellus anzutake. Next base: position 215,052 of record NW_024066965.1, read on the forward strand.
TCTCGACCCCGATCTGTCGAACCGCCGGTCCGGAAGACCAGAGTTGGACAAGAACACTCGAATGAACCGAATAATACGTGACGAGTAAATAGCAGTTGGGGGATCGGCAAGGAAGGTGGTAGTAAAAATGGGAGAAGGAAAAAAAAAAGCACGTGAAACGGAAGAGTAACGAGCGTGAACTCACATTCGTTTGTTGTGGGAATGGAATTGGGATCCAGATGACAGGTGTCATCAAGGTGAGCCCCTTTGTTGTCGGAAAGGCAAATTTCAAACATCGTGTGTTCGAGAACGAGAGATCAAAGAAAGGGGAAAAAAATGGTGGTTAGTGACTCGTGAGGGTACGGGAAAAACAAAGTTGGCAGGAGGGAGGGGCAACCGCGGAAGTCAACCAAAAAAAAAAGAAGACGAACAGCAAAGCAGGAACGTTCGAGAGATAAATATCACTGCAGAATTTGCAAATGCTCTCAAAAGTTGAAATGGAGGCTGCTCTCCGAAACCGAAGGAAAATGAAACAGCCCAGGGTGGGGGGGAAGGCCGAATAGAACAATGGTCAAAGGAACAAGGAATGCGGGAGTGGAAGGCCGGGTTTTGTTGATCTGCAGTTCTGGGCCTCTCCTATCGAACGAACTTCAGGGAGAGGACAGGCACCGATTGTCGGCGAGGCGGTGACAAGTTCTTGCTATTCTTGTTTGCTCTCTTTGGAAATGCACCCATCCGATACGGGCGAGAGTTGCCGTCTCCAGGTGATTGCAGATAGTCATGTTGATTGGTCAAGTTATTGGGGAAGAAGGTTTATGGACGTTGCGAGGGCAAAGGCTTGAAGAATGCGAGTGCTGCAAAGGCGAGATTCGAAGCAGATCGACGTGACGAGCCCCGAATTTGGGACCATTGTTTTTACGGTAGCGAATCCGAAAAAGTCGAAGGGAGAGGAAGAGAGAATTGGGGGTGGCGGAATCATGGAAGGATGAGGCAGAAGCAAAAAAAGGGGGGTTCGAAAGAGGACAAAGTATATGAAATGGGAGGGAAATGAAAATGAACTTGTACATACGTTCAAGAAACCGCTCAGCGCCCAGTAGAGACTTGTTCATCGGATCATCCAAATGTTGATGATCACTAACCTCACACCGGTTCCCCCCATGGGTATGGCTTGTGAGAAGATCGTTTCGAGTGGCAGTGGCAGGACCAATCAAGGACGGCGTGAAAATATTTGGCACAGAGTTAGATCTGTTAGCATGGCCATGGCCGTGATCTCCAGCGGTGGATGAAGGGGTGAAGGGACGTGTTATCGTCAACGAATTCGTATCTCCATGACTATCGTCATGGTCATTATGTGCTGGTGATCGGGTAGCAGCAGCAGCAAGTGGAGCAAGGAGTACACTTGGAGAGGTGAAAGAACGAGGCCTTGAAGTTCGTAGATGATCCGTATATGGGTTGAAAGGTATAGAGGGATCATCGTCGTCATGTAGAGCAGCGCATGGACGGAGACCTAGACCTAGACCGGTGTCGTAGTGTCGCCTGGGAGCGGGTGCCAGAATAAGGTGATCATTAGCCACGGAAATATGAGGTGGGGTGGTTATGAGTCCGAGGGAGTTGGAAGGAGAAATGGTAGAGGAAGTTGGTGGATGGAGGAGGACGTGGCGAGGGACAGACTGATGTTGAATATCGTGAGGGTTGAGTGGTTGATGCTGGTGTTGGTTCCTTGTTGAACGAAGGTAAGCATCGAGAGCCGCGGTGTCAATTGAGTAGGTCTGCATTGGACGCTTGTTGCTGGGATTAACAGCACTCGTAGAGGTGTTAGGATCTTTTCGCGGCGATGCTTCACGGACAGGAGAGAGTGAAGTGGGAGGAGATGAAGATGAAGTAGGAAGCGGTTGCGGTTCGGACATCACTTGGGTCGTTGTCACTTTTTTTTCTTTTGCAATAAGGTTTGGTTGCACCTCGAGGCGGGTATTAGATATGGTAGTATGTAAACAAAGGTTAAGATGAGTTCCAAGTTCGATCGAAGTCCAGGTTGTATGTAAGATTTATGTAAATGATTTTTGGGGGTTGCGGGGAGCGGGAGGACCAGGAGGGAGCGATGAGAAGGAGGGCGAGGGAGAGGGAGGGGGCAAGAGAGGGCGATTCCCTCATTCCCTCACCCCCCCTTTGTCAACCCCTTAGAGAACACTCGAGATCTGTTGTTTTCACTTGTGTGTTTCGGAAAAAAAGGCCACATGCATTAAATTAATATATCAATTGAATTGTCGATTCAGTTGCAATTGAATACTCCCCCTTCCCAAAGGCACACGGACGGGGTCGTTGTTCACTCGAGTTATCAAAACTTGGCGAGTCGAACGTGCATCCCAACAACAAGCTTGGCTCTCCATCTTCGCATGTATCCTCAACGCTATGCACTTCCCATCTTCACCATCAACCCATGCATCTTCATCCATCATTTGACACAGCTCACATGGTCCACCCTACTTATATCTTATGCCTTTGGCCCCTTTTACATCTCACGTTGACGGTCACGATGGCCTATCTTCCATCTTTCCTTCAAGCGCTGAGAATAAGTTGTGCCATCACCCGTGTTTATTATCCTTCCGCCCTCGTGATTCAGTCACGCCCTTCGCTACCCTAAAGCCTGATCAGGAAGAACTGTATGTATTATGGCTCCTCGTTCATCGTAAACAAGACAACAGGCGCTGCCCGTTAGCTGTCAACTCGCTCGCTCTCTGGCGTTGCCCCGTCCACAACTTGAAACAACATGCAACGAAACCCTCGTGAATTCTCAAATTACTCCATTCAAAAGCTTCCAGACCCTCGACATTCAGCCCGACTCAATCATCGAGCCTATATTTCCCATCATACAAGGTCCCTTTTTCATTCAATCCCTCGAAATTATCCTCAACAGTTCCCAATATCGCACCTTGTACGTTCCCAGTTCCCCCAATCTATTCTCGACGATCACCTCCTTCATAAAGATCGTCTCACCCCTCTCAATCCCCCCTTAGTCCTTCTCACCTCAAGTGGCATATATCGATCAAGCTCGGCTGCAACAACGGTGCTTCCATATTCCGGCGTCTACAACAAATCCCCATGGAGGCCCCGCTTTGCGAGTGTGGCCACCATACCACCTCTTCTCATTCAGTAGCGGCGCAACCCCCTTTTTTTTCAAAAGACGTAAACAACGTAGTAAAAGATATTAATTCGCCTGTTGCGGTTATAAAGGAAAGCTAGGGACATTGCTCAACCCGTATGTGCGACCGACCTTATCTTTTCATTGGTTGATAACATTGGCCTGGGGACGTACGTTTGTGGATTCTGGAACCTGTTGAAATGCTTCCCTGTTTTCACTGGGATGTGAAAAAATGATCTGGGGAGTGCGGGGGTGAAAAGGCCGTTGTAGAGTGGCCGAGATGTATATGTATAATGTATGTGCCGAAAGAGCTCAGCTTCATATTTGCGTTGGACCATTTCTGACCGTTCACCCCATGCAGCCAATATGTGACTGCAGGTTTTGCGGCGCGTACCTGCGGCTCATGTCGCTTCTGATTCCTAGGCCGGTCTTCACCCACAGCTTCTAAGCGAGGTCATTCAGGCACACGTTAATTACCCGGCATTGCACACATTATCAAATGCCACTTGCAAATGCTCGTTGCCTGTATGCATTTGTTCCACGGGCTTTGTTTTCCACCCTTGGCCACGAGCGCCGTTGTAGGGATACAAAAACCAACTTGGTGGCACCACTTTCCGCGCCACGGTCATGATCGATTCATCTTTGCATCCTTGGTCTGCATAGCTTTCATGCAGGGGACTAGCTTGGTACCATCTGGGAATCCAAGGATCTAGAAAGAAGGGGAACTCTTTCGCTCCTTAATCGATCTGCGCCCAGTGTTATGCATATATACTGGATTGCATTGGAATCCTTGGCGGGTATAGTCGGGGCGCGAAGTTTACGACGACTGGTCTGATATGATCATGATTTGATTACTTCATGATCAATTGGAATTGAGCCACACGTGGCGCTCCTGGATATGATTCTGTGCTTCCCGCGGTGCGTGCGTGCATGGAAACAAGGGTCAGCTCGAGTCTATGCATAGGTGTTTGTGGTTGTGGGGGGGAGGATCTTGGGTTGGATCTTGGTTGTCCCTTTGTGGTGTTTTATTTTTTTTTCCGCGGCCTTGTTTTGTTTTTGCGGGGATTTAAGTTGGACCCGGGTATACTGTACAACCAGCCATTTGCTGTGGCTGCATGATCATGCATTAAGCCATGGGCTCTTCAAATTAATGCTTGTGCGGACCCGGCCACGTGCAATGTTGGTTGGTTTGTCGGAAAACACGGAATTTCGTTTTTTTTTTTTTTTTTTTTTTTTTTTTTTTTTTTTTTTTTTTTTGGTGGAACCCCAGTAGCTTTCGCGATACATGGTCATGTATTTGGGGTTTGTGTAGGGAGATAGGATCCCATAGAGTGGTCTGTGCCGGTCTGCCACCGCGGGGAAATGCGTTGCGCACTGGCCGGTTATCGGCGCTGTGTGGGACTCCCGGCCCCGGTCATGGGGGGTCCGGTATACCCACTAAAACCCCGGGGCTGTTAAGCCAGTTGTCCGGCAGTTTCCCTTCTTCATGGAGGTTCCCGCTCCAGGTGAGCAGGACTAGCTTGGCCGGCAGGGCCTTTCGGCCGTATTTCTTACGATTTGTCAGGGCAATATCTTGTTGGAGTTTGTCGTTGAGACCGGCTCGGAGGGCGTTTCTGATTTCGCTCGGAGTGGTTCGCGGGTGGTCGGGGTCAATGACTCTCCGGCATCTGGCCTTCCAGATTTGCCACGCGCACTCGGGGATTACTATTTGGTACAGTCTGGTTTCTCCTTTACTCGGGTTTCCTTTACTGTTCATTATCTTAGTGATCGGGGCGGCCATCACATGTGAAGTGTCTAACGTTGGGGGCCATGCAATTTTCCTTCGGTGGCACATTTTCTTGGCAGTCGACCACACCCATTCGCTATGATTGAGGGGGCACTCAAATAGAATGTGAGTCATTGTTTCAGTTTGTTGGCATTGGTTGCACTCTCCCCGGTGTTCGAAGCCTGGGATTTTCTTCCAGTACTCGCCGATCTTGAGGCAGCCGTGGGTTAGCTTCCAAAGGAAGTTTCGGATCTCAGGGGAGATTTCTTTGCGGGTTTTCCCCAGGCATTCCCAGATTCTCTCTTGTGAGGGGGAGGCATTGCCCAGGTTCTCCAGGGTTGACTGGATCTTAGCGATGTTGTTAGACGTTGTTGTTCTAACATCGAGTTTCTTAGTTAACCTGGTTCTGCGGATCAGTCTCGTTGCTGTAGATTGGTTCAGGGCGTAGAGGCGGGCTCCGCTCGGTATGTGGGGGAGGGGGGGCATGACGGGTGGGAGAGGATCCGGATCTAGGAGGACGCCTGTTGCGGCCAGGTTGTCCGCTTCTTCGTTTCCGTGGATTCCTGCGTGGCCCTTTAGCCATTCGAATGAAGTTGGGGTGAGTCTGGATCTTAGGGCGCTTACGGCCAGTTTAATGATGTATTGGTTTTTTATGTAGGCGTAATCCGAGTCTTCGTGGGATTCAAGGTTGTCACAGAGGGTGTTGATGCACCACTCCGAGTCGGACTTGATGTGGAGGTTCGATGATAGGGGTGTGGAGGTGGCAGCATGGTGTATGGCAAGTATTTCCGCTGTGTTGTTGGATTGTGGGTAGCGTGGGTTGACTCTTTTGCTAGTGTTCCAGGGGTTGTTTGGGCCGTACCATACTCCAAAGCCGGCTTTCGCGTTAGTGTCTCCATTTTGAGGACAGGATCCATCCGTGAATGCCACCACATTGCTGGTTTGTTGGGATTGGGGGGTCAGGTCCCTTGGGGTTTCCGGGGGGGTTCTGCCGAATACTCTGTAGTGGTGGTGGAGCGGGGAACATAATTGGGGGGATGGGAGGAAGATTTTGATGTCGTTTGGGTTTCCAATGGCATGTTGCCTGGCTGTTTCCTCAGGGGGGCGGTCCGGTAGGGGAAGAAGGTGCGAGTCGCTGTATGGGCTGTAATGGAGGTCGAGGTTCGTGGCAATTTTCATTGCCGTTTGGTAACATCCTTCCGGGTTTTTACAGCCAGCCAGTCTGTAGGTCGTGCAGGGGGGGCAGGGGCACTTTCTTTTTGTGGGGTCATGGGCCGGGTTTTCTTGGTGGTCGACTTGGGCGACAAGGTCACCGACGTGTTTGCAACTATGGGACGCTCTTAGGCAGGATGCCGTTTTTGAGCGGTCGCTGATTCTCAGGTTGTTTTCAAGACCCGGGTGGGCCCAGGCTGGTAGGTTAAGCTTTGTGCCAAGATCAATTGTCGGGTTCTCCAATCTGAGGTTGTATTTAGCTCCGACGTTCAAGGTGTTTCGGAGTTCAGCTGGGATATTCCTATGATGGGTTCGGGCGTTGAGGAAGGGTTTTTGGGTGAAGATGTTTGTGATGAAGGGGTGTGCCGGGTCTTGGGGCAGTTGGTTTTTTGGGAGAACGGCTAGTAGGATGGCTTCGGCGGCGTCTGAGGCCGGGGGCCTATTGGGGGATCTATCGAGGATTTTTTGGAGTTTGATGAGGTGGATCGCCTCGTTTCTGTCTCGTAAGTTCAGGACATTTTTTCCGCCTTGGGCTTTTGGTCTGTTTAGCTGGTCCATGCTCATAGGGGGGGGGAGTCGGAGTTCCAAATAAACTCACGTATTCTTCTGTTTAGGCATTTTTCCACGTCTTTTGGCATTCCTTGGGCACGGGTATGGAACTGGGTCATTCCACCGATGGTCATTTGGGCGATCAGGCGTCTGCCTTCGAGGGAGGGGTGGGTTTTGTTCCATTGGGTAAGCGACTTTTCAATGTTTGTTGTGATTGAGGGCCAGGGGTCTTTATGACTGGGCTTGTTCCCGCATTGGGCCCCTAAGTATCTCATTGTTTGTCCGTCTTTTAGAATGGTTATCGATTCATTTAGGCTAACATCGGAGGAGGGATTAATAGTTCTCTCGTTATGTACCCTCTCGCGGTATTCCGGTGAGCCGACAGGGAGGACGATGGTTTTTTCTTGGTTGAATTTGGCCCCTGATGCGATGCACCAGCAGTTTAGAGTTGAGAGTAGGGTATTCAGGTCATCGTCCTTGGCAAGGAAGACAGCGGCATCGTCAGCGAAGAGGGATATTATAACTCTCTGTGAGAGAGTGGGGGTGTTGATCTCTAGGCCTCGGAGGGATGGGGATTCTCTGAGGGCGATTGATAGAGGTTCTATGGCGATATTGAAGAGGAGGCAGGACAGGGGGTCGCCTTGGCGGACCCCTCTTGTTATTGGGAATTCATGGCTGATCATGCCGTTTAGGATTACTTTTGTTTTAGCATCGGTGTAGAGATTTTTGATTGTCAATATGAGGTTAGGGGGGATTCCCATGGACTCCATGACTCTCCAGAGGTAATCGTGCCGAATGCGGTCATATGCCTTCTCTTGGTCGAGGGCGATAATTGCACCATCTTGTCCGGTTAATTCACATAAGTCGGTCATACGGTTGACAAGATCTATTTGGTCGAAAATACTGCGGCCTTTGATGAAGGCCGCTTGGCATTTATGGACCAGGAGGGGGGCTATGGGGGATAGTTTGTTCATAATGGCTGTTGTGATGATTTTGTACTCCGCGTTTAGCACGGTTATAGGTCTGTAATTCTCAATTTCTCTTTTATCTTTTTTTTTGTAGAGTGGGCAGAGCCACCCTTCTGAGATAAGTGGGCAGGAGATGCCGTTCATTTCAATATCATTGGCTAGGTAGGTTAGGAGTTTTACTATATGTAAACCGCGATTCTCATTCCTTCCTTCCTTCCACCTCGTGTTTAGGTTTTTGAATAACTCGGTGGGTATGCCGTTGAGGCCAGGGGACTTTCCTAGGGGAGACTGGTTTAGGGCTTTCTCTATGTCTGCAAGGCTTAGTGAGGTGGCCAGGTCCGCAAGGGCTTCTGGTGGGACGTGGTTCCGGATCTTGTTTATGGAGTTTGTAATGTGGGTCTCCCTCTCCTCTTGGTGGGTAGACAGGTCTCTGTACTGGACGGAGTTGTAGTGGTTGGCCGCTATGTTTGACATCTCGGTTGAGTCAGTTGTGTAGGCAGGGGGGCTGGACTCTGGGATTCTCAGCTCGGGTATTGTGTCGCGTGGTTTGTTTTCCTTTCCCCATCTACACCAGTATTTGTTGGTTGTTTCACTTAGGATTCTTTTATTTGCTCCGGTGCGCGCTTTCGATTTGGCTAGTTTTAGTTTCTCTATTTCATTGATTCTTTTTGTTAGGTTTTGGACTTGGACTTGGGTCATTTCAACAAGGGTCTCGTCCGCGGATGTTAGTCTCAACATGGCTCTGTCACGTCTGTGTGTGAGGCGCCTCATCTCGGAGTTGAGTTTGCCGGCTTTTACTTTTGCGGTTTTCCTGGCTAGGTGGGTCACGGCAGATACAAATTCAATGAAGGTGTTTTGTACATTATTGTTTCTGATCATTTTTTTGAGGGTCTCATTGCCAATGGCTTCGACTTCCTTTAGGAAGTTTTGGTCATTGGTTAGGTATAGAGGGATGGCCCATCGCCCTTTCCCGATTGCAGTTGCGCGGTCATCCCTTAACTCAACCGAGACAAGTTGGTGGTCAGCTGTAGGTAGGCCGGGATTTGTTATTTCCCATGTGTAGGCTCTATTTCTTATGATATCATTTGCGTATATTCTGTCTAGTCTGGAGAGGGATGCCCCTGTAGCATGGCCGAAGGTGAAGTTTCTTTCAGGGGCTGGGTGTGACTCTCTCCATCCGTCCGTGAGGCTGTTATGAGAAGTGAGGTCACGGAGGGCGGTCACAGTGGGTTCTGGGTCGGGGTGAGGGGGAAGTCTGTCCATGGCTTCTTCTACCATATTGAAGTCCCCGAGCATAATGTCTATAGGGGTACTGTTAAGTTCCTGGCGGATGTCCTTCCAGAATCGGGAGTTGTCGTTCTGGGGGTTGGGGGCATATATAGCTAGGATTTTGATGGGGATATTTGGTGGCCATTCTATTTCTATGAGGAGAGCGCGGCCCGGGATGATGTCCTTTACTGATCTGGGACAAGTTTTTATTATACTTTTGTTAATGATTATTGCTACTCCGCCGCGCGGGTGTGTTCTGGGTTGTAGGAGTGGAAGATTGACCACTCAGCACTATAAATATTGTTTAGGTGGTTTTGCTGTAGCTGGTCGGAGTGTGTTTCTGAGAGGCACATGATCCCAAATCTCTCCTGTTTCATTTTTCGTGTGATTGTTGTCCATTTGTACTTGGTAGTGGGGCTGTTGGCACCCTTGATGTTTAGAGCACCTATTTTTAAGCTAGGGGGGTGGTTTTGGGGGGTGGGGTCGCCACCCCTCAGACGGAGGACTTTATTTTTCTTTTTATTGGGGGGGTGTCCGTTTTCCAGGACTTGGCAGCCATCATTGGGCATTGGCAAAACGGGATAAGCTTCCTGCCCTCCGGGAGCCAAGGGCACAGGGTCATAAACCGGTTTAGAACATTCCGTGGGATTGGGCTTTGTGGTTGTGTAGTTTTCTGTGGCATTTAGGATGGTCCTCTCACGGGTTGCCGGCCCTTGTGAGAGTGTTGGTTGGGTGGATGGGTCAGTGCCGGGCTTTCCTGTTGCCCGTAGGCCCAGTATATTTGGGCCCAGCACTATGTCTAGAATGTTAGTTTCAAAATGGGTCAACTTTGCGCTTGCGCTGGGGCCGTGTTAACATGTACTATTGTGTATGCATGTGAGCTCGGGTGCGTGGGAATATAACAATATAGCAGTCAATTGGACAACTCCGGGAAGGTCTTACTCGTTTTCACAGTCCCGTGGTCAAGGCAAGTGGTATTCCCACGGCCTCTGCTGTACAGTTACAAATGTGACCTTTTCATATATGGGTCTTAGTCCCAGGGGTTTTGCCGCCAGGGACACCGCGGGATTCTTGGTTAGGAAGGGTTAGGGAGTTGCTTACCAGAGGGGTAAGTCTCCATATTGTAACTTGGTGGGACGAGGAAACTTCGAGGGAGTTTCTCGTGGTTCGACCGACCTAACTCCGTGATGGAGTCACCCGGGTGCCGAGGAACACTGGCTCCAAGTAGGCAGGTTCCGTTCAGGCGCACCCACCCTTCAGCACATTCGGCTCAGCCGTCTTCTGGTGACACCCTGAGGGGCCCAATGACGCGGCCAGGTGCTCGCCGTTGCCGGCGCTGTTTTGGCTTTGTTTTTTGTTTTTTGTTTTTTTTTAAAAAGATCTAAGTTCTTTCTCGCTCTCATTTATGTGATGTTTCGTGTCCTCCCGGGGGTAGTTTAATGACTTTGCGGTCGCCGGAATTTCGTTTTAACGCGTTAAGAGCTCTCAACGCGTTTCAACGCCTTATTGATCCATTCCAACCCTTTATTAATCTGTTCCAACACTTTGTTAGTCCGTTCCAACGCTCGATGCAAAAATCAAATTGTAAATACTCAACCACGCTGTAAATATCCCTGTTCACAAATGCATGGACGCACTGCCAGCCACGGCTGCAGCAACCATACACTCACATTTCCATACCCTGTACTTCCAAGCCACATGGGAGTCCCCCATACTCAGGCAAACACACGTTCCATGATCCATTGCCTTCACTTGCTTCACATCGATGACGTCTGCCTACTTGACAGTCAAGCCACTCTCACAGCAAACGACCCACTGTGGGAAGTCCCCCCATCAGATTGTACTGGGTTGTACCATCACCTAATCGAAAATGCCGGGAGTCCCTATCAGCTTTTTGGAAATGCTCAGTCGTGTGTAATACCGGGGCTACCTAGCATCTGGATTCTGACTTACATATTGATACCAAAAGACAATTTCACACATTAACTTAGAGGATTCCAACCCCTCATTCTCATCATCGCTGAGTTCCATGTCCTCCCCCTTCAAGTCCGTCCAGGTGTGGGAAGTTCCCCGTCAGATTGTACTGGGTTTTACCATCACATTAAAATACTTATCATTTTCTTCGAAATGCTGCTCAGTCGAGTGGAGTACCAGGGCTACCATAGGCATGTGATTGTTGGGAGCAAGGAGACCATTGGGAAGAGTGGAAGCGCGGGGCGCTAATGTCGGTTTTGGGTTCCTTTCCTCATCCTTGTCGGTTCGGGAGTTGCCATTTACTTTGGAACTTCGTCTCACCTGTCATCTCTCTTATCTCTGTGTTCCCCCCCCCCACTCATCCAATCAATGCTGGATATCCGTAATATGCGCAGCCATGTTTTTCTTGGCTGGCCCTCTGTTTTCTGCATCCTAATACGTGCTTCAATGCTTACTATTGCCAATCCAGGTTGAGCAATCTTGCACAATCAGCTCATCCGATCTTGGCGATCAAGCCTGCATTGCACCCTTTGGTGGGAGCCATATCTGTGTCTGCTATTTCGTCTCTTCAATTCTTGAGTCCGACACTGTGGGCCCATGCTCTGTTGCACCGTGCACGCTTCCATTCCAATAGTCAGGCTTGTACAATTGGACACGTTCTCACGCGTTTTGACATGTTCTTCACTCATTGATGCCAAGATTTTGGGCCAACCGACATGGAAGGACGCAGACCAGATGTGTTATCATGGCATTGCCCAATGCGCTGTTGCAGAGCCTGCACTGGTGCCTAACCACAAAGTGTGCCTACTACTATGCTCTTAACTTTCCTCCCCTTCCCATTTCCTTGCTAACTTTCTACTCCAGGAAATAATCAAACTTCCCAAAAGTGTCCAGAATTGGAAGACAATAGCTTCCTCCGCGGCTAAAAGGCGAACTCCCGTTGGTGAGGTACAAAGAGTGCTGGAACCCCGCGGGTCGGGTTTCACAGATGAGCAAACTATGTGTTCCCCACTGTTCACCCCACCATTCACCTCATCATTTGCTTTGCGATCTACCTGCCATATTTACCTTACTGATTATTGTCATCCTATCTTCGAAACCGACTTGCTCTTGGGACCTACGCTGGCCTGAGGGGTTATCCCTGCAAAGGTGTGTTCAAGCGCAAGGTTTAGCGCGAGGTTTTCTCTGCACCCTCAGTATAGCCTTGGGGTATTATTTTCTCCGACACTCGCAATGACAAGCGCCAGTGTATGCATGTATTACTATATACCAAATGAATATATCATGATTTACTATTAAAACAGGCAGGGTTACCTATCAATAACTTCCAGGGAACCCTGTCAGTATTTCCGGGGTACCCCATCAGGATGGCCCCGTCAGACTGTGCATATCTGATAGGAGGTCCCGGCACTCGAAATCTGATGGTTGGCCCCGTCAAATGGTAATGGGTGTCATATCCATCCCCGGCCATCGACTTCTGGTTCCTCCGATCCCTCCGGTCTAACTCCGCTCCTCCCTCACTAACCTCGGAGCCCCCGTATTCCACAATCCTCTCAGTACCCCTCGATGGTCACCACCCCCTCATTTCAATTTATTACCTACGCCTCCCTAAGTACGGAGCCCCGAAGACTTCCGGACAGCTCCGACGTCCGCTAGTGCACCCCCGCCTCCGCTGGGCAATACACTCGCCTGCCCTGCAGAGCCCACCTTCGGGCCTATCCCTCCTTTCCGTTTCTGGGTTATTGCCTGCCTTTCCGCTAACCCCGCTAACCGACTCGTCGGTAATATTCAGTCGGCTAATGTCTAAACCCCGTTAGCTCCGCTCCGTTCGGCTCTGCCAATTGCGGAACCGTCTCCGCTGTAACCATATTTATATCCCACTTGTACATAGGTTACACCCCAGTAGTAAAAAATCAACTAGAGTTACTGTCAGGGCACACCCGCCTGACCTGGGCCCACCCGGGCCCACCCGGCCACACCACACCCGCTCCCCGCTGTCTATCCCCCTCCCCCTCCTTCCTCCCTCTCCTCCCCCCTCTTTTCCCTTTTCTTTCCCCTTTCTTTATTTCATTCTTCTCATCTTCCTCTTCCTGTTTACTTCTTTCTATCTACATGGACCACCTTCCCTTGTATCGATGTACTATTGACCCGTCCGGCCCACACACCCCGGATGGCTTCCCGCTGTGCCCAGCACGCGTGCATGTAGCGGACGCTCTCGGGATCCCCCACGGGGACACCCGGATGCCTGCGGCTGCCTCCGAGGATGACGTGGCACCTGTCATGTGACTCAAGCCGCATGTACATAAATGTACCTGAAGTGGGAACCGAAGAAGTAACCTTCTTCTCACATTCTCCACTTCAGGTAAGTAGTATAGTTTTCCTCTTTAATGATAATAACACATTCTCCACTTCAGTCTGAGTGGCCAGGGACCACTGTCCCGGATCGGGCCCGCCAGTACGCACGCCCGCTCCACACCCCGTGACGGCCTCAGTGCCGGGCATTACCCCCGGGCCCTCTCGACCCCGGACGCGTCCCTGACACTGGGGCTGTGCATGGGGACGACGTGGCAACTCTCATGTGACCTAAGCACCATGTATATAAACATACCTGGGGTGGGAACCAGAGAAGCAGTCTTCTTCTCACCATTCCCACTTCAGGGACATTTGCCTGCACCGGACCTGTTGCCATATGCGCCTGCTTCATACCCCACCAGGCCCTCAGCACTGGGTGATATACCTGGACGCTCTCGACCCCGGACCGGTCCCTGACAGCAGAAGAAGACTTTAACCTCATTCCCCCCCCACCTCTCGCCATGGTGACACAAGAACAATATGACGACCTGCTGGCCCGGTTCCAGAAACTACAGACCATTGTAGAGAGCCGAACCCAGGACCAGCCCACTCATGCACCCAGACCCAAGCCACTGAAGGTCACCCCCCCACCCCCTTCTCCGGAGCCAGTGGGGACCTTGACCGCTTCAGGGCCGAATGCGGGATCTACCTCTACGTCCGCATGGATGAGTTCCCTGACACCCTCTCCCAGGTCCTCTTTGTGCTGTCCTACATGAAAGGAGGGACTGCAGGGGCATGGGCAACACAACGCACCATGGCACTGCTGGCAGCAAGCTCTCCCACACCCACCATGGATGAGTTCGATTCAGAACTTGACACCATGTTCCAAGACCTGAACCGGGGAGCTACAGCCTGGCAGAAGCTAGCAACCATCCGGCAGGGGGGTGAGCCCGTGGACAGGGTCATCCAAGAGTTCGAGGTACTGGGACCCATCTCGTGGCTAAGCGACATGGGGCTAGTTGACCACTTTGAGCAAGTGATCAACCCCTGGCTCCGTGAGAGCATCTACCAGCTCTGCCCCATGCCCACCACCTGGGCCGAATGGAAGCACGAGGCCACCCTCCTCGACAGCCAGTGGCAGCGCTTCCAGGGGATGCAACCATGGACGCCCGCACCTGAACCCCCTCTCCCACCAACACCATCTGTAACCCCTGCAGCCCGCCCCAAGGCAGGGATGAGTTCGCACTGCAGAGCCCACCAGATCCAACACTTGCACCCTGAAGACCTTCAAGCGCTGATGAAGGGGCTGAAGGGCCAAGCAACGAAAGGATCAGAGACAAGGGAAAAAGGGGTAAAGCCAGACCCAAGAGAACACTCAGGGGACCATCCCGCGAAAGATGCACACCGGCCGGTTACAGAGAGTGGCCTGTGCAGACGCAGCGACACATGTAAATCGTCACCAGCACCAAAGCTCCACCGAGTCATTGCAAAGAAAAGGAGGAATGGCGCACCCTCAGCCCACAAAGATGAGAAGGCCATGGAGGGGGCCCCAGAAGTAGCAGTATCCCCACCCACCATCTATGTCCTCTCCAAATGCTGTAACGGGTCTATCCAACTAGACTCGTGATGGGAAAGAGGGGGGGATAAGGATCTCACTACAAGTCAGGTCTGAAGTGGGTGTCATATCCATACAATCCCGACCTCTGTTCCGGGCTCCCGGAACTCTGAACCTGACTTCCAGAGTCCTACTTCCCTTCTGCCACCTCCTCTGTAAGGGATTAACCTTACTTCACTATAATTCCAATTATAGTGATATTTATATTATGTTGCATCGCTATAATTCCCATTATAGTGATGTGGTTATTTCTTTATTTATTTGTGCCGAGATATGTAATTTACATATATATACCTCGGAGTAGTTGTAAAGGCCCGGTAGCCTTTTACCTCTACCCCGTTGAATATACAGCACATTTAAGCTTATATTTAGACGGACTAACTAAGGCCTGGGGCGAACGGGGGAACGGAACGTTACCGTCCCCAAATAAGTAAGCAACCTTTCATCCTCCTTGCCAACTTCCAAGAGGTTATCCCACCTCCAGCTCCAACACCACCTTCGGTCTGACTCCGGAACATTCCAGGCCCGACCTCATCCTTGACACCTTCCAGATGAGCACGCAACACCTATGCTCCCAACTCCAGACCTCCGCTCCGGAATCCCGTTTGCATCTCCGTCTCCGGAACCTCCGGTCTTAGCTCCAACCTTGGACTTTGACCCCACCTCCGCTTATACCCATTGTATTGGTTAGCTCATTCCATTTAATTACGTTTGCCAATATTCCAGAGTTTAACTTCCGAGTTCGGACTTTCCGGACTTACTCCGGACCTTGCAACTATTGCATTGTCCATTTCAATTCCGCTATTCTCCCTCATTCCTATTTGGGCTGCTGCTTCCTTCTATTCAGTCAGCTAGCCATTCCTGACTCCCATCCTCCTTCCTTCCTCCTTGGGCCTTGGCCCTTCATTCCTCCTTTGAGAAACACCATTGAGTCAAACCCTTGACCCTTGGTGTTGTTCCTCTTTCCATCTCCCTTTGTCTCCTTTCGTCCTACCCTTGTTCCTTTTGATTCCAGACCCCTCCTTATATACAATGTACCTAGTAACTTGTAACCTCAGTCTGAAATCGACCTGAATTCCCCCCAAGAGACTTTCCTTTGCCAGATCCGAAATTAGGGACCCCTAGGACAACCAGCAATGGCACAGCACTCTGCCTGAGTCACTGAGGCCGAGGTCCTTCCACACTAAGTCTCCGATTCCACTCCGGAGTCGTCTGAATCCACCCATTCTAACAGTGGGGTATATTGGTCCAGTCGAGTCTGGTGCTGATACTCTCTACCAAACTGTACAGCGGGTCACGGAAGAGTCCGATAAAACAAATAAGGAAAGAGCATCACATGACGATAAGGAAGTGGAAACATCGGGCTCTAGACACCGGAAATGGAATCAGAAAAATAAGGAAAAATAGGAAAGTGTGTAAGGAGTGTGAGGGGATATAGGCTACATGTGATGGATGTGAGGTGCTTGCTGAGGATAGTAGAATCGTGGGATTTGGCTCATTTATGGTACACTGGCAAATCCCTGTGACAACGCTCCCTGAGATCTCTGAACCTTGCTGTGAAGCTGACCACCCTCACCTCCCTCGCCTCTGTGTCCATGTCGGCCCTCCTAGACTTGGGGGCCACTGGGAACTTCGTAAGCCCCGAGTTCATCCAGAAGCACAGGCTCGAAACCACCCCGCTCCCCCAGCCCATCCCTGTCTGTAACATCGATGGGACCCCAAACGAGAATGGAGCCATAACAGAGGAACTAGAAGCCCTCCTGACGTTTGGACAGCATACGGAACGGGCCCGCTTCGTGGTCGCAAACCTTGGGTGACAATCCCTCATCATAGGGCATTCGTGGCTGCTGCACCACAACCCGGAGGTGGACTGGGTACGACAAAAGATCACCATGTCCCGCTGCCCATCCTCATGCTGGCTGCCACGAGCACGAGATGACCAAGACCCCATGCTAGAGCCTGGAGATGGGATTTATGCCGCGATCATCCCCCCAGAGTGGGGACACGAGCTAAGGGCGACTACTACCCCCTCCCAGCAGATGGCCCAAGAGGCCCACAACCCGGAGGTGGAACCCGCACCGTTTGAAGCACTGGTACCAGAGCAGTACCAAGACTTCTGGGACGTGTTTTCGAAAGAGGCCTTCGACCAGCTGCCTCCCCGGAAACCTTGGGACCACACCATTGATTTGGTACCGGATGCTAAGCTCCCCAGGGGGAGGACCTTCCCACTCTCACGGCCGGAGCAGAAGGAGTTGGACGAGTTTCTGCGCAAAAACCTGCAGAATGGGTGCATACGACTGTCCAGGTCTCCAATGGGGGGCCCAGTCTTCTTTGTCAAGAAGAAGGACGGGTCACTGCGCCTGGTCCAAGACTACCGGAAGCTGAATGAGATCACAGTGAAGAACTTGTATCTGCTCCCACTCATCTCGGACGTCCTTGCCCACCTCTGCAGTGCTAAGTACTTCTCTGCACTAGACCTGCACTGGGGGTTCAACAATGTCCGGATCAAGGATGGTGACGAGTGGAAGGCCGCGTTCGTGACCAACCGAGGGCTGTTCGAGCCCCTGGTGATGTTCTTTGGGTTGTGCAACTTGCCCGCGACTTTCCAAACCATGATGAATGACATCCTTCGGGATTTCATTGACCGAGAGGTTGTCATCTGTTACATGGATGACATCCTCATCTTCACTGCTACCCTGGAGGAGCACCAGAGGGTAGTATGAGAAGTCCTGGAGATGCTGCGGAGGAGGAAACTCTTCCTGAAGCCCGAGAAATGTAAGTTCGAGCGGTGAAGGAGAGAACGAAGGAAGGTCAGTTGGGAGGTTCAAACGAGACCACCACCAAGCTGTTCCCTGGTTCTTTAGTTAGGATGGGGAAGTGCACTAGTGTTATTTATTGTAAATATAGTACCAATCCGAGTGTTTTGGCTAATTCTATTTTTATGGGTTAGTTTTAAAGTTCCTGGGAATTGACTTACAGATAAACCGAGCCCTGCGGAGCTGTTTCTTTATTGAAATTTCTTAATTTGTCTAGGTGTAATTCTGTGTAGCGTTGTTTAATTTGGATTTAAACTTGAATTTAATCTTCTACTTGGTGAAGTTTCAAAGATTCTATTCAGTTAATGAATTTGGATTGTGTCTGGAGTGTCCCTTGGGTTTGTTTTATTTTTGTCTTATTTTATTGCTTGTTTTAACAGTAGCAAGATAACTGTTTTGTGTTTACACTTTGAAATCTGGAGTGTTAATGTTACGGGGATGGGGGAAATTCCCCATTCCTCGATCCGTTCTTATAGTGGGATGAGTGAGGTCATATCTGGTCTGTACCATAACAGGATATGTAATCGATGAGTGATCCCAGTCTTGCCTGGGGGTGGATGATCGAGTTCCCATCGATCGCGATTGGTGATGTAGTGAGCTATTAAGGGTTTGATGGTAGGTAGTCGGAGATGCCAGGACGGATGGGTCAGCCACGGGTACTTGGCGCTCCTCAAGGGAGTGTACCGTGTGCGAGGTCGCGACTTGTGAGATGGGTGAGAACTTCATATAGTTGCCATCGGGTACTTGGCGTTCGCAGTGCGAACGTGCCAGTAGCGGGTTGATATCATAAGCGTGCAATGAGGATTGACTAGCAGGGCCTTCGGTGACTTGGCGTTCCCAGAGGGAACGTACCGTTGGCGGGGAGACATGATGACTGGCGAAGGAGGGAACAGACGGTGGATGGGCGGCGACTTGGCGTTCGCGTAGCGAACGTGCCGGCATCACGGGAAGGTGGGCCTCAAGGTATTCACGATCTCCATGATCGTGAGGTGACGTCGTATGTTGAGTACTGGGGGGAGAGCGGGGTGATGAAGACCCATAGGGTACAGATTCAATAGGACGATACACATGTCGAGAGTCTTCGACTCTCGACCTCGAGTTCTCGCGGCGAGGGCCATTAGAGGACTCGATATAACCAGACTTATAAGACATTTTGAGAGTTGTACAGTCACACGGGTTCAGTTGAGTCACAGGGAGGGTTGTTACAGAAGACGGTACACGAGACAGTTGTAGAGCAGTTGTTAGTTAGCGGGAACCGCCTTCGGCGGTTTCCGTACAAGATGCGTGACTATCTACAAATGGTAAGGTCGCGGGAAATCCCACGAAACACAAACAACCTCGGCCAGCACCAAAACCCCAATGGGGAAAGCTTTGCACGAGGGGGGGGAAAGGGGTAGAACGGGTAAGGAGGATAGGGTATCGGGATAGAGGACGGAAGGGAGAAAGAGGAGAGGAGCGATAGAGAGGGGAAGTCTTTGACCATGTGACGGATATGGTCGTTGGAGACTCCGTATCTGTAACAGTTAACCAGCTCTCCTGTTGAAATATCTACTTAATATTTCTCTCCTTAATTGCTGCCTTTTACTACAGTGGCAATCTTAACTGTATATCACTTTTTCGCACTGGAGTGACAACCAGAAATGCTTGAGAAAAATAATACTCTATTTTCTTACTTCTCTGAGGGGGGCGAAAAGTCGCAGAAAGGGTCTCCCTTTTATACTCCTTGGGTCGCCTTCCTTTTTCACGCTCTACCTTCTATTTACAGGATTTATTTACAGTGTATTTTTCTCAAACTGAATAAAAAATGAAATTCTCATGCTATAGTTCTACTGTGCTTTTGCTGCACTGAACTGCGGTTCTACTGTGGTCAGACTGCGCCTAGAATCCTTATTGTCCTCCCTCGCCTAAGCTATTTTAATGGTTAATTAGAACTTGGCTGCGCTGCATTTGCTGCAGTTACCTATTTCAAATTCCCTATATATACCATTAAATTTGCTATGACTCGATGATTCTGAATTCAAACTTTGCATTACTATGCATGCGGCTGTGCTGAGACCTTCAGCTGATTTATTCCATTTTTATTTAGTGACATTTAGTTAAAATGAGACTGAAATGGTAAATGAGTGAATTATTCAGGTTTAAAACTCATTAGAATATCGTTCCCTAAAATTCCCACCATGGTCCGTCGTAGTTTAGTGGTTTTCGTGAATTTCGTTCATATTCCCTGATTCCCCTTTGTATTATCACATCCTAATCCTCCATATGTATTGTTCGTTGTTATAGTAGGTCGTCCTTGAAGATATCATATTTTTATGTATTTTATTTAGGACTCTGGACCTCTTGAAGCTGTTTTCCCGCGCGTTTTCAGGTTTCTAACTTCATGTCCCTATAT
This sequence comes from Cantharellus anzutake, assembly GCF_015039405.1. Classification (NCBI taxonomy): domain Eukaryota; kingdom Fungi; phylum Basidiomycota; class Agaricomycetes; order Cantharellales; family Hydnaceae; genus Cantharellus; species Cantharellus anzutake. The sequence continues at coordinate 235,022 of NW_024066965.1, forward strand.
CTCATTCATTTCTGGATTTTTTCTCACGTTCTTGGTATCATAAATTTTCATTTATTCCCACCTTTCCAATGGTACTAAGGTTGTGTCCTATTTCCTGGTATTCGTTGAGTTAGCAAAAGTTCATGCACACATTCGGTAATCACATGCATCGTTCCCATAGTCGTTCGTATGCGGGTGCCGTTTCCATTTAATTGTTCGGGATTTATGATATGCGCGGGTTTTTATTTCTTTCATATGGGCTTCTGTGATTTATTTCAGATTTTTCCCTCATGATCTAAGGTTGTTTTGCACTTTCCGTGCTTTGTTTTGACCGGGCTCTTCCTTATTTGGACGGAAATTGGTCTTCGCGATCTGCCGAAGTGCGGATCTCGGTTCCGATGGCCAGTTCCCTGCGCATTGCCACCCTCACGTGTCATTACACATGATGCGGATTTCTATATTCCTGTCATGGGTATAACTTCACAACGGCTGGACCGTTTGGGCTGAAAATTTGCATAACTATAGTTCCCCATTTTTCATAATTTCCGTGTAAATTTCGTTGTATGTTTTAATTATGGATCCTACGCAAACATCGTCTTTTCCCTGAGCTCGGACTTTTGATGTCGCTATTCCCATTATTGGATATCTCATTAATGCATGATCCTTTTATTATGAAAATTTGGGAGAATTAAGGTTAGATCCCTTCCTTTCTAATGGCCTATCAAGCTTGTCTCGGTCGTTACTGGTTAATTTTCGCGCTTGCCTTTTAGATATTGTCCTCGTTTTGCAGGAGTTTTAGTCATATCTCCGTCATTTATGGGTAGTTTCCCCTGTAATTACTCTCATTGGGTCCGTTTGGGGGACATCTACATTTCCTATTATAAACACGACTTTGAATTTTGCATTAGTTCCTGAGGAATCCTTGTTCCGTGGTACTTCCATCCTTGGCTACGTGTGCAGTTTCCGTGGAGGTTCTCTGATTGTTTTTATAGTCAAATCTTGGTCGATTGTCCTAATTCTTGTTTTAATATTTGCTATAAATTCCCCCGGGAATTCCGTCTCGTTGATGGTAAGCTTGAAGTATTTTTGCTATTTTTCTTTCTTTCGATTTATCACGTATAGTCATAATAATTCGTAAAGATTCGTAAAAATTCGTAAAAATTCGTGTCCTTCTGTTTTCTCATATCTACTTGTCGTATGAGGTTTTGTGATTTATCTCGCATATTTCCATAGTGTGACCGTTATTTCTCCTACAGCGGACATGGATCGAGTACTTGGGGCTTGTCATTTCTGAAGGTAGCGTGGCAATGGACCCTGTAAAGGTCCGTGGAGTTCTCGACTGGTCGGTTCTGACCAAGGTGAAGGAGGTGCAGTCCTTACTAGGGTTTGTGAACTTCTATCGCCGGTTCATCAAGGACTTCTCAGAGAAGGCATGCCCGCTCCACGCACTCACCTGGAAGACCAAGGTTTGGAGCTGGGGCCCGGACGGAGATCTGGCCTTCCATGCTCTGAAGGAAGCTGTCACCACTGCCCCTGTCCTCTCCTTCCCCACCGGTTCTGGACGCTTCAGGCTTAAGTGTGACGCCTCCAATTTTGCGACTGGTGCGGTCCTCTCCCAACTCCAGTTGGACGGAGAGTTCCACCTGGTAGCGTTCATGTCCAAAAGCTTCACGGACATAGAACGCAACTATGAAATATACAACAAGGAGATGCTTGCGATCGTCCGAGCTCTTGAAGAATGGAGACACTTCCTGGAGGGCGCCCAAGAGAAGGTCGAGGTTTACACAGATCACCGCAACCTGGGGTATTTCCGGATGGCCCAGAGGCTGAACCGGCACCAAGCACAATGGTCCCTCTTCCTCTCCCGCTTCTACTTCACCCTCGTCCACCACCCAGGGAAACTCATGGGGAAACCTGATGCACTCTCCTGCTGTTCGGACCACCCGAGAGGGAAGGATGACAATGAAGGGCTGATGCTCCTTCAACCAGCCTGGTTTGAAGCCCGGGGGATGGAGGCGATCTCAGTGGAGGGCGAAGAGGCAGGTATACTGGAGAGGATACGTGGGGCAAAGGACCAGGATGAGAGAGTGGTGAAAGCTATGCGAGAACTAGGAGAGGGGACACTTAGGTCGGACAAATGGGAGAAGCAAGGAGAGCTGGTTCTCTACTGGGGGAGGGTGTACGTCCCAAAGGACCCTCAACTCCGCCATGATCTGGTACGGCTACACCACAATGCATGGGCGATGGGGCACCCAGGGCGATGGAAAACCCTGGAGCTCGTCTCCCATGACTACTGGTGGCCCTGGATGGCAGAGTACATCGGGTGATACGTACACGGGTGCAACACCTGCAACTGTGTCAAGCCCTTCCCCACATGCAAAGTTGGAAAGTGTTAGGGGACGACTCCCGGGTCCCCATGACCCTCCCCTATGGTCCACAGCCCTGAGGTGTAACCAGCCCTATCCAGGGCACAACCTACTGTGGGTAAGAAGATGAGAAGGAAGCTAACTTCTCATCTTCCCACAGTGGCCACCATATCAGGAAAACTTCCGGGGATACCCGGAAGTCACATGAAGGAGTAGGAACCGGGCCCGGAGCATGCGGCGTGCGGAGCGTGCACGCATGCGGGAAGCGCAGCAGGTGGAAGCGGGTCCGGGTCCGGGCTAGTCAGGGTGTGTGCCCTGACAGAAAGCTCACCCCAAACAAGATCCCTACCCACCGCTGGCAGGTGATCTCAGTAGACATGGTGGGAGAACTCCCGGAGTCAAAGGGCTACAATGCCATCCTAGTCATAGTGGACCGCCTGTCCAAACGTATCCACATGATCCCCACCACGACATCAGTGGACTCAGCTGGTATCGCGCGGCTCTTCCTGGACCATGTCTGGAAACACCACGGGCTCCCAGAAGAAATCCTCAGCGACAGAGGGAGCGCCTTTGTCTCCCGCTTCTCAAGAGAACTCGCAGACCTCCTAGGAGTGAAGCTGACCCCCTCGACACCCTACCACCCCCAGACGGATGGACAGACAGAGCGAGTTAACCAGGAGATCGAGGCCTACCTCTGGGTATTCGTCAACCACCGCCAGGACGACTGGGCGGACTGGCTCCCCTTGGCAGAGTTTGCCCACAACAACCACATTGTCAGGGGACAGACCCCGGGTCCCCATGACCCCTCTCTATGGCCCACAGTCTAACCTGTGAACAGCCCTACTGTGGGTAAGAAAGTGAGAAGAAGGTTAACTTCTCACTTTCCCACAGTGGCCCAATATGGCGAAAACTTCCGGGGATACCCGGAAGTCACATGAGAAGTGGGAACCGGGCCCGGAGCATGCGGCGCGTGGGGTGGAGCATGCATGCGGGTCCGGGCGCGGGTCCAGATGCGGGTCCGGGTCCGGGCTAGTCAGGGTGTGTGCCCTGACACACGTCCACTCCTCCACCCGCCAGACCCCCTTCGAACTCGACACCAGGCAGCACCCCAGGATGGGGACAGAACCCACACGCACGTCTGAAGTGGAAGCTGCAGACGCCTTCTCATCTAGGATGATGAAAATGCAGGAAGAGGCAAAAGCAGTGCTGGAACACGCAGCGGACAAGATGGCCTGCTATTATGACCGAGACTGTGAGGCAGCCCCAAAGTACCAAGAGGGTGACCAGGTCTGGCTTAGCGCCCAGAATTACACAACAGACCAGCCGACCAAGAAGTTGGACCACAAATGGCTAGGCCCCTTCAAGATTATTAAAGTCGTCTCCCCAGCCGCCATTAAACTCCAACTCACCGCACGACAAAAGTGTCAGGGACAGCTCCAGGAGCGGCGGGGTCCCGGCGTGCGGGGCTTGATGGGATGAATAGCGGCTGTGCGTAGTGGCGATCCCGTTGCAGGGTGAGCGTCCCTGACCACTTAGTCTGAAGTGGGAATATGAGAAGAAGGCTACTTCTTCGGTTCCCACCCCAGCTGTTATTATATACATGCAGGATTGGTCACGTGGGGTGTGCCATGTCACCCTTGCACACAGCCGTGGTTCTCTGGGTGCCTCTGCAGGAGATCCTGAGAGGGCCTGCTGTGGGTGCGGGGCAAGTGCGGCGGTGGTAGCGGCGATGTAGGGATGGTAAGATACAGGAGGGGAAATGGGCATGTGTGCCGGTGGTACATTGAACAGCAGGAAAGGTGGTCCATGTAAGAGAGAGAGAAGGAAAGAAAGAAAGAAAGGAGAAAGGAAGCGGTGCGGAGCGGGGAAGCGGAGCGGGGGTCAGGCAGGGCGTGGCAGGGCATGCCCTGACAAAAAGGGAGTCCACCCAGTTGTGTCCGTGACGAACATCAGACTGCACCACCCAGATGAGATTGCAGAATGACCTCCCGACCCCTGCCCAGGTCCAGAACTCATAGATGGAAAGGAGGAATATGAGGTGGAGAAAATATTGGACTCCAAGTGGTTATGCTGGAGACTCTGGTATTTGGTAAAGTTCACCAGCTGGCCGGACTCAGAAAATGAATGGCTCCCCTGCAACCAACTAACCCACGCCCCTGACCGAATTAAGGAATTCCACCAGACACACCCCCACACCCCAGGGAGGGAAAGGGAAAACCCTCTGGCCGCTTCGAGGCGAAGCAGCTTAAGGGGGGGGGGGTGATGTCAGGGCACACCCGCCTCACCTGGCTCCACCTGGCTCCACTCCACCCGCTACCCCCTTCCCCCCCTTCCTATTTCCCCCTCCCTCCACTTTCCCCTCTTCCTATTTCTTCCCTGTCTCATTCTCTGTTCTTTCTATTTCTATTTACATGGACGACTTTCCTTGATCGATGTACTACTGACCCACCCAGCCCCGGATGCTCTGGATGACCCCCAGGTACACCCAGCATGCGTGCCTGCAGCAGATCCCTTCGGGATCCCCCATGGGGATACCTGGGTGGCTGGGGCTGTGCATGGGGGCGATGTGGCAACTCTCATGTGACCTAAGCACCATGTATATAAACATACCTGGGGTGGGAACCAGAGAAGCAGTCCTCTTCTCACCATTCCCACTTCAGGGACATTTGCCTGCACCGGACCCGTTGCCGTATGTGCCCGCTTCATACCCCACTGGGCCCTCAGCGCCGGGCGATATACCCGGATGCTCTCGACCCCAGACTGGTCCCTGACATTCGCGTCTCTGTCTCCAGAACCTCTGGTCTTAGCTCCAACCTTGGACTTTGACCCCACCTCTGCTTATACCCATTGTATTGGTTAGCTCATTCCATTTAATTGCCTTTGCCAATATTCCGGAGTTTAACTTCCGAGTTCGGACTTTCCGGACTTATGTCGGACCTTGCAACTATTGCATTGCTCCATTCAATTCCGCTATTCTCCCTCATTCCTATTTGGGCTGCTGCTTCCTTTCTATTCAGTCAGTCAGCCATTCCCTGCTCCCATCCTCCTTCCTTCCTCCTTGGGCCTTGGCCCTTCACTCCTCCTTTGGGAAACACCATTGAGTCAAACCCTTGACCCTCGGTGTTGTTCCTCCTTCCAGCTCCCTTTGTCTGCTTTCAGAGTACCCTTGCTCCTTTTGATTCCGGACCCCTCCTTATATACAATGTACATAGTAACTTGTAACCTCAGTCCGAAATTGACCTGAAATGCCCCCTAGAGACTTCCCCTCTGCTAGATCCGAAATCAGGGACCCCCAGGACAACCAGCAATGGCACAGCGCTCTGCCTGAGTTGCTGAGGCTGAGGTCCTTCCATGCTAAGTCTCCGATTCCACTCCAGAGTTGTCTGAATCCGCACGATCTAACACCAGTGTTGTTTAATCGAAGATATTAAACTTGTTTAATAATGTTTGGTCTTAATTGACTTTAATTGGTAGTTTAAACTAGTTTGAGACTGAAGTCGACAAAAGTGAACAGGCATTGGTGGATTACAGAAATGATTATGTAAATTGTATTGAACTTCCTAATCAGGCAACTGATTGGTGATACCCCAACTCGCTGCCACACCTTCCGCCATGGCTACTACTCCACCCTGAATAGCAGCATTATGAGCCTCCAGGTCCATGTCAGGGCACACCCGCCTGACCCGGCTCCACCCGGCCCAACCTGACCCGGTACCCCGCCGGTCCACCCCTCCTTACCTCCTCCCCCTTTCCCTTCTTCCCCCTCATCCTCCCCTCCTCAGTTTCTCCTTATCTTACTTCTCCTTTATTCTCTCTTTATTCTACACGGACGACTTTCTCTGTATCAATGTACAACTGACCCATCTGCAGCGTGCCCACCATGTACCTGGCCCGGGCACCTCGGGCGACTTCCCGCTGTGCCCAGCACGCGCGCCTGCACCGGATACCCTTGGGATCTCCCACGGAGACACCCGGGTGGTTACGGCTGTGTGCGAGGGTGACGTGGCACCCGTCATGTGATCCAAGCCGCATGTATATAAACGAACCTGAAGTGGGAACCGAAGAAGTAGCCTTCTTCTCAACTTTCCACTTCAGGTAAGTAGTACAATATTTCTCCTTTAATAATAATAACAACTTTCCACTTCAGTCTAAGTGGCCAGGGACCGCTGTCCCACATCGGGCCTGTCAGTACGCACGCCCGATCCGCCCCCCGCCAGGCTCTCGGTCCCGGACGTTATACCCGGACCCCCTCGACCCCGGACGAGTCCCTGACAGTCCAACATCTGAGTCTGAGCCCTAGTGCTAGCTTTGCCCTCAACCCAGAACACCTTCCAGGCTCTCTCTACTGTGTAGTCAAAAAGATCTTCAAGGGGCCGCTTTTGGCAAGAATCTGTGGAATGCTGCTACACAGAAATTGCCATTATATTTTCTGCAAAACAACTAGCAAGTATGATTCCTACATACCCAGCCTTCAATTTGAGCTGCTGACAACATTGTCTCTTCATCACCACTGTTGCAATCTTGCAGATCAGTGACCAACTGCCTTTGGAATGCATTAAACGATGCCTTTCTGGTGTCCCATCTTCATCGATGACCTCTTCCTCATCATTTGGTCCCTGTCAGGGTACCAAGCTGCTTGGACTCTAAGTCAAGGGATCCTGAGCCTTCGCTGGAGCTGAGGCTGAGGGGGACAGGGTCAGTCTCAATGGGGGAACCTGGCAGAGCAGATTGTGATGGGGATTCCAGCTGAGCAGCAAGGGGAAGTGAGAGAAGAAAGTTATCTTCCTCACTCACTACCCAGGGGATGATAAAGTCAGTATGCCTGGCAAAGCGGGGCCGCTCTACAGAAGGAAATATAACAAATGCCCATGCCAGTCTGGGGATAATGATCAGGCTGTGTGGGTAATGCCAGTCTGGGGCAAGTGTGTCATCAGTTGTGTGTAAGCAGTCCAGACTTAACTGGGCTGTACTCTGACAGTCCCTCTCCTAAGCCATCCAGTGCTTCTTCACCTAATCTATTTTGTGATTGGGCAATGTCCTCTTCAGTTGCCATCACTCCATGTGTGCGCTTGATCCATTTGATACGGGATCCATCCATTGCTCTCTTAGACATCAAGTCAATCTTGATTACTGTCTTCTTCATCTTCTCCACTGATAGGCGGCTTCGCTTTTTTGACTTGATGAGCCCACAGTGACTCCACAGCCACTCTGAATCTGCAGCATTACAGACAAAGCTAAGCACAGTGTCTGCAAGTCTCCAAAGTGGGGATGTTTTACTCAAAAGAGCCCAGATATCCTTAGGATCTTGTTTCTGTGGGATAGTTCTAGTTGAGATCAGGGTGACGTACAAAGTAAGATTGTTATGACTCACTGGTGCATATTTATTCATCACCTCTTCTGAAGACCACACATCTCCTGCATACTTGTCATATCCATCCCCGGCCATCGACTTCCGGTTCCTCCGATCCCTCCGGTCTAACTCTGCTCCTCCCTCACTAACCTTGGAGCCCCCGTATTCCGCAATCCTCTCGGTACCCCTCGATGGTCACCACCCCCTCATTTCAATTTATTACCTACGCCTCCCTAAGTACGGAGCCCCGAAGACTTCCGGACAGCTCCGACGTCTGCTAGCGCACCCCCACCTCCGCTGGGCAATACACTTGCCTGCCCTGCAGAGCCCACCTTCGGGCCTATCCCTCCTGTCCGTTTCTGGGTTATCGCCTGCCTTTCCGCTAACCCCACGAACCGACTCATCGGTAATATTCAGTCAGCTAATGTCTAAACCCCGTTAGCTCCGCTCCGTTCGGCTCCGCCAATTGCGGAACCGTCTCCGCTGTAACCATATATATATCCCACTTGTACATAGGTTACACCCCAGTAGTAAAATCAACTAGAGTTACCCCCCCTTCGGTTCTGATTGCCAGTCAGTAAGTTAGGGCACGGATGTGTCACTAGGCACAGCGCTCTTGGCAGAAGTCACTGAGGCCAAAGCCCTCCACTATGGCGACACTCCCTCATCTCGAATCTGGTCTCTGACAATACTGACCTTTGTGTTGCAGATATTTCACAAGCTCTGGGCCTACTAGGTCAACTGCACTATCTGATTTGGTGATCTGCTTGTACATCCTCTCAGCCATGGTGATGATAATGAATGGTGGCAGCATAGATGCGAAAAGTTGGGGGTCTATGAATGGATTCAGAATAAGGCCAAGTATGAATAGTTCCTGGTCAAGTTTAGACCAGTGCTTTTCCAAGCTGTTGATTATCTCTTTAACAGTGTTATGTTCAGCTGGATTGGACTTCAGAAGCGTAGTGTAGTGGTGATAGAGTCAAGCAAATAGGAGGATAACTTGGTCTGTCCATGTTTCTGAACTCTGTAAAATATTAATCCCTATTGCTAATGGCTCCAAATTGTTAGAACTGGGTGAGGGCAGATGATTCTGGAGGGGAACCGGAGACTTAGCAAGGAGGGACCTTGGCCTCAGCAACTCATGCAGAGCGCTGTGCCATTGCTGTTTGTCCATTTGGTCCTTAATTTCAGAGGCATTGAGCAGGAAGTCTCTAGGGGGCATTTCAGGTCGATTTTAGACTAAGGGCCTAAAACGAGTATGTACAAGTGCCGGTATATAATGGAGAGGGCAAAAGCATGAGGAAACAAAGAGGGTCTGAATCAGAACAAAGGGGACAAAGGGAAGATGAAAGCGGAGCGGTACCAAAGGTCATAGGTCAGAACTTGTGGTACATCTGAAAGGAGATAGGGAGGGCGAAGCCCAGAGGGGCAGGAAGATGAGGTGAAGTGGGGATGATGACTAACTGGCTAGAATGGGAAGAAGCAGCAGTCCAAATAAGGATGAGGGGAAAGCATGAAAGATACATTACAAACAGCAAAAGTGCCAAGTATGATCTGTGGAGCTCGGAGGTTGCAGAGCTTACGGAGGTTACGGAGGTGGGGTTGAAAGTCCAAGGAATGTTGGCAATGGTGTTTACGTAGTATGAGGTCACCAATGCAATGGACTTAAGCCAAGGTGGAGTCAAAGTCCGAGGTCAGAACTATGATGGAATCTCAGAGCGAAGGTATGAGCGGTGTCTGAGTACAGGGTACAGGACAGTGGCAGAAGGTCGTAACTTGCCAGAGGTTTGGCAGAAGAGGGTCAGAGGGAGGAGAGAGAAGAGAGGAGTGGGGAGAGGAGTGGAGGAGAGGAAAGGTGTCAGGTCTGAAGGTGAGTATCGGAGTGGATGGAAGTAGGGTAAGAGAGTGATGGAAGGGTGGAGGTGTCGTGAGGAGTAAGAGGAGGAGTAAGAGGAGGGGGGTGGCGAGAGGAGTGATGTTTGGTCCAAGGTGAGTATCGGAGTGGATGGAGATAGGGTAGGACTCCGGAGGTGGTGAAGATGGGGGTCCAGGAGTCGGATCGGGATCGGGTATGTATGGATATGACACAAATGGGCAACAACACTACTTGATGTGAGTTATTCCCTGTTATATACTAACTGGATTACTCACCATTCCAGATTCTTCCAGAATGTCTCATTCCTAATGATATCTTCTGCTATGCTGTGTGCCTTCGCAACCTGGTCATGCTTGTTCCCTCCAGTGATTAGCAGATCCTGATTGGATCCATCATGCCAAGCATGCTTTGTTGCCAAAGTTTGTAATGGCAGCTTTAGCTTGAGGAGTCTCATTAGTGCAAGAGAATGAGAACCCCATCATGTCAGGCAGGGTTTCAGGAGTGTGAGCACACAACTGAATTCAGGGTATGAACAGTGCTCAAGGAATAGCAGAGCAAGTGCACATGGGTGATTATTGAACCAATTTATCAGTTCCATAGCGCAACCGACTATTTCAGCTTTGGAAGAGTTTTTCTTAATATAGTCCCCTAGGATCAGCTGTATCTATGTGAGAAGTAAGTTGTCATTTGTGTTGTTACATGTGCAAGTGGTTTACCTGGTGTGCTGTAATGGGGATTTGCTGGTGTACCATAAACAAGCCAAATCCTGCAATCCTACCACCCTTAGCCAATGTTCTCTCCTGCTGTTAGAGACCAGATTGAGATGAAGGAATTGTCTCCATGGCGGAGGGCTTCAGCCTCAGTGACTCAAGCCAGGAGCACTGTGCCAAGTTACACGTCCGTGCCCTAATTTACTTACTGGCAACGAGAACTAAAGGGGAATCAACTCTAGTTGATTTTATCACTGAGGTGTAACCTATGTACAAGTTAAGTATATATAGTTACAGCAAGAGTGGGCCTGTGAATGGCGGGGCCGAGCGGAGCAGAGCTAACGGAGTTAAACATTAGCCGACTGAATATTACCAACAAGTCAGGTTGCGGGGTTAGCGGAATGGCAGGCGATAACCCAGAAACAGAAAGGAGGGATAGACCTGAAGGTGGGCTTGCAGGGCAAGCAGGTGAATTGCCCAGCAGAGGCGGGAGTGCGCTAGCAGGCGTCGGAGCTGTCTGGAAGCCTTCAGGGCTCTGTACTTAGGGAGGCATAGGTAATATATTGAAAAGAGGGGGTGGTGACCATCAAGGGAAGTGGAGGTGATTGCAGAATATGGGAGCTCTGAGGTTAGTGAAGAAGGAGCAGAGGTGTTCCAGAGGGATTGGAGGTAGTGGAAGACGATGGCTGTGGATGGATATGACAGTATCCCCTTCTTAGGCCTGAACCCTTGAAGGCCCAGAATTAGTAAGGTGAGGGGAGCTGTACTTACAGAAGAAAAAATGAAAACAGAAGTGAGGAGTGGAGAGGAAGGAGAGATGGGAGAGGAGTCAAGGTTCCTAAGGAGCTTTGGGACCAGGCTTGTCTGGGTACTGAGAGTGGAATGCTTCAATGAGGTCAGAGGCATGATCAAGTTCGCCAGCAAGGAGCCATTGTGTCTCCTCATCAGTCCCTTCATAGCCTAGCCACTTGACCAGGTAGAGCAACTTGTTGTGTCTACGTTGGTTGATCTTGGAGTCGAGTATCTCTTCGATCTCGAACTCCATTTTGCCTTCGATTTCTATTGGAGGTGGAGGTGGCTGGTGGTGGTTCGGAATGACGTTTGGGATGGAGGGTTCGATCTGCGAGACATGGAATACCAGGTGAATGGCTCACATGTTTTCCAGCAGGCAGAGAGAGAGGGAGTGGGTTCCCATGTGGGCAATGATCTTGAATGGGCCAAGGTTTTTCTCAGAGAGCTTTTTGGAAGGTTGGGTGGAACGGAAATACTTGGCCTTTACATAGACCGAAGTTCCCACCTTGAAAGCTGGGGCAGGAGTCTGCTGGGCCCTGGTAATGGATCTGAGCCGAGGTGCATTTCCTCACGAAGGAAGTGATGGAGGGAGTCGAGATCTACAGAGTACTCTTGGGTGCGTACTGATGTTAGGTCTTGCTCTGGGTGAATGGTGATGTTCAGATAGTAACCTTTGTTGGCAAAGAATGGAGAGATGCCTGTGGTGGCATTCGGAGCATTGTTGTATGTGAACTCCGTGAGAGGTAGGAGTTCAGACCAATTGTCCTGCTGGTAGTTACTATAGATACGCAGGTACTGCTTGAGCGTCTGGTTCATCCATTCAGTCTGTCCGTCTCCCTCTGGATGATAACTGGAGGTGAAGTGGAGGCAGATGTTGAGGGCCTTACCAAGTGAATGGAAAAAATGAGAAACAAACTCCGGACCCCTGTCGGAGGTGACATGGGAAGGAACTCTGTGCTTGGAGAACACATGGAGGAGGAATAGCTTGGCCAGTTCTGGAGAGGTGATGGTATCGTGGGTAGGGATGAAAATGCACTGCTTGGACAGGCGGTCCATGATGACCAAGATGGAAGTGAATCTGGAAGAGGAGGGTAGCTGTTCAATGAAATCCATGGAGATGGAGTTCCAAGGACATTTGGGGATGGGGAGTTGTTTGAGTAAGCCATAAGGCTTGTGGCAGGGGACTTTGGCATGGGCACAAGAAGTACAGGAGGAGACATAGCTCTTGATGAAGTTATGGATGCCTGGCCAGGTATACTCACAACAGACTAGATCCAGAGTCCGGTTTTGACTGAAGTGTCCAGAGAGCTGGTGGATAGATGCAGTTGTCCAGCCTTAACAGGCCTTCAGCATCAATGGACCAGCAGGAATTGGGGAGGTTGGGGGAAGTGAGATGAGAAGAGATTGTGGTGTTGGAGGAGAGGGAGGCTAGAATGTCTCGATGGAGAGCCTCTGTGTCGACGAGTATGGCTGCTTGGATTACTGTGGCAGCTAGGAATGTGTCAGGGTTCAGCACCCTGCCTTAGGGCACCCCGGACTCCCCACCTACTTTACCCCCTCTTATTCTTTGACTGTTGCCTTGTTGTTGCCTTTGTGTGTTGTGTACACGCGCGTGCACGGGATAGCGTGGGAGCTTTCTGAGCGAGCAGCTCGCCCAGAATGTTCCCACGGGTCACAGCCACAGTTCTGGGCGAGCAACTTGCCCAGAACGTTCCCATGCTCACTGGGCACTGCCACCTGGATGTTCCCTCCGGGTCACACTACACAACTCTAGGAGCTGTATAGTTGTGGGCATGTGACCCATTCCTTTATATAGCAACCATGCGGGGAGATGAGACCTTTACCCTTCTTCTCATCTCATGCCCTGCATAGGCAAGTGTATATATTATCTTTCCTTTTACTATACATCTCATGCCCTGCATAGTGTGAGGACAGGCCAGATGGGGGTTGAGGTCAGGGAGCCTCCGAGTCCGAGGCCAGGCCCTGACAGAATGTAGCTCGTAAGGACGCAGTGAGCTGCTCCGAAGTGAAGACTGGTTGGAAGTTCTGCAGATTGACATGAGCGTAGTCCATATCCCCTTCTTTGGGATAGACGTCCCAGCGTCTAGTCAATGCATCTGGTTTTACTCCAAGTCTTCTGGGATGGAATTGGACAGTCATGTGGAACTGGGAGAGGAACTCTGACCAGTGGGCTTGCCACCAGGTCAAGAGTTTGGTGGTGGAAAAATACTCGAGGTTCTTGTGATCAGTGACAACGTCGATTGGGGTTCCTGAACCTTCAAGGTAGTGACACTGTTGTGGGGACAACTCCGTGTACCGCAAAAAGTCGGATTCTGTGGAATTTGGTCACCAACACGCAGTACATATCCGCTGACGCTCACGATACTCATTCTATCACTATCCAACACTCCTTACACTCATTCCATATTTTTCCATATTTTTCCCATCATTCCCGACAACCCCAAGCAAAATTCCCACGCCCAACCACGCCGCCAATTTCACCCCCTCTCCAGACCTCCATACCCACACTCACAACCCAGCCGTCTTTCCACCCGATAGTGATGCTCTACCACCCTTCTTCACCCCCGGAGCATTTCCCAGAATGGCAATCCCATACCCGGATGGTTCAGCACGGAGTATACTCTCACGTGGTCTTGACAGCACCTGTCAATGGCCACATCTCAAGAAGTACTGCACCAAATGGGACGAATAGGGGCTCGTTGGAAAGCTGGAGATGAGGAGGTTGCTGTCGGGAGGATAGGCGGGCGCTGTGGCGAAGCGTTGCGGAGTTAACTTTTACATTTCCCATTTCGGACCCGTTGTCACATTTTCCCCATTCATTCATATTTCTTTTATTGTTTCTTTGTTCCCAATTGGATATTCATCATTTACGGTTGCCTAACGGCCCGTTTACATTCCCCCACTCCATTCATTCCATTTCCAACTCATATAAAATAGATAACAAGTTAGTATTGAATAGACCCGTGAAGGGACAAGCAGAAGTTGCATCCAAGTGGCAAAGACGCCATCCACGACCCTAACGCCCCCTCTGAGCTAGTTGCTCACGTCTAAGACCCCTCACATCATAATACTCAGCCTTGACGTCCAAGAGAGACGTAGGTGAGTGTTTGTTTGAGGTTTTTGCAGACTCAGTAGCGCCCACGGACCAAGACCCGGCCTCACGAACCACACCCACGCACACTACCACCCTCCCCCTTCTCTCTGTCTCGAGTCTAGGCGATAGACCCGTTACAACGCCATGATCGGAATGCATCATGAATGGCGAGCAGTTCCTTGTCATGGGTGTCATAATTGAGCTCCAGTGCTGAGAGTGTTCTAGAGCAGAAAGCAATGGGGCAAATCTCTCCATCATCATAACGGATGGACAGGATTCCGGAGATCGCATAATCGGAGGCATTGGTTTCTACAATGAGGGGGGCGTCGGGTACCCAATGTGTCAGGATAGTGTCAGGGCACACACCCTGACTAGCCCGGACCCGGACCCGTGTCCGGACCCGCTTCCACCCACTGCGCTTCCTGCACGTGCGCATGGTCTGCACACCGCATGCTCCGGGCCCGGTTCCTACCCCTTCATGTGACTTCCGGGTATCCCCAGAAGTTTTCCTGATATGGTGTCCACTGTGGGAAGATGAGAAGTTAGCTTCCTTCTCATCTTCTTACCCACAGTAGGCAAGTGTACATACTTGCCCCTTCTTTTATATCATCTCCTTACCCACAGTAGGATTGTGCCCTGGATAGGGCTGGCCAGACCAGAGACTGTGGACCATAGGGGAGGGTCATGGGGACCCGGGAGTCATCCCCTGACAGATAGGAGCAGAAGTGAAGGCTTCTTTCAAGGTGTTGAAAGCAGAATGACAGTCATCAGAGAATAACCAGGGGGCTCCTTTACACGTAAGGTGCATCAAGGGGACCACAATGTCAGAGTATTGGTGGATGAAACGCCAATAGAAGTTAGTGAAGCCGAGGAAGGACTGGACATCCTTGACTTTATGGGGCTTGGGCCAATCTTGGATGGCTTTAACCTTCTCAATGGACAGAGTCTGGAGGGAGAAAGGCAGTATCCGAGATATTCCGTAGTATCCGTATGAAATTCGCATTTCTTCGGATTGGTGTATAGGCCGTGTTTGCGGAGTCTCCTAAGAACCTCTTGGACATGCTCCTGATGTGAAGCCGTGTCTTCTGGGTAGGTAAGGATGTTGTCTAGGTAGACTACCACAGAAACGTCCAAGAGGTCGGCAAAGATCGTGTTAATGAATCGCTGGAAGGCCGCAGGTGCATTTGTGAGACCGAATGGCATGATGAGCCATTTGTAGGAACCATAGCACATGCGGAAGGAAGTCTTCCATTCGTCACCTGCTGCAATGTGAACCAGGTGGTAAGCATGCCGGAGGTCAAGTCTGGTATAGACAGTGGCATGGCTAGGTGCATCAAGGAGGTCTGAAATGCGGGGAAGTGGGTAGTGATTCGTTTTGGTGATCTTGTTCAGCCCTCGGAAGTCGATGCAAAGATGTGGGGAACCGTCCTTCTTGCAGATGAAGAGGACCAGTGCCGCATGAGCGGAAGTAGCGGGACGAATGAGCCCGGAGGCTAGGTGTTCATCTAAGAATGCCCGGAGAGCCTCGAGTTCTGAAGTAGAGAGGGAGTACATAGTACCCAAGGGTGGTGAAGTGCCTTCCTCAAGGTCGATCTTCAGGTCGTGCTCATGGTGCGGTGCTAGTGTCGAGGCTTTGCTCTTACTGAACACATCTGCAAACTCGTGGTACTCCTTCGGAATGGCCAAGAGGTCAACAGAATCGGTGTGGGAGGAGGCAGCCCTCAAGCGGCTGTCCTTGGAAGGGATGGCAAGGCTGAAGGATACCAATCCTTCAAGTCAACAAGCCTTTGCGAATGTGGAACGGCTGATGAACTTGATAGATGGTAACGGAGGAATGGGAGCCTGGGGCTGATGTTAAAGAAATGGGTTATGGGTAATCCATTTCTTTCCGTCCTTATAGACGACTTGGAATCGTCGACCTTGTGTATGTAGGGTGGCCTAGTCATGTAATGAGTATTGTCCGATAGCCTTAGAGCTTTTGACAAAAAGCTGGGACCTTGCGGTGAATGGGAGTCTGCTGTGATGGATACTTGGTGCTCGTTATGTGAGTGTACCGTGCGCAGATGTATAGGATCACAAGCAAAGGGGATATCGAGAACTGGACCAGTCAAGGACAAGAGGCTAGCGGGTACTTGGCACTCAAGGGAGCGTACTGGTAGTGAGTGATATAACAGCTCCTTGAGGGGGCTTCCTGAGATTGGGTTGATGGGTACTTGGCACCCAGATGGGCATACTGGCAACAGGGTATAAGACCGTTCATTTGGCAAATGGTCTGTGTTCGTGTCAACAGGTACTTGGCACTCGTATGAGCGTACCGGTGACGGAGGGGTTAGTCGTTCATAGGTCAAACGACATGTGGTGGGATTGGTGGCTACTTGGCACTCGTGAGAGCATACTGGCAACAAAGGGAATGGGCTTGATTGAATACTGGGTGAGCGATGTGAGTCATAACAGAAGGTGTTCATGCATACCTGAGTTGAGTCATGTGCGAACTTGACAATCCATGGCTAGAGTTGTCAACCTCAGTAGGGATGACCCATATAGATGGTGACTGAGACATATACAGTCTTACACAGATGTTACAGTGTTGGCACAAGGAGGTTTACAGTTGTTGCACAGAAGGTGAGAGTGTGTTATTCGTTAAGTTCCGTCTTTCTTGGCTGTAGCTGTACATGAATGTGACGCTAACTATTGAATATGAATGATTGCGAGAAGTCTTGCGAAATGGAATAAATAATCCGGCCAGCACCAAAACCCAATAAGGGAAAGCTTAGCATGGAGTGAGTGTATAAGAAGGGGGGGAATGGGGAGAATGTAAGAAAGAGATGGGAGGATGTGGACAAGGAGGACCCACTGTGGTTGACGTTCAGTCGACACGGTCGTGAGAGACTCCATTCCTATAACAGCTGAGGTGCTAGCGGAACATCAGATGGTTGGATGTCGGACAACGGCAGTGGTACTGGAGACGACGGGGGAGAGCTCGGAGTAACTGTCTTGGTAGGTTCGGAAGTTCAGAATGTAATACTGCTTGAGACCCAGTCAATCAACGGATTGTAGCAGGTAAGCCAGTTGTGTCCTAGGACTAGAGAACATGATCCATCCAGTGATGTGACAAGGAAGGTCATGGGGGTGATGTTTCCAGAAGCGAAGCAGAGGGGAATATCAATGGCATGGGTTATGATTGAGTTAGTGCTACTGTTGAAAAGGTGTAGTTGTAGGGGCTTAATCTGATATGTCTTCAGGGCCAACTTCTTTACGAATGTGTTGTCGATGAAGCAGTCTGAAGACCCAGAGTCTATGAGTGTGGGTACATTCTCATAGGTGCAGAGGAGTTTATTGTTTGTCCTAGCATCGGACAGAGAAGAAGAAGAAACAGGAGAAGAGAGAGAAGAGAAATGGAGAGAGGTGGAACGATCTACAGAAGTAGTCAGAGGGGGAGGAGGAGAGAGTGGTACATCAGCAACACTATCTACAATGGGTAGAACATCAACTGAAGGGTCAACATTGAGAGGAGAAAATAGACCATTGGAGAGAGAAAAAGAAATGGGAATGTGGAGGGAGGATAAGTTGGAGATGGAGGACGCGTTTAAGCGCACTTCTTTGAGCGCATGGAGGGAAGAATCGCAACCCCCAGTCCATGTGGAGTCCATGGGGGTGTGGACTAATTTTTTGCCTCTGCAGAAGCAGATCCTTGCTCCTCAGTCTGGGCCGTACAGGCCTTAGACGCACGAGAAGAAGACCTGGGACAGTCCTTGACCATGTGGCCAGACTGACTGCAGAACAGGCAAAGTTTCTTGTCAAGACGACACTTATGCTCTTGTGGCGTGAGCTTGCTGTTGTCTCCGAGTTTTGACAAAAGATCCGGCTTAGCGGAGCTGGCCTCGGACTTTTTATTGTCCTTCAGAGGCTTGCTACCGGAAGTGGAGTTGAACAAGGAGGAGGAAGGAACGGGGTTGGAGCGAGAAGAAGTAGTGGCCTTGTCGAAAACGTTGGAGGATGAGGGTTTCGTGTGACATGTCACTTCGGATTTGCATTCCCAATAGTGTGCATCAAAAGTTTGTGACTGTTAGAATGCGGGGATTCGGACGACTCCGGAATGGAATCGGAGACTTAGCATGGAAGGACCTTGGCCTCAGCGACTCAGGCGGAGCGCTGTGCCATTGCTGGTTGTCCTAGGGGTCCCTAATTTCGGATCTAGCAGAGGGAAAGTGGAAGAGAGGAGTGTGGAGTAACCGGAGGGTTCCGGAATACTTCCAAGGAGATGTGGGAGGGCGAAGATCGTGCTAACGATCGTCCAGAGAACTCTCGGAGGTGAGCCCGAAGGCAGAGAGAGTGGGTGGAGTAGAGATGTGTGCATACCATGTGCAAAGGTTAGATATTAACCGGTAGCAAGCTTTGGTGAAGCATACAAGGTTACGAATGGGGTAGGAGTCTTCCTCAGGGTAAGAGGTAGACAGAGAAAGAGTATCAACCATCGGAGCAAGGTCCGGAGGTGACAGGAAAAGGCGAGGGTGGAAGGAGAGGAAGTGTTCTCATACCTAGACAACATTTTACTCAGGTCCATTACTCAATGGAGTCTCAGGGTGAGCAGACATTAGCCAGATACTTGAGCACAAACTTATTCAATGGGGAGACGTGGAAACGTCAACAGATGGGATCCTAACTCAAGGAGAGAGGATGGAGGGAACGGGTCAACCAGCGGAACTAGGTCCGGAGGTGACGGAAAGAGTATGGGGAGGTTGCAGTGGGGTGTCGGGTGTTTCAGAAATACTGCTCATGATCTAGGCTCAACGGAGCACATAGGTGAGACAGTTATCCTAGCGGTGGATCACTGACCGAAGGCAACGAGGCGAAGTAGAGTCGGAGTTGGAGTGTGAGGTGGTCAAACTGGGGTGTCCGAAGTGTCCGGACGTAAGGTACTGCGGTACCAGTCACTCAACGGAGCAAGAGGTAGAGTACCAGTGTGTCCTAGACAGTAGGCAAGGTCCATTTGACAAAAGTGATGTAAGAACATCTTCGGAATTGATGAGGGAAGTGTGTGTCAACCAGCGGTGTGAGGTCCGAAGGTTAACGGAAGAGTAAGTAGAGGTGGGTGAGTTGGGTTGTGGGTTCCGGAGGTCCGGACAAGGTAAGCTCAAGACTATCGCTCAACGGAGCGCATAGGAGAGACAGGTTATGCCATGAGACATCAGAACCACAAGCCAAGTCAGCCAGGGTGGCGTAGGAACGTCATCGGAAGAGAGGAGGACGTAGTATCAACCGACGGGATGAGGTCCGAAGGAAGATGGGGGCCAGATGGGATGGAAGCGGAGCATGGCTCGCTATCCCGGAGTAGAGTGCTTCAGCATTACTAATGGAATGCCAGGCAGTGGGGAGTGCAACGGGGAATCGGGTGGAAGCGTCTACCATAGGACAAGGAGTCCAAGTGGAGACTGGGGGGTGATCACGGAAAGGCAGACTTGTTCCGAAGCACAGACTAGGTAACTGCTCTTAAACCCCTCAATCAACGGATCGAAATTGGGCGAGTCAGTAGGTGTCCCAGAACTTAAGGGACAAGGACCATCTACGATTGACGAAGGTTCGTCCAGGTTGATTCAGACCGAAGCGAAGCGGATGGGGTAAGTCGATGGCCTGGGTACTGGTGTGCCAGCAGTGCCTAATCGACAGTTGAGTGATGACCAGCAAGGAGCCGGTGCATCGGAAGGTGATGGGTGTCAAGGACCGAAGGGTCCGAAACAGAAGAGATGAGGTCCGGAGGGACCGAGAATTCTAGAATAAACAGAAGACATATTAAAAGGAGGAACAGATAGTTAGAACCAAAACGGAAATAACAAAGCAGAGGAAACAGATCTAAATATGAGTCGGAGAGTCGGAGTTATAGGTACAGAAGGCAGGAATTGATGATATGTGACAAGGAGGGAAGTGATGATGGAGGAACAAGATGTTTTGTTTGGTTTTATACTTAGAGACGAGAAATATAGACCATTAAGCAAAACAAAAAAGGAAACCAAAGAGAGGAAACAAGAGAAAGAGGGAGCAGACTATTTGTGTGTCTCCGAAGAGACTTCCGGTTTGATTTCCGGAGTCGCAGACCTTGGTTGCTCAAGCCGAAGGTGCGGGAGAACAAGGACTTGAAGTAAATCAACAGCCGAAGGGGCCGGACTTAACTGCAGATCCAATCGGAGGTGTTACCGAAGGATGGGCCTCGATAACCAGGGATAGGGGTGTATCTGAGGTAGGCGGAGTTGAAGTCGGAGGTGCGAGACATCGCAGGAGATGGTAGCAAGGGAGTTGGGTATGTTGCATCCATCATGGGGTGTGGTCCGGAGGGTAACTCCAGGAACCGAGGGTAAGGAGAGTGGGGTAGGTCGATGTGTGATGACCTAAGAGGGGTCCGAGTGCATCTCAGATGCCTCAGGGTGAAGTGGTGTGGAAGCGGAAGGTGAGGTCGGAGGTTCCGGGTAGGTGCAATCATCAGTGGGCAGATGTAGACATGGATCTAATCGCCGATGGAAGTGATGGACTGCAGGGGAACCTAGGATGGGTGGATGGAGGGTGCTTCCAGGGACCTAAAGGGGGAAGGAGGACGCTGCAAGCGCCACCTAGAAGGAAAGGTGTTACAAAAATGGGGCCGGAGGCGCCCATTTTCGTCCGTCCTTAGCGCAGGAAGAGGGAAAGGTTGGGAAATGGGGTTCATATGGTTATACAGATGTTATCACAGGCAGTTTAACATTAGTTGTAACAGATGTTAGCACAGCGGGTTTTTGGTTAATTGTTGATTTGTTTTTTTAATTACTATACAAATCATGTGACACAGAACCCATAAGAGTCTAAAATGGGAAATTCCCATTTCCATAACAAAAGGAGTAGTGGTGCCTAGTCAACCCACTTCCAGGACTTCGGAAGGGGCGCCCAAAGTGGCTGGGAGGTGCTGGTGGCTTACCCGAAGCCAGAGCAGAGGGTGCGGTCGACTGCGGAAGGTGGAATCGCAGTCGGACGTCAGGTGCTAGAAGTCGGAGCTGGACAACAGCAACGAGGAGTCCGAAATACTGTTAGAACGCGGGGATTCGGACGACTCCGGAATGGAATCGGAGACTTAGCATGGAAGGACCTTGGCCTCAGTGACTCAGGCGGAGCGCTGTGCCATTGCTGGTTGTCCTAGGGGTCCCTAATTTCGGATCTAGCAGAGGGAAAGTCTCTTGGGGGAATTCCAGTCGATTTCGGACTGAGGTTACAAGTTACTAGGTACATTGTATATAAGGAGGGGTCCGGAATCAAAAGGAACAAGGGTAGGACAAAAGGAGACAAAGGGAGATGGAAAGAGGAACAACACCGAGGGTCAAGTGTTTGACTCAATGGTGTTTCCCAAAAGAGGAATGAAGGGCCAAGGCCCAAGGAGGAAGGAAGGAGGATGGGAGTCGGGAATGGCTAGCTGACTGAATAGAAGGAAGCAGCAGCCCAAATAGGGATGAGGGAGAATAGCGGAATTGAAATGGACAATGCAATAGTTGCAAGGTCCGGAGTAAGTCCGGAAAGTCCGAACTCGGAGGTTAAACTCTGGAATATTGGCAAAGGTAATTAAATGGAATGAGCTAACCAATACAATGGGTATAAGTGGAGGTGGGGTCAAAGTCCGAGGTCGGAGCTAAGACCGGAGGTTCCGGAGACGAGATGTGAACGGGATACCGGAGCGGAGGTCCGGAGTCGGGAGCATAGGTTTTGCGTACTCGTCTGGAAGGTGTTGAGGTTGGGGTCGGACCCGGAATGTTCCGGAGTCGGACCGAAGGTGGTGTCTGAGCCGGAGGTGGGATAACCTCTTGGGAGTCGGCAAGGAGAAGGTGACGGAAGGGAAGTAGGGCTCCGGAAGTCGGAGTTCGGAGTTCCGGGAGCCTGGAGCGGAGGTCAGGATTGTATGGATATGACAGTGACAAGGTGTGAAGTTCCGAAAGAGTAGAAGGTTTACCTACTCTGGCAATATCATCCTTGATATGTTCCGGCAATCCGTTATAGAAAAAATGATGGAGCGTGGCTTCTCCATAACCATGAAGTTGAGAGGCATGTCGATTGAACTCAATGACATACTTGTTGATGTGGTGTCCATCCTTCATATCCAAGGTCATTAGTTGAACTTCGGTGTCGCCCACAGGATTGTGAGGACTGAAGTTCGTTTGAAGTTTGTTGACGAACTCTTGATAGTCATTCATCCATTGCAGACAAAGTGTAGAATTTTGATCGAATAATAGATCCGGCTCAAACCAATCAAGGGCCATTCCCTTGAGGTAGGACTGCATGATGATGACCTTGGCACAGTTGCTAGCAAAAGCAAGGGGGTGGTCCTGGAAATTCAGTTTGCATTGGACCAGAAATACTCGGAGTTCTCGGGGATCTTTTCCATTGAACTGTTCGGGCTCACGGGCCTTGGTCTGGAGAGTGGAGGATGGTGGAGGAGGTGGATGTCTGGTGTGATGAGCCAAACTGGCGATGGCTTGGGCTAGTTGTGTAATAGCCACATTGGGGATGGGTTCAGCATCATTGGCAGTTGGGACAGTGGGGATGGGAGGATCAGCAGGAGGAGGGTCAACAAAATCGGGGACCTCAGAACTGAGTCCAAAGAAGTGAACTGGGTCTATGGGCTGTTCTGTGGTGTCTCTGAAGTCGGAATCTGCAACTGGTGATCGATTTCTAACGGGATGCTGTAATGGGTCTACCCAACTAGACTCGCGACAGGAAAGAGGGGGGGGGATAAGGATCTCACTGAGAGTGGGTATATTGGTCCAGTTGAGTCTGGTGCTGATACTCTCTACCAAACTATACAGCGGGTCCCGGAAGAGTCCAATCAGATAAGGAAAGAACATCACATGACAATAAGAAAATGGAAACATCGGGCTCTAGACACCGGATATGGAATCAGAAAAATAAGGAAAAATAAGGAAAAATAAGGAGTGTGTATGAGAAGTGGGTGAGAGTATGTGCTATGTGTCTAGGATTGGGGAGCTTGTTGAGCATGGTAGAATCGCGGGATTTGGCTCATTTATGGTACACCGGCAAATCCCTGTTACAATGCATGATCGGAGTCGACAGGAGAGGGGTTTCTAGATTTGAGAAGCTGTGAAACTCAACTGGGTTTCTTGCCAGACGACTAGGACCAGGCTGCGAGGGTTCGGGGGACAGTGAGGAAGAGTTGGGGACTAATGTGTGTAGTTGCGAATGAGTGCAAGGGGCTTTGGGTGCCATACAAGACATGTACTAGTCAGGGAGTGATAAAATACTGTTAGAGACCAGATCGAGATGAAGGAATTGTCTCCGTGGTGGAGGGCTTTGGCCTCAGTGACTCAAGCCAGGAGCGCTGTGCCAAGTTACACATCCATGCCCTAATTTACTCACTGGCAACGAGAACTAAAGGGGAATCAACTCTAGTTGATTTTATCACTGAGGTGTAACCTATGTACAAGTTAAGTATATATAGTTACAGCAAGAGTGGGCCCGTGAATGGTGGGGCCAAGCGGAGTGGAGCTAACAGAGTTAAACATTAGCCGACTGAATATTACTGACAAGTTGGGTTGTGGGGTTAGCAGAATGGCAGGTGATAACCCAGAAACAGAAAGGAGGGATAGACCCGAAGGTGGGCTTGCAGGGCAAGCGAGTGAATTGCCCAGCGGAGGTGGGAGTGTGCTAGCAGACGTCAGAGCTGTCTGGAAGCCTTCGGGGCTCTGCACTTAGGGAGGCATAGGTAATATATTGAAAAGAGGGGGTGGTGACCATCGAGGGAAGCGGAGGTGATTGCAGAATACAGGAGCTCCAAGGTTAGTGAAGAAGGAGTGGAGGTGTTCTGGAGGGATCGGAGGTAGTGGAAGACAATGGCCATGGATGGATATGACACCTGCATATTTCTTATTTTTCCTGATTTTTCTGACTCCATTTCTAGTCACTAGAGCCCGATGTTTCCTTTTCTTATTGTTCTTTCCTTATTTGTCATTTTCGGACTCTTCCATGATACCGTGACCAGCTGTATAGTTAGCTAGACAGTGAGGAGTAGCGGAATCCACTCCAAGTTAATGAACCTGTGCATGCTACCACTCCAACCCTCCCCCTCTCTTCTGTCTCGAGTCTAGTGGTGATAGACCCATTACAGTGCAATACAGTCAGTTTCCAAAAGGTGAGGGAATTTCTTAACCAAGTCCTTGCAGGCCTTTTTGGAGTCAGGCCCCGCATCTGAGGTCCAGCCAATTAGGTCTATTTCTAGCTCCTTCTCGATAAACTCCTCTCTCTCCATCAGTCCTAGGAGTTTGGCACCGGTTCTCTGCTCTGCAGACATGTTGTGGATGTTAGTGAGCCAAGACTATATGTGACTTAGTATCAACCATTATCAACAACCACCCAGCACTCACTACCCCATCCACACAGACCATGAATCCCTGTAGGTGGTTCTTAGTGATATCCTTCCACCCATCACATTGTCCAGTCCCCATTTTCCCCCTTTGTTTCTGCATGTTTCCCCTCTGAACATCATTGTATGCTGAATCTAGGATCTCTCCTGAGAACTGTGCATGACTTGGCAGTTTATAATCCAAATTCAGAGAGTGTGAGTACTCAATCAGATGTGGGTTCTCAATGGAGGTGAAGGATGCATCAGTGGAAATGATCATATTCAGCAGATTCCGATTGCGACGTGTCTGTAATGTATCTTTCTGGAGTTTTGAAGGTGTGTTCATATTCAGGTTGCTTTTCTTGGTATAGGTGCATACCTTGGCTTGAGCCTCTTCTCTAACCTCCAGCACCACTAGCTGGCATACTGCCAGATGTTTCCATAGGTTCTCAACTTTAGAGATGATTTGGTCCTGTTCCGGGGGGTGCTCAATTGCTAATAGAATTTGTGTCAAATTATCGTTATTGTAAATATATATGAATTCTTATATGTGGGTTACTCACCTTGCTTCATCAGCTCATCCCATGGTACAGCTGTGGATAGCCCAGTTTGGACCTCTTGCACATTTGCAAGTGCAAGTGAGCTAACACGATGCTCCAAGCACTTGAAGCAGAGGTAGATAGTGCATGACTTATTACTTTTCCACTGATGCTGTCATATCCATACAATCCTGTCAGGGGACGCGCGTGCTCACGCAGGATGCTTCAATAACCTAGTTGTGATTAAAGCTGGGGGAAAGGGATGTCCCCATCTTAGGGTCAGCTATATACATGTAGAGTCCGGCAATAAGGGAGTGCCGATAGAATCACATGATCATAGAATGTTCCAGAACAATGCCGGAGATGATCCGGGTCACTGGGGCTTAGGTAAGTGGCGATGGACCATGGCGGGAATTTTAGGGAACGATATTCTAATGAAGTGGAGAGCTATAATACATTCGTTTGAGTAATTCTTGACTACTAGCAACTTTTTCTTTCGGTTTTAAACCTGAACAATTCACTCATTTACCATTTCAAGTCTCATTTTAACTAAATGTTGCTGAATAAAAATGGAATAAATCAGCTGAAGGTCTCAGCGCAGCCGCACGCATAGTAATGCGAAGTTTGAATTCAGAATCACCGAGTCATAGCAAATTTAATGGTAAATATGAGGAATTTGAAATAGGAAAACTGTGACAAATGCAGTGCAGTCAAGTTTTAATTAACCATTAAAATAGCTTAGGTGAGGAAGGACAATAAGGATTCTAGGTGCAGTCTGACGGCAGTAGAGCCGCAGTTCAGCACAGTAAAGCGCAGTAGAACTATAGCGTGAAAGTTTCGTTTTTTATTCAGTTTGAGAAAAATACACTGTAAATAAATCCTGTAAATAGGAGGTAGAGCATGAAAAAGGAAGGTGACCCAAGGGGTATAAAAGGGAGACCCTTTCTGCGACTTTTCGCCCCCCTCAGAGAAGTAAGAAAATAGAGTATTATTTTTCTCAAGCATTTCTGGTTGTCACTCCAGTGTGAAAAAGTGATATACAGTTAAGATTGCCACTGTAGTAAAAGGCAGCAATTAAGGAGAGAAATATTAAGTAGATATTTCAACAGGAGAGCTGGTTAACACTCCAGATTTCAAAGTGTAAACACAAAACAGTTATTTTGCTACTGTTAAAACAAGCAATAAAATAAGACAAAAATAAAACAAACCCAAGGGACACTCCAGACACAATCCAAATCCATTAACTGAGTAGAATCTTGGAAACTTCACCAAGTAGAAGATTTAATTCAAGTTAAATTCCAAATTAAACAACACTACACAGAATTACACCTAGACAAATTAAGAAATTTCAATAAAGGAACAGCTCTGCAGGGCTCGGTTTATCTGTAAGTCAATTCCCAGAAACTTTAGACTAACCCATAAAAATAGAATTAGCCAAAACACTCGGATTGGTACTATATTTACAACAAATAATACTAGTACACTTCCCCATCCTAACTAAAGAACCAGGGAACAGCTTGGTGGTGGTCTCGTTTGAACCTCCCAACTGACCTTCCTTCGTTCTCTCCTTCAGCATAAATACTAAAAATTATATTCCATAACCTATGTACAACTCATTACAACTTAGCGTGGGAACATCACATGTTGCAAGTTGTACCAGTCGCTCGACAGATTTCGGAGGCAATGTAAGTTGCAGCTAAACCTCAGAGAAATCATGTGAGCGACTGGGAAGGAGTTTCCGTTTATGGAACCTCTGGTCATAGCTCCAACCTTGGACTTTGACCCCACCTCTGCTTATACCCATTGCATTGGTTTGCTCATTCCATTTAATTACCTTTGCCAATATTCTGGAGCTTAACCTCCAAGTTTGGACTTTCCGGACTTACTTTGGACCTTGCAACTATTGCATTGTCCCATTCAATCCCGCTATACTCCCTCATTCCTATTTGGGCTGCTGCTTCCTTTCTATTCAGTCAGCTAGCCATTCCCCACTCCCATCCTCCTTCCATCCTCCTTGGGCCTTGGCCCTTCACTCCTCCTTTGGGAAACACCATTGAGTCAAACCCTTGACCCTCAGTGTTGTTCCTCATTCCAGCTCCCTTTGTCTCCTTTCATCCTACCCTTGTTCCTTTTGATTCCAGACCCCTCCTTATATACAATGTACATAGTAACTTGTAACCTCAGTCTGAAATCAACTTGATTTCCCCCCAAGAGACTTCCCCTTCTGCTAGATCCAAAATTAGGGACCCCCAGGACAACCAGCAATGGCACAGCGCTCTGCATGAGTTGCTGAGGCTGAGGTCCTTCCATGCTAAGTCTCTGATTCCATTCCAGAGTCGTCTGAATCCACCCAATCTAACACATTGGGTTGGCATGGCCACTATTGAGAGTTAGTTTAATCACCGTGGCAAAGTGGTCTGAACTGCAGTTATTTGTTGAGTCAATTCCCCAGTGGGCTAGTGATCAATGCAACCATGGTGGAGAACATTGGGATTTGTGCTGAGGAGCTTGAGCCATCAAGCGCTTGCCTGGCTATGGCTCACTTTGTTGGGCAAGTGACTACAATTACTGATGGGGACATGTGTGAATTTGGCTTCAATGTTGGCATGTAAGTGCAAAGGTGACTGCGACTTTTCCTGTGACTTGCCAAATATGCTGACTCTCCTCCCAGGACAAGGTGCAACTGTGGTTCGAAGTGTGCCTTCACTTTGATGACTCCAACTGCCATTTCAACAAATTTCATGTGCTTTGTCCAAATGAAATGAATGATGGACTCTGCCAAACATACTCACTGGATGATTGAGAATATTAAGTACTTGAGAGCACCTGCCCCGATGGCTGAATGCAACAATTTGAAACTCTGACCAGCTGGGGCATCCAAAAGTGTCTCAGCTACTTGCACACACCTGGTCTTATAACATGACACAATCTTCGGAGGACCTCCCACCCGGTTATTTGTTTACATTATTATCAATAAATCCAAAAATGTACTAAGTCTGTTTAAAATTTATCTCCTTTCCTCCACCTACCCCCATGTCCACTCTGCAAGTACAAACTTGTGGGATATGCAAGCAAACCAAAACCATTGATAACTTCAACCCTACATTACATACTCCTTCCAAACTGCAAAAAAGCTGTTGCCATTGTAATACACATAAGACCTCTGACAAGAAAAGGGGGCATCAGCAAGAGCGAGTTTCTAAATTCTCTCTCTCTCAGTTCCTGGACAAGCTTACTATGCCTGATGTTCCTGAAGTCATCTGCCCACCTGAAATCCAGGCTACAGTGTTCAAAATTTGTCCCCTATCCAAGAAACACCCATGGATGCTTGCAGCTGTGAACCCTATTTTATCCTATATGCAAAGTACCTGGCTGGTACTATATCTGAGAAAACTTCATATCAGTGGTGATGAGCCAACTTTTGGACACTAGGCTAAGCAGAACTCACCAAGTGACAGTTACTGCATTCATCAGACCAGACAAGGGATTAGTGGGAACCAGCACCAGTACAGGTTCCACTGTGCACAACTCACATCTACCTAGAAAAATCACCAAAAGCACAATAATAGCATGACATTCAACAGATGGACACCTTTGCTTGTCAAGGGTGGCTCACCATTAGTATTGAAGATATTGATGCAAATACATATGCCAGTATCCATATTGTCCATGTGTTGAACCATGTCCCATATGAATGGGTAGAAGTCTCAGCAGGTGTGCAAGATATGATAGAGGCCGATGACTCCTGGACCTTCAAAGATGTCAGTACAAATTACTATTAAAATTTTTTTACATAAAAGGATTAACTTATCCATACAGATATGGATGAAAATCCTTGCAAATTACCATCCAATCCAGTTCACTAGGAAGTTGGCCTTTGGTATATGGCGAATAGCTGACCAGTGCAAATGGCATCTTGACAACAATCCTGTCACTCATAAGGTTCTCCAGTGTGCTGAAGGGGAGAAGGTTGCCTCAGGATTACCACAAGTCTCAACAATATCAATCACAGGCCAAGACAACTATGAGTCACTTGCATTTGCTGTTCCTCATATTCTTTGGAAATGGGGTTCACACATTAGAGAGGTTCTAACAGACTCAAGTTGTAAGTATATCACTCAAATCAATGGAATTGATAAGATTCACATACTGTTAGGGAAATGTGCTGGTGGGGACTGGGAGCTCTTTGTCCTGATGGGCGAGTGAGTAGATCTGGGTTACCTCTAGGATAGCTGTGGGTCTGTCCAAAGCAAAAAAAAAAACCACCACACCATGCCAAGCATGATGTCCTGATTGAATGGTTCAAGTACTTTTGGGATGAACACAATATTCAGCCACACTTCACACTTTCAGACAAGGACTTATCAGAGATTAATGCCTTTCGCTCCATTTGGCCCCATGCTGATTATCAACTTTGTTATTGGCATGTACTATGCATGCTGAGAAAGCGACTTGCTGTTTGAAAATGCGGGCCTCATATTCCACAGTCCATGCCCGGACTCAGTTTGAGTTTATTGACCACTGGTTTGTGCCTATTGGACAAAGGAATGAGCTCTCCAGTGCAGTTGTGAGTATTATGACGTGTGGACCAGCAAATGGAGAAGTTGCTGAAGTGTACCATTATAGCATAAGCATGCAGATCAGATAACAATTTCCCAAGTTACTATTCAATCCGACTTGGAAACTCACTTATTGGGCAAAGATGCTCAAAATAAAAAAGGTGGCAAAAGTACTGGGAAATCAAGATGACATGCAAAAATCACCAGGTGAGATTTGGCTATTCTGGCATCAACCTTTAGACTCAACTGAAAATCCTTCAGGTCAGAATAAGGTGATTGAAATGCCTATTGAGGGTGACAAAGCTGAGGAGTCCAGGAGTGAGGATGGATTGGGAAACTGTTAGACACGGGTCCAGGGTTGGTACCGAGGGTCGCCGTTGTGGGCCACTGTAGGCCATGATGGCCGTGATGCCACAAACAAGGCCTGAGGGTAGGGCGTTTGGCCTCAGCGACTCTAAAGGAGTGCTGTGCCCCCTAGCTGTTTCTTGGCCCTCATTTCAGACTCACTGGGGTTGCCTTGCTGGGGTCAGGACTTGGGGAGTTGTGGTCTAATCGATATTAGAGCTAAGGTACAATAAAGTATCATACAGGATATATATAGGGAGAAAGAATGAATGGGAGCGGACCTGGGCCGAAGGCCGAAGGGTCCGGAAGCAAATATGAATAGGGAACAGAGTTGGCTGCATGGTGGCTGGCAATGACCATGGGTCAAAACAAACAATAATAGATAAACAGGAAAGAGCATAGGGCTGCGATAGCAGCAATGGTATTGTAGCGGCACCGGACTCGGAGTTGGGCTGGAGTTGGGTGTGGGAACAATAGCAGCCTGATGAGGGCCAAGCAGGCAGAGTAGGAGGAGTCACACTGGGCATGGTGCCGGAGGCAGACTCAGGGTGGGAAGGCTGGTGTGGCTGGAGGGGAGTTGGCCAGGTGCAGGGGAGCCTAGGGGCAAGTGGGGGGGTGAGCAGGGGGTCCTAAAGGAGAATAGGGATGAGGGTTGGGGCTTGCACTCATGCTTGCACAGTGGGACAGGCTCTGTCAGAGACCAGGTTGAGACAAGGGAGTGTCTCCATGACGGAGGGCTTCGGCCTCAGCGACTTGTGCCAGGAGCGCTGTGCCAAGTAACACGTCCGTGCCCTAACTTACTAAACTGGCAACCAGAACTGAAAGGGGTAAACTCTAGTCGATTTTATTACTGAGGTGTAACCTATGTACAAGTGGAGTATATATATGGTTACAACAAGAGCAGGCCCGCAAATGGTGGAGCCGAGTGGAGTGGAGCTAATGGGGTTAGACATTAGCTGATTGAATATTACCGACGAGTTGGGTTACGGGGTTAGTGGAATGGTAGGCAATAACCCAGAAACGGAAAGGAGGGATAGGCCCGAAGGTAGGCTTGCAGGGCAAGCGAGTGTATTGCCCAGTGGAGGTGGGAGTGCACTAGCAGATGTCGGAGCTGTCCGGAAGCCTTCGGGGCTCCGTACTTAGGGAGGCGTAGGTAATAAATTGAAAAGAGGGGGTGGTGACCATCGAGAGGTACCGAGGTGATGACGGAATACGGGAGCTCCGAGGTTAGTGAAGGAGTGGAGGTAGATGTCAGGGCACACCCGCCTGACCCGAGCCCACCCGGGTCCACCCGGCCACACCTCACCCGCTACCCCACTCCCCATCCTTTCCCTCCCTCCTTCCCTCCTCCCTCTTTCTTTCTTTCTTTCTTCTCTCTCTTTTCCCTTTTCTTTATTTCATTCTTCCCATCATTCCCCTCCTGTTTATTCCTTCTATTTACATGGACCACTTTCCTTTGCATCAATGTACCATTGACCTGCCCGACCCAGGCTCCCCGGACGGCTCCCCGCTGTGCCTAGCACATGCGCCTGCACCGGATACCCTCGGGATCCCCCGCAGGGACACCCAGATGGCTGCAGCTGTCTCCGAGGATGACGTGGCATCCGTCATGTGACTCAAGCCGCATGTACATAAATGTACCTGAAGTGGGAACCGAAGAAGTAACCTTCTTCTCACCTTTTCCACTTCAGGTAAGTTAGTGTAGTTTCCCTTTTCAATAACAATTCACCTTTTCCACTTCAGTCTGAGTGGCCAGGGACAGCTGTCCCCTATCGGGCCTGCCAGCACGCATGCCCGATCTACCCCCCGCAAGGTCTTCAGCGCCAGGCGCTATACCCAGGCCCCCTCGACCCCAGACGCATCCCTGACAGTAGACTGGAGGGATCGGAGGGAGTGGAAGTCGATAGCCGGGGATGGATATGACAGGCTCGGGCAGCATCGGGATGGATGGCTAACAGGCCGGAATGCATGGCTATGATAGAAACAGACAGTGGTATTGAGTCAGAAGGGAATGGTGAAGAAAGCGAGCATGATGATGGCCCCCTATATGAGTTTGATGTAGCAGAGAAGCATGTGATGGACCCTGACTATATGTTCTGTCTGGAAGGTCATCATTGTCAAATTCTCAGGCTATTCACCCACCACCTATGCCAACATCCCTTCTTCCCAACACCTTCTGGCTCATCCCAGACCAAGGAAGAAATCCACTGTGCCTCTGTACATCAAATGTATACATTCTGCCATGAGTGTGGCCTCACAGAAGTATGGGCTTATCTATGGAGTTCTTGGTACTCTTGCTGGGATCTTTGGTGTAAGGAGTGGTAACCCCACCCCTTAATTCCTATCTTTATTCTATATGCATCTCATAATAAACATGTATAAACAATGTATATATAATGTGGGAATTTGTGAAATGTCAGAGACCAGATTTGGGACAAAAGATGACATTGCAAGTGGGGAGAATGGCTGAAGGGCTGCAGGGGAACAGACCTCTGAACCTAAATCAGACCACCCTCACACACACACACAGGTAATGAAGGGGGGAGGAGTGAAACCACAGCATTGACAGACTCACTGGCAGACCTTCCTACTAGGTCTGAAAACTTAAACTTCCGTCAAAAACCAACTAAACCAACTAGTGGACCTTCCCTAGGGCTGAGCAAGGCGTCTGGCCTTCTCAACGTCGCCCTAAACCTAACTGAACTCATTCACATACTCCCAGATGTGGTACTGTCAGACTGGCACTAAAGCAGGGAAGGAGGAGAAGATCACTTTTCATACTAGATACATGTTTGTATATAACAAAAGCTAATGTCCGAGCAATCCGACGGTGTTAGGGACGGACAGAAACGGACAGAACAACATAGAACAAAGAAAACAACAGAAAACATGATAAATATATGGGTGCGGCCACACAATCGATAAATTCCAATGATCTCCACAACAGCTGCACCAAATCTCCCGATATTGGACTTGTTCGACTCGTCTTGACGGTAGCTTTCCAACGATATCAAATGTGTCTGGATCGGAGAAGAACCGGGGGAGTTATGGTGAAAATACTGTAAAAGTGGCCCGATATGGGAACTAAGTGGCCATAACCTGGTCTAGAAAAATATCAAAAAATACAGGGATGATGGGGGAAGTGCAACGGGCTTTGGGGAGGCTGGGGGATTGTGTGTCGGGTCCCAGGTAGCATCTGTAGACCGTTTGGTGTTTGGGTACTACTGGCTTGTCCCTCCCACAACATCTGTGAGGCCCCAGCCCATGTCTATATTCTGCCCACAACATCAGTTGATGTTGTGTTGTGTAATAATTATGTTGCGACGCTAATTTAGCATTGCGGAAGCTTCTCTATTTATTTGTGCCAAGAATGTATTAGATTGTATATAAACCCTCGGGGTAGCTGTAAAAGGTGGATCAGCCTTTACTTCTACCCCGTTAATATACAGCAAATTCAAGTGTATACTTAGACGGACATCTGAGGCCTGAGGCGAATGGGGGAACGGAACGTTACCATCCCCAAACTAGTAAGATACACCTTTCAACGTCCCCATGATGGAGGGCTTCGGCCTCAGCAACTTATCCCAGGAGTGCTGTGCCTAGTAACACATCTGTGCCCTAATTTACTGACTGGCAAGGAACTCTAGAAGAGGGGGAAACTCTAGTCGATTTTATCACTAAGGTGTAACCTATCTACAAGTTATGTATATAGAGGGCATGCCCATGAATGGTGGGGCTGAGCTGTCAGGGCAATAGCCCCAAACCCTGAGCCATATGTAATCACAACGTACATATAGTCATGTGGGTAAGCAGCAACTTCTGTTAACTGCTTACACACACACCGTAAAATACATACCATCATATCACTTATGGCCTCATGTGCTGAGCTACCCCACTGAGACCTCACACTTTTTTAAGTGTATGAGGTGTGTTTTACAACACAACCCACAAAGACAATCAAATCACAATAACAACTTGACTCAGTAGCACTGATGGCACCTAAACATGCCTGCAAGGGCAAGGTCGCATCTGCAGTGATGATAAAGAAAAACAAGTGGTTTATAAAGAAACTGCAATCTCCCATCATGGGAGATTCAAAGCAACAGCCATCATCAGACGATGATGAGGATCAACACGATCCAGAAAGGACAACCACCTCAGGGCTGGTCCCTGAAGGTTTTAAAAACTTATGTGGAGTAAGTGCAGGGCCCAATACCCCTAGATCTCCATGACACATTGATCTCACCCAAGCTGGGGAAGATCTCTCGCCTCCAGAGGAGGTGATCGACTTGCACGATAAATGCATAAGTGCCGAACAATCAGCCTGAAAAGCTGATTGGATAGAGTCGCAGGAAACTCCAGGGCCCCACTATCCTCTGGAGTCCTCCCCCATTTCCCCAAGTCAAGCCCCAAAGGCAGACAAAGGGAAACAGAGGGAAGAACCTCTGCATCGGCTATCCAAAAAACTACTGGACTTGTTCCAGGTCCTGTCTGAATGGAGGATGGGAAATGAAGAACAACTTCTTCTCAGGCTAAAGGCCCAAGAAGGCGCAAAGAAATGCCCTGAGAGCAGGATCTCTCAGAGCCCGGAAGCCCAAAAAGAACTTCCGCTGTTTACACTACCCCACGCCATGCCAGACAAGGCAAGGTCGCCAACCTCGGAGGAGGTCTCCATCATGAAGAGGAGGTGAACTGAAATGAGGGAGTTTGCTGAGGAAGCCTTACAGAAAAGTAAGGAAAAACCAGCAAACAGACCCCTCCATGAATGGGAAGCACCCTCCGTGACAGCCTTGCCTAAACAAAGTGGGTGTGGAGTATTTACTCCAAGAACCCCTTCTGGAACCCCCAGAAGCGGCAATGTTAACTGGGGAGAGTCACTACTCACCCAGCCAAATTTCCTCCTGGAAAACCAGGAATCATGCATAATAAATGCGATAAACTCGATCCAAAAAAAGATCAAGGAAACGAGCCATAATAGCATGGCTCATCTAGAGATAACTCTAGAAAGAATGGCCAATGCGCAATTGACGCCTTGACTGATAAAATCAGCAAGCAAACTGACTTGCTGAAGGATATAAACTTCTCACAAAACAGTGAGGAAACAAAAAAAATATCCCTGGGCCACAGGCCAGGATAAAACCAGAACTCGTGAAAAATTCATGAAAAGAACAACCAGTGAAAGCACACTGGAACACCATCAGTGACTCAACAGAGACGCAAAAGAGATTCTTCTCCCAAGGATAGGAGAAGATGATGCCAAAAGGAGGTATTGTTCAGAAATCAGGAGGAGAATCGGCACATACCAAAGGTTTGGCCAAACCTCCACCTTCAACGAGCCTCTTGAACAAAGAGGTAATATAACCACACTCTCTCAAAACAATGAGAGAATTCAGATACAATTTTAGGCGAAATCACCCAAAAGGAAAGAAACGCTGCGAGAGAGACTTCCTCCAGCGAAAACCCCTCCAAAGGAGAAATCTCCATTGGATAGCAACCCCACGAAGGCAGGGGAGCAAGAGGAGTACCTGGAAAAATGGTACAAAAAGGCCATAAATGGTCAGGGGAGAATGACATGGAGTCATTCTGGCAGTGGTTCACAGAACTACTGGGATTCCTCACCTTGCGAGGATGCAAAGGTCCCCAATTTGATGAAGTCCATCTGGACTGCTTGATCCATGGATTAGGGGGACCTGCATTCGACCTCAGAATGAGACTCCGAGATGAAACTCTCCTCAGAGGAGACGAGGGCATGTTCCTCAAAGTTCTCAACATACTGATGAGAACCTTCATCAAAGCCTCTGCCACATTGCAAGTGGGAATCTGCTACTGTCTCCAGGAAATGGAAGGTAGCACTCCAACTCACTCCCCAAAAGCTAGGGAAGAAAGAGAAAGGGGGCTGAAAGGGTCTTGCAGTAAGAACAGGTCTGTATAATCAACGGGAGGGGGGATTTTGGGGAAATATATAACTCTGGTAACTCTTGCTTATCTTCTTTCTGTGGTGGATGTCCCTAAAGGTCACGATAGCCCTTTACCAATTGTGTGGCCACTCACAGCACCCAAGTACATGGACTTCAAAAGTAGTGGGAGGGGGGAAAATCGCCTATTCCATTTCAATCGCTACATACATATATCCATACAGCAATCATACAATTTGTGAAAAGATATGGGTTTGGATGAGCTAAGCCTCCACCAACAATGGCAGTAAGGTTCGGCTGCCATTGACTTGAAATAAAATTCCAAACAACAAAAGAAATTGAAAAGGAGAACACAAACTTCCTCATACCACTCCGGACACTGCGTCAAACCTCCGTCCCTTTATTCCATCCGACTCTCCTTATCCATAGCTTTCTAACGATACCGATTTTGTGAAATTTGGTGGAGATTTAACTGAGAATGGGAATTCTCAGAAGTGGTTTACATATCTCGATTATCCATGCACAGGGAAACTTGGTCCAAATAAAATGCCATAATTCCAAGACTCCTCCAATGACTTTTTCAGCTATATTATTTGACTAGCCCATATTTTTCATTGAGACTAGCTTGCATGTGAGCATCCGAACAGTTCATATCATCCCTGTCATATCTGTACATACCCGATCCTGAACTGACTCCTGGACCACCATCTTCACCACCTCCGGAGTCCTACCCTACTGCTGTCCGTTCCGATATTCACCTTCGGTCCTGACACCACACCTGACACCACACCTCCTCTCACCCCTCATGCCACCTCCACTCTTCTGTCCTTCTCTTGCCCTATCTCCATCTGCTCCGATACTCACCTCAGACCGAACACCACTCCTCTCGCCACCCTCCTCCTGCTCCTCCTCTCACTCCTCCTCTTCCTCCTCACGACACCTCCACCCTTCCATCACTCTCCTACCCTTTTCCCATCTGCTCCAATACTCACCTTCGGACCTGACACCTTTCCTCTCCTCCACTCCTCTCCCCTTTCCTCTCTCCTCTCTCTCCCCTCTGACCCTCTTCCACCGACCCTCCACCAAGTTACCCCCTTCCACCGCTGTCCTGTACCCCATACTCGGGCACCGCTTGTACCTTCGCTCCAAAATTCTGTCATAGCTCCGACCTCGGACTTTGACTCCACCTCAGCTTAAGTCCATTGCATTGGTGACCTCATACACATAAACACCATTGCCAACATTCCTCAGACTTTCAACCCTGCCTCTGTAACCTCCATAAGCTCCATAACCTCTGAGCTCCATGGATCATCTTCAGCACTTTTGCTGCTTGTAATGTATCTTTTGCGTTTTCCCCTCATCCCTATTTGGACTGCTGCTTCTTCCCATTCTAGCCAGTTAGTCATCATCCCCACTTCACCTCACCCTCCTGCCCCTCTGGGCTTCACCCTAGCTCCTTTCAGATGTACCACAGGTTCTGTCCTATGACCTTTGGTACTGCTCCACTTCCACCATCCCTTTGTTCCCCTTCGGACACCTTTGTTCCCCTTTGGACACCTTTGTTCCGATTCGGACCCCCTTTTTTTCCCTTGTGCTTTCGCCCCCTCCATTATATACCAGTGCTTGTACATACTCGTTTTAGTCCCTTAGTCTAAAATCGACCTGAAATGCCCCCTAGAGACTTCCTGCTCGCTGCCTATGAGATTAAGGACCAAATGGACAAACAGCAATGGCACAGCGCTCCACTTGAGTCGCTGAGGCCAAGGTCCCTCCTTGCTAAGTCTCTGGTTCCCCTCCAGAATCATCTGCCCTTGCTCAGTTCTAACAATCCCATGACTCCTGTCATGCCCAACAATCAGAATATCTCCACAACCACTGAACCGATTAGGGTGAAATTCAACACTGAGTCTTTGGGCATTTTTCTGGATTTAATGACCCCAAGATCGTCCTCTTCCATTAACTTTTGACCTTGTTCCCATGGTTGCGGTCAAGTGCACAGACTTTGCACATTGTTAGAGATGGGCGGAAACGGACGACTCCGGAGTGGAATTGGAGACTTAGCGTGGAGGGACCTTGGCCTCAGCGACTCAAGCAGAGCGCTGTGCCATTGCTGTTTGTCCATTTGGTCCTTAATTTCACAGTAGGTGAGCAGGAAGTCTCTTGGGGGCATTTCAGGTCGATTTCAGACTGAAACCAGACGAGTATGTACAAGCGCCGATATATATAAGGAAGGGGCAAAAGCACAAGGAGAAACAAAGGGTGACCGAATCAGAACGAAGATGTCTGAACGGGAACAAAGGGTTAGAGGGAGCGGAGCGGTACCGAAGGTCATAGGGCAAGACCTGTGATACATCCGAAAGGAGGTAGAGTGGGCAAGGCCCAGAGGGGCAGGAGGATGAGGGGAAGTGGGGGTGATGACTAACTGGCTAGAATAGAAGGAAGCAGTAGTCCAAATAGGGATGAGGGGGAATTGCGAGAAATACATTACAAATGGCGAGAGTGCCGGAGGCGGTCCGCGAAGCTCGGGGGTTGTGGAGCTTATGGAGGTTACGGAGGTGGGGTTGGAAGTCCGAGGAATATTGGCAATGGTGTTTACGTAGTATGAGGTCACCAATGCAATGGACTAAGACCGAGGTGGAGTCAAAGTCCGAGGTATGGACTATGACGGAGGCTCGGAGTAAGGTACGAACGGTGTCCGAGTGTGAAGTACGGAACAGCAGTGGATGGTCGTAACTTGGTGGAAGGGTGGCGGAGGAGTGACGGAGGAAGGAGAGAGGGGACAGGTAAGGAAGAGTAGTCAGGTCTGAAGGTGGATATCGGAACGGACGGAGAAAGCGTAGGGGATGACGGGAGGGTGGAGGTGTGGTGAGGGGGGAGCGGAGTTGTAGGAAGGGTGGTGAGTAGGGCGATGTTCGGTCCGAGATGAGTATCGGAACGGACGGAGAAGGGGTCGGAGAGGTAAGAGGAGGGGTGTGTTGCCAAGACCGAAGGTGAGTATCGGAAAGGCAGCGGTAGGTTATGACTCCGGAGGTGAAGAGGGTGGAGGTCCGGAAGTCGGGTCGGGGTCGGGTATGCACGGATATGACACACATGAGGACATCTCAGGTTGAATTTCTCCACCAAATCTCCACCAATTCCTTTGCAGAAAGACTCTTTCGGTTTGTACAAAAACCCTCTTCTTTTTTATTACTCCCTCCTACAATCCCTTTTTCCTAATAATGTACAAGTGCAGGAGTCCAATTTTGACATTTTGCTGTGTAAGGTTCCATGAAATTGAGCACACCCATTATGCACACCTACAACGTTGAATGCAACAAAGAAATACTGCAATGTCAAATACGAAGTGGAAAAAGGCCTAAAACAGTTCTACTTAGAACTGTCTAAAGCAGCATCCCAGATGGTGACATCGCCAGACCAGGCATCCTTCAACGCCAGGTTTCTAAACAACATCCCCCTCGAATGGAAGAGGGAAATGATCACTCATGACAGAATCAGAGTGGACTTCTCCTCAAACAAGGAGATGTTAAAAGCAATATCTTGTGTAGACGAGATAATTGACAGGCTGAAGATGTCTTCAGCCTACAAATCGGGATATTATACCTGAACAACCACCACGGCAACCACAGGCCGAGGTAGAGCTCTCCCATGAGGAAAGAAGGCTGAAGAGCCCAAACCCAGATGGAAAGAGGATATATCCTCAAAGAATTCAAGGAATACTGACCAAAAGTCAGTCCCAATTTGCAGCAAATGCGGCAAAGTAGGGCAAACAAAAGATTGCCCAAAACATCATGCAATGAACAATGACAAGCCAAGGCACATAGCAGCCATGGAAATTGCAGACACATCAGAAGAAGAGTCAGAAGACTCATCAGACAGAAAACCAGAGAACATCTCTGATGACTCCGGAGCATCAAGCTTCGAAGTAGAGGACCCATATGAGGGACCTCAATACTCACCTGATTCAGAGGGTGAGGAAGTTAACATCGGGACCATAAGGATGGGCCCAATGTCAGTCATCGACCACGATGACATAATTACAAAATTAAACTGGCCATGGCGTGCCAGTTAGAAAACATGGCAGACAAGAAAGTCGCTGAAGCCTTGGTGGAAGCACCAAGAAAAGACACCTTGGGGAAATACACCAAAGTACCTAAGGAAAACAAGGAGAAAGGGAAGAAGGACCAAAAGTCCATCGAAACCCAGACCCCCTTGTTTGATGTGAAATTCCACATCTCAAAAGATGCAGGAAAATACCCCACAAACAGACCGCTCTCAACAAAGAGAACACTGATGGCTCACGTAAAAATAGCAGGCATAAAAGCCTATGCACTATTTGACAGTGGAGCTGAAACAGATGCAATATTGCCAGACTTTGTCCATGCAGTCCACATCCCAATCCTCCAATTGGAGAACCCAGTCATCCTCCAAATGGGGATGAAAGGAACAAGATCACAGATCTTGTTCGGAATGAACATGGATGTTGAGATCAACAGCCATGCAGAAAAACACTACTTTGATGTAATTAACATTGACAGATACAATGCCATATTTGGTGCCCCCTGGTTAAACAAAAACCAGGTAAGTTCAGACTTCTGGTCTCACAAAGTGAGAACGGTGAACAAGGGTAACATAGACACCCTTGGAGTCAGTGAAGACTGTGTGATGAGATCACATAGGTGGAAAACTCAAGCAAGGGCTCAAGAACAGCCAAAAAAGAAGCCCCCCTGACAGGGAGGCAAGACAAAAACACACCTCAGGGTAATCAGAAGAAGGTTGACCCAGTCCTAGTCCAGAAGAACTAGAACTTCCAGATGTACCACACCTGGAAGGTCTCTCCATGAACAACCTTGAGTTTGAAATACTCAGGGAGTGGTGGAGAGAGAAATTCAAAATTGTGATGGTGCATCCGCAAAGCAGATGAATCTTTGCACACAGTAATCGACATGAGAAATCGTAATTTGAACACGATTCTCGATGTCACACCAATGCCAGACATGTGACTGATCCAAGATCGATATGTTGGACGCATATGAACAAATATGTGTGGATCCAGACAACATCCATAGGACGACGTTGCAAGTGGGGTAGCAAAGCACAAGGAGGGGAAACAGGGGCAAAGGATAGGGAATGGATGTGCAGCACAGCAGCACACCAATCTACCACCACCACCACCTCAACCTCAACTACTTCACACCACACCTACCCCACCCAGCAGGATGAGAAATGAAAAAGGGGGCCAGCAAGTGGCTTCCTTGGACAGAATCAAGACCAAACTCAAAACTCAACTGGGACTCGGCATCTTATAACTCGGTGTGGATCTCCCTGAGGACACTGTGAGGCTACCTTGCCTCCCTCAAGACTACTGCACTCGACCATGCCTCCAGCACACTTCACTTGGTGACCAGATCTAAACGTAGCGGAGGGGAAAATCTCTGTTACAAATGTAACTAGCCAATATTATATACAAACGACCCTGAAAACACGTCTGCGAGCTTCCAGCATGTTCCATATGACTCATCTGGTCACGTCGCAAGAGAAAATAGAATAGGAAACACAATATCACAAGCAACAAATTATAAAACAATAGAAAGTGGCCACGGAAAACCTAACCTGCATCTCCAGCCCAAACCACTCAATACAACTGCCCTCCCTTTATGTCAACCAAACCGCCTAAACTACAGCTATCCAACGCAACAAACCACATCCAATTTGATGGAGAATTGAGTGAGATAGCATTGAGTGGGGAATATCTGGCACATTTTCCCTAACTTTCCAACCACATATCGCCATGGTCCCAAAATTGGCACATCCTCCCGACCAGTCATATCATGAACAATGGATATTTATTCCCATTTTCCTGAAGCCTGAGGGATGCCAGGGACCATCTGTGCACCCCATTTCCCACGCATGCGCAACGAACATGTGACATGCATTGCAATACACAACTGGAATCTGCGTATCTCTGTCAATACCTCACCGATTCTCCTCACATAACGTGCGTTGGAATCGCCTCGATATCCTCTACCATCCGTACTATAATCTCATCACCTAATTCCTAGCCAACCTTCCACTGTAGGGTTTTCTAACATTTTATCCACCATGTGAGACCCGATATATTGCCTGTTCTGGGGTGTCTGTGACCACCACCCCTACAACATTCTCTACACCCCATGGGATGTACAACTCAAACACAATGCAGCAAGGAGACTGCAATGCTCCCTGTACTTTCCAGCATGCATTGACCTGGGAACTACGAGGAGAAGTAGGCAGATGCCTACATGTCTGGTTCAATGACATCTTCACCAGCACAAGCTCGGTGGAGAACCACAATAAAGCATTATTGTGGTTGTTTACTCACCTCAAGGGGGCAAAGTTCTATATAAGCTGGAAGAAATTCCAGCCATTTGCTCCAATCCTACACATTCTAGGAAGCTGTGTGGATCAACAAGGCATCCATGCTCAAGTGGACAAAATGGAGAAAATCCGCAACTGGCGAGAGCCAGTATGTTATGGAAATGGGAAATTCCCATTTTTAGCCTCTTATGGCCTCTGTACAGTATATTATCACGTGACATGTATATAATAACAACTTAACCAACTATTATCACCCAAAACACCCAATGTCCATGTTATTGTAAACCCCACTGTTATGACATCTGTTACATTAATTGTAACATCTTCTCAATGTCATGGCCCCCTCCTGCACCCGGACGCTATAGAAATGGGCCAATTAGGCCCCATTTTTATAACACAGTAGACCACACAGGAGTCCTACAATTCCTGGGAATGGTAGAATATCTATTGATATTCATGCCGAACGTCAGTGGCTACACAGGGCCACTGCAAACAATCTGCTCCAACAAGCAGACATTCAGTGGTGTCAGGGCACACCCCACCTGACCCAGCGCCGCGCCGCCCTACTCCACTCCCCCCACTACCATGCCTCGTTCCTCCTCTCCCTTTTTCCTCCTTTGTCTCTATTTCTATTCCACGGTCGATTCCCCTTTTCTCTATGTATCATCACGCACCTAATACCGCTCCCCCAATCACTGCACCTGTGTGCGCATCCCCGCCTACAGAGCGGCACACCTTTGGGATCTCCCACGGAGACACCCAGAGAGGTCTGGCTGTGTGTGGAGATGACGTGGCTCCCCCATGTGACCTTGACCGCATGTATATAATAGCACCTGGGGTGGGAACAGAAGAGGCAGCCTTCTTCTCAACTTCCCACTTCAGGCTAAGTGGTTGGGGATGCTCCCCTGCGACAGGATCGCCGCTACGCACAGCCGACATCTGTCCCATCGGGTCCCTTGTGCTGGGACTTCGCTGCTTTCGGAGCTGTCCCTGACAAGTGGACACCACTCCACCAGAAATGCTTTGACAAGATTAAACATCTTGCATGCAGGGCTCTGATTCTGAAGCCCATCAAGTGGAATCCACCGGAAAACCTCTCAGAAGAAGAGAGGAGTAAACTCCACATACAGATGCATGCCCAGTGGGCATGGGCACACTAATTGGACAAGGCAAAAAGTGGCAGACCTGCCACCCGGCCACATTCATGTCCAAGAAGTTTACCAACACACAACATAGGTACTTTGCCTACGAACTCGAGGCACTGGGCATCCTCAAGGCACTCATGAGATGGCAAGATGATCTCATGGGAGGCCATGAATTCACAGTAATCACAGATCACAAAGCTTTGGAATATTTCAAAGCGAAAAACCACAACTCAGGTAGACACCTGAGATGGCAAGCCTTCTTCACAAGCTTTAATTGCGAAATAAAATATGTGGAAGGCCACAAGAACAAAGTGGCAGATGCACTTTCATGGTACTATGACTCGTCAATGTCGAAATTGTATCCGGTGCAACTACTGGACTTATCTGGAGCTCCAATTCAAATGGCTTCAAATCCAGGTCACGTGGCAAGGACATAAAATCATGGACAAGCCTGGTATCGAACCCAGGACCTCTAGTGTGCATCCATACACTACTCGCCCTTGAGCCATGCCAGTATAGGCTGTTAAACTCTATACTATTGGGAACATATTATATCCTCCAACAGTCAATGGATGAGGATCTGCATTTCAACAACTACATGTCAGCAGATATCCATCTGGATAAAAATGCAGAAGACATCATCCCTGACAGAGTTGAGGAGTATGAAGAACTGCTGCTAAGCAGCATTCTGAATAAAAATTCAGAGGAAAAGAGACTTGCAGCAATACACCCAAGAAATACCCTAGAGGAAGCTCTAGGGGGGGGGGGGGGGGCAACAACCTAGAGGAAACTCTAGGGGGGAGTGCCTAAAACCTGGAAGAAATCATAATTCCAGAAGAGGACCTTCAAAAACAATTCGAAGGAAAAGACCTCATTGAGGCAATAAAATGTGGATCCATGCAAAGCCAGATTCACCAGGAAATCCTAGAGAACCCCAGGAATTTCCAAAACTTCTCCATAAAAGATGGGCTGATAACCTGACTTGGAGAAGGAGGGACAACCCAAATAGTAGTCCCGAAAGGGAAC
Organism: Cantharellus anzutake; assembly: GCF_015039405.1. Taxonomy (NCBI): domain Eukaryota; kingdom Fungi; phylum Basidiomycota; class Agaricomycetes; order Cantharellales; family Hydnaceae; genus Cantharellus; species Cantharellus anzutake. The sequence goes on from NW_024066965.1 coordinate 279,459, forward strand.
TACGAAAGGAAGTCTATTCAAAGAATAATCCTCAAAAACATCCACGAAACACTTGGACACCTAGGATCCAAGAAAACAGTGGAAACCCTCTGTCGATACTTCTGGTGGAAGTCAATGAGGAAGGACACCCACAAGTTCTGCAGGTCTTGCAGAACTTGTCAGACAACAAAGAAAAGCACCAGGAGAAATCCTGGACTGCTTCACCCACTCCCAACCCCAGAAACACCGTGGTCATCAATAGCCATGGACTTTACAGGTCCATTCCCAACAAGCTGGGATATGATTACCTCTGGGTAATCATCTGCAGGTTGACATCCAAGGTCCACCTGATTCCGATAATGAATGCATTAGAACTAGCATTCGTATTCCTTCACGAAGTTGTAAGACTTCATGGCCTACCACACTCGATCATATCAGATTGAGACTCGAAATTCATGTCAAAATTTTGGCGCAAACTACACCGAATACTCAGTGTGCAGTTGAGATTCACAACTGCATTCCATCCGCAAAGTGATGGTGTAACGGGTCTATCATCTAGACTCGAGACAGAGAGAGGGGGGGAGGGTGGTAGTGAATGCATGTGTAATGGAGGTTCGGGTTTTTGGGTCCTGGGGTGCTAGTGGGTCTGTTAGAGCCTCAACTGAACACTCACCTACATCTCTCTTGGACATCAAGGCTGAGGGTTATGAGAAAAGGGGTCTCAGATGTTAGCAACTAACTCAGGGGAGACGTTAGAGTCATGGATGGTGTCCTTGCCACTTGGATGTAACTTTTTCTTAGTCCTTCACGGGTCTATTCAGTACTAACTTGTTATGTACAAGCTATTATCTATTTTATATGGATTGGAAATGGAATGAATGGACTGGGGGAATGTAAACGGGCCGTTAGGCAACCGTAAATAAGGAATGTCCAATTGGGAACAAAGAAACAATAAAAGGCATATGAATGAATGGGGAATATATGATAACGGGTCCAAAATGGGAATTGTGAAAGTTAACTCCGCAACACTTCGCCACAGCGCCCGCCTATCCTCCCGTCAGCAACCTCCTCGTCTCCAGCTTTCCAACGAGCCCTTATTCGTCCCATTTGGTGCAGTAGTTCTTGAGATGTGGTCATTGACAGGTGCTGTCAAGACCATGTGAGACTCTACACCGTGCTGAATCATCCGAGTATGGGGTTGCCATTCTGGGAAATGCTCCATGGGTGAAGAAGGAAGGTAGAGCATCACTAATGGGTAGAAAAATGGCTGGGTTGTATGTGTGGGTATGGAGGTCTGGAGAGGGGGTGAAATTGGTGGTGTGGTTGGGTGTGGGAATTTTGCTTGGGGTTGTCAGGAATGATGGGGAAAATATGGAAAAATAAGGTGTGAGTGTATGGAGTGTTGGATAGTGATAGAATGAGCATCGGGAGCATCAGAGGATATGTAGTGCATGTTGGTGGGCAAATTCTGCAGAATCTGACTTTTTGCAGTGCATGGAGTTGTCCCCACAACACCATCCCTCTCCTACCCTATCCCCATCCACTCCGATATCCACCTTCAGACCTGACATCACTCCTCTTACTCCCCTCCTCTGTCCCTCTCCCACCAAGTTATGACCTCCCACTGCCATCCCATTGTTGTGGGGACAACTCCATGCATGGTAAAAAGTCAGATTCAGCAGAATTTGCCCACCAACATGCACTACATATCCTCTGATGCTCCCGATGCTCATTCTATCACTATCCAACACTCCATACACTCACTCCTTATTTTTACATATTTTCCCCATCATTCCCGACAACCCCAAGCAAAATTCCCACACCCAACCACACCACCAATTTCACCCCCTCTCCAGACCTCCATACCCACACATACAACCCAGCCATTTTTCTACCCGTTAGTGATGCTCTACCTTCCTTCTTCTTCTTCACCCACGGAGCATTTCCCAGAATGGCAACCCCATACTCGGATGATTCAGCATAGTGTAGAGTCTCACATGGTCTTGACAGCACCTGTCAATGACCACATCTCAAGAACTACTGCACCAAATGGGACGAATAAGGGCTCGTTGGAAAGCTGGAGACGAGGAGGTTGCTGACGGGAGGATAGGCGGGCGCTGTGACCATTTTGGACCCATTATCATATATTCCCCATTCATTCATATTCCTTTTATTGTTTCTTTGTTCCCAATTGGACATTCCTTATTTACGGTTGCCTAATGGCCCATTTACATTCCCCCATTCCATTCATTCCATTTCCAACTCATAAAATAGATAATAGCTTGTACATATCAAGTTAGTACTGAATAGACCCATGAAGGACTAAGAAAAAGTTACATCCAAGTGGCAAAGATGCGATCCATGACCCTAATGCCCCCTCTGAGCTAGTTGCTAACGTCTAAGACCCTTCTACTCATAACTCTCAGCCTTGATGTCCAAGAGAGATGTAGGTGAGTGTTTAGTTGAGGCTCTAGTAGACCCGATAGTGCCCCAGGACCAAAACCTGGCCCCATGAACCACACCCATGCACACTACAACCCTCCCCCTTCTCTCTGTCTTGAGTCTAGGTGATGGACCCATTACACTGTACCCCATACTCAGACACCGCCCGTACCTTTGCTCCGAGATTCCGTCATGGTTTTGGCCTCGGACTTTGACTCCACCTCAGCTTAAGTCCATTGCATTGGTGACCTCATTCTATGTAAACACCATTGCTAATATTCCTTGGACTTCTGACTCTGCCTCTGTAACCTCCATAAGCTCCGCTACCTCCGAGCCTTACAGAACTTTCTCAGCACTTTCACTGCTTGTACTGTATCTTTTGCACTTCTCCCTCATCCCTATTTGGACTACTGCTTCCTTCCATTTTCAGCCAGTTTGTTAGAACGGGGCAGAAACAGACGACTCCGGAGTGGAATCGGAGACTTAGCGTGGAGGGACCTTGGCCTCAGCGACTCAAGCGGAGCGCTGTGCCATTGCTGTTTGTCCATTTGGTCCTTAATTTCACAGTAGGTGAGCAGGAAGTCTCTAGGGGGCATTTCAGGTCGATTTCGGACTAAACCAAAACGAGTATGTACAAGCGCCAATATATATAATGGAAGGGGCAAAAGCACAAGGAGAACAAAGGGTAACCGAATCGGAACGAAGACGTCCGAACGGGAACAAAGGGTAGAAGGAGCGGAGTGGTACCGAAGGTCATAAGGCAGGACCTGTGATACGTCCAAAAGGAGGTAGGGAGGGCGAGGCCCAGAGGGGCAGGAGGATGAGGGGAAGTGGGGATGATGACTAACTGGCTAGAATAGGAAGAAGCAGTAGTCCAAATAGGGATGAGGGGAAAACGCGAGAAATACATTACAAGTGGCGAGAGTGCCGAAGGCGATCTGCGAAGCTCGGGGGTTGCGGAGCTTACGGAGGTTACGGAGGCAGGGTTGAAAGTCCGAGGGATATTGGCAATGGTGTTTACGTAGTATGAGGTCACCAATGCAATGGACTAAGACCGAGGTGGAGTCAAAGTCTGAGGTGGAGTCAAAGTCCGAGGTAGGGACTATGACGGAGGCTCGGAGCAAGGTACGAGCGGTGTCTGAGTGCGAAGTACGGGACAGCGGTGGAAGGTCGTAACTTGGCGGAAGGGTGGCGGAGGAGTAACAGAGGGAGGAGAGAGGGGAAAGGTAAGGGAGAAGGAGTGGCGGAAAGGAGAGTAGTCAGGTCCGAAGGTGAGTATCAGAGCGGACGGAGATAGGGTCGGAGAGGTAAGGAGGAGGTGTGTTGCCAGGACCGAAGGTGAGTATCGGAACGGCAGCGGTAGGTTATGACTCCGGAGGTGAAGAGGGTGGAGGTCCGGAAGTCAGGTCGGGGTCGGGTATGCATGGATATGACACAGTTAGTCATCAACCCCACTTCACCTCATCCTCCTGCCCCTCTGGGCTTCGCCCTCCCTACCTCCTTTCAGATGTACCATAGAGTCTAACCCATGACCCTCAGTACCACTCTGCTTCCATCATCCCCTTTGTCTCCATTTGGATGCCTTGTTCCAATTCGGACCCCCTTTGATTTCCTTGTGCTTTCGTCTCCCCAGGTGCTTGTACATACTCATTTTGGACTGTTAGAACGGGCGGATTCGGACAACTCCGGAGTGGAATCGGAGACTTAGCATGGAAGGACCTTGGCCTCAGCGACTCAGGCAGAGTGCTGTGCCATTGCTGGTTGTCCTAGGGGTCCCTAATTTCGGATCTAGCAGAGGGAAAGTCTCTTGGGGGCATTTCAGGTTGATTTTGGACTGAGGTTACAAGTTACTATGTACATTGTATATAAGGAGGGGTCCAGAACCAAAAGGAGCAAGGGTACTCCAAAAGCAGACAAAGGGAGCTGGAAGGAGGAACAACACTGAGGGTCAAGGGTTTGATTTCCCAAAGGAGGAATGAAGGGCCAAGGCCCAAGGAGGAAGGAAGGAGGATGGGAGTGGGGAATGGCCAGCTGACTGAATAGAAAGGAAGCAGCAGCCCAAATAGGAATGAGGGAGAATAGCGGAATTGAATGGAGCAATGCAATAGTTGCAAGGTCCGACATAAGTCCGGAAAGTCCAAACTCGGAAGTTAAACTCCGGAATTTTGGCAAAGGTAATTAAATGGAATGAGCTAACCAATACAATGGGTATAAGTGGAGGTGGGCTCAAAGTCCGAGGTCAGAGCTAAGACTGGAGACAGAGACGCAAACAGGATTCCGGAGCGGAGGTCCGGAGTTGGGAGCATAGGTGTTGTGTGCTCGTCTGGGAGGTGTCGAGGTTGAGGTCAGACCTGGAATGTTCCAGAGTCGGACTGAAGGTGGTGTCGGAGCCGGAGGTGGGATGACCTCTTGGGAGTCGGCAAGGAGAAGGTGACAGAAGGGAAGTAGGGCTCTGGAGTCAGTTTCGGAGTTCCGGGAGCCCAGAGCAGAGGTCAGGATTGTATGGATATGACAGGACCCTCAGTCTAAAATCGACCAGAAATGCCCCCTAGAGACTTCCTGCTCACTGCCTCTGAAATTAAGGACCAAATGGACAAACAGCAATGACACAGCGCTCCCCTTGAGTTGCTGAGGCCAAGGTCCCTCCTTGCTAAGTCTCTGGTTCCACTCCGGAATCGTCCACTCTCGCCTGGTTCTAACAGTCCCCACTTGCTGCTGGCAGGTAATCTCTGTGGAGAGCTCCCCAAGTCAAAGGGTTACAATGCCATCCTGGTTGTAGTAGACCACCTCTCCAAGTGCATCCATGAAATCCCTACAGTCATGATGGTAGACTCAGTGGGAATCACCTGACTTTTCCTCAAACATGTCTAGAAGCATCATGGGCTCCCTGAGGAGATCCTCAGTGACAGATAGAGCACCTTCATCTCCCAGTTCTCCAGAGAACTAGGGGCCCTACTAGCAGTCAAGCTAACCCCCTCAGTGCCCTACCACCTGCAGACAGACAGACAGATGGAGTGGGTGAACCAAGAGATAGAAGCCTATCTCTGAGTGTTCATCAACCACCACCAGGACGATTGGGTGGATTGGCTCCCATTAGTGGAGCTCTCCCATAACAACTGTATCCATGCATTGACCTGCTGCACCCCCTTCAAGCTCAACACTGTCCAACACCCCAGGATGGGGATGGAGCCCATGCATGCATCAGAAGTCGAGGCTGCAGATAGGTTCACGATGATGAAAATGCAAGAAGAGGTAAAGGCAGTGCTGGAGCACACAGCAGAGGAGATGACTGTCAGGGCACACACCCTGACCTAGCCCAGACCCACATCCAGACCTGGCTGCTACACTTCCCATGCATGCTCTGCACTGCATGCTCCATGCACCACTTGCCCCGGGCCCTGGGTCTCTTCCGTCATGTGACTTCCAGATATTCCTGATATTGTGGCTACTGTGGGAAGATGAGAGGTTAGCTTCCTTCTCATCTCCTTACCCACAGTAGGCAAGTGTACCTACTCCTTCTTTATCATATACATCTCCTTACTCACAGTAGGATTGTGCCCTGGATAGGGCTGGTTACATGTGAGGCTGTGGACCATAGGGGAGGGTCATGGGGACCTGGGAGTCATCCTGACAATGACCTGCTACTATGACTGAAATCAAGAAGTAGCACCTGAGTACAAGGAAGGCAATCAAGTCTGGCTCAACACCCAAAACTACACCACAGACTGCCCAACCAAAAACTAGATCACAAATGGATGGGCCCCTTTAAAATCCTTAAGGTCATATCCCCTGTGGCCATCAAACTCCAACTCACAGCATGGCAAAAGGGAGTCCACCCAGTGGTGTCAGTAACAAATGTCTGACCCTACCACCCAGACAAGATCACTGAACGACCTGCCGACCCCCACCCAGGCCCCAAGATCATAGATGGAGGAGGTGTTAGAAAGCGGCAATAGTGGACAATTCTGGAGTGGAAGCAGAGACTTAGCAAGGAGGGACCTTGGCCTCAGTGACTCAAGGGGAGTGCTGTGCCATTGCTGTTGGTCCTGTTGGTCCTTAATTTCAGACATAGCAAGTCAAGAGTCTCTGGGGGGCATTCTAGACTGAGGGTCAATTGAGTATGTACAAGCACCTATATTTAATAGAGAGATGAAAACACCAGAAAACAAAAGGGATCTGAAACAAAACAAAGGTGTCCCAACAGAGACAAAGGTAAGGAGGGCGAAGCCCCGAGGGGCAGGAGGATGAGTGGAAGTGGGGTTGATGACTAACTGGCTAAATGTAAAGAAGCAGTAGTCCAAATAGGGGTGATGTCAGAGACCAGGTCGAGACAAAGGAGTGTCTCTGTGACAGAGGGCTTCGGCCTCAGCGACTTATGCCAGGAGCACTGTGCCTAGTAAACATGTCTGTGCCCTAACTTACTAACTGGCCACCAGAACTGAAGAGGGTAAACTCTAGTCGATTTTATTACTGGAGTGTAACCTATGTACAAGTTAAGTATATATAGTTACAGCGAGGGTGGGTCCGCAAATGGCAGAGCCAAGCAGAGCAGAGCTAATGGGGTTAGACATTAGCTGATTGAATATTACCGACGAGTCGGGTTACGGGGTTAGTGGAAAGGCAGGTGATAACCCAGAAACGGAAAGGAGGGATAGGCCCGAAGGTGGGCTTTGCAGGGCAAGCAAGTGTATTGTCCAGCGGAGGTGGGAGTGCGCTAGCGGACGTTGGAGCTGTCTGGAAGCCTTTGGGGCTCTGTACTTAGGGAGGCGTAGGTAATAAATTGAAAGGAGGGGGTGGTGACCATCGAGGGGTACCAAGGGAGTTGCGGAATACGGGAGCTCTGAGGTTAGTGGAGAAGGAGCAGGGGTAGACCGGAGGGATCAGAGGGATCGGAAGTCGATGGCCGGGGATGGATATGACAGGTGAGGGAGAAGTGCAAAATATACACTACAGTGTAACTGGGCTCAAGGAGCACTCAGGTCTGACAAGAACGTGGGGGACTAGCACTGGGATAGGGTCAGTAATGAGGGGTGGCAAGATGGCATGGTCCAGGTGCTACTGACAATCAGCAAAAATCTCTAAAAATCAACACCCACTCCTGGTCACTCTTGACAATCGTCAGGAGTCCTAGGCTGATCTCTGGTCGTGCTCTGGCATGGCTGATCTTCTAGACAAAAAGATACTGCAAATTGGGAGGCCCCTTCTGAGGGGGGAAGTCCTCTGTATCATACAGGAACTATAAGTGAAAATCCATGCGCCCAGGAATGAATAGTCCATGGGGCCACAGAATAGATAGGGAAGTGATGGAAATAAACCCACATCAAAAGCAATATAGGTACTATAAAATGAATGAAATGAATATAACCAAATTCAAACCGCTACTCCTCGTCCTTCTCCCGCCGCTCCAATAAATCCTCCTGAATCGTAGCTTTCCGCTGATACTAAATTCGTCCAAATCGGTCCAGTGGAAGCTGAGATATCGATTTCTGAACTCTATGCTGGGCACCAGGAAGGTCACATGCTAGTGCACAGATGTGGGAAATGCAGCAATATCAGGCTCTGAGGTCGGAATTGGGCTTGGAAAAATATGGAAAAATGGGGAGTGTGTGGGGAATGCATCATATAGTGGGTAGGGGACTGGGGGGAAAACCTGAGGTGTATGGTGTGTGTTCTACATGCTGAAAGATGTAGAAACCATGTTTTTGTGGTGCACAGATTTATCCCAATAACAGGTGGTGTAGGAGTGCATAATGGGTGTGCTCAATTTCATGGAACCTTACGCAGCAAATACATCAAAATTGGGCTCCCACCCTTGTACATTATTAGGAAAAAGGAATCGTAGGAGGGAGTAATAAGAAAGAAGAAAGAGGGTCTTCGTACGAACCGAAAGAGCCTTTCTGCGAAGGAATTGGTTGAGATTTAGTGGAGAAATTCAACCTGAGATGTCCTCATGTGCGAAGTCCATGCACTTGACTGCGACCATGGGAACAAGGTCAAAAGTTGATGGAAGAGGACGATCTTGGGATCATTAAATCCAGAAAAATGCCCAAAGACTCTGTGTTAAATTTCACCTTAATTGGTTCAGTGGTTGTGGAGATATTCTGATTGTCAGGCATGATGTCATATCCGTGCATACCTGACCCCGACCTGACTTCCGGACCTCCACCCTCTTCACCTCCGGAGTCATAACCTACCACTGCCGTTCCGATACTCACCTTCGGTCTTGGCAACACACCCCTCCTCTTACCTCTCCGACCCTTTCTCCGTCCGCTCCGATACTCATCTCGGACCGAACATCGCCCCACTCGCCACCCTTCCTACAACTCCACTCCTCCCTCACAACACCTCCACCCTCCCGTCATCCCCCTACGCTTCCCCCGTCCGTTCCGATACTCACCTTCGGACCTGACTACTCTCCTTCCCACCACTCCCTCTCTCCTCCCTCCGTTACTCATCCGCCACCCTTCCGCCAAGTTACGACCGTCCACCGCTGTTCCGTACTTCGTACTCGGACACCGTTCGTACCTTACTCCGAGCCTCCATCATAGTCCCTACCTCGGACTTTGACTCCACCTCGGTCTTAGTCCATTGCATTGGTGACCTCATACTACGTAAACACCATTGCCAATATTCCTCGGACTTCCAACCCCGCCTCCGTAACCTCCGTAAGCTCCGCAACCCCCGAGCTCCGCGGACCGCCTCCGGCACTCTCGCCGTTTTGTAATGTATTTCTCGCAATTCCCCCTCATCCCTATTTGGACTACTGCTTCCTTCTATTCTAGTCAGTTAGTCATCACCCCCACTTCCCCCCATCCTCCTGCCCCTCTGGGCCGCACCCCCTCTACCTCCTTTCAGACGTATCACAGGTCTTGCCCTATGACCTTCGGTACCGCTCCGCTCCCTCTACCCTTTGTTCCCGTTCGGACGTCTTCGTTCCGATTCGGTCACCCTTTGTTCTCCTTGTGCTTTTGCCCCTTCTTTATATATATCGGTGCTTGTACATACTCGTCTGGTTTCAGTCCGAAATCGACCTGAAATGCCCCCAAGAGACTTCCTGCTCACCTACTGTGAAATTAAGGACCAAATGGACAAACAGCAATGGCACAGCGCTCTGCTTGAGTCGCTGAGGCCAAGGTCCCTCCACGCTAAGTCTCCGATTCCACTCCGGAGTCGTCCGTTTCCGCCCCTTCTAACACATGACAGGAGTCACAGGACAATATGCACTGTTCAGATGCTCATGTGTGAGCTAGTCTCAATAAAAATATGGGCTAGTCAAATGATATAAATGCTGAAGAAGTCATTGGAGGAGTCTTGGAATTATGGCATTTTATTTGGACCAAGTTTCCCTGTGCACGGATAATCAAGATATGTATACTGCATCTGAGAATTCCCATTCTCAGTCAAATCTCCACCAAATTTCACAAATTCGGTATCGTTAGAAAGCTATGAATAAGGAGAGTCGAATGAAATAAAGGGACGGAGGTTTGACGCAGTGTTTGGAGTGGTATGAGGAAGTTTGTTTTTTGTTTTCTTTTCAATTTCTTTTGTTGTTTGGAATTTTATTCTAAGCCAACAGCAGCCGAACCGTAATTACTGCTGTTGTTGGTGGAGGCTTAGCTCAGCCAAACCCATATATTTCGGACCCTTTTCACAAATTGTATGTTTGCTGTATGGGTATATGTATGTAACAGAATAGGTGATTTTCCCCCCCTCCTGCAACTTTTGAAGTCCATGTACTTGGGTGCTGTGAGTAGCCACATGATTGGTAAAGGGCTATCGTGACCTTTAGGGAAATCCACCGTGGAAAGAAGATAAGCAAGAGTTACCAGAGTTATATATTTCCCCAAAATCCCCCCCCCTCCTCCCATTGATAATACAGACCTGTTCTTACTGCAACACCCTTTCAGCCCCCTTTCTCTTTCTTCCCTAGCTTTTGGGGAGTGAGTTGGAGTGCTACCTTCCATTTTCTGGAGACAGTAGCAGATTCCTGCTTGCAGTGGTGAAAGTGCTAAAGGTAGATCCAGGAAGCTTGGAGGTAATGGAGCTCATGGAGGTGGGGTTGAAAGTCCAAGGAGGATTGGCAATGGTGTTTACATGAAATGAGGTCACCAATGCAATGGACTTAAGCTGAGGTGGAGTCAATGTCCGAGGTCAGGAGCATGACAGGATCTTGGAGTGGAGATACAAGCAGTGTCCGAGTACAGGGTATGGGATGGCTGTCATATCCATACAATCCCAACCTCCGCTCTGGGCCCCCAGAACTCCGAAACTGACTCTGGAGCCCTACTTCCCTTCTGTCACCTTCTCCTTGCTGACTCCCAAGAGGTTATCCCACCTCCAGCTCTGACACCACCTTCAGTCCGACTCCAGAACATTCCGGGTCCGACCTCAACCTTGACACCTCCCAGATGAGCATGCAACACCTATGCTCCCGACTCCAGACCTCCACTCCAGAATCCTGTTTGCATCTCTGTCTCTGGAACCTCCGGTCTTAGCTCCAACCTCGGACTTTGACCCCACCTCCACTTATACCCATTGTATTGGTTAGCTCATTCCATTTAATTACCTTTGCCAATATTCCGGAGTTTAGCTTCCGAGTTCGGACTTTCCAGACTTACTTCAGACCTTGCAACTATTGCATTGTCCTATTCAATTCTGCTATTCTCCCTCATTCCTATTTGGGCTGCTGCTTCCTTTCTATTCAGTCAGCTGGCCATTCCCCACTCCCATCCTCCTTCCTTCCTCCTTGGGCCTTGGCCCTTCACTCCTCCTTTGGGAAACACCATTGAGTCAAACCCTTGACCCTCGGTGTTGTTCCTCCTTCCAGCTCCCTTTGTCTCCTTTCATCCTACCCTTGTCCCTTTTGATTCCGGACCCCTCCTTATATACAATGTACATAGTAACTTCTAATGTCATATCCGTGCATACCCGACCCCGACCCGACTTCCGGACCTCCACCCTCTTCACCTCCGGAGTCATAACTTACCGCTGCCGTTCCAATACTCACCTTCGGTCCTGGCAACACACCTCCTCCTTACCTCTCACCACCCTCCTACTACACAACACCTCCACCCTCCCGTTACCCTCCTACTACTCCGCTCCTACTTCACAACACCTCCACCCTCCCGTTATCCTCCTACACTTCCCCCGTCCGCTCCGATACTCACCTTCGGACCTGACTACTCTCCTTTCCGCCACTCCTTCTCCCGTCCCCTCTCTCCTCCCTCCATTACTCCTCCGCCACCCTTCCGCCAAGTTATGACCGTCCACCGCTGTTCCGCACTTCACACTCGGACACCGCTCGTACCTTACTCCGAGCCTCCGTCATAGTCCCTACCTCGGACTTTGACTCCACCTCGGCCTTAGTCCATTGCATTGGTGACCTCATACTGCATAAACACCATTGCCAATATTCCTCGGACTTCCAACCCCGCCTCCGTAACCTCTGCAAGCTCCGCAACCCCCAAGCTTCGCGGACCACCTTCAGCACTCTCGCCGCTTGTAATGTATTTCTCGCGTTTTCCCTTCATCCCTATTTGGACTACTGCTTCTTTCTATTCTAGCCAGTTAGTCATCATCCCCACTTCCCCTCATCCTCCTGCCCCTCTGGGCCTCGCCCTCCCTACCTCCTTTCGGACGTATCACAGGTCTTGCCCTATGACCTTCGGTACCGCTCCGCTCCCTCTACCCTTTGTTCCCGTTTGGACGTCTTCGTTCCGATTCGGTCACCCTTTGTTTCTCTTTGTGCTTTTGCCCCTTCCATTATATATATCGGCACTTGTACATACTTGTCTTGTTTTCAGTCCGAAATCGACCTGAAATGCCCCCAAGAGACTTCCTGCTCACCTACTGTGAAATTAAGGACCAAATGGACAAACAGCAATGGCACAGCGCTCCGCTTGAGTCGCTGAGGCCAAGGTCCCTCCACGCTAAGTCTCCGATTCCACTCCGGAGTCGTCTGTTCCCGCCCGGTTCTAACATCTAACCTCAGTCCAAAATCGACTTGATTCCCCCCCAAGAGACTTCCCCTCTGCTAGATCTGAAATTAGGGACCCCTAGGACAACCAGCAATGGCACAGCGCTCCACATGAGTCACTGAGGCCAAGGTCCTTCCATGCTAAGTCTCCAATTCCACTCCAGAGTCGTCTGAATCCACCTGATCTAACAATGGCAGTGGGAGGTCATACCTTGGTGGAGCAGGAGGAGAGGAAGGTGGTGTTCGGTCTGAAGGTAGGGATAGGAGCAGATGGGGATAGGGTAGGACTCCAGAGGTGGTGGAGAGGAGGGTCCAGAAGTTGAATCGGGATCAGGTATGTACAGATATGACAGGAGGAGAGTATGAAGTTGAGAAAGTCCTCAACTCCTGCTTGTCAGGGCACATACCCTGACTTAGCCTGGACCCGGACCCGCATCCAGACCTGCTCCACTTCCCATGCACTTCCCGTGCCGCACGCTCCGTGTGCCGCATGATCCGACCCTGGATCCCACCTCATGTGACTTCCGGGTATCCCTGGAAGTTTTCGCCATATTGGGGCCACTGTGGGAAAGTGAGAAGTTAACCTTCTTCTCACTTTCTTACCCACAGTAGTTGTGCCTTGAGACTAGGCTGTTTACAGTTAGGTTGTGGGTTGTAGAGAGAGGGGTCATGGGGACCCGGGGTCCGTCCCCTGACACTGCTGGCACTGCAGAAAGCTCTGGTATCTGATGAAGTTTATAGGCTGGCCAAACTCCGAGAATCAATGGCTCCCTCACAATAACCTGGCCAATGCATACAACCAGATCAAGGAGTTCTGTTAGAGACCAGATCGAGATGAAGGATTTGTCTTCATGGCAGAGGGCTTAAGCCTCAGCGACTCAGACCAGGAGTGCTGTGCCAAGTTACATGTCCATGCCCTAATTTACTTACTGGCAATGAGAACTAAAGGGGGATCAACTCTAGTCAATTTTATCACTGAGGTGTAACCTATGTACAAGTTAAGTATATATATAGTTACAGTGAGGACAGGCCCATGAATGGCAGGACTAAGTGGAGCGGAGCTAACAGAGTTAAACATTGGCTGATTGAATATTACCGACAAGTCAGGTTACAGGGTTAGTGGAATGGCAGGCAATAACTGTTAGAACCAGGCGGGAACAGATGACTCCGGAGTGGAATCGGAGACTTAGCGTGGAGGGACCTTGGCCTCAGCGACTCAAGCGGAGCGCTGTGCCATCGCTGTTTGTCCATTTGGTCCTTAATTTCACAGTAGGTGAGCAGGAAGTCTCTTGGGGGCATTTCAGGTCGATTTCGGACTGAGGTTACAAGTTACTAGGTACATTGTATATAAGGAGGGGTCCGGAATCAAAAGGAACAAGGGTAGGATGAAAGGAGACAAAGGGAGATGGAAAGAGGAACAACACCGAGGGTCAAGTGTTTGACTCAATGGTGTTTCCCAAAGGAGGAATGAAGGGCCAAGGCCCAAGGAGGAAGGAAGGAGGTTGGGAGTGGGGAATGGCTAGCTGACTGAATAGAAAGGAAGCAGCAGCCCAAATAGGAATGAGGGAGAATAGCGGAATTGAAATGGACAATGCAATAGTTGCAAGGTCCGGAGTAAGTCCGGAAAGTCCGAACTCGGAAGTTAAACTCCGGAATATTGGCAAAGGTAATTAAATGGAATGAGCTAACCAATACAATGGGTATAAGCGGAGGTGGGGTCGAGGTCGGAGCTAAGACCGGAGGTTCCGGAGACGAGACGTGAACGGGATACCGGAGTGGAGGTCCGGAGTCGGGAGCATAGGTTTTGCATACTCGTCTGGAAGGTGTCGAGGTTGGGGTCGGACCCGGAATGTTCCGGAGTCAGACTGAAGGTGGTGTTGGAGCCGGAGGTGGGATAACCTCTTGGGAGTTGGCAAGGAGAAGGTGACGGAAGGGAAGTAGGGCTCTGGAGTCGGTTTCGGAGTCCCAGGAGCCCGGAGCGGAGGTCGGGATTGTACGGATATGACAGGCATAGGTAATACATTGAAAAGAGGGGGTGGTGACCATCGAGGGAGGCAGAGGTGATTGCGGAATACAGGGGCTCTGAGGTTAGTGAAGAAGGAGCGGAGGGAATCCAGAAGGACCGGAGGTAGTGGAGGACGATGGCCATGGATAGATATGACATGTACCTCAGTTCTAATCTCGACTAAAACTTACCCCAAGTCCCTCTATGAGTGAATCCTGACCCCCTCCTACAAGATACCTCAGACACATGAAATGAAAGGACTAACTGAGATGTAATGGAGGCACAGTGCTCCCTCCGAGTCGCTGAGGCCACATCCTTCTTAGAGCCTCTTGTACCACCCAGCAGACTCGGGCTTCCTGGAGAAGCTTCGGTTCACTACTGGAGCTCTTGGAACCCCTCTAGTTGAGCCCCACCTGCATTTGGACTCACACACATTACCTTCATTTGGGGTTTTTGACAGCTGGCACATCCTCTGGTCTCTCCTCATGCATTTTCACATGCTGACAGCATTCCAGACATGTGCTTGCATTGTCTAGGTCTGTCAGATCGGGCAGATTTGGATGACTCTGGAGTGGAATTGGAGACTTAGCATGGAAGGACCTTGGCCTCAGCAACTCAGGCAGAGTGCTGTGCCATTGCTGGTTGTCCTAATTTCGGATCTAGCAAAGGAAAGTCTCTTGGGGGGAAATCAAGTCGATTTCGGACTGAGGTTAGAAGTTACTATGTACATTGTATATAAGGAGGGGTCCGGAATCAAAAGGAGCAAGGGTACTGTCATATCCATACAATCCCAACCTCCGCTCCGGGCTCCTGGAACTCCGAACTCCGACTTCTGGAGCCCTACTTCCCTCCCATCACTTTCTCCTTGCCGACTCCCAAGAGGTTATCCCACCTCCGGCTTGGACACCACCTTCGGTCCGACTCCGGAACATTCCGGGTCCGACCCCAACCTCGACACCTTCCAGATGAGTATGCAACACCTATGCTCCCGACTCCGGACCTCCACTCCGGAATCCCGTTTGCGTCTCTGTCTTCGGAACCTCCGGTCTTAGCTCCGACCTCGGACTTTGACCCCACCTCCGCTTATACCCATTGTATTGGTTAGCTCATTCCATTTAATTACCTTTGCCAATATTCCGGAGTTTAACTTCTGAGTTCGGACTTTCCGGACTTACTCCAGACCTTGCAACTATTGCATTGTCCATTTCAATTCCGCTATTCTCCCTCATTCCTATTTGGGCTGCTGCTTCCTTCTATTCAGTCAGCTAGCCATTCCCGACTCCCATCCTCCTTCCTTCCTCCTTGGGCCTTGGCCCTTCATTCCTCCTTTGGGAAACACCATTGAGTCAAACACTTGACCCTCGGTGTTGTTCCTCTTTCCATCTCCCTTTGTCTCCTTTTGTCTTACCCTTGTTCCTTTTGATTCCGGACCCCTCCTTATATACAATGTACCTAGTAACTTGTAACCTCAGTCCGAAATCGACTTGAATTCCCCCAAGAGACTTTCCCTCTGCTAGATCTGAAATTAGGGACCCCTAGGACAACCAGCAATGGCACAGCGCTCCGCCTGAGTCGCTGAGGCCAAGGTCCTTCCATGCTAAGTCTCCGATTCCATTCCGGAGTCGTCCGAATCCCCGCATTCTAACAGGTACTCTGAAAGCAGACAAAGGGAGCTGGAAGGAGGAACAACACTGAGGGTCAAGGGTTTGACTCAATGGTGTTTCCCAAAGGAGGAGTGAAGGGCCAAGGCCCAAGGAGGAAGGAAGGAGGATGGGAGTGGGGAATGGCCAGCTGACTGAATAGAAAGGAAGCAGCAGCCCAAATAGGAATGAGGGAGAATAGCGGAATTGAATGGAGCAATGCAATAGTTGCAAGGTCCAAAGTAAGTCTGGAAAGTCCGAACTTGGAAGTTAAACTCCGGAATATTGGCAAAGGTAATTAAATGGAATGAGCTAACCAACACAATGGGTATAAGTGGAGGTGGGGTCAAAGTCTGAGGTCGGAGCTAAGACTGGAGGTTCCAGAGATGGAGATGCAAATGGGATTCCGGAGTGGAGGCCCGGAGTTGGGAGCATAGGTGTTGCATGCTCGTCTGGGAGGTGTTGAGGTTGAGGTCGGACCTGGAATGTTCCAGAGTTGGACCGAAGGTGGTGTCGGAGCCAGAGGTGGGATAACCTCTTGGGAGTCAGCAAGGAGAAGGTGACGGAAGGGAAGTAGGGCTCTGGAGTCAGTTTCGGAGTTCCGGGAGCCTGTGTTATAAAAATGGGGCCTAATTGGCCCATTTCTATAGCATCTGGGTGCAGGGAGTGGCCATGACATCGAAATAGTGTTACAGTTAATGTAACAGAGGTTTAACACGTGACTTTGTACTGTACAGAGCCCATAAGAGGCTAAAAATGGGAAAATCCCATTTCCATAACAGCCTGGAGTGGAGGTCAGGATTGTATGGATATGACAAGGTCTTCTCAACTACACATATCGCGCTTACATGTGAACATGACTCTGGACACCTTGCTGTACTAGGTCAATGGTCAAGATCTCCCTTGGGATGATCCTTTCTTTGGTTCTTACAAACTATTGGGACTTGCCTGGATGCACTGGAATTTAAGAAGCAATGGATATACATGCGATGGATACGATTACCCACAGTCTCAACCCTGTGACTGTCACAGATGATCACCCTCAATGGTCAATCTCTGCTGACAAACTCATTATTCACCTCGCATCCTGGAGATGCCCTTGTGTCACAGCCATGCATTCTGGCCCATTAGCTGCCCATCCTGATGCCACCCAAGCCCATCCCACTGTGCAAGCATGAGCATGAGGGCGAGCCCCAACCCTCATCCCTATCCTCCTTGAGGACTCCCTGCTCACCCCCCCGCTTGTCCCTGGGCTCCCCTGCACTTGGCTGACTCCCCCACAGCCACACCAACCTCCCTACCCTGAGTCCGCCTCTGGCACTGCACCTAACATGACTCCACAACATCGCCTACTCCGCCCACTTGGCCCTCACTGGGCTGCTACCATTCCTGTGCCTGACTCCAGCCCAACTCCGAGTCCAGCGCCAATACCATTGCCATCGCTGCTATCGTGGCCCTACACCCCTTCATTTATTTATCTGTTATTGTTTGTTTTGACCCTTGGTCATTGCCAGCCACTGTGCAGCCAACCCCCTCTTTGTTCCTTTTGCTTCTGGACCCTTCAGCCTTTGGCCCGGGTCCGCTTCTATTCATTTCCTCTTCCTATATATATCCTGTATGATACATTATAGTACTTTAGCTCTAATATTGATTTGACCACAACCTCTCAAGTCCTGACCCCAACAAGGCAACCCCAGTGAGTCGGAAATGAGGGCCAAGAGACAGCTAGGGGGCACAGCGCTCCTTTAGAGTCGCTGAGGCCAAATGCCCTACCCTCAGGCCTTGTTCATGGCATCGCAGCCATCACAGCCTATAGTGGCCCGCAATGGTGACCCTCGGTGCTGACCCCAGACCAGTGTCTAACACCTTGCCACATCGACTCATGGTCAATTGTACGGCTTCCACCTTCCATTTTCCACTTGAACCAACTCGCTGAGTGCTGATGCCAACACATCACTGGCTATGGTTCACACCTCCCATTTCCTGTTTCCTGCCAGCCATGTCGACCCATTCCCCACACCAGCCATGCAATTCTGTGACTCCAATGATCCCAATTCTCATCGTAGTTCTCTGTCAGGGCACACACCCTGACTAGCCCGGACCCGGACCCGCATCTGGACCCATGTCTGCCCACTGTGCTTCCCACATCTGTGCATGCTCTGCTCACCGCATGTTCCGGTTCCCACCCCCCCATGTGACTTCTGGGTATCCCTGGAAGTTTGCCTGATATCATGGCCACTGTGGGAAGATGAGAAGTTAGCTTCCTTCTCATCTTCTTACCCACAGTAGGTTGTGCCCTGGATAGGGCTGGTTACACCATAGGGCTGTGGACCATAGGGAGGGTCATGGGGACCTGGGAGTCGTCCCCTGACATTCTCAAGGCCAGACTAAGTGCCATCGATTCTGTGTCGTCCAAGTTGACATGCATGCTATCAGGGACTGGTCTGGGGTTGAGAGTGTCTGGGTATATCACCCGGCACTGAGGGCCTGGTGGGGTATGAAGCGGGTGCATATGGCAACGGGTCTGGCGCAGGCAGATGTCCCTGAAGTGGGAATGGTGAGAAGAAGACTGCTTCTCTGGTTCCCACCCCAGGTATGTTTATATACATGGCACTTGGGTCACATGGGGATTGCCACGTCATCCTCATGCACAGCCCCACCCATCTGGGTATCCCCATGGGAGATCCCGAAGGGATCCACTGCAGGTGCACATGCTGGGTGCACCTGGGGTTGTCTGGAGCATCTGAGGCTGGGTGTGTCATGTGTGGACTGTGGACAGGTCAATGGTACATCAATCAAGGAAAGTCATCTGTGTAAATAGAATAAAGAATGATACAGAGGGAGAATGGAAAGGGGGGAAGTAGAGGGAGGAGGAAATAGGAAGGGGGAGAAGGGGGTAGCAGGTGGAGTGGAACTGGGTGGAGTCGGGTGGAGCTGGGTGGGGTGGGTGTGCCCTGACACATGCTGCCAACCATGTCGAATCCATCTGCTGTGCTGCCATACCCACTGTCAACATTACTCTATCCCCAGCTCCAATGCGTCTGGTCCATAACACGTTGTCACTTTCGCTGTTGACATGCCTGTCAACATTCATTTACCATTGGTGCAGCATGCCCATGTCTGACCACGCTGCATATCACAGTTTGTTCACAAGCTAACATGGCTGGGGTATTCCCCTGGTTCTTTAGTACTGCTGCTGCCATGGTCTTGCATGCTCCCCAGGTGCTTAACCCATCAACTACCCATGTCCATCTGAGACCACCTGGTTTGCTACCACTGAAGTCGATGGATCTCTTTCCTCCAATGCATGCTGTGCACTGCATTGCTGTTCCAATGTTGATGTTCCCTCAACTCTTCTCTCCCATCTGATGGCATTTCTGCTTTCAATGTTGATGTGTTCATCAACTCCACCTCCACCTCTGCTTTCACTGGCCCCCCCCCTTCCTACTTCCTTCCTACCACTGTGCCCATGAATCCCTGTGGACTCTGTCCAAGTCTGCACGTCATCGAATCTGCGCACACTCTCAGTCTCCAAACACCTGTGCCAGTTTGGGCCATTCCAACTCAGGTTCTTTGAGAACACCTATGGGTTGCTCTAAGGGGAGAGTGTAAGGAATGGATAGAGGATGGATGATGTGTGCTTTGTGTGCTGTAGGAGTGCATAACAGGTGTGCTCAATTTCATGGAACCTTATGCAGCAAATATGTCAAAAATTGGGCTTCTGCCCTTGTACATTATTAGTAAAAAGGAATTGTAGGAGGGAGTGATAAAAAAGAAGAAAGAGGGTTTTCGTACGAACCGAAAGAGCCTTTCCACGAAGGAATTGGTTGATATTTGGTGGAGAAATTCAACCTGAGATGTCCTCATGTGTGAAGTCTGTGCACTTGACCGCAACCATGGGAACAAGGTCAAAAGTTGACGGAAGAGGACGATCTTGGGGTCATTAAATCCAGAAAAATGCCCAAAGACTCAGTGTTGAATTTCACCCTGATCGGTTCTGTGGTTGTGGAGATATTCTGATTGTCGGGCATGATGGGAGTCATGGGATTGTTAGAGACAGAAGCGAGACAAAGGAGTTGTCTCTGTGGTGGAGGGCTTCAGCCTCAGTGACTCAGACCAGGAGCGCTGTGCCAAGTTACATGTCTGTGCCCTAATTTACTTACTGGCAACGAGAACTAAAAAGGGGGATCAACTCTAGTCGATTTTATCACTGGAGTGTAACCTATCTACAAGTTAAGTATATATAGTTACAGCAAGGCAGTCCCATGAATGGTGGGACCAAGTGGAGTGGAGCTAACAGAGTTAAACATTAGCTAACTGAATATTACCAATGAGTTGGGTTATGGAGCTAGTGGAATGGCAGGCGATAACCCAGGAATGGAAAGGAGGGATAGGCCTGAAGGTAGACTTGCAGGGCAAGCAAGTGAATTGCCCAGCAGGGGTGGGAGTGCACTAGCGGACATCAGGGCTGTCTGGAAGCCTTTGGGGCTCCGTACTTAGGGAGGCATAGGTAATATATTGAAAAGAGGGGTGGTGACCATTGAGGGAGTTGGAGGTGATTGTGGAATATGGGGGCTCCGAGGTTAGTGAAGAAGGAGTGGAGGTAATCTGGAAGGATTGGAGGTAGTGGAAGACGATGGCCATGGATGGATATGACAGGGACAATATGAACTCTTGGAATTATGGCATTTTATTTGGACCAAGTTTCCCTGTGCACAGATAATCGAGATATGTAAACCACTTCTGAGAATTCCCGTTCTCAGTCAAATCTCCACCAAATTTCACAAAATCGGTATCATTAGAAAGCTATGGATAAGGAGAGTCGGATGGAATAAAGGGACGGAGGTTTGACGCTGTGTTTGGAGTGGTATGAGGAAGTTTGTGTTCTCCTTTTCAATTTCTGTTGTTGTTGGGAATTTTATTCTAAGCCAACAGGAGCCAAACCTTACTGCCATTGTTGGTGGAGGCTTAGCTCAGCCAAACCCATATATTTTGGATTCTTTTCACAAATTGTATGTTTGCTGTATGGGTATATGTACATGGCGATTGAAACAGAATAGGCAATTTTCCCCCCTCCTGCTACTTTTGAAGTCTGTGTACTTGGGTGCTGTGAGTGGCCACACGATTGGTAAAGGGCTATCATGACCTTTAGGGAAATCCACCATGGAAAGAAGATAAGCAAGAGTTACCAGAGTTATATTTTCCCCCAAAATTCCCCCCCTCCCTGTTGAATATACGGATTCTACTGTAACACCCTTTCAGCCCCTTTTTCTTTCTTCCCTGGCTCTTTGGGGAGTGAGTTGGAGTGCTACCTTCCGTTTTCTGGAGACAGTAGCAGATTCCCACTTGCAGCGCTTTCTTTTTATTCTTTATACTATAATAATCTTCAGACTAAACAATGTATGACAACTGTATATACACCAGGATCGGGAATAGGGGCTTTGCTCTATACACTCTAGATTATCAACAGCCTGAGGATTGAGGAGTCACCAAGGCCAGCACCCCACCTGGCCTTACATGGATATTGACTTCACAACCTTGGATGTGCTCCCTTAGTCTCCACAGGTTGGGTTGGGTGCAATGACTGCATGCGTAAATACTAAAAATATATTCCGCAACCTATGTACAACTCATTACAACTTAGCATGGTGTCATATCCTGGATCTTCCACCTCCCTCTGCCCTAGTCCTAGATGACTCTTATAACCTCCACCAGCCCTCCCAATCTCTCTCTGCTGCCTCTGGTCGATGCCAATGATCCTAGGACTACCTCCTCCTTCGACTCTCGTCCACCCTTCCATCCCATCTACATCCACATCACCTCCAGACCTCCCCTACCATACCTCCACCTCCTTGGCCCTCTTGTTCAAAGGATATGGACCTCAGTCACCTACTTGTTGTTTGTAACCCTCAACTTGTCTATCCACCCTCTTTCTTACTTCTGGTCTCTGCACCTCTGGCACCTCTGGTCATGTACCTCTGGTACCTCCCCACTCCTACCTTACCTCTGGTCATGTTATTCCTTATTGTTTTATCATTTGATATTTTCTACAACCCCAATATTCCGGACTACAACTTCCAGGCTCTGGAACCTTCTGGACATCTTCCCCTGTAGTTCCCCTGCTCATTCATAGATGGGCCAGGCCTTACCATTCAGTTGGTTCCTAATTCTCTTACTCCACAAACTTCAGACATAACTCGGGCTTTTCACCTATTCTATATTTGTCCTGTGGAGTCTTTCTATTTACTTCTTCTTCCCCTTGGTGACCCTTGTTTACCTTTGGATCCTATTACCTCTGCTATATGTACACATGTACAACTCTAGTAAATAGTCCCCCCCCAGTTATAATATTAAGTCCTTGAATCCAAACCCTCTCCCACGATGTCTATCACACTCTACTCGCCTGCTGCTCCACCCTGAACCAAGAACTGAGTGACAGACATGTCTGAAGGTGCCTTGGTATAAAACCCAATGAATCACGTGACGAACAATTGACCCTCACTAATGCCTCCATTGTTAAGTAGTGAGAGGGGGCCTCTGGCCCCCTTCTGCTGGCAGCCTCAGTTCCTCTGTCACCAGCTCCCCTGACAATTGGGGACAACAAGGACGTTGAAAGAGGGCTTGTGTGTTACAGGAATGGGTTCCAGGGAACCCAACCTGAACCATTCGGCTCACTAATGGAGGTGGCTGCGTAGCCATCGGAGGGAGAGCGGAATGGGATGAGTATCTGGAAGTACAACCTGTGGGTTGGCCAACAGTAATTTGGTGCTCCTGGGAGCGTACCGGTAGCGAGTATGATGTGGGCTCCTTGAGGGAGCCACCTGGCTGTCTGCTAACGGGGACTTGGCGCTCCTGGGAGCATGCCGGTAGCAGGTGTGCTGGGAGCAGTTGGCTAGCAGTGACTTGGCGCTCAATGGAGCGTACCGGTAGTGCGGGATACTGGGGCTCCCAAAGGGAGTCACCCAGTTGGTGGCTATTGGTGACTTGGCGCTCATGGGAGCGTACCGGTAGTGGGAGTTGTTGGGGAAAGCGGGCTGGTGGACCAGTGCACGGTAGTGGGTGACCGTGGGAAGTGGGACCTGTGGGTGTGTGGCCAGGCATCCTGGAGCTGCCTGGACCATATCCCTCTCCTAAGGAGGTGGGATAGGTTACAGTTCCTGATAGGGAACTTCTGGTTGGATGGGAGCGACTGCTCAACCACCTGGTGGACTGGTGGGAGTGGGCAGCAGGAGGTTGGGCATGGGAATGCCCTCCTCATTGTGGTTTTGTCATAGAGAGGATGAATAGGGAGGTGGACATGGTTCCAGAGTTACAGGTTGAGTTTACAGTGGTGGCACAATGGTGAGGATGTTACAATCACGGTACAAGGTTTGTGGGTTATGTATTCGATAATGATCAACATCCTCAGCATTTGCCTTTCCATGTCATATGACTGGTTTCTATCTAATATCAAAGTCTCAATGGTCAAGGGAAGTCCCTTGAAACTTAACAATTCCCCCAGCCAGCACCAAAACCCAGTGGGAAAGCTTGGCATGGAGTTTGACAGAGAAATATAATGAAGGAGGGCAGAGACAACCTACCTACTTGCAGTCACGGACCATAAGAATCTAGTCCATCTCTATGCCGACTAAGCTCATGGGGCCAAACTCTCCAAAATCCTACTTTCTTGACTAAACTTTGCTATGCTCGATCCTTAACTCTGCAGTGGGTTCTCTGGGATTTCTGCAAGGTCTGGGCTCCTACCCACTCGTTGCAGACTATATTGTTGCCCTTATTCCTACTGTTGGAATCCCACTCACTCTCACCAACTCTAGTGCATCCTAGCACCTTAGGGAATTTTGGGGGAGGGGAGAACTTCTTTTCCAGAATCCAGTATGTACAGGATATAAGGAACAATTATTTTTAGAACTAATTGATGGCAAATATTGGTGCCATATGGCACCTGGGTACCTTATTAGGCGAAATAATAAAAAAGGGCAACAGTAACAATAAATGGATATCAATCAATAACTGAAATGATGGCAAGATATGAAAATATAAGAAAATAAGTGATTTCTCAACGGATTTACGGAATTAAGAGCCGAAATTAGAGATTGGAGATAACTTTTACGCAGCCAATAAGCATTTTTACCAATTTATTAGAGGCTGTGGGAACGAGTGAGGCAAGAATTCTGGGTTGCTGCTTGAGATTCCCACACCCACACATGCCCATGACTAACTTGCCCAACATAGAACTCCGTCAATTCTCCACCGATTGGGATGTTTTTGGTATCGTTGGTATCGTACAAATTAGAACTACTTTTAGATACCAATTCCGGACCGAATCGTTGCATGAATGGAAGTGGTTTCTTAGCCATAAGAATGGATATCTGAGCTGGCTCTGCACATGGGCAATTATCCTGCCTACAATGTAACAGGTGCAGCACTCCATTCCAAGTTGCTGAAGCCAAGTCCCTTCAACACCCCATCACCCTTGGAGCTCTGCCCCACCCCCAGCCTGTCTCTGACCCACCATTGGATGACCTGGAACATCGAGCTCTGTTAGACACTGGTCTGGGGTCGGCACCAAGGGTCACCATTGCAGGCCACTATAGGCTGCGATGGCCATGATGCCATGAACAAGGCCTGAGGGTAGGGCATTTGGCCTCAGTGACTCTAAAGGAGCGCTGTGCCCCCTAGCTGTCTCTTGGCCCTCATTTCCGACTCACTGGGGTTGCCTTGTTGGGGTCAGGACTTGAGAGGTCATGGTCAAATCGATATTAGAGCTAAAGTACTATAATGTATCATACAGGATATATATAGGAAGAGGAAATGAATAGAAGCAGACCTGGGCTGAAGGCCAAAGGGTCCAGAAGCAAAAGGGAACAAAGAGTGGGGTTGGCTGCACAGCGGCTGGCAATGACCGAGGGTGAAAACAAACAATAACAGATAAATAAATGAAGGGGTGTAGGGCCACGATAGCAGCGATGGCAATGGTATTGGTGCTGGACTTGGAGTTGGGCCAGAGTCCTCAAGGAGGATAGGGATGAGGGTCAGGGCTTGTGCTCACGCTCGCGCAGCAGGACAGGCTTGGATGGCATTGGGATGGGTGGCTAATGGGCCAGAATGCATGGCCATGACAAGCTCCACCAGACACACCTGCCTGGGTAGCGATTGGATCTTCCCCCAGGTGGGTTCATGACACATGGGAACATCACATGTTGCAAGTTGTACCAGTCACTCAACAGATTTTGGAGGCAACATAAGTTGCAGCTAAACCTCAGAGAAATCATGTGAGTGACTGGGAAGGAGTCTGGTATAGCAGGTAGAACATGCCCAGCAGTCCTTGGTGAGACAACAGCCAAACAACCACCTGGAAACAAGTATAAAAATGTTTCCCCTGGCTGGGTTTGAACTGACACCCCCCACAATGTATAGTCCAGTACAACACACATGCCATTGAGCCATAGCATCTAGCATGCAATTGCACCAAAGTTACATCCTAGTAGGGTTACAGCTACCTCAGTCAATCTCAAAATAATCAAAACATTGTTCTTTCACAATATCAATAGGATATTATTCATTTATTATTCATCAATTCATAAATAGCTCATAATCTTTTTTTAAAGACAGTAACTAGTAGTGGAAAGGGAACATGATGTAGCTAGAAGTATACAAGGTAGGGTATATAAAATGTGTTAAGTGTGTTAAGTGTGCTAAGTGTGCAATGTGCAAAGTGCAATGCAGGAAACTGCTGATGTATAGAAAGCTCATGTGATCAATGTCCAAATATGTTAAGAATGTTAAGAATGTTAAGTGTGAGAAGCACTAAGTGGAAAGTGCCAATGTTTAAGTGCACAGGAACTCATTTCATGGGTCAGGATTTTTCATTGATGGATTATTCCATACAAAACTGTATGGTATTACTCTTATATCTCGCTTAATACTGGACCAAACGTTCTATAACTTTGCGTACCATTTTATATATTATCAACGCAAGTATTTTATATTTTTTCATATTTTTCCATGATGTCTGTGAGGCACTGGGAGCGTTTTCCCACACACAGATCATGCGCAGACCTGACACTGCAATTGTATCTCTGTCAGTTCTTATTCATTTCTCTTCTGGTTTTTTCAACGGGCGCATGTCAATGTTCTCTACAATGTGTATTATTATCCTAACTTGATATGTTGCAATCTTGAGGGTTCCAAGTGAAGTTTAATGGAATAAATTATTATATCTTGCTTGATACTGGACCAAATGTCCTGAAATTTTTGCAAACCATTTTATATACTATTAATGCAAGTACCTGGTATTTTCACATATTTTTAGGACATCTGTAGAGTGCTGGGGACCGTTTCCCACACACAGATCATGCGCAGAGCTGACACAGGATTCATATCTCTGTCAGTTCTTGACCGTTCCCCATCGGGTTTTTCGCGATGGGCCTGTAGTAACTTCCTTTCCATTTGGTATTGTTAGTGCAAGTTGTGAATCAGCATGAATGAGGAGGTGGAACATTTTTTCCACAAATAAACCATGTACATTAGTATCTCAGTCAATTCTTATTTGTTTTTCGTCAGGTTTCTTTTAGTGAGCTCGTACTAACTTTCTAGTTATTTGTTATTATTGGTGCAAGTCGCAAATGAGCGTTCATGAGGCAGTGGAATGGTTTTCACAATTTTTCACAAAAAAAAGCATATACATTCATATCTCTGTCAATTATCATTCATTTTTCACCGTTTTTTTTCGGACGTGCTTGTAATAATGCCTTTGTTATTTTAGATTATTAGCGCACATCGCGAATGAGGGTGTATGAGGCAGTGGAATGTTTTTTCACATTTTTTCACACACAAAAGAGATGTACATGCATATCTCTGTCAAATCTCATTTGTTTTTCATTGGGTTTTTTTTTTAATGAGCTTGTATTAACGATCTCCTCATCTAATATTATTAGCACGCATCGTCAAAATCCTGTATGAGGCATGGTCACTGTTTCCCACCTACACAACTTACGCTGGGATGGGCCACCACTCGTATCTCTTTCAGTTTTCAACCATTTTCCATCGGGTTTTTTTCAACCGGCGTGTCATGGTCACCTCTCCATCTTTTATTATTACATCATGACAGGTTATCTAGTACAATTGTTAACATTGAAATTGCTCCCATGGTGTAACCGGGCAAAAGGGCTGCCCAGGGAAGAGAGTAGGGACCTGGGGGTAGTGTCTGAGTCGGGTCGGAAGATGGGAAAGGATGGGTGGCAACAGTGCTGATACTGTGCCATGGTCCAGGTGCTAGAAAATAATCAATAAAATCTCACTAATCATGTACTCACTCCTGGTCCTTCTTGGACAGTCGTCAGGAGGCTTCTTTAATGTATGGAGGGATCACTCAACACCACATTCTTTGTAGCACAGAAGAGGGGTCCAACAACTGTAAGTACAACACGAACTGGGCATATTTATAGAAAAAAAAGGGAAATCAGAACAAAAAAATAAGAGAAAATAGCCGATGGATGGTGTCAATGGAAACAGGAAGAATGTTGAGAACTCGGCTAAGAAACAATAAGGCAAAAAAGTGTCCACAAGGTAGCAATAAAATCAATAATTGAGGCCCATAAGGTCAATATCAACCATCAATCTCGCTTCTCCACCGTATATCCGTCATTCTAACTCCCGTCCCGTCCTTCCATCCTCTTCTCCTGATCCGTCGCTGTCCTTCAAGCTCAAAATCGTGTGAGTTGGTGGAAAATTGGTGGAGATATGGGGGAAATGGTGGATATCCGTGAATTTTGGGGAAGTGGCAATATGGGTCTTGAGAAAAAAACCATGAAAAAAATTGGAAAAAATGGGAAAAAATGTGGAAATGTCCCATGGGCATTGTAAATGCATTGGAGGCTTGAGGGTGCTCATTGGAGCCTCGAAAAACATGGTTCTGGCCTTGTTTGTGTGGTACTTGCTGTGCCCTCCTACAACAGCTTGCAAAACTGAATTGCTTATGAATTTGATTTGTATTGATCAATACATTCAACCTCACTTCATTGGGGCTCCGCCCCATGCAATGACATCCTTGTTATTATTGTTCCCCATGTGCTAAAGAAATAATGAGATATATGGTGATTATTTATGCACCAAGGGGCCAGCCCCTTGAACCCCTGCTCCTGCAGAGAGCTATTGGGGCATTGTAGGCGTGCTAGGGATGTAACCCAGCAGCAAACAAGAAAAGAAAAAGGGGGCAAAGGAAATCTTACTACCAGTATGGCTGCACACGGTCCCGGTGCAAGTGCACGATACTAATAAATTCTTTTAAAACTCAGAACTCACCCTGGTCCTTCTTGGACAGTCGTCAGGGAGTCAGACTAAGCTCTTTAAACGTATGGGAGGGTCGCTCAACACCACAGTCTTTGTAGCACAGATGAGGGGTCCAACAACTGTAAGTACAATGCAAACTGGGTGTATATATAGAAAAAAGAGAAATCAGAACAAAAAACAAGTAAAATAGCCGATGGATGGTGGCGATGGAAACAGGAAGAATGTTGAGAGCTCGGCTAAGAAACAATAAGGCAAAAAAAATGTCCACAAGGAAACAATAAAATCAATAATTGAGGCCCATAAGGTCAATATCAACCATCAATCTCGCTTCTCCACCGCATATCCGTCATCCTAACTCCCGTCCCGTCCTTCCATCCTCTTCTCCTGATCCGTCGCTGTCCTTCAAGCTCAAAATCGTGTGAATTGGTGGAGAATTGGTGGAGATATGGGGGAAATGGTGGATATTCGTGAATTTTGGGGAAGTGGCAATATGAGTCTTGAGAAAAAAGCATGGAAAAAATTGGAAAAAATGGGGAAATGTGCTGTGGGCATTGTGAATGTGTCAGAGGCTTGAGGGTGCTCGTTGGAGCCTCGAAAAACGTGGTTCTGGCCTTGTTTGTGTGGTACTTGCTGTGCCCTCCTACAGCGTTGCCCCAAGCCCCACTCCTGCAGAGAGCCTGGGGCTGCACCCCAAACCCCCCTGGATATATTTGATTATTTTTTACACCAAGGGGCCAGCCCCTTGAACCCCTGCTCCTGTGGAGGGCCATCAGGGCCTTGCCCCGAACCCCACTCCTGCGGAGAGCCTTGGGGCTGCGCCCCAAACCCTGCTCCATCAATCATACACAGGAATTGTCATATCCGTGCATACCCGACCCGACTTCCGGACCTCCACCCTCTTCACCTCCGGAGTCATAACCTACCGTTGCCGTTCCGATACTCACCTTCGGTCCTGGCAAACACACCTCCCCCTTACCTCTCCGACCCTATCTCCGTCCGCTCCGATATTCATCCCGGACCGAACATCGCCCCACTCACCACCCTCCTACTACTCCGCTCCCCCTTCACAACACCTCCACCCTCCTGCCACCCTCCTACGCTTCCCCCGTCCGCTCCGATACTCACCTTCGGACCTGACTACTCTCCTTTCCGCCACTCCTTCTCCCCTTACCTGTCCCCTCTCTCCTCCCTCCGTTACTCCTCCGCCACCCTTCCGCCAAGTTACGACCTTCCACCGCTGTCCCGTACTTCGCACTCAGACACCGCTCATACCTTACTCCGAGCCTCCGTCATAGTCCCCACCTCGGACTTTGACTCCACCTCGGCCTTAGTCCATTGCATTGGTGACCTCATACTACGTAAACACCATTGCCAATATTCCTCGGACTTCCAACCCCGCCTCCGTAACCTCCGTAAGCTCCGCAACCCCCGAGCTTCGCGGACCGCCTCCGGCACTCTCGCCGTTTTGTAATGTATTTCTCGCAATTCCCCCTCATCCCTATTTGGACTACTGCTTCCTTCTATTCTAGCCAGTTAGTCATCACCCCCACTTCCCCTCATCCTCCTGCCCCTCTGGGCCTCGCCCTCTCTACCTCCTTTCGGACGTATCACAGGTCTTGCCCTGTGACCTTCAGTACCGCTCCGCTCCCTTCACCCTTTGTTCCTGTTCGGACGTCTTCGTTCCGATTCGGTCACCCTTTGTTCTCCTTGTGCTTTTGCCCCTTCTTTATATATATTGGCGCTTGTACATACTCATCTGGTTTCAGTCCGAAATCGACCTGAAATGCCCCCAAGAGACTTCCTGCTCACCTACTGTGAAATTAAGGACCAAATGGACAAACAGCAATGGCACAGCGCTCCGCTTGAGTCGCTGAGGCCAAGGTCCCTCCACACTAAGTCTCCGATTCCACTCCGGAGTCGTCCGTTTCCGCCTCGTTCTAACAGGAATGAGAAATGCCTTTCCCCTCTTGGCAATGCAGTGGGAGTGAGGCCCTTTTATTTGTTGTTTTCCTTTATTTCCTTGCCATTTCTGCAAACCCACCACCCCAACCAATCAAATTTTGTCTGTAATTCCTTTGTAAGTTTGTAAAACAGTGTTCCCCATGTTACCATGAATTTTTTTGGATTTTATTTTATAGAGAGCACCTTGCTTTTATTTTTCTATCTTGTTATTCTATGTTGTCCCATGTTGCCATGAATTTTCTGGATTTTATTTTATATAGAATATTGTGCTTTGATTTTTTTTAATGTTGTCCCACATTGCCGCAATTTTTTCAGATTTTATTTTATACAGAACACCTTGTGTTGCCGTGAATTTTCTCCAATTTTACCTTATATGGAACCCTTCATTTGATTCTGCTCCGCATTTTAATTATTCGATTTTATTTACCCATTTATTTTACATGCTAATAGCAAAATACAAAGAAAAAGAGAGAACAGTACTACTGTTTATAGTACATGCCAATTTCGAAAACATAACTAATATAACACCACTATTACTATTATTACCTAATGGTATATGCTAATCAGCGAAAAAGAATAACTAATACAACAACAAAACTACTACTACTATTATTATTATTATTTAATAACTAATTAGTGAAAACAAAAAAAAAAAAAAAACTAATACAACAACAACAAACAACTACTATTTTTATTTTATTGTTATTATTTTATTACTATTTACGATTATGGATCTACTTTTATTTACCTATCTACCTATTTTATCTATTTATCTATCTATTTTACATGCCAAAGTCACATGGGAGCAAAAAAGGGTTGCTCCCATGGGGGGTTTGAACCGGTTTTGAGTGGGGGTATTAGTACTTTTTCGCATATGTCTGTGTGCGAAAAAAGTTGTGGGAGGTTATGCTCAATTGCTCACGTGAATTTCCTCAAACTAAACATATACACGTGATTCTTTACATAAATCTCTCATATCTCTGTCAGTTCTCATCCGTTTCTCGTCGGGTTTTGTTCCATGGGTGCGTCTCAATGTCCTCTACATGTTGTATTATTGGTCCGACTCGTCGTTCGGCGATCCTGAGGAGATTACAGCGATTTATCGCATTCCCATGCACAAACTGTAGAGTAATCTATTATATCTCACTTGATACTTTACCAAATGTTTTATAAATTTGCGAACTAATTTATATATTATCAACGCAAGTTTTTGACATTTTTCCATATCTTTCTCAACATGCGGTGAGGCACTGGAAGACGTTTTCCACGCACAGACCATGCGCAGAGCAGACACTACATTCGTATCTCTGTCAGTTCTTATTCGTTTCGCTTCGGGTTTGTTTTAACGGGCGCGTGTTAATGCTATTTACAATTATTATTATTGCCCCGGCCCATTATTGCGCGATTTTGAGGGTGGCAAGTGAAGTTTAATAGAATAATTTATTATATCTCGCTTGATACTGAACCAAATGTCCTGGAATTTTTCGAATCATTTTATATACTATTAACACAAGTACAGAATATTTTTACATATTTTTAGAACATCTGTAGGGTGCTGGGGACCGTTTCCCATGCACAGATAATGCGCAGACCTGACACCGCAATTGTATCTCTGTCAGTTCTTATTCGTGTCTCTTCGGGTTTTTTTCAATGGGCGCACGTCAATGCCCTCTACAATGTGTATTATTACCCTAACCTGATATCTTGCGATCTTGAGGGTGCCAAGTGAAATTTAATGGAATCATTTATTATATCTCGCTTGATACTGCACCAACTGTCCTGAAAATTTGCATGCCACTCTAAATTAACGCAAGTACTTAATATTTTTACATATTTTTAAAACACCTGTGAGGTGCTGGAGAACGTTTCCCACGCACAGATCACCTGCAGAGCTGACACTGGATTGGTATCTCTGTCAGTTCTTGACCGTTTCTCGTTGGGTTTGCTGCAATGGGCCCGTACTAACATTCTATGCATTTGGTATTATTAGTGCAAGTCGTGAATCAGCATGAGTGAGGAGGTGGAACGTTTTTTCCACAAATAAACCATGTACATAAGTTTCTCTGTCAATTTCCATTCGTTTTTCGTCGGGTTTCTTTTAATGGGCTCGGACCAACTCTCTGGTTATTTTCTGACATTGGTGCAAGCTGCGAATGAGCGCGTATGAGGCAGTAGGACGTCTTTTTACATTTTTTACACATAAAAGGAATGTTCATGCGTATCTCTGTCACTTCTCATTCGTTTTCGTCGTTCCTTTTCGTACATACCTGTACTAACGCCTTTGCCATTTTATATTATTGGCACACATTGCGAATGAGGGTCTATGAGGCAGTGGGACGTTTTTTCACATTTTTTCACACACAAAAGACATGTACATGCATATCTCTGTCAAATCTCATTCGTGTTTCGTCGGGTTTTTTTCAATGAGCTTGTATTAACAATCTCTCCATCTCATATTATTAGCATGCATTGTCAAACAGCCTGTATGAGGCCGTGGACACTATTTCCCACGCACACACCTCGCGCTGGGATGGGCCACCACTTGTATCTCCCTCAGTTTTCAACCGTTTTTCATGGGGTCTTTTGCAATGGAATCGCTCAATCGACCTCTCCATCTTTCATTATTACACCATGATAGGTTATCTAGTGCAATTGTTAACATTGACACAACTCCCATGGCTCAGAGAACTGCATTGCTTACGTTAATTAAACTGTATTGACCCATTCAAAAACTGAATAAAACAATACATTCAAGCTGACTTTATTATATACTAGAGACCTGTAACCCGTGGGGTGCTCGTTCCTCGCACACCCACGGGTTTAGCGGTCTCTAGCTCCTGTGGAGGGCCTTGGGGCTCCACCCCGAACCCCGCTCCTGCGGAGGGCTTGGGGCGCTGCCCCAAACCCCATAGGGGCTCTGCCCCATGCAACGTCATTCTTGTTATATAGTCCCCCTGGTGAAAGTCAAGATGCAATGGGATATTTATTAATCAATTAGAACATCATGATACACTACATTTGGTGTCAAACGATCATGTTGTCCAGGGGGGAAATTTTCCTTAATCTTCTCAGGAGATGTCACCCTTGACAGTGCCACATAAAGTTGTCCATGACTGAAACATGGTGCACGCAAATCAACTCCTACATTCCTCACCAACTGTCCCTGTGCCTTGTTTATCATCATAGCAAATGCCAATGCAACTGGAAACTGGCATCATTGCAGGATAAAGTTGAATTCCCCCAAGTCCGATGGTGTGAGTGTCATTCTTGGGATGAATGCAACTTTCCCATGATGAAACCCTCCAAGGATATGTGCTTGGATGACCCACCTTCCCAAATGCTCCACACACAGGCGTGTTCCATTGCAAAGTCCATCTGTCACTGAGAGGTTGCGCAGGAGAATAATTGGAGATCCCACTTTCAGTGCCAATTTTGAGTGTGGAATACCTGATGCATTGATGGAGTTGAGATACTCCACAGGGATTGGATCTGGATGATCAACACCCTCTTCAACAATAGCAGAATCTGCAGAGTGATAAATTGTCTCCTCCCCTGGAAATCTCTCCAAGATCCGGTTGTTGATGTCATGGACATCAGCGTTGCGTGGAGCAAGGATCATACGATCAGAAAAGTACTGATCTGGGTGGTTAGCAGTGGCAATGTCAGGATATACGACTGTGATAAGGTCTTCAAGTGTGGCACCTCTTGAAATGACCATGGATTGGGGAAGTTGAACATGAGTTGGGGAGTGTTGGTTGCGTCCATGACCCAGATCAAGGAGCCATGCAGCAAATTGGATGACCTCAGGAAGTGCCCCATTCTCCAAACGCATATTCCGTGTCAAATGGAAGACCAAGAGGTTTCTCCAGATGGGAGATTTGCAGAGGGTTTGACCCACAATTGTTTCTCTTGAACCTTTTGGGATGACTGGCAGAACTTGCTGGAAATCTCCTCCAAACACCATGGTCACACCTCCAAATGGACGATTATTGTTGCGTAACTCCTGCAAAGTCCTGTCGAGAGCCTCAGGTATATAACGTGACAGCATAGGGGCTTCATCCCAGATGCATAACACAGTCTGAGTAGCGAGAATGTCACCTAATGGAGAATCACAATGGATATTGCAGGTGGAATCCTCATGTATCAGGAGTGGTATTTTGAAGGTAGAATGAGCTGTGGCACCATCATGGAGAAGAATAGCAGCTACTCCAGATGAGGCAGTGCAAAACACAACTTGGCCACTGCCACGAACGGCCTTGGCAATGAGGTTGTAGAGGAAGGTCTTGCCTGTGCCTCCAGGACCATGGACGAAGTAGACACCTCCCCTTGCATCCCTAACAGCTGCAACGATGGCATCGAATGCGATCCGCTGCTCAGCATTCAGCAATGGAAGTGCATGACGAACCTCCTGATGAAGTGCATGATGGTCATAGCGTCTGTGCTGAGCTAAGAGAGGATTGCCAATGATGTGATCCCAGTCAATCTGTGAATGGGGCATAGAAGGACAGGAGATGGCCATGTCTCTTCCAGCCTGACGCATCAACACTTCGATCAAGTGAAGGCCATAGTCATAGACCTCTTCTTGGGTTGGTGCTTCACGTAACCTCCTCAGAATAAGGATTCGTTGGAGGTCATCACAGATACTGGAACGGAACTCATTCCAGAGGGCTTCAGGCTGAGAGGGATTGCAGTGGAGGAGGATGGAGGTGAAGAGTCGGCGAAGTGTCGATCCAGTTTGAAGGAGAGCTGCTTCTCTGAGGCAAAGGCGCCATTCACCATCATCCTCAAGCAGTCCACGGGCAAGACAGGCTTGGCGAAAGGTTGGATGGATGACACCATCAAAAGTCCTGAGACTCTCAAAGCCAGTGGCACCACGAACGACTGTAAGCAGCAGCCTAAGGTAGAAGCGTTCACCTGAAGCTGGTGCAGCTGCAAACATGCGGCCAATGGCAATGGCAGGTCGAGTACGTGGCTTCCAAACCTTGTCTCCCTTCATCCAGACAAAGTGCTGGGGAAACTCCTGATAGAGGAAGCACCTTGCGTAACCTCGAATATGCCGGTTAGAATTGGCCTTTGATAGAAAAAATTAGTTGGTGTTGTATGTACCCAAAAATATTGCAAATCACTTACTGCAAAGTAGGCTGTGAGCTTTGTCTGCTGATTGCGCCTCAGAATCTCCTCAACATCATCTTCTTCACCAAACATGACATGCTGCATACCCTCCTCATGCACAGGGAGACGAACGATGTTGGGCTTGTGGACATGGAGCTCATACTCCATAAAGCGCCAGAATGCCTCACATGCACCAATCCACCGAGTGTCCAGGTAGACCTTGATTTCATCGTCCCGACCAAGCATGACAGTTACACGGTCTGGACCCTTTGCAAGGTACTTGTGGATGTACTTGGTTGCTGATATTGTGAGAAATTCAGCATTCACATATCAGTGATAGTTGGGTGGGGGATACTCACCTGCATACATGTTTGCACAGAACTCTACGTTGACGTGGCATCCCAAACGGAGCAAGAGATGGGGGTTGTAGGGGACGACATGCCTGTTGGTCAGCTGTTTGCCAGCCTTCTCGACTATCTTCCCATCATCCTGACGGCGATAGCATGGATAACCACCTTCATCCAAGGTTGTAGAATCTTGAAAGGGTTTGGGAAAACCTTTCTCACAATGTCCACCATCATCAAGGCAGCGGTTGCGATCACAGACATGGACCATGCACTGGACGACCAATGCATATAAGGCAGGCTCTGTCTGTGGATCAGGGATTTCAGCCCTAATAACGGCATCGATGTCATTACCATCCCTTGGCTGATGCTCATTTTGGACCCAAATGAGGATATGAGCATGGGGAAGGCCACGCTTCTGGAACTCGATGACATGGATACGTGCAATTGTCTTGCCAAAGAGAGGATCTTTGTCAAGATTTTTGAGGAATGCACGTAGCTTCTGATAGAAGACTCGACAAACGATGTCAGGTCTGTCAGAAGCTTTCTGGCCAGGTTCGAGAGCGGCTTGAACCTCTGGCCACTGGGGATTGGCTGTGACTGTGACAAAGTATGATGCAAAGCCAAAGAAGCGGGTGATGGCCATGGAATCTTGGAAGAGCTGGAGCATGTTGCGAACGCTGCCAGGATGGGAGGAAGGGAGGATGATTCGATGACCGACCTGAGCAGGGTCATTATTATTGCGAACAGCATCGATGAGACCTTGGTAGCATTCTGCACGAATGGTCCTCTGGTTTTCCCTGATCCAGTTGAGTCGCATCTGCTCATTTGCAGCCCAGTGATCGACCAAATACTGTAGGAATAAGCGGCCTACAATAACATGTGAGTGAAGTGATCATATATATATAGTTTAGAATTACATACCACCATGCAAAAGAAGGCTTGAGTCTGAGACCCACTGACCGTTCTGATTTTGGATCTCACGCTTGAACAGGCGATAGGCGTGGAATCAAGTGTGAGAGACTTTAGTGACCTTCCTCCGCACCACAGCGATGCCTGGTCCCTCATCCTCATCATCCTCATCATCATCATTGTTGCGCTCATCATCTTGACCTTCACCCTCATCAGCAGCTTGGGCATTGTGGAAAGGGATTCCAACATGCCAACCACACTCTCCATATGGAAAAAGAAGGACATAGTGGAGGGGAGTATAGGCAGGATGAGTCTCAGAAATGCGCTGAAGTGGGCCACCAACTCGATGTAAAATGATGTCACGGGTGTTGTCAGCATCTGTACCATCTCCAGGAATGATGGCTGCAATCTCATCCACGACAGGAGCATTATAGCGCCGTTGATCTTGCTGGATGTCAACATGGATGCGTAGAGGGAGGTCACGCCGATCAAGAGGGGTATCGCGCATTCGTTCATGCCCAGTTCTGTTTTACAATATATAAGTGCACTGTTTTCTTTGGATAAGAGCTTACTGCATGACTCACCTATATACTTGCACCCAAGGGTTATGCTCCACCATGAGATCATGCAGGTCAAGCATGAGCTGTGGGTCTTGGTCTGCATTCTGATCCACACGGAGCTGGTTCATCTGGCGTCTTGCTGCATCGTCCTGGGGATCATAGATGTAGAGTTGAGCATATCTTGGTTGTTCCCCTTGTTGTGGCAGCAGTGAGCCGATGCAATGGTACAACGTCCCATGGACTTGAAACGTGTATGGCCAGCACCTGGGATTCGCTGGTTCATGCGATTCACAAAACCATCCTCGACTTTCATCCCACATGAGACAAATGCAAGTGCAGCATTATAGCGACGAATGTTTGTTCGAAACTCTCAGGCTTTGGTCTTGAATGCTTCCGATTCATTTGCAGAGTGAGAGTGCACAGTGAGGAGACATTGGAGCAGTGGAGGTGGGGGACGTGGGTGAGGGAGTTGAACTTTTCCTTGCAGACAGCAAGACCCAAAACGTGGGTGATTGACTCGTGAATTTGCAAGTTTCTCCCTCTCCCAGTGCAAAGCGCCACATTGGGGGCAACGAACATTCATTCCACCGAGATTGTCTGATGCAGTATGTATATTTGGACCCTCTTGATATGGGAGCCAATACTGCTGGACGATCTGATGATCTGGATGAAGGGGTACTGGGTGACGAAGTGGGGAAGGAGGGAGATTGTGACCACGTGCACGTGGTGCTGGTGGAGGAGAGGGGAAGCGGCGGCCAAGTGATTGGGCACGGCTTGCGATACCACCTCTAGGACCCTGTTGTGGTCCATGCCCCCCTTGGCTTGGCAAAGATTGGCTACGAACATGGCCTGCTCGACCATGGGGCCTTCCACGGGGCCTTCCACGTGCATTGCGTTGTGGATGAGGGGGCAATTGATTGTATATTTGCAAGCGTTCAAGAGCTGCAGCATCTCCCTGATTTATGCGGTCTAACTTCTGTGCCCACCGATCATGTGGCAGTGGCTGAAGGGGCTGCTGGGAGGAGCAGGAGCGCGCCGTCCTGTTGGAGAATGGAGGCGGCGTTCATCACGGTTTTCTGAGCGGTGTGTACGTCGAAAAGTTTCAGGGCTTGGTGTTTGTTGTATTCGTACTTCAGGCCGTGATTGTCTTTCATCAGCCCTAAAGTTTGGGCATGAAACACAGTTGATGATTGAGTTTAAGAGGGAATCTCACATTGTGATCGCAGTTTTGCAAGATTTTGCAAGATTTCCCCCAGAAGTGGCAACAGAGTGTTGAGTTGCTCAATATTGGGGATATCCCAAGCGCAAGATTGAGTGCTACAGTTAGCAGAGAGCCCAGAGAGTGTGTGAGGGAGAGGGAGAGAGAGAGATGTTGATCCGATCACCGATCAAAGTCACATGACTTGTTCCATTGAATTGAAAAGGTAGCAAAGTGGACAAATGCCATATATCTCGCTTGATACTGGACTAAATGTTTTGAAATTTTGCGAACTATCCATATGGTATCAACGCAAGTACTCGGCATTTTTCTATATTTTTAAGACATCTGTGAGGCGCTGGGAAGCGTTTTCCCACGCACAAATCATGCGCAGAGGTGACACTGTAGTCATATCTCTGTCAGTTCTTATTCGTTTCTCTTCGGGTTTCTTTCAACGGGCGCGCATTAATGTCCTCTACAATTTGTATTATTACCTCAACTCGATATTATGCGATTTTGAGGGTGCCAAGTGAAAATTAATCACATAATTTATTATATCTCGCTGATACTGGGCCGAATGTCCTGAAATTTTGCGAACCATTTTATATAGTATTAGCGCAAGTACCTGGTATTTTTATATATTTTTGAAACATTTGTAGGGTGCTGGGGACCGTTTCCCACGCACAGATCAGCCGCGGAGCTGACACTGGATTGGTATCTCCCTCAGTTCTTGACCGTTTTCCGTCGGGTTTTTTTAATGGGCTCGGATTAACTTTCTCTACATTTGGTATTGTTAGTGCATGTCGTGAATCAGCGTGTATGAGGAAGTAGCACGATCTTTCCACAAATAAACTATGTAGATCAGTATCTCTGTCAATTTTGATTCGTTTTTCGTCGGGTTTCTTTTAATGGGCCCGAACTAATTTTTTGGTCATTTGCTATTATTGGTGCAAGTCGCGAATGAGCGTTCATGAGGCAGTGGGATGGTTTTTCACAATTTTTCACAAAAAAAGCATATACATTCATATCTCTGTCAATTATCATTCGTTTTTCACCGTCTTTTTTTTACATACTTGTAACAACGCCCTTATTATCTTATATCATTGGCGTCAATCGCGAATGAGGGTCTATGAGGCAGTAGATCGGATTTTCACATTTTTTCACACACAAAAGACATGTACATGCATATCTCTGTCAAATCTCATTCGTTTTTCGTCGGGTTTTTTTTAATGAGCTTCTATTAGCTTCCTCTGTATTTTGTATTATTGGTACATATCGTCAAACATTCTGTATGAGGCCGTGGAGACTGTTTCCCACGCACACACTTCGCGCTGGGATGGGCCACCACTCGTATCTCCCTCAGTTTTCAACCGTTTTTCATGGGGTCTTTTGCACTGGAATCGCTCAAACGTCCCCTCCATCTTTTATCATTACACCAAGATAGGTCATCTAGTACAATTGTTAACATTGAAACAGGTCCCACGGCTCAGAGAACTGAATTGACCCATTCAAAAACTGAATAGAACAATATATTCAACCTGACTTTATTATATACTAGAGACCTTTAACCCGTGGGGTGCTCGTTCCTCGCACACCCACATGTTTAGCGGTCTCTAGCTCCTGCGGAGGGCATCGGGGCTGCACCCCGAACCCCCCTGGGGCGTTGCCCCAGACCCCATTGGGGCTCCGCCCCATGCAATGACATCCTTGTTATTATTGTTCCCCATGTGCTAAAGAAATAATGAGATATATGGTGATTATTTATGCACCAAGGGGCCAGCCCCTTGAACCCCTGCTCCTGCGGAGAGCTATTGGGGCAATGCCCCAAGCCCCACTCCTGCGGAGAGCCTGGGGCTGCACCCCAAACCCCCCTGGACATATTTGATTATTTTTTACACCAAGGGGCCAGCCCCTTGAACCCCTGCTCCTGTGGAGGGCCATCGGGGCCTTGCCCGAACCCCACTCCTGCGGAGAGCCTTGGGGCTGCACCCCAAACCCTGCACCACCAATCATACACAGGAATGAGAAATGCCTTTCCCTCTTGGCAATGCACTGGGAGTGAGGCCCTGTTTTCCTTCATTTCCTGCCCATTTCTGCAAACCCACCACCCCAACTGATCAAGTTTTGTCTGGTATTCCTTTGTAAGTTTATAAAACAGTGTTCCCCATATTGCCATGAATTCTTTTGGATTTTATTTTAGGGAGAGCACCTTGCTTTTATTTTTCTGTCTTTTTATTCTATGTTGCCGTGAATTTTTTTATATAAAATTTATTTTCCTTTGTTGTCCCACATTGCCGCAATTTTTTCAGATTTTATTTTATTCAGGACACCTTGGTTATTTTTTTTGGATGTTTCTGCTTCATGTTGTGCCATGTTGCCGTGAATTTTCTCAAATTTTTACCTTATATGGAACCCTTCATTTGATTCTGCTCCACATTTTAATTATTCAATTTTATTTACCTATTTATTTTACATGCTAATAGCAAAATACAAAGAAAAAGAGAGAATACAACAGTACCACCATTTATGGTAGATGCCAATTTCGAAAACATAACCAAACATGACTAATACAACACCACTATTACTATTATTATCTAATTGTATTTGCTAATTAGCGAAAACAACAACAAAAAAAAAATAACTAACACAACAATACTATCATTACTTATTAATAACTAATTAGTGAAAACAACCAAAAAAAAAAATTACTAATACAACAACAAACAACTACTATTTTTATTATTTTATTTATTACTATTCACGATTATTATGACCTATTTATCTACTTTTATTTACCTATCTACCTATTTTACCTATTTATCTATCTATTTTACATGCCAAAGTCACATGGGAGCAAAAAAGGGTTGCTCCCATGGGGGGTTTGAACCGGTTTTGAGTGGGGGTATTAGTACTTTTTCGCATATGTCTGTGCACGGAAAAAGTTGTGGGAGGTTAAACTCATTACTCACATGAATTTCCTTAAACTGAACATATACACGTGATTTTCACATAAATCTCTCATATCTCTCTCAGTTCTCATCTGTTTCTCCTCGGGTTTTGTTCCATGGGTGCGTCTCAATGTCCTCTACATGTTGTATTATTAGTCCGACTCGTCGTTCGGCGATCCTGAGGAGATTACGCCGATTTATCGCATTCCCATGCACAAACTGTATAGTAATCTATTATATCTCGCTTGATACTTTACCAAATGTTCTAAAAATTTGCTTATATATTATCAACGCAAGTTTTTGACATTTTTTCATATTTTTTTAACATGCCGTGAGGCACTGGAAGACGTTTCCCACGCACAGACCACGCGCAGAGCAGACACTACATTCGTATCTCTGTCAGTTCCCATTCGTTTCTCTTCGGGTTTGTTTTAACGGGCGCATGTTAATGGTTCCTACAATGTGTACTATTACTCAAACTTATGATCTTGCGATCTTGAGGGTATGTCAGGGACCGACCCGGGGTCGAGAGCGCCCGGGTGTATCGCCCGAGGCTGAGGGTCCGGTAGGTATGACGTGGGCGCATGTAACAACGGGCCCGAAGCAGACAAGGGTCCCTGGCCACTGAGATTAAAGTGGGAAATGTGTTATTGTTATTATCAGGGGGAGTGTAAGCTACTTGCCTAAAGTGGGAAATGTGAGAAGAAGGTTGCTTCTCAGTTCCCACTTAGGCTGTGTTTATATACATGTGGTTGAAGGCCACGTGGGAAGCACCACATCATCCAACCACACAGCCACCTCCATCCAGGTACCTCCGTAAGAGGTCCTAGGAGCGTCCGGTATGCAGGGGGGTCGTCTGGTGTGTCCGGGTTCGGGCACGTTACACTGCAGCCAGGTCAATGGTACATTGATACAAAGGAAGTCTGTCAGAGACCAGACTTGAGACGAAGGAATGTCTCCATAACGGAGGGCTTTGGCCTCAGCGACTTCTGCCAAGAGCGCTGTGCCTAGTGACACGTCCGTGCCCTAACTTACTGACTGGCACTTAGAACCTAGGGGGGGTAACTCTAGTTGATTTATCTGCTGGGGCGTAACCTATGTACAAGTGGTGTATATATATGGTTACAGCGGAGATGGTTCCACAATTGGCGGAGCCGAACGGAGCGGAGCTAACGGGGTTAAGACATTAGCCGACTGAATATTACCGACGAGTCGGTTCGCAGGGTTAGCGGAAAGGCAGGCGTTAACCCAGAAACGGAAAGGAGGGATAGGCCCGAAGGTGGGCTCTGCAGGGCAGGCGAGTGTATTGCCCAGCGGAGGCGGGAGTGCGCTAGCGGACGTCGGAGCTGTCCGGAAGTCTTCGGGGCTCCGTACTTAGGGAGGCGTAGGTAATAAATTGAAATGAGGGGGTGGTGACCATTGAGGGGTACCGAGAGGTTTGCAGAATACGGGGGCTCCGAGGTTGGTGAGGGGGGAGCGGAGTTAGAACGGAGGGATCGGAAGTCGATGGCCGGGGATGGATATGACAAAGTCGTCCGTGTGATAAGAAAGGAATAAAGAGGAGAGAGAATAGAAAAGAAGGGGAAGAAGAAAGGGAAGGGAAAAGAGGGGGAGGTCGGGAGGAGCGGATGGTGGGGCACCGGGTTAGGTGGGGCTGGGTCAGGCGGGTGTGCCCTGACAGGGTACCAAGTCAGAATAACTGAAAGAATTTATCATATCTCGCTTGATACTAGGCCAACTGTCCTGAAAATTTGCATGCTACTTTGTATATCATTAACGCAAGTACTTGATATTTTTACATATTTTTCAATTACCTGTGAGGTGCTGGAGAACATTTCCCACGCACAGATCATGCGGGGAGCTGACACTGGATTGGTATCTCTGTCAGTTCCTGTCTTCGGGTTTCTTTTAACGTGCACGCGTTAATGTCCTCTACAATTTGTATTATTACCTCAACTCGATATTCTGCGATTTTGAGGGTGCCAAGTGAAAGTTAATCACATAATTTATTATATCTCGCTTGATACTGGGCCGAATGGCCTGAAATTTTGCGAACCATTTTATATAGTATTAATGCAGGTACCTAATATTCTTTTATATTTTTAAAACATCTATAGGGTGCTGGGGACCGTTTCCCATGCACAGATCAGCCGCGGAGCTGACACTGGATTGGTATCTCCCTCAGTTCTTGACCGTTTTCCATCGAGTTTTTTTCAATGGGCCCGTACCAACTTTACTTCCATTTGTTATTGTTGGTTAAAGTCGTGAATCAGCGTGAATGAGGAGGGGGAACGTTTTTTCCACACATAAAGCATGTACATTAGTATCTCTGTCAGTTTCCATTCGTTTTTCGTCGGGTTTCTTTTAATGGGCCCGTACCAACCCCCTGACCATTGGATATTATCGGTGCAAGTCGCGAATGAGCGTTCATGAGGCAGTGGGATGGATTTTCACAATTTTTCACCAAAAAAAGCATGCACATTCATATCTCTGTCAATTATGATTCTTTTTTCGTCGTTTTCTTTCGTACATACTTGTATTAACGCCATCGCCATTCTATATTATTGGCGCACATTGCAAATGAGGGTGTATGAGGCGGTGGGACGTTTTTTCACATTTTTTCACACACAAAAGACATTTACATGCATATCTCTGTCAAATCCCATTCGTTTTTCGTCGGGTTTTTTTCAATGAGCTTCTATTAGCATCCTTTGTATTTCGTATTATTGGTACATATCGTTAAACAGCCTGTATGAGGCCGTGGAGACCGTTTCCCACGCACACAACTCGCGCTGGGATGGGCCACCACTTGTATCTCCTTCAGTTTTCAACCGTTTTCCATGGGGTTTTCTGCAATGGATGCATCATGATCACCTCTCCATTTGATATTATTACACCACGACAGGTTGTCTAGTACAATTGTTAACATTGAAAACGCTCCCACGGCTCACAAAACTGTATTGCTTATGAATTTAATTTGTATTGATCAATACATTCAACCTCACTTCATTATGAGACTAGAGACCTTAAACCTGTGGGGTGCTCGTTCCTCGCACACCCACACGTTCTTCGGACTCTAGCTCCTGTGGAGGGCATCGGGGCTG
The DNA here is from genome assembly GCF_015039405.1 of Cantharellus anzutake. NCBI lineage: Eukaryota > Fungi > Basidiomycota > Agaricomycetes > Cantharellales > Hydnaceae > Cantharellus > Cantharellus anzutake. The sequence goes on from NW_024066965.1 coordinate 323,932, forward strand.
TGCCCTGAACCCCCCTGGGGCGTTGCCCCAGACCCCATTGGGGCTCCGCCCCATGCAACGACATCCTTGGTATTATTGTTCCCCATGTGCTAAAGGAATAATGAGATATATGGTGATTATTTATGAACCAAGGGGCCAGCCCCTTGAACCCCTGCTCCTGCGGAGGGCCTTGGGGCTGTGCCCCAAACCCTGCTCTATCAATCATGCACAGGAATGAGAAAAGCCTTTCCCCCCTCTTGGCAATGCACTGGGAGTGAGGCCCTTTTATTTGTTGTTTTTCTTCATTTTCTGGCCATTTCTCCAAATCCACCACCCCAACCACCTCCCATCACATGAAATTCCTTTGTACTCTACTTTAGGCGGTTGGTTTGGATCACTGCATTTACACAGGTCAGGATAAAGGTTTGAAGGCAGGGAGTTCCAAGCAGTCTCCCTTGCCATCTACTCCCAGTCCTACCAGTTCCTGTCTGTATGGGTGGATGAAGCACACCTATATTGGAACCCCCTACTTTCCATTGCCTAGACTTGTGCTATGTTGGTCACACTCACTGCCACACCATTGTTCACTGGTCATAGGGATCTTTTCTATCCATTGGCCATCTTCTGAACTTCAAAGACCTCTGCTCAGGGGCTGCAATGGACAAGAATAAGGCCTTTTCCAGCAGCATTCAAAAGGCCCATGCTTCCCACTATAAAGCATTGGGTGACATCGAGGATCAAACTTCCACCAATGAGCTCAGAAACCTGGTCAATGTCAGAGACCAGACTTGAGACGAAAGAATGTCTCCGTAACGGAGGGCTTCGGCCTCAGCGACTTCTGCCAGGAGCGCTGTGCCTAGTGACACGTCCGTGCCCTAACTTACTGACTGGCAATTAGAACCTAGGGGGGAACTCTAGTTGATTTTTCTACTGGGGCGTAACCTATGTACAAGTGGGATATATATATGGTTACAGTGGAGACGGTTCCGCAATTGGCGGAGCCGAACGGAGCGGAGCTAACGGGGTTTAACCATTAGCTGACTGAATATTACCGACGAGTTGGTTCACGGGGTTAGCGGAAAGGCAGGCGATAACCCAGAAATGGAAAGGAGGGATAAGCCCGAAGGTGGACTCTGCAGGGCAGGCGAGTGTATTGCTCAGCGGAGGCGGGGGTGCACTAGTGGACGTCGGAGCTGTCCGGAAGTCTTCGGGGCTCCGTACTTAGGGAGGTGTAGGTAATAAATTGGAATGGGGGGGTGGTGACCATCGAGGGGTACTGAGAGAGGGAGGAGCGGAGTTGGAACGGAGGAATCGGAGGGACTGGAAGTCGATGGCCAGGGATGGATATGACAGTCAATGCACAACTAGAACCAGTTTCATGGTTGAAAGGCTCTTTTAAGAGTCATTTGATTTGGGGAGTCTAGGGATTTTCAAGGAAAGCCACTCATTGGGCTGTGTGCTCACAAGCACTTGGTCATAAAGATCACCTTATCACCCAACAAAATGGGTTTGATTGAGCAAGCACACAAGGACTGCAAAGGCAAAGGAAGGTTAGTCACCTAAGCTGTATGATGTATAGTGTGTTATGTTAATGCTTCTGTTCAGAAGGGGTGGTGCTCTTTTTGATCCTTGGGTGAGCCTGTGTGATTCTGTTGGATCTTTCCAACCTAACATGATATTTTTTAGGCCTTCTATTTCTATTCTTGACCATGGCAGGAAAACATGTCTCCAGGACTAGACAAGAACTGTCAGTCATTTGAAGGGTGGGACCAAACTCAAGGCTCTTGTGACTCTGGCCTCCATTTTTGTCCAGTATGGGAATGGAGTAGACCCAATAAACTTATGGTCTTGGATAAGCTACTTGATGGGTTCAGTGCTGGAATCTATCATATTCACATCCAGACCCCAGTTAAGTTTGCAACTATGCCCCTGGTTGCCAACTTTCTCAAAGGGGATCCTTTGCTGGTGAGCTGAGAGAATGCGGCAAACCCTGTGGTCACTGAGATGGGCGATTTGTGCTGGCAACCTGCCCAGATCACTGTGACTGTCAGTGCTGTGGTCATCATTCATCAAGGAATGGGGGATAGCTGTGGGTGCTAACTCTACTATATTGAAATATGTATAATTCTATTGTATTGAAGACTGAGGACCAGTGAAAGAGGTTACAGAGGTTGACAGTACAGAGGTTGACAGAAGAAGGTGAGCTTGCAGAGGATGACAAAAGAAAGGTGGTCAAAACAACCTGCCCCAACCCCTGAACCATACTGGTACTTGTTGTAAACCCCCTCATGTTCAATTCCCTCCTGCAAAAACATTTCAACCTTTGGACTTATGAAGTTGCTGGCTGCACTCTCCAGATCCTTGGCCTCAGAGGCAAGCATCCAAAGCTCATCAGCTGCAGCCAGAATCCAACCCTTCCTGCCATGAAAGGCTTGGAGTTCCTTCTCCAGATCCCACCTCCCAGAGGAAGGACCATCACATAGCCCCTTAATGGGCTAAGTAAGTGGTCAATGATACATAACTTGAACATAGAAATTGCATACTCACCTGGAACCCTTTGAGCCCACCTTGGAAGAACCAGCTAGTACTAAATTAACATGGGCTCTTTAGTTCACTATGAGATGTGCCTTACATTAAAAACCAGTCCTCATAATGAGCTGGCACAAAATCCCAGGCATTTCATCAAAGATGGATTCTACCACCAGACATGAATCTATTCACAGGATCAATACAGTGTGTAGATAGAAATATGGATGCTCATGTTTGATATCTCTCCATAGACAAGAAATAAAGGCATCATTGAGACAAATTAATTCATGGCAACTGCAAAATTGGTCACTTTTGGTTCTGGGCTCTGTACCTTAAGACATACACTCCTCATGGAGTTCCTCCAGAATCCCATTGGCAGCTGCTGGGATACTGGCATCCCAGTATACTTGCAATCTCACTATCTGATGACAGTGTGAGCTAGCTAGAGTAAAATGTATGATAGCCCTTACTTGGTCATCCCAAAGGAGTGGCATTAGCATCAGCCTCAGGCAACCCATTCAACTTGGAGCACTCACAGATTCTGATGGAGGCCTTATCTCAACTATCTTTCCCTTGCCTCCATGTGTCATCAAAGTCCTCTCAAAATATGCATCCCCTCTTGGTAATTGAGCATCATCCATCCAGTACACACTGACAAAGTCTCAACTGCATCCTCTGACACATTATGAAGGAACAGCTTACACATCATGGAGGTGGTATTTGTACTCTTTTTCTCCTTTCCACCACACATGGCCTTAGAGTGTTGATGCAATTAGCATGAAAGGCAGAAGCCTTTGATTTTTAACTCACCTGAAAATTCATGCTCTGACGTAACAGCTTGTTGAGACATTGATGCTTATTTCATGAGAATGACAATGGCCATTTTGCACACACATATATCCATATTATCTTTGCACTACTGGTGCCAAAATAATGAAGCAGATAGAGCTTTTCAAGTAATGATGCTGGCCATTTAACATGCATTTCCAAAGCTTCCTACCAAGTTTGAGACCATGGAAGAACTCCAAGTGGCTATGGAGATGTATTGAGTGGATCAAGACATTTTGTTTGTGGATAAAACTTGAGTGCAAGGCAAGGTTTTGGAGGTACACATTATCCCAGAGACTTCACACTACAATCCCAAACAACTACAAACCCTTATTTCCATATAAGGAAATTCCATGAAGGAAAATTTCCTTTTATAGAAACTTAGTAGGACTACTAGGATGGAAGAAAACATATTGGGTCACCATTGGAATCAACTGCCACAGACAGATTTCTGTGGCAGCTGCAAAGAACTATCAACAAAGTGGTGAGCAGAAGATATAAATAAATAAATAGAAATCATCACTCACATTGTGCATTCCTTGGTTGTGCCAAGGCTTGAATGCTATCTCCCTGTGTTCTGCATGGAACCAAGGTATCCAGTGCAGGATTCTGAACATCTGCCTCAGGGCACCAGACTTCAGGCAAGGTTTGATTGCAGACAGCTGTGAAGTTCCTCATCGCATCCGGGGTTGGGGGTGGGTCCTGTTCCAGTATGACCAGCACCACAGGCATGAAGTCTGCCCATGTCAGAGGCACTTTGGCCTGTTGAAGGTTATCCTCCAACAACCAGGATTGAAACATGATCCCATCCTGAGAGACCTCTGCAATCATGTGTTGTGTGTGGTTAGCGAATGGAATGCATACATATTGTAGATATCCTTACTCTTTCCATATAATGCTACCAACCACCATGCATTGGAGGATGCATGGATCGATCAGATCTGTGTGGCTGACAGACCCTGGCATTCATGTTCCTTGACCAGAAGGTCCTGGATATACCCAAGCTCCATGGCAATCACCACTTGCAGCACAGCCTTGCAGTGCTGCCCATGGATGATCTGGATCAGTTCATCTCCAGCCAAGAACCCATTCGAATCCACCTCGATCAAGTCATCTGTGGGCAGAGCCCAGCCATGGTGTACTGCTCAATGTCCTTTGTCACCATGTGTGGTGGTGCTCTGCCACCCAATGCCAGCTGACCTCATGGTTGTGTGGCAGGAGGTCCATTCTGGACAATGGGACCTATGAGTTGGAAGGGTTGGCAGAAACAAAAAGGGAAAACTCAACATGCCTTTGCAAACCCTTTGAACAATGCATGCTTCAATGCATCATAGTCAGCCTGGGACATGGGGATGGTGTTAGAGGTGGAAGCCATAACTGGAGGAAAATAATGGGCAAGTGGATCTTATATACCTAGATGTGACTGTGATGATGATTCTGTGGCTGTGATTCCCTATGAAAGGGGCCAACTCATATCATAACCCCATGAAGGAAATGTGGCAGTGCTCCCACCTTATGCATCAAGATAAATTTTTCTTGATCATGTGGTCAAGTTGGATTTTTCATGTGGCACATCAACACACATGGCATCAATGAATAAATTATGGAGAAAAATGGAAAATATCATTACAAAAATGGTGCCTCATCATTTCTTACAAGGGATAGGAGTTTACAGGGGATTTTACAGGTGGTTAGACATAGTTAACAAGTGGGGTTCCTGCATACATAGCAGTTTCCCCCTGGTGAAAGTTTCACCTGTCTTGGTGCCACATGATCAAGAAAATATTTACTTGATCACCTGATTTGCAGATCCAGAAGGTATAAAGGTGGGATCCACTGCCTCTGTTTCCTCTTTACCACCTCAACTTCCTCTTCACTCCCTCTTTACCCACCTTCAGATGTGAGTTTGGGACAGCTTTGAGGGAGTTCATCACTGACACAGGCTGCCCATAGCATGAATGCACTTCCAAATGAAACTCTTTGTGAAATTGCAGAGCATTGCAGAGCATTGCACTGGCATGCTCCAGACCCTAATCACACTTTCCCTGGTTTCCCAATGTCTTCATGCCACCATTCAGTCACACATCATGGCTTGACCAGATCTGGGGGTGTTGGTCCACCAGGCAGAGATAGAGTGGGACCATCAGGGTCAGCCCTCAGTTGATCCAGAGGAAGTTGACTCCATGCAATGAGCTGGGGAAGAGATGGGTGTAGGCCCTCTTGCCATCTCTGGGTTGTGCCACACATACTTTGCATTGATGCTCCATTTGGTCCCCAACTTGAGGGTCCTATGCATTCACATACCAGAATCACCTTATTTCTGGCATGGGCCTGGAGATCTAACCAAATGGATCGGCTAAAGGATCCCTGCAGGGCTTTGTTCTCTGAGGGAAATCTCCCTGTTCTGGGATGGGTTCAGGATGGATGACATCATGGCTTTGATTCATCTCCCAAATCTGTCTACCATCTCTCTATGTGGGTTGAGCAGGACTGAAGGCAGGATCACTGGAAGCAGCCCCTGCCCAAAAACCTCACCCTTCATGTGTATGGCCATCCTGAAAGGGATGTTTATGGGGATGCAGGGGGTGTTGTTGGTGTTGTCAGAATGGCTTGGTCACTCAAGAAGTTTGTGTGGGAGGATGAGGAGATGGAAGAGGGAGCACTCTGGACACTCAGATTGCACTGCAAGACTTTGAAGATGCTGCTGATCTCCATGCCATGGCAGACATGGCTGTCATCAATGAGCTGGGAACCTCTCCCCTTTTCAATCTTCACATCCTTGAGATCCCTTGGGATCCCTTGTTTATTCTTGCAGGATTCTCAGGGTGGACAAGTCAACCTGTTCAGCACTCTTCCAGGGAGCTTGGAAGCTGTGAGGTCTCAGCACACAGAGCCATAAGTGATACAATGGTGTGTATTTTACAGTAGTGTGTAAGCAGTTACCCAGAGGTTACTGCTTACCCACATGACTATATGTATCTTAATTACATATGGCTCAGGGTTTGGGGCTATTGCCCTGACATCAGCACACGAGGCTGTAAGTGATATGATGATGTGTATTTTATGGTGTGTGTAAGCGGTTAACTGGAAGTTGCCACTTACCCATGTGACTATATGTACATCGTAATTACATATGGCTCAGGGTTTGGGGCTATTGCCCTGATAGCTTGCCACCAGTATCTGACCAAAGAGAGTATCCCACTCCTTCCTCTTGAGTCAGATCTACCAACCAGCCTCCCTGATGAGGCCAGTGACAAGCGGAAAGTGATGACTTGGGTATCTCATGCTCTCAGTGTTCTAACCGATGAGTCTGAGTCTTCTGCATATAAATGAGCACAATGGGGAGTTCACCATTTCCATTGGTCACTACAGGCACATCCTCCTCTTCTTGATCCACTAAATTGTTGGACTTGGCTCTGAAGCACCAGAGGAACTCTGACTTCCATGCTGTTTCGTCAAATTTCCTGTTTGCTGCATGGGGAATCTCAATCTTGCTTGAAGATGCACAATTATGGAAATCTTGAGTATGTATGTAAGTATCCAAGTGTTCTATTGATGCTGAAATCTTTTAGGATGAATGCCTAGGATGGGGATCCAACCACCAGTACATGTCTGTCATGTTTATGAGAGCCGATATTCATCTTGATTAGGGGAAATCCTCAATTTGGCACACACACTCTTTGTCTCCCCCCTGTCTCATGCTCCCAACCTCAACAGCCACTGGCACACAACTTCTGCCAGTTTCTACCCTTCTCAATAATGCATGCACAGGTGCATTGATGCATTATTCTTTGCCTTTGAGGCTTTACATGGAAAATGTTAGAACCGTGCGGATTCAGACGACTCTGGAGTGGAATCGGAGACTTAGCGTGGAAGGACCTCAGCCTCAGCGACTCAGGCGGAGTGCTGTGCCATTGCTGGTTGTCCTAGGGGTCCCTAATTTCGGATCTAGCAGAGGGAAAGTCTCTTGGGGGGAATTCAAGTCGATTTCGGACTGGGGTTACAAGTTACTAGGTACATTGTATATAAGGAGGGGTCTGGAATCAAAAGGAACAAGGGTAAGACGAAAGGAGACAAAGGGAGATGGAAAGAGGAACAACACTGAGGGTCAAGTGTTTGACTCAATGGTGTTTCCCAAAGGAGGAATGAAGGGCCAAGGCCCAAGGAGGAAGGAAGGAGGATGGGAGTCAGGAATGGCTAGCTGACTGAATAGAAAGGAAGCAGCAGCCCAAATAGGAATGAGGGAGAATAGCGGAATTGAATGGAGCAATGCAATAGTTGCAAGGTCCGAGATAAGTCCGGAAAGTCCGAACTTGGAAGTTAAACTCCGGAATATTGGCAAACATAATTAAATGGAATGAGCTAACCAATACAATGGGTATAAGCAGAGGTGGGGTCAAAGTCCAAGGTCGGAGCTAAGACCGGAGGTTCCAGAGACGGAGACGCAAATGGGATTCCGGAGCAGAGGTCCGGAGTCGGGAGCATAGGTGTTGTGTGCTCGTCTGGAAGGTGTCGAGGATGAGGTCGGACCCGGAATGTTCCGGAGTCAGACTGAAGGTGGTGTTGGAGCCGGAGGTGGGATAACCTCTTGGAAGTCGGCAAGGAGGAGGTGGCAGAAGGGAAGTAGGACTCTGGAAGTCAGGTTCGGAGTTCCAGGAGCCCAGAGCGGAGGTTGGGATTGTATGGATATGACAGAAAATGCAGTTTTCCATGCCATCCTCTCTGTGGTATTGAACGAGGGAAGATTGGACAATGCGCAAGCAATCATCATTCATGCATACATGCAGCTTCAAGTGCTGCAAAAAAGAGTAGACAGGCTGTGATGGGCAGGTTTTCCAGGGATGTTGATAAGGAAAGTGACGATGGGAGGGTGAAGGACAAGGGCAGGCAGGATGACAAGGATGAGGATGATGAGGACAAGGATGATGAGGACCAGGATGACGAGGGCAATGAGGGCAATGAGGATGACACAACGATGATGATGAGGATGATGAGGGCAATGAGGGCAATGAGGATGACAAGGACAACAAGGATGATGGGGATGAGGGCAAAGGCAATGAGGAGGATGATTGTTCCACATTCCCAGTCTCCAAGACATACAAGGTTGGCCTTGGCTGGAGAGATGTCCGATTGCATCCCAGCCCTCTTCCCTCTCCTTGTGTACAAAAGGTATCCTCATCTTTTGTCCTTGTGATTTTTCTCATGCAGCAATACAGATATTGAGGGACTTTGATCTCCCTTGTGTCTCTATGCAAGGTATTGTAACTCAGCTGGTGGCACACCCTGAGTTGGACTTTAATGTTTACACAGATAGTAGAAACAGTAAAGGACAACTCTGGTGTCATGTGAGAGCACAGATTGAAAAGAAAAAGACAAAGAAATGAGAAACTACAACACAAGGGACATATCACTGGACTTGGGAGAGGTTTTCTTTCCTGCACTACCCTGACTTGGTATGTGTTCATACTTTCACTGCTTGTCACCAACTCACAACCAGTGTCTTCAGGAACCCATCAGGAAGCTTACCTACTTGTTGGAATGTAATGCTTTGGACAAGGCATGGTGCCCACAAACTCTGCTTCAGACTGCAGCCTTGTCTATTTCAGCAGAGACTTTCCAAGCGCTAGTCAATGATCAAGGGACAGTCCTGGTCATTGGTACTCCTGAAGAAAGCATTCAGGACCATTGCCACCTTCTCACTCTCACTTGTGAGAGTGGTAATGTTGCATGCTTCAGTACATCTTTATATTTCAGATAGACCATATTTGATGGCATGCCCATTAGATTCAGAGAGTGTTCAACCAGGTGATGACAATAAACTGACATGGGAATCACTTGATTGGCTCAAGGAGCACTTGGGTCTGACAAGAATGTGGGGGACTAGCGCTGGGATAGGGTTGGTGATGGGGGTGGCAAGGTGCCATGGTCCGGGTGCTACTGACAATCAACAAAAATCTCTAAAAATCAACACTCACTCCTGGTCACTCTTGACAATCGTCAGGAGTCCTAGGCTGTTCTCTGGATGTGCTCTGGCATGGCTGATCTTCTAGACAAAAGGGTACTGCAAATTGGGAGGCCCCTTCTGAGGGGGGAAGTCCTCTGTATCATACAGGAAAATACAGGAAAATCCATGTGCCCAGGAATGAATGGTCCATGGGGCCACAGAAAGTGATGGAAATAAACCCACATCAAAAGCAATATAGGTAATATAAAATGAATGAAATGAATATAACCAAACCCAAACCGCTACTCCTCATCCTTCTCCCACTGCTCCAATAAATCCTCCTAAATTGTAGCTTTCTGCTGATACTAAATTTGTCCAAATCGGTCCTCCCAAAAGGGGATGGAAATGGGTAATAGGCTATTACCTGGGCCAGAAAGCAAGATTCCAACTGGGTCGTCGAGATGACACATAGTGTCAAAAACCCAGATCGTAGGGGAAATGCGTGAGTCCGAATGCAGGTGGGGCTCAACTAGAGGGGGAATCCGAGAGCTCCGGTGGTGGACCGAAGCTTCTCCAGGAAGCCCGGTTCTGCTGGATGGTACAAGAGGCTTTAAGAGGGACGCGGCCTCAGCGACTTGGAGGGAGTGCTGTGCCTCCGTTACATCTCAGTTAGTCCTTGTATTTCTTATGTCTGAGGTATCTTGTAGAACGGAACAGGATTCACTCAGAGGGACTTTGGGTAGCATATTAGTCGAGATTAGAACTGAGGAGTTACAGGTTCTAATCTACGGGTATTTATAAAGGGGAGTGGAAAGGACACCGAAAGGTGCCAAATGATACTGAGAGGTACCGAAAGGTCCCGAACGATATCTTTTAACGGGGAACCGAGGTGTCGGACCATAGAGGGCAGAGTAAGAGGCCGGGAAATGAATAGGAATGAGAAATGGGTAAGGGGGGGTTAGCCGACTGAATGATAAGGAGAAAATAGTCGTGCTAAGAGTGGAGGGTGACTAATAAGTGATGATGTGAGTGGGGCCACCGAAGGAAGTGGGTAACCCCGAAAGCGGAGTTGCGTATCCGAAGGATGTTGGGTGACTCAGATAAATGAAATGGGTGGAGAAATGGTTTAAGGGTGTGTCACAGGATGTCGGAGGTCCGTCAGGATATCGGAGCACATCTGGAGTCTCCGAATGTTCCGACTCGGAACCGAGCTTCTGGGATGGGAGTGGCCAAGGCTCGGTGTGCCGCAACCTGACCAGAGCTGAGACAGTCAGGAGGGGAGGTGACTTGGGGAGTGGGGAGGCGTGGTGTAGGGGATGGTGAAGTTGTTAGGAAGGTGTGATGTGGTGGGAGTGCGCGGGGTCGGGATTCCGGGATATGACACATAGTCCTGACTATGTTCTGATTCCAGTCCCCAAAGATACTAAATTCCCTTCAGATTTCTTCACCAAAGTGAGCATCTACAAAGAGAAAGTGAAGGGAAAGGGAAAGGCCTCAGTGGATGACTCCTTCCCCAATAAACCAGATCCACATGACAATGGTATCTTCGGATCTGGGTATTGGAACTCAGCTGGCACCAGGAGTGTCAGTATTGGCAGACAACTCAGGAAGTCTTTCACATGTGGAACATGCAATTGAAAACACAGTGAGACCATGTTGCATACTGTAATTCAAAAGACCATCTTCACTGGGTGATGGCTGTATACCAGCCAATCAAGATTGCTGAGGGAAAGGGTTCAAATACCCATTGCCTCCTGTCCAAATTCCGCATCGCCATGGTGCTCCTTTCCTGTCATGATACCAAATGCCATCACCCCCTGATGCAAGGCAATGGCATTACTCCATTTCTCTATGAGAAAGTGGCAGTCGAAAAGTGAAAGGGTATTGAACCCTTTCGTAAAAAAATATTGACAAAATGAGTAAATATTTGGAATTTTTATTTTCAATTCAATAGAAGCACATGTCAATATAGCAAAATAAGTGCCATATGGCCATTCCGCATTCCCCGTTGATGATATATTGATGGACCCAGCTCTCTGGCACATGTCAAGCTGCTCAGCTCTGTAGCCACCATTGCTGTCTCATGGGTACTAGCCACACCACACCAGACACAAAGTGGCTCATTGCCCTAATGTCTCAAACTCTTTCCCCCAAGGAGATTGCACAGGCCACCCATATTAGTGAATGCACGGTTCACTGGATTCTCTCAGCTCATAGGCAAGGGATCCCTTTTGACAAAGTCGGCAACCATGGGTGCAGTCGCAAACTGAATAACTGGGATCTGGATGTGAGCACAATGAATGCTTGTAGCAGTTGATTTCAGTACTAATTATGTGAAGTAGCTCATCCAAGGCCATATCGAACTCAAGCCAGACCTCTACCTCCATGAAATACAACAGATATTAGAGAGATATCACTGCATCTCTGTTTGTGAATCCACTGTCTGGCTCGGCCTGAAGCAATGGGGCTTCACGCACAAAAAGGTATGCATTATACATATTTATATCTTATTTTAATCAACTCTAAACAAATCATACAGCTACAAAAGCCGGCATTCGAATGCAATGAAGGATTACATACTGCATTTAGGAACTATATGGGTCTGCATTATCAAGCTGAACAGCTTGTTTTTGTTGATGAGACAGGATGCAATCACAATACTTCCTCGCACTCCCATGGCTGGGCACCATCTGGTGACTGAGCTCGTCATTGGGACTTCTTCATGCAAGGCACTAAGTGTGTAACATTTTTCAAATCCATGTTTATCCTAATGTCCCTTCCTCAGGTACTCTATACTTCCTGCTCTCACCATAGAGGGCATGCTCCATGTGAATATTCAGCAAGGGGCATACACAACGGCGACATTCAATGATTTTATTTGGTCCCTTCTCCCACGCATGAACACATTCCCTCTCCCCCGATCTGTTCTAATTATGGATAATGCATCGATTCATAAGTCTGATGAGCTTGAACAAATGTGTGCTGACTGGTAAGTGTGCCTTATGGTTCTATAAGCTTGGTCTTGCTGGTCCTGATATTGTAGCGGTGTCCATCTTGTTTTCCTTCCACCTTACTCCCCCAACTTAAACCCGATTGAGGAAGCCTTCTCTTCAATAAAACATTGGCTCCATCTCAATTGAGACCGTGTGGACGCTGTGCTATCTAGAGGGGATATCAATGCCGCAAAAACTTTACTTCTTGAAGCGGTATTTTCAGTGACTGAAGCCTCAGCATGTGGCTGGTTCAGTCATTCAGGCTATTTGGCTTAAATGATTGGCTGAGTTCGCGAGGCATTTGTATATTATGATCAAATTTATAATCAAATTATTGGGATAATTTTTAAAAAAAGATTTGACAGCAAGCACGCAATTTTATTCTAACTCATCAATGTTGGACTCATCTGCAGAGCTGTCACTGCAAAGATTGAAAATGAGGGCAGAGTCCTTCCTGGAAGGTCCAGGGACAGGTGAGGATGAGAGAGAAATGATGGATGTGTGACAGACTGGGGTTACCAGGTCGGAGGAGAGAACAATGGTTTCATGGTTTTCAGGTTGCAGTTTAGTTGGTGTCACAATGAGCCCAACCTTTACCTGGGGACTAGCCTCAGCCTTAATTTTCTTGGCCAGTAGTGTGGTTGCAGCATTGGACTTTGGAGGGGTTTGTGGTGGAGTAGTAGCACGGCGCTTGTGCTTCAGGTTCCTAGATTCCCAGTGTTTTTTCTCATTGATGGCCTTGTTTGTTTCGCCAGAGCTGGGACATCAAACCATTGGTGGGATGGGGGATTATGGAGATCGATGCCAGGAGTGTTGTCTGTCTACAAATAATAATGAGATGAGTATCAGTGATTGCAGCAATTTGGAAGTACATACCCATTGTTGTGCCCACAAAGACAGCATTGCATTGCTCAGGTGCAAATGCTTCCCACTTGCATGGGTATGTGGCCAACAGTGACCACCACATTTCTGACATTCCCACCTCTTACCAAGCAGCACATACTGCTCTGAAGTCGGGTTGGATTGAATTGCGTTGTTTACTGTATTAGAACAACGGCTTTTTCCACACTTGTTGTCAGCTTTGGGTACTGGTTTCTGGTGAGTTGGTATATCACATATAGGTGTCATGTAGATAATGTTTTGGAACTTACAATATTGACAATGTATAATTTTTTGCTTGCCTGGGCATGAGACATGCAGTTGCAGAGTTCATTTAGCACCTTTTCCATGTGCACGACAGTCTTGAGCTGGACTAGCACATCCCATCGTCGCTTTCCATCAAAAGTTGGGAGGTGCCCAATGTTGTGCTCAGTGACATTGATGCCCATCCCCTCCTCGATTTTCTGGAGTGCAAATTGGGCAGAACAATCAATAGGCAAATGGAGACTTGCCTCCATTGTCACCTTCTTCGGATTGAGTGTGTCACATTGGTAGCAGATTTCAAGTAATTCTACTCAAGTCATTGAGTGAAGCTCATAGTAAGTGAAAAAACTACATACTTTCCAATCTTTCATTGGATGCAGAGTTCTTTGTGTCAGGGGCCCAGGTTGGGTTAAGCATGGCAATGGGTGGGGAGGAAGTTGGTTGCTGTGGTAGGAACATGGTTTGTTGCCCAGGGAAGGAAACCATGGGGTATGTGATGGGATATGGAGGGTATGACAGTTGAAGTGGAGGTGGGACAAGGAACTGCGCTGTTGCAGCTTGGGCAGAAGGAATGGCGACTGTAGTATTGGTAGCTTGTAGCCTATGTTGCATTCCCTGTACCACTTTCTGCTTTTGTGCAATAAATTCTTTGCACTTCATCTGCATTGGATCATCAGGTGGTAGTGCTTCCCCTGAATGGAATGGTGGCAAAGTCAGTGTTTATCCAACTACATTTACGGTAATTTTCTTACAATTTGGTGGGAATGGAATAGTCCAGTTTTCAGGTGGCCAATTATGTGCTGAAGGATCAAAAGCATCAAGAACTCTGTCAGAGTCATCGGGCAAAAATCAGGCATCTCCTGTCACGAGGTAGTATTGGAATGCCTGCTGAGGTGTCTTGGGAACGGGGCAGGGGGCTGACCCTGTGATATGGTCATCATTCCAATGCGCACGCTTATCCTTGTTAAGAACATAATGATCCAGAGTGTATGTCTCTGGCATCATATAGGCAAAGAGTTACGAAGTTTTTCCTGAGGATTCAAGAAGATTTAAAGTGAGGAATCTGTTTCAAAGCCTGTATTTATGCAAATAGAGAGCTTCATTGACAGCTCTGCAGTTGGACTTTCTGGAATGCACAATGGCATGGCTGACACTATTTTCGAATGGCTGTCAATGGCTGTCACGATTCAAAATATGCGGAAATCACAGACAATATGAGGACCATATTGACAGTTATTCAGATAGCCAGTCTTTGCTGATGTAGTCATTATTGATAATAACAGGGAATGCGGAAATGGCCACACAGCGCTTATTCTACTGTATTAGCATATATTTTTTTGAATTGAAAATAAAAAATTCCGAATATTTACTCATTTTGTCGATATTTTTTTACGATGTAACGGGTCTATCGCCTAGACTCGAGACAGAGAGAAGGGGGAGGGTGGTAGTGTGCGCGGATGTGGTTCGTGAGGCCGGGTCTTGGTCCGTGGGCGCTACTGAGTCTGCAAAAACCTCAAACAAACACTCACCTACGTCTCTCTTGGACGTCAAGGCTGAGTATTATGATGTGAGGGGTCTTAGACATGAGCAACTAGCTCAGAGGGGGCGTTAGGGTCGTGGATGGCGTCTTTGCCACTTGGATGCAACTTCTGCTTGTCCCTTCACGGGTCTATTCAATACTAACTTGTTATGTACAAGTTGTTATCTAGTTTTTATATGTTTGAAATGAAATGAATGGACTGGGGGAATGTAAACGGGCCGTTAGGCAACCGTAAATGATGAATATCCAATTGGGAACAAAGAAACAATAAGAGAAATATGAATGAATGGGGAATATATCATAACGGGTCCGAAATGGGAAATGTAAAAGTTAACTCCGCAACGCTTCGCCACAGCGCCCGCCTATCCTCCCGTCAGCAACCTCCTCGTCTCCAGCTTTCCAATGAGCCCCTATTCGTCCCATTTGGTGCAGTAGTTGTTGAGATGTGGCCATTGACAGGTGCTGTCAAGACCACGTGAGACTCTACTCCGTGCTGAACCATCCAGGCATGGGATTGCCATTCTGGGAAATGCTCCGGGGGTGAAGAAGGAAGGTAGAGCATCACTATCGGGTGGAAAAACGGCTGGGTTGTATGTGTAGGTATGGAGATCTGGAGAGGGGGTGAAATTGGCGGCTTGGTTGGGCGTGGGAATTTTGCTTGGGGTTGTCGGGAATGATGGGGAAAATAGGGAAAAATAAGGAATGAGTTTGTGGAGTGTTGGATAGTGATAGAATGACATCGGGAGCGTCAGAGGGTATGTGGTATATGTTGGTGGCCAAATTCCGCAGAATCCGACTTTTTGCGGTACACGGAGTTGTCCCCACAACAACGAAAGGGTTCAATACCCTTTCACTTTTCGACTGCCACTTTCTCACAAAACTGCTGTAATGCCCTTAAACCTTGGACTGATGAAGATCCCAATGACTTTGACTTTGTCATTGGCCATGCCAAGAATTTGATGCAAAACAAAATGAGTACATCCAGAACCCCGCTCTTTTTGTTCGACAGCTCCAGGGCATTGGTGATGAGTCTGGGGATGAAGTTGATGAAGAAACTCATTTGGGGGGCTACAAAGCATGTCAGCGAATCCATGCAGGTGACATCCGCACTCTTCGTGATGCATTCAAGGACATGGGCTGGGTCCACAGGGGGGACAATCACAATGGCCCAATTGATGATAACCTCATTAATGCATGGAATGCATTTGAATCCGCAAGTTGTATACCAATAAATATTTGTGATGCAGGATAATGTCATATCCATCTACAGCCATTGTCCTCCACTACCTCTGATCCTTCCAGACTACCTCCACTCCTTCATCACTAACCTTGGAGTCCCCGTATTCCACAATCACCTCCGACTCCCTCAATGGTCACCACCCCCTCAATTCAATATATTGCCTACGCCTCCCTAAGTACAGAGCCCTGAAGGCCTCTGGACAGCCCCGACGTCTGCTAGCACACTCCTGCCCCTGCTGGGCAATTCACTTGCTTGCCCTGCAAGTCTACCTCTGGGCCTATCCCTCCTTTCCGTTTCTGGGTTATAGCCTGCCATTCTGCTAACCCTGTAACCTGACTTGTCAGTAATATTCAGTCGGCTAACGTTTAACTCCGTTAGTTCCACTCTGCTCAGTCCTGCCATTCACGGGCCCACCCTCACTGTAACTATATATACATAACTTGTAGATAGGTTACACCCTAGTGATAAAATTGACTAGAGTTGATCCCCCTTTTTAGTTCTCACTGCCAGTAAGTAAATTAGGGCATGGACATGTAACTAGGCACAGCACTCCTGGTCTGAGTCGCTGAGGCCAAAGCCCTCCACCATGGAGACATCTCCTTCATCTCACTTCCAGTCTCTAACAGTGTCTACCATTACAGAATCATAGCAGGCTTGCCCATCGAAATCTGGATTGGTGCAGAGTAAATCATGATTGGTGTACCAGTGAACTTGTGACTCAATATGTGACCTCAAGCAAGCAGTACTCAGTGATCTATGTGAGTGGATCAGTATGAGGCCATTGAAAAGGCTGGATCCTACATTCTTTAGAAAGTATGGTTGCCAGCCCATAAACTGTTCTGAGGAAATTGGGTGTTTTCTGCTGGAAATTCTTCAAAATGGAATGTTGGGTCATGGTTTGTTCACGCTCAACCATGCTGAGAGTGAGGCCATATGGATGCCTGTGTGGGCTGTGTAATTTGATCATCCTGTTGTGTTGGAATGTGTAAGTCTTCACTGGGCTCCCTGGACACTATCTGCTGAGCATTATACTGGCCAACAGGGAATTCAGCTAGTGCCATGTCATGAGTGTTGAGGAGCCTGTAACATGTAAGCTACATATGGGACATAATAAAGAGACTCACCACACAGCTTGATACATCCCAGCAGTCGCTGGGACATGCTCCATGATCAATGGCCTGGATGTGGACCAATGACACATTTCATGAGCAGCATCACCTGCTGGCATCTCCAGGATCTAGTCCTCATCCCCATTGGAGTCTGAGAACCATGTCAGTGAGCCCAATGGAAGGAGGACATGCGCTTACCTATACACTGTGAGACACCCTGAAAGTCCATCAGACCAAAAAGTGTCAAAATGTCAAATTCAAGTGCCTCTGGTGGGCTGACCAAGACAAGAGGGCCAACAGTGTCCAGCATTTCCTGGAATACATGTGGTTCCATTTGTAGCACATGGCCAAGTGGTAGTGTGGTGGGCATCCAGTTTTTGTCATGCTGCAGTGATTCCACATAGCTAATGAAGCTACGGTATGAGGCCTGCAGAGCTACATTGAAGTCATCAATGTGGGAAGGGAATGAGGAAAGGCTCACAGAGTCCTCACAGTGCAGAAATTCAAATGTTAGTTTCTCAGCATGTCCTTCAAGTTTGTCTCCTACAGGAGCAGGTCTTGGAACAAGTGAGATGGTGCGCAACTGGACACTGTGGAGGAGCTACTGGCCCTGTCAGTTTCGATCACTCAACACATGGGAAACTTGCCTTGGCATTTGCCTCTGGATCTGGAGAGACCCTTGCTGGAGCTCTGGATGTGTATATGGTGTTGATGCCAAACCAAGAGGTGACAACTTCTTCCAAGAGGACAAATGCCACTGTTTCTTCCCTGGTCACATGAATTTTGTCGATGCGAGGAGCTTCTGGTTTCTGGGTATGTTTCCTTTTCTTTGGTTGGACACCACTACCACCTCCCCCATTCCTGCATCTTTTTCTTTGGCCAACAGATGACGATTTGTTAGTTTGAGCAGATGTTGGTTCTCAAGCACCAAGTCTCTTGCACCCAGACCTCCTATTTGTCGAAGTGGAAGGCCCCTCAGGTGTTTGAGTGGAAGTGGAGGGCTCAGCATTAGTCTGAGTGGAAGGTTCATCAGTGTGAGCAGAAGTGGAAGCTTGGCATAGTTTGAGTGGAAGGCCCTTTGTCAGTGTGAGTGGAAGTGGAAGGCTTGGCATTAGTTTGAGTGGAAGGCCTTTCATCAGTGTGAGTGGAAGTGGAAGGTCCCTCATTGTCAGTGTTGTCAAGGGGAGGACTGGGTGTCCGATCAACAGACTCAGGTATGTGAGGCAATACCACCCTCCATGCCACATGGAATGCATCCAGGTCTCCTTGAGATATTTGGATAAATCCCCCACAGAGGGTGGCATGCAATAGTAATGTGTTCATCGTAGGGAGCATCATTGGATTTGTGAGGGTAGTGTTGAGAAGTAGGACAAGAGGAGAAATCAAAATTACCATAATGAGAGGGCTGACATGAGAGTAACTGTAAAATCGTCAGTAACATCTATAATGGATAAGAAAGGATCTTGCCATTGAGTGGTTGGGCAACAATGTAAATCCTGGTTAATCATTAGCATACAAAATGCCTCATTGCACTCACAAGAAACTTCAGGGCTCCCTCATCCCCATCTCCTTCAGAGCGGCAATGCACAAGTAAATGTTGCTTAGCAAATGATATTGCTCCAAAGTGGTGTCCAGATGCAATGCAAACTTGATGAGCCACTGTGAGGTGAGAGCTGGCTCACCATTGATAGCGAAAGGGTCATGTAGCTGGAGGAACTCAGGAAACTGTGAACATAGCTCAATCACCTGATCTGGGATGTATCCCAACCACCACTGGACACTCCACTTTGTTCTACTGATGGGGACATGATTGATCCATCCTGAAAGATCATCTGGCTGGTGGCCCATCATCCAATGAACACAAACCATAAACAGGGAGGAAGTAATGGTGGGGAATACTTCTGGGACCATCCATTTCGGGAAACTGAGTTGCCCAGAGTTTGACAGATCCTCCGATCTGGCCATTGCTGCCCATGTATCCAACAACAACACATCCTTCACAAGGCCTTGGAGATCCAATTTGTTTGGAGGTTGAAACTCACTGAGGGCATTTTGAACTGTGCCAGTGAGTTCTTTGAACTGTTGGGACATTGTCATTGAAATATATTTGGCCAGCAGTGGTGGAGTTGTCTGAATCATATGGTGGACCCTGTGGCAGAACCTGCAATTCATCTCACTGACAATCCTGGATCAGATGGATTTTACATTTGTTACAAATGTGGGCTTAGCTTTTTGGTCTCCATGTTGCTGTGGTGGCACTGGTTGCCAACACAGGTGTGAAATTCAGAGATACCTTCTTTAACAAAGCCTTGGCAGTTGTGTCAGCGATTGAGCTGGTTGCCCAACAGACCTTTTGATGAATATGGTCAACATCTTTCATTCCCTTGCAGCACAACTGAACTATGGCTTGCTTATTTCACATGCTGTTGAAACAATGATGGATTTTGGTCTTAATGTTCAGGTGGTTCATATTCCTGGTTCCGAGAATACTGTCGCTGATGCCTTATCACATCATCATTTTGATCTAGCCCTGTGCCTTCATTCAGGACTCAGAATTTCGATTTTCAAACCCCCACAGGGTAAGTTGGGGGTGGTGTGAGAATGAACATACAAGTCAGTCCCAGGACTTTGGATCAGCTGTGATGTCAGTGGGCAATTTATTTGTCCAACCACTTTGATGTGTCAATCAAATCAGCTTATCAATCAGGAATCCATTCAAACTTTAACTTTTGGAACCTCCACCATTTTGGCCCCAAACTGATGAGATGGATCTCCTTCATGGCAAAACAAACAGCACCTTCTGGGAAACTTGAATGATATCTTCTTACCTTTTGGGTCTTTTTCATCTTTCTATCCATCCATCCAAAGCATTCAAAAACACCCGATTTGTCATATCCATGCAATCCTGACCTCCGCTCCGGGCTCCCAGAACTCCGAACCTGATTTCCAAGTCCTACCCTACTGCTGTCTGTTCCGATATTCACCTTCGGACCCGACACCACACCTCCCCTCACCCCTCATGCCACCTCCACCCTCCCGTCCTTCTCCTACCCTATCTCCGTCCGCTCCGATACTCATCTCGGACCAAACATCACCCCTTCCGTCACCTCCTCCTTGCTGACTTCCAAAAGGTTATCCCACCTCCAGCTCCAACACCACCTTCGGTCCGACTCCGGAACATTCCGGGTCCAACCTCATCCTCGACACCTTCCAGACGAGCACGCAACACCTATGCTCCCAACTCTGGACCTCCACTCCGGAATCCTGTTTGCATCTCCGTCTCCAGAACCTCTGGTCTTAGCTCTGACCTCGGACTTTGACCCCACCTCCACTTGTATTGGTTAGCTCATTCCATTTAATTACATTTGCCAATACTCCAGAGTTTAACTTCCAAGTTCGGACTTTCCAGACAGACTTACCTTGGACCTTGCAACTATTGCATTGTCCTATTCAATTCCGCTATTCTCCCTCATTCCTATTTGGGCTGCTGCTTCCTTTCTATTCAGTCAGCTGGCCATTCCCCACTCTGTCAGGGCACATACCCTGACTTAGCCCAGACCCAGACCCGCATCCGGACCCGCTCCACTTCCCGCGCACTTCCTGCACTGCACGCTCCGCGCGCCGCATGATCCGACCCTGGATCCCACCTCATGTGACTTCCGGGGTTCCCCGGAAGTTTTCGCCATATTGGGGCCACTGTGGGAAAGTGAGAAGTTAACCTTCTTCTCACTTTCTTACCCACAGTAGTTGTGCCTTGAGACTAGGCTGTTACAGATTAGGCTGTGGGCTATAGAGAGAGGGGTCATGGGGACCTGGGGTCTGTCCCCTGACACACTCCCATCCTCCTTCCTTCCTCCTTGGGCCTTGGCCCTTCATTCCTCCTTAGGGAAACACCATTGAGTCAAACACTTGACCCTCGGTGTTGTTCCTCTTTCCATCTCCCTTTGTCTCCTTTCATCCTACCCTTGTTCCTTTTGATTCTGGACCCCTCCTTATATACAATGTACCTAGCAACTTGTAACTCAGTCCGAAATCGACCTGAAATGCCCCCAGGAGACTTTCCCTCTGCTAGATCTGAAATTAGGGACCCCCCAGACAACCAGCAATGGCACAGCGCTCCGCCTGAGTCACTGAGGCCAAGGTCCTTCCATGCTAAGTCTCCGATTCCACTCCAGAGTCGTCCGAATCTGCCCATTCTAACACGATTGCCCTTAATACACTGCATGGTGCTGAATGAACAGATGGTCAACCAAGAGTGTGGAAGTTGCCGATCAAAGACAAACACTTACTGCTTTTGGTCAATAAGCTCAGCACTTCCAATGACTATGATGATCATCTCTTTCTTGCCATCTGCATGGCATATTGCAGAACAGTAAACTTGTAGTCCCTGACAACTCTCTCAACCTGAATTTCAGACAACTGATACTCTGACATACAGTTCAACCTCTGGATCAAGACTTGCTTCGTTGCTTCCAATTCACATTGCCTACCTCATAAGGTCAACCATGGGTTTCATGGTAGTTCTGCCCTGATTCAATTTAGACTCGGCCTGCTCAATCCAGTTTTGATCTTGTTCCTCCACTTCCACATTGATGTTTGATTTCTTTTACATTACCTCACTGTTCCAGTTGTGCACAAGTTCCGGTTGAATCACCATTTCCACTTTACTCGCTCCCTTCGTTGAATTGTACAAAAGTACCTGATATGGTGACTTCAGTGGGCAAATGAGATGGATGATTCAGTTGATGATGCAAGTGAACATGCTCAGAAGACAGTGACAAACCCACATCATTTACTGTGGAATCGCTGCACAATAGCCACGAGGCCACAAGCCAAAAAGACATCTCAGATTGGATGTGAGTGAAGAACATGGGGATGGATGGAAACCAAGGACTATGTAGTAGGGGTACAGACAACGGTCAGAGAGATGACACTTCAAGGGAGGTACCATGTTACGGATATAGAGTCTCCAATGACCATATCCATCACATTGTCAAAGACCTCCCCTTCTATCACTCTCTCTCTCTCTCTCACTCCCTCTCGCAATACTCTACTATCCTCTCCTGTTCTATCCCATTCCCCCCCCCCCTCATGCAAAGCTTTCCCCAATAAGGGTTTTGGTGCTGGCCAAGGTTGTTTGTATTTTGCGGGATTTCCCATGACCATTTCATTTTGTAGATAGTCACATGTCATGTACAGAAACCACCAGAGGCAGTTCCTGCTAACTACCATGGCTTGCTACAAACTACCTTGTGCATTGTCCTTTGTAACAACCCCCTCTGTGACTCAGCTGAACCCATGTGTGTGTGTGTACTACTCTCAACATGTCCTATATGCCTGGTTACATCGAGTCTTCTGGCAGTTCTAGCCATGAGAACTCAAAGTTGCAAGTTGAAGACTCATGACTTGTGTATCATCTGTTACAGGCCTCATGGGGCTAAGGCACAAGAGATGCAAACAAGGTCGGAAGCAAGGGCCCAGATCACAAGGGAACAAGACAAGAGAGAGGCTAGACACTGAGATCAATTGAGGTGAGTAACCTGTGTTGATCAGCTGAGGGTAACCTTAGCTGATCAATGGTCTATATATACATCGAGAGTTACAGTTTTACGCTAACCATAATCATCCACTGGAACCTGTATCCTATAGGACGTCATGGCCTAACTCTCCCTCCAGCGCTTGATGGATGACGTTGTTGTGGGGACAAGTCCGTGTGGGTTAAAATGAGCCTCATTGCACACTTCACCCTTTACTGCATCAGGGACTGGGATTGGTGAGTCGGGGTAATAGTAGGAGCTGTAGAGGTTGTAAAGGTGGTTCTGACGAGTCTAAGACCGTTGGATTTGGTTGGGTTGTTGAGGAGATATGACATTTTCTTTATTATCTTTACTATTTTCATTCATTCATGCATGTGACTTTCCTTTTCTATTTGTATCAGACTCTTCCGTGACCCACTGTATAGTAGTTAGAGAGGGTTATCAGCACCGTACCCAAGGACCCCACTACATCTGTCTGACACTAGAGAGTGACCTACCCCCCCCAGACCTGAGTTACGAGTCTAGATTGATAGACCCATTACAATGTCATGCTATGATATTTGTGATCACGACTGCTCTGAGGTTCATATTCCCGTGATGCCAGCATGCTTGTTACATGAGCACCAAGTACTGTCCATCAACTGTCTAGTTTCTCCCTTGCCAGTCATTGCACCTCACCACCAACGGTACGTTCCCTTTGGGAACACCAAAGGTGTTAGAACCGGGCGGGAACAGACGACTCCGGAGTGGAATCGGAGACTTAGCGTGGAGGGACCTTGGCCTCAGCGACTCAAGCGGAGCGCTGTGCCATTGCTGTTTGTCCATTTGGTCCTTAATTTCACAGTAGGTGAGCAGGAAGTCTCTTGGGGGCATTTCAGGTCGATTTCGGACTGAAAACAAGACAAGTATGTACAAGCGCCGATATATATAATGGAAGGGGCAAAAGCACAAAGAGAAACAAAGGGTGACCGAATCGGAACGAAGACGTCTGAATGGGAACAAAGGGTAGAGGGAGCGGAGCGGTACCGAAGGTCATAGGGCAAGACCTGTGATACGTCCGAAAGGAGGTAGGGAGGGCGAGGCCCAGAGGGGCAGGAGGATGAGGGGAAGTGGGGATGATGACTAACTGGCTAGAATAGAAAGAAGCAGTAGTCCAAATAGGGATGAAGGGAAAACGTGAGAAATACATTACAAGTGGAGAGAGTGCCAAAGGCGGTCCGCGAAGCTCGGGGGTTGCGGAGCTTGCGGAGGTTACGGAGGCGGGGTTGGAAGTCTGAGGAATATTGGCAATGGTGTTTACGCAGTATGAGGTCACCAATGTAATGGACTAAGGCCGAGGTGGAGTCAAAGTCCGAGGTAGGGACTATGACTGAGGCTCGGAGTAAGGTACGAGCGGTGTCCGAGTGCAAAGTGCGGAACAGTGGTGGACGGTCGTAACTTGGCAGAAGGGTGGCGGAGGAGTAACAGAGGGAGGAGAGAGGGGACAGGTAAGGGGAGAAGGAGTGGCGGAAAGGAGAGTAGTCAGGTCCGAAGGTGAGTATCGGAGCGGACGGGGGAAGCGTAGGAGGATAACGGGAGGGTGGAGGTGTTGTGTAGTAGGAGGGTGGTGAGAGGTAAGGAGGAGGTGTGTTGCCAGGACCGAAGGTGAGTATCGGAACGGCAGCGGTAAGTTATGACTCCGGAGGTGAAGAGGGTGGAGGTCCAGAAGTCGGGTCGGGGTCGGGTATGCACGGATATGACAAAAGGCCCCACTAGTCACCCCTTACTGGACACTCATGATAATAATCCACTACCGGTATATTTGTACTACAAACACCAAGTAACCGATTGCAATGATACAGGATCTTCACACATCGTACAAGTTGCGACTGTGCACATGGTACACTCCACTGAGGAGTGCCAAGTACCTGTGGCTGACCTATCTATCCTGGCATCTCCGACTACATGCAATCAAACCCTTAATGGCTCATTCCATCATGAACCACGATCAATGGGGATTTGATTGTCTACTCTTATACACGACTGGGATCTCCCATTGATTACACATTCTGTTAAGGTACAAACGAGATCTTACAATCATCTTCCAACTATAAGAATGGGTCAAGAAGGGAGAAGTTCTCCCCATTCTCATATCACATGATATTCAACACCATGTCAAAGGTATATGGCAGGCATGAAACTTGGATTGCTTGACAACTACAGATTCATTTGAAGGAGTCAACTCCATTTTTGAGACAGTAACTGGCTCAGAGCTTTCCCATGGCATGTTATAGGAATGGAGTCTCTCGTGACCGTGTTGACTGAATGTCAACCACAGCGGGTCCTCCTTGTCCACATCCTCCCATCTTTTTCTTACATTCTCCCCATTCCCCCCTTTCTTATACACCCACTCCATGCTAAGCTTTCCCTTATTGGGTTTTGGTGCTGGCCAGATTATTTATTCCATTTCACGAGACTTCTTGTGATCATTCACATTCAATAGTTAGCGTCATGTTCATGTACAGCTACAGCCAAGAAAGACGGAACTTAACAAATTACACACTCCCACCTTCTGTGCAACAGCTGTAAACCTCCTTGTGCCAACATTGTAACATCTGTGTAAGGTTGTATATGTCTTGGACACCATCTATATGGGTCATCCCTACCGAGGTTGACGACTCTAGCCATGGATCATCAAGTTTGCACATGACTCAACTCAGGTATGCATGAACATCTTCTGTTACGACTCATGTTGCCTGCCCAGGTACCGGGCTCTCATCTGTCTCACCACATGGTGAGAATCTGGTTAACTCTATAGACAGATTAGTACTCGACACAAGCCTGTTCCCCTCATCACTGGTATGCTCTCGTGAGTGCCAAGTAGCCACCGATCCCACAACATGTTGTTCGACCTATGAACGACTACCTGTCAGGGCACGCCCTGACATGCCCCACTGAAGGAGCGGAGCTGGATCACCTTATGTAACCAGTTTCCTACGTCCAATAACGATATTAGAGTTTGTGCTGATTTGCGTACTGACCGTGTTTTGGTTGCCAAATATATAATTGTTCACTGTCTAAACAACAATAAACACCCCCCAACGATCTCACCTGACGTATAGATCGTCTATGGATAAAATTCTATATTGACTTTACTATGATTTCTAGTCAATATTACACCTAGATATACCACTTTTCAGTAGGACGTGATTTTCCTGATAATTTATTGAAAGAAAACTACTAATAAAATAATTCCGCAATAAATGTTACTCAATACAGGAGTGACCAAACTGCTCTTTCTATCGCTTAGAGTGCGTGCTAGTTATCTAGCAGGTTCAGGATTGCTCACTTTTCTCCTGTGGTGTGATAACCAAGTATTGCTGAGAGATTATTCAATTAAGAAGTCCCTCCACCAAATTCTCACTAATTCTCACTATGACACTTTTGTTCAGCTGTGTCTAACTGACCCTAACTCATGCTTAGAGTGACGTGTTAGTTTTATATTAGCTAACAACTAATATTTGCTTTTATCTTTTGGAGCAAATGAACCAACCACTGGTGAGGAGAATTAAACTTTTATTTCTACCTGAGGTTTGAGAGGGGGCAGAAGCGGTGGCCTTTTATGCTTTTCAGAGGCCTCTCTACTCCCACGCCTCGCACTAGTTACATGTGCTACATTTGTATTATAGATAGTTCTAGAATGATATCTTTTGGGCCGATCTTAGCAGGGTCTTGCAGTGCTAAAGCTATGATCTACACTGCATTAATTACGAACGGTTATCTCATCATTACTAATGTTCTAGAGCTTTCCCAATTAATTAACTGATCCGCGGACTTCTGAATCACTTTATGCTTATGATCCGAGATCCAGATCATCAATCATTCCTTTGTTCCGATTTATTTGAGCTTAAAATCAAAAGGTTTTGATGAATCATGGGAAAATATACAAGATCCGGTTTTTTAGCATTTTCTCCTCTTCTGATGCGATCAAAAACTGTCCGCCCGCGCCGGGGAATACTCTGTCATATGGTATTTGGTCCACCAGACTTCCGGGCGCCAATATATTTTCCTTGAGTCACATTACTTTTTGTAAGAATTAGCAAATAAATATATATGAATTATAAGGTGTTTCGCCGTTTGAGCGATATCTCCGTCAGTTTTGAAGCTTTTAGAATGAAACAATACCGTGGATAAAGTTTAGAAACAGTCCTTTCAGATGGTAAAAAGATTACAGTCAAAAGTTTACTGGTTTCCGAGATATTTACATTTCTTTCCCAATGTTCCTTCTTATTCTGCTGTCTATGTGCTATTTTCTTGTTGTAGGGATATATTCTTTGAATATTATACCTATGCCAGGTTCTAGGCATGCTTGTAGTAGATTAAATCTCATGCTACATGGGTGTAGATAATTTATAATGATCTTCTAATGTCTGTCCAGTCTCATAAAGATCATGAGATCTGTTAAACATCTGAACTTGTCACCTGATTGTTGACTATTCTGATAGATCATTGTTTTATGCTTTGAATATTATTTCTCCTACACTGCCCAACCCCCGCTCCGCGCCACTTCTCCCTCCTCTCCCTCTTCCTTTCTCCTTTCCTCTCTTTCTTTCTCTCTCTCTTACATGGACCACCTTTCCCACTGTTCAATGTATCACCAGCGTGCATGCCCATTTCCCCTCCTGTATCTTACCACCCCTATATCACCGCTACCGCCGCCGCACTCGCCCCACACCCACAGCGGGCCCTCTCAGGATCTCCCATGGAGGCACCTGGAGAGCCATGGCTGTGTGTGAGGGTGATGTGGCATGCCCCATGTGATCAACCCTGCATGTATATAATAACAGCTGGAGTGGGAACCAAAGAAGTAGCCTTCTTCTCACATTCCCACTTCAGACTAAGTGGTCAGGGACACTCACCCTGCAACGGGATCGCCGCTACGCACAGCCGCTATTCGTCCCACCAAGTCCCACATGCCGGGACCTCACCACTTTCGGAGCTGTCCCTGACACTACCCCCTCCATCACCAGTATGCTTGTACGAGCGCCAAGTACCCATTGACATGAACACAGACCATTTGCCCAACAAACGGTCTTATACCCCATTGCCAGTACACCCATCTGGGTGCCAAGCTCCCTCAAGGAGCTGTTATATCACTCACTACCAGTATGCTCCCTCAAGTGCCAAGTACCTGTTAGCCCCCTGCCCTCGACTAGTCCAGCTTGGGATATCCCCTTTACTTGTGATCCTATACATCTGCACATGGTATGCTCATGTAATGAGTGCCAAGTACCCATCGCAGCAGACTCCCATTCACCATGAGGTCCCAGCTTTCTGTCAAAAGCTCTAAGGTTACCTGTTATAAAAATGGGGCCTAATTGGCCCATTTCAATAGCATTCAGGTGCAGGAGAGGGCCATGACATTGAGAAGATGTTACAGTTAATGTAACAAGTGTTGTAACAGTTGAGTTTACAGTAACATGGACATGGGTTTTTTGGGTAGTAATTGTTGGTTAGGTTGTTATTACTTACATGTCACGTGACTTTGTACTGTACAAAGCCCATAAGAGGCTAAAAATGGGAAAATCCCATTTCCATAACATTACTGGATGATGCTCATTACATGATAAGGCCACCCTACATACATGAGGTCAACAATTCCAAGTCATTGTAGGCGGGATAATCACCCACATGCAGAGCCAGCTCGGATACCCGCTTCCAACATTCAGAAATCTACTTCCATTCATGCGACAACTCAGTACAGATTTGGTATCCAAAAATAGTGCTAATTCATACGATTCCAACGATATCAAGAACATCCCAATCAGTGGAGATTTGATGGAGTTCCGTGTTGGAGAAGTTAGACACAGCAGGTCACGGGCATGTGCAGGTGTGGGAATCTCAAGCGGCAACCCAGAATTCCAGCCTCACTCATTCCCACGGCATCTAATAAATTGGTAAAATGCTTATTGGCTGTGTGAGAGTTATCTCCGGCTTCATTTCCAATTTTGGCCTTTAATTCCGTAAATCCGTTGAGATATCGCTTATTTTCTTATATTTTCATATTTTTGCATCATTTCAGTTATTGATCAATATTCTTTTATTGATACTGTTACCCTTTTTTTTATTATTTCGCCTAATAAGGTATGCAGGTGCCATATGGTACCAATATTCACCATCAATCATTTCTAAAAATAATTGTTCCTTATATCCTGTACATACTGGATTTTGAAAAGGAAGTTCTCCCCTCCCCCAATTTCTCTAAGGTGCTAGGACACGCTAGAGTTGGAGTGAGTGCTAGGAATCCAACAGTAGGAATAAGGGCAACTGTCTAGCCCACAACGAGTGGGTAGTAGATTAGTTGAGCCCGGACCTTGCGGAATCCTGGAGAACCCACACCAGAGTTAAGGACCGAGAGTATAGCGAAGTTCAGTCAAGAAAGTAGGAGTTTAGGGAGTTTGGCCCCACGAGCTTAGTCAGCATAGAGAGCTGCGAGCCCTCTTTCATCATCCATAAGGACAGAAAGAAATGGATTACCCAGAACCCATTTCTTTAACATCCAGGCATAGCATAAGTGGTGGCACATAGCTGTCATATCCATACATACCCGATCCCAAACCAACTCCCAGACCCTCATCCTCGTCACCTCCAGAGTCCCACTCTCGCCACACCTCCCTTCATCCCTCTCTTACCCTACCTCCATCTGCTCTGATATTCACCTTTGGACCAAACATCACTCCTCTCACCACCCTCCTCCTCACAACACCTCCACCCTTCTGTCACTCTCCTACCCTACTTCCGTCCACTCCAATACTCACCTTTGGACCTGACACCATTCTTCCTCCTCCACTCCTCTCCCCACTCCTCTCATCACCCTCCTCCCTCCTCCCCTCTTCCACCAAACCTCCGGCAAGTTACAACCTTCTGCCACTGCCCCATACTCTGTACTTGGACACCACTCATATGTTTGCTCCGAGATTCCATCATAGTTCTGACCTCGGACTTTCAACCCCACCTCCATAACCTCTGTAAGCTCCGCAACCTCCAAGCTCCACGGATCATACTTGGCACTCCCACCACTTGTAATGTATCTTTTGGGCTTTCCCCTCATCCTTATTTGGACTGCTGCTTCTCTCCATTTTAGCCAGTTAGTCATCATCCCCACTTCACCTCATCCTCCTGCCCCTCTCAGCTTTGCCCTCCCTATCTCCTTTCGGATGTACCACAGGTTCTAACCTATGACCTTTGGTGCTGCTCCACTTCTGTCATCCCTTTGTGTCATATCCATCCACAGCCATCAACTTCCACTACCTCCGATCTCTCTGGACTACCTCCGCTCCTTCCTCACTAACCTTGGAGCTCCTGTATTCCGTAATCACCTCCACTTCCCTCGATGGTCACCACCCCCTCTTTTCAATATATTACCTATGCCTCCCTAAGTACGGAGCCCCAAAGGCTTCCAGACAGCTCCAACGTCCGCTAGCACACTCCTGCCTCTGCTGGGCAATTCACTCGCTTGCCCTGCAAGCCCACCTTCAGGCCTATCCCTCCTTTCCATTTCTGGGTTATCACCTGCCATTCCGCTAACCCCGTAACCTGACTTGTCGGTAATATTCAATTTAACCCCATTAGCTCCGCTCCGCTCTGCCCCACCATTTACAGGCCCGCCCTCACTGTAACTATATATATACTCAACTTGTACATAGGTTACACCTCAGTAATAAAATCGACTAGAGTCGACCCCCTTTAGTTCTCATTGCCAGTAAGTAAATTAGGGCACCGACGTGTAACTTGGCACAGCGCTCCTGGCATAAGTCGCTGAGGCCGAAGCCCTCCACCATGGAGACATTCCTTCGTCTCGATCTGGTCTCTGACACTTTGTTCCGGTTTGGACCCCCTTTTATTTCCTTGTGCTTTTGTCTCCCTATTATATACAGGCACTTGTACATACTTGTTTTGGACCTTCAGTCTAAAATCAACCTGAAATGCCCCCTAGAGACTTCCTGCTCACTGCCTCTGAAATTAAGGACCAAATGGACAAACAGCAATGGCACAGCGCTCCGCATGAAGGTCCCTCCTTGCTAAGTCTCCAGTTCCCCTCTGGAATCATCTGCCCTCACCCAGTTCGAACAGTAGCATGAAATGAGATGCAGGGGCAAGGTAGCGTAAATGAATGGAGTGGTTCTGTTGTTGTCAGTCAATCAGTTGGTGGCCATGATGACAACGATGACAGTTAAAGAAAATAGGGGGAAAACAAGAATGAAGTGCCTAATAAAATGAAGATGGATACAAACTCGAGAGCATGGCGATTCATTGAAATAAAGTTGCAATCCCTGAATTGGAGCCATCATCAAAATCCAGTCCCAATCCAAGTCAAGAAGAAGCTGCTGGTAGACTGTTGAGTGAGTCAGATGATTGAAAGCCAGACAGCAAAAGAGAGAATGGTGCAAGCATTGAAGTAGTGCTGACTTTATAAGCGGATGTGTGAGGACGAGTGAGGGTCAAAAGTCAGATGTTTCAGGGGTGCAACCTCCTGTATCGTTTATATTGTTTAGTAGTCAAATGAAAACCAGGATGTCTGGTGAAGGAACACATCAGCGTCTGCATTGCCATTATGTCATTGCAACAGAGAGACACCGAAAACAAAAGCTTAACAATGGGTACAAAGTTTGCTGATAGTTTAAAATAAATAACAGCAATTTATCAAGTTATTTAACCTATTCAACATGGGAGAATCCAAAAGCAGCTGCAAATATAACCTCCCATTCAATTTATTATCCATATCAAGGGATGCTCAAGTTAAAATGCAATGTTTAACCATGTTATGAATAGATAAATTTTTGTCAAACGGTTAAATCATTGGGTCTCCATTCAAAATTTCTAGAAAAGTGGTTAAATCAAGAGATCCCCACCACTTAGAGGCCCAAGGCTTCTGCACAAGGTAGCAGCACTACAGGTGCACATCTGCACCTGATTACAGCCTGTTATGGAAATGGGAATTTCCCATTTTAGACTCTTATGCGTTCTGTATCACATGATTTGTAGAGTAATAGAGTTGATCCAACCAATTACAACCATAAAAACCCGCTGCCACACTATCATGTCTAAACATCTGTGAAACCACCTGTACAACCATATGAATCCCCTTCCCCATTCTATTCCCTATTCCTGCACCAGGATTGATGAAAATGGGCACCTCTGGCCCCATTTTTGTAACACAGCCCCCTGCTCAACTCCACGACTCCTGGCAATGTTTCAACAGTTTTTGTGCTCCTGCATTGCCTCTGTGGAACTAATTCAATGCTTCTCAGGGTTGTCATGAATTTGGCAATAACGGACTCAGCAAAAAATCAAATTGGTTCAAATTTTTTTCCTCCCAAATTCATTCTTGTTATTGATAATCGACTATGCATTAATTATTCATATACAACAAAAGAATAAAATAAAATGGGGGGGATGGAGGGGCTGGGGTTGATAGTTTTAGGCAGGAGATGGTGTTGAAGGATGAGGGATGGGTGAGGGGGGTGGTGATGTGGCATGACAGTGATGAAGGGGTGGTGGACTCCTCAGCATTTGTGTCTGCAGAGCAGATTGTGAAATGTAAATGAATGAAGATTAGTTATTGAACGAAAGGAAGAGGTTGAACAGGGGAAGGAGGGAGTCCCCCTTGTTGTTGAGCTGGAGATGCACCTGCAAGGGGATCCTTCAGACGATCATGGAGGGTGCCCAATCGGACTCTGAGTTGGGGATGACATGTAGGGAACACATACAGCATGCATTGGGGGCCATAGTGCAGGTGTGCAAGTGTGTGTCATTGATATGGCATCTACAACAGAAATAGAGATAGGTTCATTCAGTTCTGGTGCTGCAAGAGAGCTAGTGGCTCTCAGCGCCAACCAAGCTCGTCGGGGAAACTCTCCACAAAACTCCTTTCTCCACTGGCCTCAACCCTAAAACTCCAGGAAATTCTCTGGAAATTCCACAAGTTCCAGGCTCAGTGTCCACTACCCATTCTTTGTGGGCTCGATGACTGCCCTTACTCCTACTGTAGGAATTCCTGACACACTCACACTAACTCTGACACGTCCTAGTGCCTTAGAGAAATTAGAGGACAGGAGAACTTGATTTTTCAATCCTGGTATGTACAGGAATATAAGGAATAAACATTTTTAGAAATAATTGATGGGGATTATTGGCACCATATGGCTCCTGAACCCCATCATAAGCAAAATATTTGAAAAGGGCATCAGCAGAATAAAAGAATATCATCCAGTATATCAAAATGATGGTAAAAATGTGAAAATATGAGGAAAATCGGGAATTTATCAATGATTTCACAAAATCAGTAACTGAAACAGGAAATGTGGCTGGGAATAACCTTTACGCAGCTAAAGAACATTTTTCCCAATTTATTTAATGCCTTGGGAATGTGTGAAGCATGCTTTTCTGACTTGCCACTTGCCTAAATTGAACTTTCCATGCCTGCACATGACCAGATCAATGGATATCAGAGCCAGCTCTGCATGTGGGCAATTATCCTGCCTACAGCGCTTCCAACAGGTAACAGATGCGAAGTGTCAAATGATGAAAAAAGGGCCTCACTCACCTCTAGCATCTCCCTGCCATGTGTTTCATGCCTTGCACTGCCCATGCAAGACCGAAGCCTGTTGCATGTGCATCGAAAACCAAGCGCCAGGAGCCTATTTGGGATGCCCAGGTCATGCTGGAGCATGGTTGAACTGGTTTGGGGGCCAGCCACATGACCCCTTGCTGGGTCTGTCCTGTTTCCTGGTTTTCCAAACAAAGGCTGGGGCACAAAAGCTCCCAGCAACAAATGTGGTAGGCATGTGAGGCAGTGAGGGATTTTTGTTTTTAATCATTTTGCATTGTGGAACTGAATGGAAGAAAAAAATGAAAGAGACCTGGAATCAGATTGCAAGTTGGGCATGAGAATGACCAAGTTAAGTCGATTCAACCATTCAATTGTTAAAATGTAGGAGATATTATGACTTAACAGAAGCCCTCCCTCCTGGGAAAAAATTACCATACATGGAAATTTCTATAAAGAGAAATTTCCTAAAAGGGAAACTCTATAAAAGGAGATTTTCCATACAGGGAATTCCCTCTATGGAAATTTCCTATTATAGATGGAACATTCCAAATCAGGAATTACCCAATATAGAAATTTCCTTTGATGCTACCATTTTGGGAGAAAACATATGCCTTGGATAAGTATGTTCCCAAGTGTTAGAATGGGGCAAGTGCAGATGATCCTGGAGTGGAACCAGAGACTTAGCAAAGAGGGACCTTGGCCCCAGCAACTCAAGGGGAGTGCTGTGCCATTGCTCGGGTCCTTAATTTCAGACATAGCTAGTAGTCTCTGGGGGGCATTCTAGTCGATTTTAGACTGAGGGTCAATTGAGTATGTACAAGCACCTACATATAATAGAGAGATGAAAGCACAGGAAAACAAAGGTGGTCTGAAACAGAACAAAGGCATCCAAATGGGGACAAAGGGAGTTACGGAAGTGGAGTGGTACTGAGGGTCAAGGGTTAGACTCTATGGTACATCTGAAAGGAGTGGAGCCCAGAGGGGCAGTGTCAGGGCACACACCCTGACTAGCCCAGACCCAGACCCACATGTGCACTTCCACCCTGCACACTCCATGCACCACATGCTCTGGGCCTGATTCCCATTCTTCATGTGACTTCCAGGTATCCCTGGAAGTTTTCACCATATTGGGGCCACTGTGGGAACTTACCCACAGTAGCATTGTGCCCTGAGATGGGCTGTTACAGGTCAGGTTGTGGGTTATAGAGAGAGGGGTCATGGGGACCTGGGGTTGTCCCCTGACAGGCAGGAGGGTGAGGTGAAGTGGGGTTGATGACTAACTGGCTAAATGTAAAGAAGCAGTAGTCCAAATAGGGGTGAGGGAGAAGTGTGAGATATACAATACTGATGGCAAAAGGTGCTGAGGTAGGTCCATGAAGCTCAGAGGTAATGGAGCTTATGGAGGCAGGGTTGAAAGTCTGAGGAATATTGGCAATGGTGTTTATGTAAAATGAGGTCACCAATAGCTGAGGTGGAGTCAAAGTCTGAGGTCAGGAGCATGATGGGATGTCAGAGTGGAGGTACAAGTGGTGTCTGAGTACAGGGTACAGGGTGGCAGCGGGAGGTCATACCTTAGCAGAGGTTAGTCAGGAGAGAGGAGGTGGTGTTGGGTCCAAAGTGGAGATTGGAGTTAGGGTAGGACTCCAGAGGTGGTGAAGAGGAGGGTCTGGAAGCCGAGTTAGGATTGGGTATGCATGGATATGACACCAAGCCAAAGTCTGTTATCAGATGTACTGATCCTCCAAGTCCTTCTGTCATGAGATTTCAGGATGGTGAAGGGCCACTCTCCTGGGTCATGGAGCAAGAGAAATCTCCTGTCCTGGGTTGGAGGTGAAGGCTTCTTTTTGACTTGTACAAATCTGATTGTGATCTCCTACTTAGTAAGAAAAGAGTGTCTAACTTAAGAGACCACCAACTCCTGGAGAAGATGTGTCCTAGCATCACATTCAGAGGCACATGGGGATGCTAGTCTGAAAGGGTATGGGGTGGTATAAAGTTGTAGGCCTTGGGGGAAACAAAACTATCAGGGCAATAGCCCTGAACCCTGAGTCTTATGCAACAAAGGTGTACTTAAAGTCACATGGTTAAGCAGCAACTTCCAGTTACCACTTGACACTACCATAAAATACACACCATTGTAACACTTATGGACTAGTGTGCTGAGCAACCCACAAGACCTCACAAAAACCCACCCCACCCAACACCCAAACACCTAATACAACCACCAAACAGTTAGTTACTATATTGGGTCATAATATATCCTTTATAGATACATTATATAAGTTTATATTTGTCTTTGGTGCCTGCTTATTAAGCTTTCCATTGCTTATTTAAGTATGTTGGGATGTTTCCCTTAAAAACATCCCACTGTCCCTGTGCACAGACTGTCCTCAGAAAATAGAAATACCTTAAGGGCAAAAAGCTGATGAGTCTCAGACAAAAGTACATGTATCTCCTGTGGGATAAGGTCCTCCCTTTTGCTCTGTGCCCCTCATCTTCTAAAACACTCAATTACTAAAAACACATGATTTGTCCCAACCTGTCATATCCATTCCCGGCCATCGACTTCCGGGCTCTCCGACCCCTCCGTTCTAACTCTGCTCCCCCCTCACCAACCTCGGAGCCCCCGTATTCCGCAAACCTCTCGGTACCCCTCGATGGTTACCACCCCCTCATTTCAATTTATTACCTACGCCTCCCTAAGTACGGAGCCCCGAAGACTTCCGGACAGCTCCGACATCTGCTAGCGCACTCCCGCCTCCGCTGGGCAATACACTCGCCTGCCCTGCAGAGTCCACCTTCGGGCCTATCCCTCCTTTCCGTTTCTGGGTTAACGCCTGCCTTTCCGCTAACCCCGCGAACCGACTCGTCGGTAATATTCAGTCGGCTAATGTCTTAACCCCGTTAGCTCCGCTCCGTCCGGCTCCGCCAATTGCGGAACCGTCTCCGCTGTAACCATATATATACACTACTTGTACATAGGTTACACCCCAGCAGATAAATCAACTAGAGTTACCCCCACTAGGTTCTAGGTGCCAGTCAGTAAGTTAGGGCACGGACGTGTCACTAGGCACAGCGCTCCTGGCAGAAGTCACTGAGGCCAAAGCCCTCCGTTACGGAGACATTCCTTCGTCTTAAATCTGGTCTCTGACACAACCCAACCCAGTTCCCAATCTATCTACTCATTATATTCCACTCCAGAAGACCCCACATTTTTCCATCCTGTCACAGCCATGCATTCCAGCCACCAGCCACCTGTCCCAATGCTGCCCAAGCCCATTCCTGCTGCACAAGTGTGAGTGCAAGCCCTGACCTCATCCCTATCTTCCCTGAGGACTCCCTGCTCACCCCCCCACTTGCCCCTAGGCTCCCCTACACTTAGCTAACTCCCCCACAACCACACCAACCTCCCCGCCCTGAATCCACCTCTGGCACTGTGCCTAGCATGACTCCATGACATTGCCTACTCCACCTGCTTGGCCCTCACCAGGCCACTACCATTCCCATGCCAGACTCCAGCCCAACTCTGAGTCCAGCACCACTACCATTACCATCGCTGCTATCACAGCCTATGCTCCTTTGTTTATCTGTTATTGTTTGTTTCAACCCACAGTCATTGCCAGCCATTATGTGGCCAACCCTGCTCTTTACTTCTGTTTATAAAACAAAAAAGATAGGCTGTCCTAAGAATAGTTAATCTTGAGTTTCAACAAGGCTGGGTCCATTATTTCGTAAAATAGTGGGAAAACTACTTGCCTTTTATGGAAATAAAGGGCTCCATTAAATTCTACAGCATTGTAGCTTTCTGTTGCATATTTTATCATATTTCTAAGATAACTACAAAGTATGACAAATCTGATTTCCACCCAAAATCAACCAAGATTAATAATAGGATTTCAGATGTGGGATGCTTTCCAGGTGCACAGACTTGTACTGTGTAAGTATAAATACTAGGCAAAAAGGGCTGATGAGTCCCCCCAGATGAAAGTCCCCTGTGCTCCATAGGAGCAAGGGTCTCCTCTTTCTGCCTGCAACTTCAGCCCAGGACAATTACTATCTTTGACAACCCAACCCCACACTGCTCTGAACCCTGGACTTCCTCCATATGCCCTCTGGAGAGACTTCCATGAAAAGGTATGTTGTAGTACTGTGTTAGACATGGGTCCGGGGTCGGCACCAAGGGTCGCCGTTGCAGGCCACTATAGGCCATGATGGCCATGATGCTGTGAACAAGGCCTAAGGGTAGGGCATTTGGCCTCAGCAACTCTAAAGGAGCGCTGTGCCCCCTAGCTGTCTCTTGGCCCTCATTTCAGACTCACTGGGGTTGCCTTGCTGGGGTCAGGACTTGAGAGGTCATGGTCATATTGATATTGGAGCTAAGGTAAAATAAAGTATCATACAGGATATATATAGGGAGAAAGAATGAATGGAAGTGGACCCAGGCTGAAGGCTGAGGGGTCCGGAAGCAAAAGGGAACAAGGAGCAGGGTTGGCCACACAGCAGCTGGCAATGACCGAGGGTCAAAAACAATAATAGATAAATAAAGGAAGGAGTGTAGGGCCACAATAGCAGCAATGGTATCATAGCGGTGCTGGACTTGGAGTTGGGCCGGAGTTGGGTGCAGGAATGGTAGCAGCCCTGTAGGGGCCAAGTGGGCAGGGTAGAGGAGTTGTGCTGGGCACGGTGCCAGAGGTGGACTAAGGGCAGGAAGGTTGGTGTGGCTGTGGGGGAGTTGGCCAGGTGCAGGGGAGCCTAGGGGCAAGCAGGGGAGTGAGCAGGGGGTCCTCATGGAGGATAGGGCTGAGGTCAGGGCTTGTGCTCACATTCATGTGGTGGGAATGGGCTCGGGCAGCATCAGGATGGGCGGCTAATGGGCTGGAATGCATGGCTGTGACATACTGTGAGGTTAGGAATGAGATTCAATTTTTGTGGGGTATCCCAACAAATCACCAGCTACCTACTCTCATCACCACCAAAAATTCCATGACAATTTTTCCCAAACAGTGAGTACCTCAGGGAATGTAGAAACCTTCCAGTGAGACTGGAGGTGACACTGATGAGGAGGCCAGAGGGTTGCTCCAAGGAGCACCCAGCTTTCTCAAATGATGAATGGGCTGCTGCAGTATGATGGGTTCTGACCAGGGAGGCCCCATCAAGTGTGGATGAAAATGTGGAGAGTTGGCAAGAATTTAGCATGGCTGGTAAGCCAGGCCCCCACCACCCCTAGCCAACATGCTAACCCTCACTTTGCTGTGCACTGTGTCAGCTGACTCAGACTTTCTGGAATTTGATGGTGCTGTTATGTCTTCTGGCCACAATCTCACCCAACACTCACATGTCTTCTTGGGTGAAAACCACAATGCAAACCACAATGTAAACTGCAATGTCATCTTTGGATTGGGTCCCTGGCTCAATGGATAGTCTAAGACAGTCTCTGAGTGTCTATGATCAGTCAGATGTTGCATCACCACACAACCAAATAGCTAGTCAACTCTTGGCCCAGTGTGAGACCAAGCTGTGGCTCTGGAATGAGCATGTTGCTCAGATGAAGAAGACAGGAAAACAGGGAGACCTCAACCAATTGGGATTAATAAATATGAGGGCAGCTGATTTTTGCTATTCCTCCTTTCAGGCAAGAAGGTTGGCTATGGCAATGATAATGGGCATATTGCAATTTTGCACATGCTCTGCCTGTCACCAGTATCCCACCAAAGAGAGCATCTCACTCCTTCCTCACAAGTCAGATCTACCAACTGGCCCCCCTGATGAGGCTAGTGACAAGCAAAAAGTGGCCACTTGGGTATCTTGCACTCTTGTCATATCCATACAATCCCGACCTCTGTTCCGGGCTCCCAGAACTCTGAACCTGACTTCCAGAGTCCTGCTTCCCTTCTGCCACCTCCTCCTTGCTGACTTCCAAGAGGTTATCCCACCTCCGGCTCCAACACCACCTTCGGTCCGACTCCGGAACATTCCGGGTCCAACCTCATCCTCAACACCTTCCAGACGAGCATGCAACACCTATGTTCCTGACTCCAGACCTCCACTCCGGAATCCTGTTTTGTGTCTCCATCTCTGGAACCTCTGGTCTTAGCTCCGACCTTGGACTTTGACCCCACCTCCACTTATACCCATTGTATTGGTTAGCTCATTCCATTTAATTACATTTGCCAATGTTCCGGAGTTTAACCTCTGAGTTCGGACTTTCCGGACTTACTCTGGACCTTGCAACTATTGCATTGTCCATTTCAATTCCGCTATTCTCCCTCATTCCTATTTGGGCTGCTGCTTCCTTCTATTCAGTCAGCTAGCCATTCCTGACTCCCATCCTCCTTCCTTCCTTCTTGGGCCTTGGCCCTTCATTCCTCCTTTGGGAAACACCATTGAGTCAAACACTTGACCCTCGGTGTTGTTCCTCTTTCCATCTCCCTTTGTCTCCTTTTGTCCTACCCTTGTTCCTTTTGATTCTGGACCCCTCCTTATATACAATGTACCTAGTAACTTGTAACCTCAGTCCGAAATCGACTTGAATTCCCCCAAGAGACTTCCCCTCTGCTAGATCCGAAATTAGGGACCCCCAGGACAACCAGCAATGGCACAGCCCTGAAAGTATTTACAGGATATAAATTGGCAGGAGGAAAACATAGAAGGGCTGGTCAGTCTGGTGTGGTCTGGCACAGAAATAAATGGGGATTGTCAAACTGAATGAAGGACAAGAGCCTGGAAGATGGAAGTGAGAAATGAATGAGCAACAATGAGTGATGAGGGTTATTGATGGGAAGAACAATGGGGTCAACAACCTAATGTCAATAAAAGCAGATCAACACCAATATTGACAAGTTAAGCAAATGGATGAATAAGCATAATAGGCACTTGGCAAGGAATGAATGATAGGCTGCCAAGTGGCAAAAGGCCAGAGCAAAAGCAGAGTTCAGCACATGGCACCAACACAAGTCCGTGAGACAGAGGTGGACCTGTCAGTGCCATCACAAGGACAGCATGATGACCAGCAGAGGTCCTGAGGGGAGTGGGAGTGTTGACCTGACCACAGGGTGTGGAGGGCAACCAACCAGAATTTCCTTTTTTGGAAGGTACTCAAGTGTGCTCACTCAAAGAGAGTTGTTTTGATGCATCTGGGTACTTCCCAACTGCTCAGCCTGTATCCCAGTTAGACCTTTTCTATACAGCAATGAACAATAAAAAGGTACTATGATGACAGCTTACTTATGCATCCATATAGCACCCAGTTTATTTGGAAGAAACAGCAGGTTGAGACAAGATTGCAGGAGTCTAAAACCAGATTTTCCACAGTTTTGAACTTCCCACTTAGGGGCAGGCATTTTCAGGGTGGTTGGCAGCACATAATTTTCACATATGTATCATAATGCACAATACTGCCTTCCTTTTACAGGGTTTCCACCTTATTAGGTCACAGTTTCCTAATTAGGATGGCATAGGTGGACATTGCTTTGGAGGAAAATTTTTCATTACCCTAAATTATGAAAAAGTGGTCTGATAGACCAATAGAATGTACATTTGTGATGCTTTTCTGATAGTTAGAATGGTGTTTAGACTCAAATTGTGAGCCATGAAAGGGAAATCCTTCTGGAAGCAAATGAGGTGTCAAACATAACCTGCCTACACTGTAGGTCAGCCAAGGAAGGAGATGGTGAGCTTCATGATGTCTTTCAGGATATCAAGCTTAAATTATTAGTGGTCCTGGGCAGGGTCTGAGTGAAGCTGAGGTCGATGAGTGTTCTTGAGATTGTTCTTTTCATTTAGCCTCACACAATATCCTGTACCAACTGCTTTGCAGTGACCATCTTCTTGTCATTGACTTTGAAATTTACATTCTTGTAATTCCAATGGAGGATAGAGGGCACATTTGGATGGAGATGCAGAAAGGTTTTCCAAATCATCACAAGGTTTCCAAGGTGTTTCCAGAAACATGGGGAGGGTTTGGGAAGGAAAGACAAGGGTGCCTGTTCTTGCCAGCAACAGCAGTGCATGTCAGAACAGGGAAAGGAATGTAATTGTCATGGGCAATAATGGCATGGGAGTGATGGGGGAAGGGAGAGTTGTTGAATGCAGCTTAGATCAGTGCTTCTTCTGGCCTCAACAACGATGTGGTGACACATTGGACAACGTGTTGGATGATGGTGATGACATATTGGACAGTGCTGGTGACATACACATCAATTTGGCAGGAAGGCAACAGCAGGCTGGCTGGGTGGTTGCTTGTATTGGAGCAGAGGGTGGGGGCGGTGCATGAATCCATTGGGCCATATGGCATGATCAATGGGGTTGAGTGTGGCTCTGATGGAGTCACCTTGCATGCTCTGCAAGATCCATGTGGACTGTGCCAGGCCATCATTGTCGTCGATGCTGTTGCTGGTGTTGGGGTTCAGGTCCATGGTAAGCTTCGTGTAACACCACCCAAGAAGGTAGAAGAGGTGTTGGAACAGGCTCTCCAGGCATATAGGGTGGTGCACCATCCACCCCTCATCCATCCAAGCAGATGCCACCTGGTGTACATTCCATCTTGGCAGCTGAGGAAGGTGCCATTGATCTTGCAGAACATGAATGGCTGCATGGGATGTGATCTGATGGAGTGGAGGTGGTCGCCAACAGTAGTGCCAGCCTTGAGGTTGAAGGAGAAGGAGTGGCAGGTGCTGTATGATGCATCTGTGCAAGGGTGGAGCCTTATCTCAAAAATGCCAAGGGCAGGTGCACCCTCAGATAATTGATGATCCAGCCATCAGTCAGGGCAATCATTTCTGGGGATAGGTCATCTATGTCACTGCTGACCTGTCAGGGGATGACTCCTGGGTCCCCATGACCCTCCCCTATGGTCCACAGCCTCAGGTGTGAACAGCCCTGTCCAGGGCACAATCTACTGTGGGTAAGAGATGAGAAGGAAGCTAACTCCTCATCTTCCCACAGTGGCCTCAATATAGTGAAAACTTCCAGAGATATCTGGAAGTCACATGGGAGATGGGAACCAGGGCCTGGAGCATGTGGCATGTGGGGCAGAGTGCACATGTGGGTCCAGGCTAGTCAGGGTGTGTGCCCTGACATGACCCTCATCTCCTCACTTTCAATGCCACATATGGCCATGGTGACCTTGACACCTTCCTCAACAGGGGGTGGCTTCCCTTGGCTCCCAAAGTCACTGTAGATGCTGCCACCACCACTGATGCTGAAGGCATGGTTGGAGTTGGAATGGCTGATGTGGCTGCTGCCTCTGTATTCACCTTGATTCAAAGCAATGCTCTGGAAGTTGAAGCCCAGTTGGACTTGGCCAAGCACACCTCCAACTGAGAGCTTGCCATGCCAGTACCAATGGTTTTTCATCAGACCCTGGCCTTTTGTTTGCTATCTGTCAATCGCTATTGTGAAAAACGAGCAAAATTGATCCACAAACCAGCTGCATGCCCACCACATGCCCAGCATTTATGACATCAGCATGGATTTGAGCATCCTGGATGACCAGATTCAAAATAGCAGGGGGGAAATTTTCAATGGAGTAGTCACCTTGGAGAAGAGATGCCTGCATGCAATGGTAGTCAAGAAAGAGAAACACAATGAGCATGGGGATACTGCACACAAGGCACATATACTGTGGTGGTTGCCAGTTGTAAGGGATGGGTGGTGGAGTGGTGATGCATGCATTCTTTGTTTGTTCTTTATTCTTTGTGTACAATGTAAACAACTGTATTTACATTTATATGGCTCAGTGTGAGGTCTTGCGGGTCACTCAGCACACCAGTCCATAAGTGTTACAGAAGTGTGTATTTTACAGTAGTGTTAAGTGGTAACCGGAAGTTGCCACTTAACCACATGACTCATCAGCAAACCTGAATGTGGAGGCCTGAGAGCTCATAGAGCTGTATTTGCACACAGGGGACTATTACTATATGAGCTCCCTGAGTGTTTAATTTACCTGATATTAAAATTAAAATTTAAAAGCATTGACTATGGCATCATGTGACTAGCCATAGCCATAGCCAAGTCCCTACTATACAAGGAACTGAACAAACTCAGCTTAACTTTCAGCACCAATGTGGCACTGCACACCAAGGGTATATAGCCCAATCAATATGTAGATCAAATTTAGGGATATAAATGTAGTTAATCTGAAATTACTTAGGGAAAATGAGTGGGGAGATGGGGGGGAAATGGGAGGGAAAA
This sequence comes from Cantharellus anzutake, assembly GCF_015039405.1. Lineage (NCBI taxonomy): Eukaryota > Fungi > Basidiomycota > Agaricomycetes > Cantharellales > Hydnaceae > Cantharellus > Cantharellus anzutake. Next base: position 367,556 of record NW_024066965.1, read on the forward strand.
TGAGGGGAAAATTGAGGGGGGGATTGGGGGGGGGGGGATGAGGGGAAAATTGAAGGGGGGAGATGGGGGGAAAATGGGGGAAATTTGGAGGGGGGGAGAATGGGGGGGAAATTGAGGAGGGAATTGAAGGGGGGAATTGGGGAAGAATTGGGGGGGGAATGAGGAGAAAATTGAAGGGGGGAAATGAGGGGGAAAATGAGGGGGGGAATGGGGTGAATTTGGAGGGGGGAATGAGGGGGAAATGAGGAGAAAATTAAGGAGGAATTGGGGGGGGAAATGAGGGGGGAAAGGGGAAAATTGAAGGGGGGGATGGGGGGGAATTGAGGAGGGAATTGGGGGGGAATGAGGGGGGAAATTGAGGGGGGGGGATGAAGGGAAAAATGGGAGGAAAATGAGGGGGAACTGGGGGGTTTCTAAAAACTTGAAAAAAGTCAGGGAAAATTAGGGAGAAATGGGGGACTTTCAAAAAAAAGATAATTTCTAAAAAATCAGGGAAAATTAGGGAAAATTCAGAAATCTTGGGAAATGTTAGGGAGTCAGGACATTTAGAAATAATTTTAAAAAATTGAAATCACCTTTCTATCATAAAATTTTTGCTATCTGAAAATTTCAAGGCAAACTCCAAAATCCAAAAATTTACACTATATATTTCATCTCCTTCTCACCCAAAACTAAACCAATTTTAACAATTCAAAAGGCTTGGTATGGATGTATGGATGTATGGATGATATCTGAAGGATACATCAGCTTTCTGTTTGCTTTATTGGGCTGTAGTTTAGATTTACTCTTTTTGGGACACTGATTTATACCCTACATAACATGCATGGTTACATTGCCACACTTAGTGCTTTCCAATTCACATAGATAGAATCATCAAAATTGGATGAGTTTTGAGCAAGAAATGAGATGAAAGATAAAGTGTAAAGTTTTGAATTTTGGAGTTTTCCTCAAATTTTGCAAATAGCAATAAACAAGGTGCTGTATCTCAGCATATTCCATGGATACATCAGTAAACACAAAAGGTCTATGAGGTCTATGAGCCTGCTGAGATCATAGAGCTCATAGAGCCTTTGGAGCCTTTGGAGTGATGAGAATGGCTATTTTCCACACATTTACAGAAACATATATCCATATTACCATTGCACTACTGGTGCCAAGATAACTCAGCAGATTCCATGGAGACATGAAGACCATTCATTAGTAAAAAAAAAACACAAAGCTCTATGAGCTCATAGAGCTTTTCAAGTGATGATGATGGCTATTTTACATGCATTTCCAAAAATGGATATCCATATTATCTTTGCACTTCTGCATCCTTATGAGAACAAAATCATATATATATTTCATTTTCTTGACTCTATGTGTAGAGGGTGCACAGCAAAAGACTCAATTTGCTCACAGAGCTCTGAGGTCCATACTGTCAGGGATCGGCCCCTGACCCCACTGTCAGGGCACCCAACCACACCCCAGAACCACCCTTCCTAACTTCCCCCACTTCCCTGACCTCCCCATCCCTACATATCTCTCACAACTACAGCCCACATGTGAGCCCATGGGAAAAATCACGTGGGTCAAGGCAAGCAACTTTCCTTAACCCATGTGACACCTTTTCTGAGTAGTGGGAACATGCTTGGCTTCTACCCAGAGTCATGTTATGAACTGTACAGTACACTTCCCTTTTATAGCAGCCAAGTGGGGAATAGGGAAACTTACCCTCCCTCAATTTCCCCCCCCCCCAATTCCCTCTGCAATTCTCCCCCCATCCCCCCCTTCAATTTTCCCCTCATTCCCCCCCCAATTCCTCAATTTTCTCCTCATTTCCCCTTCATTCTCCCCTCCAAATTTCACCAATTCCCCCCCTCATTTCCCCCCTCATTTCCTCCCATTTCCTCCCTCAATTTTCCCCTCATTTTCCCCTAAGTAATTTTGGATTAACCCTATTTATAACCCTAAATTCAGTGTATATATCAATTGGGTTGTGTGCCCTTGGTGTGCAGTGCCACATGAGGGGTTGCAAGTTAAGTAGACTGTTGTCCAGTTGACCCTAGGGTAGGGACTTGACTGTGGCCAGTCACATGATACTGTAGTCAAGCTTTTTGATTTTTTGAATATTTTGCAAAATTAAACATGGGCTCAGGGTGCTCATAGGGCTAATAGTCCTCTGTGGGCAAATATATCTCTATGAGCTCTCAGAGAGGGGGACCTGCAATTTTCAAAGTTCTTAGCTCTGTGAGCTCTCATACCTCCTGGTTGGGTTTGCTGATGATGGCTAGGAGCTCCTTGTCATGCATGTCATAGTTGAGCTCCGGTGCTGTCTGTCAGAAACACGGCAAGGAGGAGCAGTATCCCTGGACCTTTCCCGGGAAGGGAGGCCAGAGATAGAGAACAGGCAGAAGGACCGTGGCCTCAGTGACTTGGAGAGGAGCACTGTGCCTACATTCAGTAATGCTTTTAGGAGTCTGGTCCTTAACTTCAGAACAAGGGGCATGAACTCTGGGGGATGGTTTCATCAATTTTGCACTAAGGTGCCATCAACTACAGTACATGACTTATGTACATAATACAAGACAAATCGGAAACAAAGGGAAAACCCAAGAGGGACTTACCCACTTGCTGGGTCAGCAAGTTCATGAGAGAATCACCTTAACGAGCATTGTGGAGTGGGTAGGTGAAGGGTAGAATTAGCGACAGCTATTAGGAAGTGGGAAAACCTTTGCAGGGGTGGCAGAGGTCCTAGGAGGTCTGTAGTAATATTAGGTGGATAGAAATATTAATAAACATTTAGGGTGAGGATAAGAGGTACCAGAGAAGGTACTGGAGATTGGAGGCAGAGGTGGACTGGAGGTGGACCAGAGGGTATGGTGGAGGTGCAGGGGGAGGATGGACTGGAGGTGGACTGGAACGGTGGCGGAGTAGGGCAGAGGTGTGGCGGAGTTGATATGGATATGACACTGTCAATGTCCATGAGTGGAAAGCAACAGGTCATATCTCTTCATCAGTACAATGTATAGAAATAATACGTGATATCATGTAGTTGTCAGGGCACACCTTCAGGTCGCTAGCGTAAGTAGTGCATTGCTGTCAGGGGACAACTCCCAGGTCCCCATGACCCTCCCCTATGGTCCACAGCCTGTGGTGTAACCAGCCCTGTCCAGGGCACAACTACTGTGGGTAAGGAGATGAATAAGATAAAGGCAAGTAATGTACACTTGCCTACTGTGGGTAAGAAGATGAGAAGGAAGCTAACTTCTCATCTTCCCACAGTGGCCACAATATCAGCAAAACTTCCAGGGATACCCGGAAGTCACATGAAGGGGTAGGAACCGGGCCCGGAGCATGCGGCACGTGGAGCGTGCGCGCATGCGGGAAGCGCAGCGGGTGGAAGCGGGTCCGGATGCGGGTCCGGGTCCGGGCTAGTCAGGGTGTGTGCCCTGACAATTGCCACATGACCTGTTTCCCATCAACTTCTTCTTTTTCACTTCTTCATCTCTGGTTTGATCTGGTCTGCAGCTGTCAGTTATGATGCCACATGATCTTCTATCTTCTCTGATCCATTGCTACCAGTTACTAGTTAGTTGACTACTTACTGCCTCTACCATGTACATAAGACCATGTGCTGGCGTGGGCATGTCCCCCAGCTTTGCTATCAACTAGGTTTCTGGGGCTTTCTTCATTGCAAGTATGCATGACCCTGACAGTAGTCTGAAACATCAGTTTCAATGATTAGCAGTGCATTGAGAACCCAATGCATCAATATAGGATGTGGCCATTGACAGGTGCTGTCAAGACCACATGAGGCTATACACCGTGCTGAGCCATCCGAATATGGGGTTGCCATTCTGGGAAGTGCTCCGGGGGTAAAGGAGGAAGGTATAGCATCACCAACGGGTAGAAAAATGGCTGGGTTGTATGTGTGGTTATGGAGATCTGGAGAGGGGGTGAAATTGGCGGCATGGTTGGGCGTGGGAATTTGGCTTGGGGCTGTCGGGAATGATGGGGAAAATATGGAAAAATATGGAGTGAGTGTATGGAGTGTTGGATAGTGATAGAATGAGTATCGGGAGTGTCAGCGGATATGTACTGCGTGTTAGTGACCAAATTCCGCAGAATCCGACTTTTTGCAGTACACGGAGTTGTCCCCACAACAACGTCCGCTAGTGCACTCCCGCCTCCGCTGGGCAATACACTTGCTTGCCCTGCAAGCCCACCTTCGGGCCTATCCCTCCTTTCCGTTTCTGGGTTATTGCCTACCATTCCGTTAACCCTGTAACCCGACTTGTCGGTAATATTCAATTGGCTAATGTTTAACCCTGTTAGCTCCGCTCCGCTCGGCTCCACCATTTGCGGGCCTGCCCTCATTGTAACTATATATACTCAACTTGTACATAGGTTACACCTCAGTAATAAAATCTACCCCCCTTCAGTTCTGGTTGCCAGTTTAGTAAGTTAGGGCATGGACGTGTTACTTGGCACAGCGCTCCTGGCATAAGTCGCTGAGGCTGAAGCCCTCCACCATGGAGACATTCCTTCGTCTCAACCTGGTCTCTGACAGTAGTTTATTACTCCCTGACTAGTACATGTCTTGTATGGCACCAAAAGCCCCTTGCACTTGTTCACAACTATGCACATTAGTTCCCAACTCTGCCTCACCGTCCCCAGAACCCTCACAGCCTGGTCCTACAGTGTAGTCCAGTTATTTTTGACGTCTCACTTTGCTTCCAAAGAACTTTCCTTTCACACCTCACAACTCTGGCCTAGACTGCATGAAAGTTAGCAGGAAAGCATCATTTTTGATGTCTCTATCAATGTATCAGACTGTTTTTATCTGATTTGGTGTAATAAAAATTTTCCGAGAAAACAAATGTCCGCCTACACTTCCTAATTAGGAAAGTGCGCTTAAATGGCATCCAAGTGGTGAAGGAACACAAGGAGATTGTAGAGTATATTATTATACCATCTTTCTCATGAAGATTACATGCAATCTAATGGCAATTTAGCAAGCTTGTGCAATTCTTGGGCGAAAATCATGTGCTCCCAAGCATCACAATGCAAACTCAAAATGCCTGCCTTAAATGCCCGCAAGCACCAAGCACAAGAACAATGGCCAAAGGGCTCCAGGCGATTTGGCAAGCGTGACATTTTTCTCATGCATGGTTCATATTTCTTTTATTTTTCCACATGTGTGGTTGCACAGCAGGTTGTTCAAGCCCTGGGCATGTGAAGGATCTGGTCAATGAGGTCTAGTGTTCTCCGCTAAGGTACCTTCCTGATAAGAAACCGTGCCCCTGATTAAAAAATACATTTTCTCATTACCTCCACCTTCCAAATAAGGAAATTTCTCCTCCCAAAAATTTGTCTGCCTTGTCAAAATTTCGAAAACTTGTAAAATAATGCTTCATATGCTGTTTTTATAGTAGGATTTAAACCTGAGGCCAAGTTGACCAGTAGGATTTTTTGCTACTGAGGTGCTGCAAATAACCGGCCTACACTGTAGTCGATTGGCAAGAAACCCAGTTGAGTTTTGTAGCTTTTCTAATCTAGAAACCCCTCTCCCATCGACTCCGATCATGTGTCCTGTTAGGAATCAATCACCAGTTGCAGATTCCAATTTCGGAGACACCACGGAACAACCCATAGACCCCATTCACTTCTTTGGACTCGGTTCCGAGGTCCCTGACTTCGTCAACCCTCCTCCTGCTGATCCTTCCATCCCCACTGTCCCAACCGCTGATGATGCTGAACCCATCCCCAACGTGGCTATTGCACAACTAGCCCAAGCCATTGCCAGTTTGGCTCGTCACACCAGACATCCACCACGTCCACCATCCTCCGCTCTCCGGACCAAGGTCCGTGAGCCCAAACAGTTCGACGGAAAAGATCCCCGAGAACTCCGAGTATTTCTGGTCCAATGCAAACTTAATTTCCAGGACCGTCCCCTTGCTTTTGCTAGCGACTGTGCTAAGGTCATCTTCGTGCAGTCCTACCTCAAGGGAATGGCCCTCGATTGGTTCAAGCCAGATCTATTATTCAATTAAAATTCTATGCTTCGTCCACGATGGATGAATAACTATCAAGAGTTCGTCAACAAACTTCAAACCAACTTCGGTCCTCATGATCCTGTGGGCAATGCCGAAGTTCAACTAATGACCCTGGACATGAAGGATGGGCAGCACATCAACAAGTACGTCGTTGAGTTCAACCGACATGCCTCTCAACTTCATGGTTACAGAGAAGCCGTGCTTTGTCGTTTTTTCTATAATGGATTGCCGGAACATATCAAGGACGATATTGCCAGAGTAGGTAAACCTTCTACTCTTTCGGAACTTCGCACCTTGTCACAAACTTTTGATGTGCGCTATTGGGAGCATAAATCTGAAGTTACACGTGATGCGAAACCCTCCTCCTCTAATGTTTTCAACAAGTCCACCGCCACTTCTCGTTCCGACCCCGTCCCTTCCTCCTCCTCTTTCAACTCCGCTTCCGGTAGCAAGTGTCATATCCCGGAATCCCGACCCCGCGCACTCCCACCACATCACACCTTCCTAACAACTTCACCATCCCCTACACCTTGCCTCCCCACTCTCCAAGTCACCTTCCCTCCTGACTGTCTCAGCTCCGGTCTGGTTGCAGCACACCGAACCTTGGCCACTCCCATCCCGGAACCTCGGTCCCGATTCGGAACATTCGGAGATCCCGGATTTGCTCCAATATCCTGACGGACCTCCGACATCCCGTGACATGCCCTTAAACCCTTCCTCCACCCATTTCATTTATTTGAGTCACCCAACATCCTTCGGATACGCAACTCCACTTTCGGAGCTACCCGCATCCTTCGGTGATCTCCCTCACGTTATCACTTATTAGTCATCTCCCATTCTTAGCACGACTACTTTCTTACTACCATTCAGTCGGCTAACCCCCTTTATCCATTTGTCTTCCCCATTCATTTTCCGGCCTCCAACTCCGCCCTCCTTGGCCCGACACCTCGGTTCCCCGTTTTAGATATCGTTTGGAACCTTTCAGTGTTTTCCCCATTTTGTCATTTCGGGCTTTGACTAAAGTCCTCCCCATCCTCCTTTAATAAATACACGTAGATTAGAACCTGTAGTTCCTCAGTTCTAATCTCGACTAAAATGCCACCCAAAGTCCCTCTGAGTGATTCCTGTCCCTGTTCTACAAGACACCTCAGACATAAGAAATACAAGGACTAACTGAGACGTAACGGAGGCACAGCGCTCCCTCCGAGTTGCTGAGGCCGTGTCCTTCTTAGAGCCTCTTGTACCATCCAGCAGAACCGGGCTCCCTGAGAAGCTTCGGTTCACTACCGGAGCCCTCGGACCCCCCTCTAGTTGAGCCTCGCCTGCATTCGGACTCACGCATTTACCCCCTCTTCCACAACTACCTCCGGGGTTTTTAACATTGGTGGTGGTCTCGTTTGAACCTCCCAACTGACCTTCCTTCATTCTCTCCTTCACTGCACCTTGTTATCTCGCGGCGAAGGTCACGTTTGACCTTCGTTGTCTTAAACATGTGCTCCTTGTTTGTTTTCCTTCTTCTTTTCTCTGCCCGCAATCTCCACAAGATCTGGCAACTTATTCCCTATTCAGTTCCCTAGCACTTATATACAGCTTGTAACTAATGCTTGTACTGTAGTTCGAAATCAACTAGACATTCACCGCTAAGCTTACTTCTGTTCCCGTAAGACCTCCAACCTTCTGAAGTATCAGGACCACGTCGAGAACGAGGCGCAACGCTCCTCCTCGAGTTGTTGAAGCCAAAATCCCGGCTTACTCACCTAAGTAGCCTTGGCCTTGAGATCAGTGAGGTTATTCCTCGCTGAAGCTCGGTCGTGTATAGGACGCCTGTATCACTAGCAGGCAATGCTCGGTCGCCTATGGCTACCCTTGGCAAAGATTTGCATGGTTCTGACAGTCATGTATTACAGAGGGTAACTACAACTTGCCTAAGCGGGGATTGAGTTGAGAAGAAGGGTAAGTTTCCCTATTCCCTGCTTGGCTGCTATAAAAGGGAAGTGTACTGTGCAGTTCATAACATGACTCGGAAAAGGTGTCACATGGGTTAAGGCGAGTTGCTTGCCTTGACCCACGTGATTTTTCCTGCGGGCTCACATGCAGGCTGTAGTTGTGAGAGATATGTAGGGATGGGGAGGTCAGGGAAGTGGGGGAAGTCAGGGAAGGTGGTTCTGGGGTGTGGTTGGGTGCCCTGACAGCAGGGTCAGGGGCCGATCCCTGACATCACCCCCCCTCTATGCCACTTCGCCTCGAAGTGGCTGTGGTCCATGGTTGGGGGGTTTCCTTTATCCTCCTTGGTCTGGGGGCTTCTGGGTGGGCCTGGTGGAATTCTTTCAGGAGGTCTGGGGAGTTCTCCAGGTTCTCTCTGGGGAGCCATTCATCTTCTGAGTTTGGCCAGCCAGAGAATTTGACGAAGTACCAGAGCTGTCCATACCGGTACCTGGAATCCAGGATTTTCTCCACTTCATACTCCTCTTCCCCATTCACGATGTCCGGGCCAGGGAGTGGGTCTGCATGGCATTCAGAGATTCTGTCTGGGGCATAGGGGCAGGTGTTTGAGACTGAGACTACCGGGTGAATTCCTCTTTGACGGGCCGTAAGCTGTAGTTTTACTGCTGCTGGGGATACCACCTTGACGATCTGGAAGGGGCCAATCCATCTGTGGTCAAGCTTCTTGGTTGGTTGGTCTGTCGTGTAGTTTTGAGTGTTGAGCCAGACTTTGTCCCCAACTTGGTAGACTGGTGCTGCCTTCCGGTTCCTGTCATAGTACTGTGCCATCTCTTCTGCTGCATGCTCCAGTGCTGCCTTTGCCTCCTCTTGCATCTTCATCATCCTAGAGGCAAAGTCGTTGGCCCTTCGACTTCAGACATGCAGGTCGGTTCGGTCCCCATGCGTGGATGTTGCCTGGAGTCAAGCTCAAAGGGGGTGCAGTGGGTGGAAGAGTGGATGCAGTTGTTATAGGTGAACTCAGCAAGCGGCAGCCAGTCAGCCCAGTCATCTTGCCTGTGGTTGACAAACACCCAGAGGTAGGTTTCTATTTCCTGGTTGACACGCTCCATCTGGCCATCAGTCTGTGGGTGGTAGGCTGTCAAAGGGGCGGGCTTGATCCCTAAGAGGTCTGCTAGCTCCCTGGAGAAGTGGGAGACAAATGCACTGCCTCGGTCGCTGAGCACTTCCTCTGGGAGGCCATGATGCCTCCAGACGTGTTCAAGGAAGAGCCAGGCCACACCTGCTGAGTCCACTGTAGTGACTGTGGGGATTGCATGAATGTGCTTGGAAAGTCAGTCTACCACTACCAGGATTGCGTTGTACCCCTCGGAGTCTGGGAGTTCCCCAATGGTGTCTACTGAAATCACCTGCCACCTGTGGGTGGGGACCTTGTTTGGGATGAGCTTCCCAACTTTCCGAGATGGGAATGTCTTCACTCTGTTGCAGGTGTTGCACCCTGAGATGTACTGTGCAACATACTGTGCCATCCGGGGCCACCAGTAGTTTTGGGAGACAAGCTCCACAGTCTTCCACCACCCGGGGTGGCCTGTAGCCACCGAGTCATGGTGGAGTTGTACCAGGTCATGGCAGAGCTGTGGGTCTTTTGGGACATACACCCAGCCCCAGTGGAGGATCAGTTCCCCTTCCTTCTCCCATTCATCTGAGTGTAGGGTCCCCCTTTCCAGCTCTCTTATTGCCTTTACCACTCCCTCATCATGCTCCTTCCCCCTGTGTATCCTGTCCAGGATGTCTGCCTCTTCTCCTTCCACTGTGACCCCCTCCATAGCTCTGACTTCAAACCAGCCCAGGTGTAGGAGGGCCATGTCCGTGTTGTTGTCCTTCCCTTTTGGGTGGTCCAGCCAACGTGAGAGGGCATCAGGCTTCCCCATGAGTCTCCCTGGTTTATGGACTAGCAGGAAGTGGAAGCAGGAGAGGTAGAGGGACCACTGTGCCTGATGCCAGTTTAGCCTCTGGGCTGAGCAGAAGTAGGAGAGGTTTCTGTGGTTGGTGTATATGTCGAACCTCTCAGGGGTGCCGTCAAGGAAATGGTGCCACTCTTCCAGGGCTTGGACTGTGGCAAGCATCTCCTTGTCATAGATTTCATAGTTCCTCTCTGCATCTGAGAAGCCCTTTGACATGAACACCACCAGGTGGAATTCCCCATCTGTCTGGAGCTGGGAGAGTACTGCCCCTGTTGCAAAGTTGGAGGCATCTGTCAGAGACCAGGGTCGAGACGAAGGAGTGTCTCCGTAACGGAGGGCTTCGGCCTCAGCGACTTCTGCCAAGAGCGCTGTGCCTAGTGACACATCCGTGCCCTAACTTACTGACTGGCAATCAGAACCTAGGGGGTAACTCTAGTTGATTTTTCTACTGGGGCGTAACCTATGTACAAGTGGGATATATATATGGTTACAGCGGGGACGGGTCCGCAATTGGCGGAACCGAACGGAGTGGAGCTAACGGGGTTTAACCATTAGCCGACTGAATATTACCGACGAGTCGGTTCGCGGGGTTAGCGGAAAGGCAGGCGATAACCCAGAAACGGAAAGGAGGGATAAGCCCGAAGGTGGACTCTGCAGGGCAGGCGAGTGTATTGCCCAGCGGAGGCGGGGGTGCGCTAGCGGACGTCGGAGCTGTCCGGAAGTCTTCGGGGCTCCGTACTTAGGGAGGCGTAGGTAATAAATTGAAATGAGGGGGTGGTGACCATCGAGGGGTACCGAGAGGATTGCGGAATAACGGGGGCTCCGAGGTTAGTGAGGGAGGAGCGGAGTTGGATCGGAGGGATCGGAGGGACCGGAAGTCGATGGCCGGGAATGGATATGACAGCATCACACTCCAGTCAGAACTGACCTGAGTCCAATGGGAAGGTGAGGACCAGTGCTGAGGTGACAGCCTCCTTCAGCCCGTCAAATGCTTCCTGTTCCTTTCTCCCCCAGGTCCACTGCTTCGACTTCTGGGTGAGTGTGTGAAGGGGCCGGGCCTTCTCGGAGAAGTCCTGGATGAAGCAGCAGTAGAAGTTGACAAACCCCAGGAAAGACTCCTCTTTGACCTTCGTGGGTGCTGGCCAGTCAGTCACTCCCTGAACCTTCACTGGGTCCATGGCAACAAGGTTCTCCGAGATGACGAGGCCCAGGTAGTTGATCTTCCACTGCTCAAACTTGCATTTCTCCGGTTTGAGGAACAGCTTCTGGCCCCTCAGTGTGGATAGGACCTCCTGGACGACCTTCCGGTGCTCCTCCAGGGTGGGTGTGAACACCAGGATGTCATCCATGTAGCAGATGACAACCCCTCGGTCTATGAAATCCCTGAGGATGTCATTCATCATGGTCTGGAAGGTGGCTGGGGAGTTGCACAGTCCAAAGAACTGTCAGGGGACGACTCCCGGGTCCCCATGACCCTCCCCTATGGCCCACAGCCTCAGGTCTGGCCAGCCCTATCCAGGGCACAATCTACTGTGGGTAAGAAGATGAGAAGGAAGCTAACTTCTCATCTTCCCACAGTGGCCACCATATCAGGAAAACTTCCGGGGATACCCGGAAGTCACATGAAGGGGTAGGAACCGGGCCCGGAGCATGCGGCGCATGGAGCATGCGCACATGCAGGAAGCGCAGCAGGTGGAAGCGGGTCCGGACGCGGGTCCGGGTCCGGGCTAGTCAGGGTGTGTGCCCTGACAAGAACATCACCATTGGCTCAAACAATCCTTGGTTGGTTGGCCACCTTCCACTTGTCTCCTTCCTTGATGCGGATGTTGTTGAACCCCCACTGCAGGTCAAGGGCTGAGAACCACTTGGTGTCCCAGAGGTGGGTGAGGATGTCAGAAACTAGGGGGAGGGGGTAGGAGTTTTTGACAGTGATCTCATTCAGCTTTCGATAGTCCTGGACCAGCCTTAAGGAGCTGTCCTTCTTCTTCACAAAGAACACTGGGGCCCCCATGGGGGACTTGGATGGGTGGATCTGCCCATTTGCCAAGTTCTCCCTGAGGAAGTCATCAAGCTCTCCTTGTTCTGAGGGGGACAGTGGGAAGGTCTTTCCTTATGGTAGCTTAGCCTCAGGGATGAGGTCGATGGCGTGGTCCCATGGTTTCCAGAGTGGTAGCTGGTCAAAGGCCTCTTTTGAGAAGACATCCCTGAAGTCTCGGTAGCACTCGGGCACCATCTCCTCGAGAGGCTTTTCCCCTGGGGTGGGGTCCTGTGCCCTTTGGGCCATCTGCTGCGATGGGGTGGTGGTCGCCCTCAGGTTGTGTCCCCATCCTGGGGGAATCATGGCTGCGTACAGTCCATCCCCGGGTTCTACTGTGAGGTCAGGCTCCTTCGGAGCTATTGGCGCCACCCTGAGCCTTTGGCAGGCAGGTGGGCAGCAGGACATGATGACCTTTTGTCGGGCCCAGTCCACTTCCGGGTTGTGGTGTGTCAACCACAAGTGACCAATAATGACTGACTGATGCCCCAAGTTGGTCACTGCAAAGCAAGCTCGCTCCATGTGTTGACCAAACATGAGGAGTGCCTCCACCTCCTCCATGATGGATCCATTCTCATTTGGGGTGCCATCCACATTGTGGACCGGGATTGGTTGGGGTAGGGGGGTAGTCTCCAGGCCATGCTTCTGGACGAATTCATGACTGACAAACATCCCTGTGGCCCCTGAGTCTAGGAGGGTGGAGGTGGTCACTGAGGCAAGAGAGGTGGTTGCAGTCAGCTTCACCAGAAGGTTGAGGGACTGGGGAGGGCATTTGGATAGTATGTAGATTGCAGGTGGGGGAACAGCAACCTCAGCCAAGGTGCATTGTGGGTTCTCTCTGTGGGGTTTTGTGGGTGTGGCTCTTTTTTTCTTAGCAATCACTCGGTGTAACTTAGGTTGCGCTGTAGTCCTGGAATTGCCATGGTATCTACATGCGGGTACAGTGATGCTGGGGGACGACCGGGGCACATCCCTCACCAGCCATCCTCCCGAAAATCCTCAGTGGGTCTCTCCTCTCCCACTTCCTCCTCTGCACGGTCCAGCTCCTGGGTGAGGGGGCAGTCCTTTAGCAGGTCTGCAATCGCCCAGAGGTCTTCCAGGGCCAGGCAGGTCATCTCCCTAGGGGCCTCCCCTTGTAATGCGGCCCGGGCCTGATAGGGTCTCAGCCTCAGGCAGTCTCAGGCTATGTGCCCTAGCCAATTGCAGTTATAGCAGGGTCCAATGCGCCTCTGCTTGGTCCTGGAGGGGTGGATGCGGTCCAGGTCCATGGGTTGGGGGCCCACTTTCGGGGCTGGGGCTGAGGGTGTGGATGCAGCAGGAGGGGGAACAGGCCCAGGAGGAGGTCAGGAGTGGAATGGGGATGGCTTGACAGCTGGGGGGCGGGCTTGAGCTTGGGTGGCTTGGAATCGTTGCCACTGATTGTCAAGGAGGGAGGCTTCACGCTTCCATTCTGCCCATGTTGTGGGCATGGGCCGGAGGCGATAGATGCTTTTGCAAAGGCATGGGTGAAGGGCATGCTCAAATCGGTCCACCAGAGCAACATCTCCCATTCGTGACACTGGGCCGTGCAGCTCAAACTGCTGGATCAGTTTGTCTACCAACTCATTCCCTTGTCGGAGTGAGGCAAGCTTTTGACAGGCTGTGGCTTGCTGGTTTGGGTCTGCAAACATAGAATCAAGTTTCTCTGCAAAGTCATCAAAGGAAATGGCTGGGGCTCCTGGGGCAAGGAGGGTGTTGATGCGTTGGGTGGCCCATGGTCCGGCAGCCCCTCCTTTCATGTATGACAGGACAAACAGGACTTGGCTGTGTTCATCTGGAAACTCGGCATGGCACATGCTCATGTAGAGTCCGCACTCTGCCTTGAAGTGGTCTAGGTCATCTTGTGACCCAGAGAAGGGGGTAGGGGTGGCTACTTTGGGTGGCTTACAAGCCGGAGTGGGTGTAGGGGCCGGGGCTGGGGCTGTGGGTCTGGTCTGGGTGGCCAGTTGGGCCAGGAGATCTTGGAGCTGGCGGGTCAGCTCCACTATCTGATCTTCCAGGGGGATAGAAGTAGGTTGAACCCTTCTTCTGCTGTCAGGGCTTGGTCCTCGATTGGGGACAGCCTGGCCTCAGGCCTAGGTGTGTGCAGTGTTCCGGGTGGCTGGGTGCTAGACCCTGTCCTCAGCTCCTCAAACTCACTGAAGGGACTAAGTGGGGATTGAGTTGAGAAGAAGGGTAAGTTTCCCTATTCCCTGCCTGGCTGCTATAAAAGGGAAGTGTACTGTACAGTTCATAACGTGACTCTGGGTAAAAGCCAAGCATGTTCCTGCGACTCAGAAAAGGTGTCACATGGGTTAAGGCAAATTGCTCACCTTGAACCACATGATTTTTCCCACAGGCTCACATGCAGGCTGTAGTTGTGGGAGATATGTAGGGATGGGGAGGTCAGGGAAGTGGGGGAAGTCAGGGAGGGTGGTTCTGGGGTGTGGTTGGGTGCCCTGACAGCAGGGTCAGGGGCCGATCCCTGATGGTGCCATGGTAGTGACAAGATACTGTAGTATAACGACCATTAGTTCATTCCCACAGCCTCCAGAAGTTGCCAGAGACCCCAAATCAATCCAATCATGTTTATTTTCAATTCAATCCAAAATCTTCATGTGACATGCGATGAACTTATGGTCATTATAGTACAGTACACTAACACCAATTAGAACAGCCCAAAATCTCTTATTTCTCCCAGGCCAGCTCTCCAACCATCAACCATTGGTTTCCCATCTATTCACCCATTACTATCTCTTCCTGCAGTAGCCAACAACCACAAGACCGCTCCAACCCTCATCGAATTCGCTCCATTCAGGCTGGGGAATTAAGAAAAGACATGAGATTGAGGTTCGCCAACCTGGTTGAAGGGAGTTATTAGGCAGGTCATGCTAACGAGTACTGTTGTAGCATTGCCTAGGTGTGCCTTGTTGGAGGAAGGGAAGGGGTACCCCCCCCCCTGGCATAACGGGCGAGTAGTGTATGGATGCATGCTAGAAGTCCTGGGTTCGATACCAGGCTTGTCCATTTTATGTCAATTGTCCAGTCATGCTGGTTTACGTCATAAGAATTTGGAGCTCCGGATAAGTCCAGTAGTCGCACCGGATACAAATTTCCTCATGCCTGATGGTAGCTTGGTGCAAGGATAGGGCTAGCCACATGTTAGCCAAATGTGGTCACCACTTGTCTACCTTCATAGTGATATTCTGGGGTTTGCTCATTGAAAAAAAGAAATGGATGATGAACAAATCACCTGTATCCAATGGTGAATATGGGACATGGAGGGGCATGGGGTGTGAAAGGTAGTGCAGAACATGGAAATGGATGGGATGATGATGACTCTGTTGGAGAGCAAGTGCATAGCATGTATTTACTCCTATTTACACTGAATATAGATCTGTAGAGCTGACAGCCATCCTGACTGAGTTTCACCACTGAGCCCCATTTCCAACAGACTCCTCTCTGAGTAGCGCTATCCTTAGTTCAGCACCAACTCACCCAGGAGAGTCTCTTAGAGCCAAAGCCAGTGGGCAAGCAAACATTGGGCAAGCAACACTGGGGCAGCCTCTGGACCATGGCAAGATGGACTCAGGAGGAATACTGTACTGGCACGACCAACAACCTGTCACACATCATGCGAAGGTCTTGGATTGAATTAAAAATCAACAAAATTGAATTGATTTATGGCTCCAGTAACTCCTGGAGGCCGTGGGAAGAGGTTGTTGGTCATGCCAGTCAGTATGCTGTACATTTCCCCCTGCTAGATGATTGCTTCCTAGTGTTGGAAGTTTAGGTGGTGTCAGAGACCAGGTCAAGACAAAGGAATGTCTCCATGGCAGAGGGCTTCAGCCTCAGCGACTTATGCCAGGAGCGCTGTGCCAAGTAACACGTCCATGCCCTAACTTACTAAACTGGCAACCAGAACTGAAGGGGGGTAAACTCTAGTCGATTTTATTACTGAGGTGTAACCTATGTACAAGTTGAGTATATATAGTTACAATGAGGGCGGGCCTGCAAATGGCGGAGCCAAGCCGAGCGGAGCTAACGGGGTTAAACATTAGCCGATTGAATATTACTGACAAGTTGGGTTACGGGGTTAACGGAATGGTAGGCGATAACCCAGAAACGGAAAGGAGGGATAGGCCCGAAGGTGGACTTGCAGGGCAAGCAAGTGTATTGCCCAGCAGAGGCAGGAGTGCACTAGCGGACGTTGTTGTGGGGACAACTCCGTGTACCGCAAAAAGTCGGATTCTGCGGAATTTGGTCACCAACACGCAGTACATATCCGCTGACGCTCACAATACTCATTCTATCACTATCCAACACTCCTTACACTCATTCCATATTTTTCCATATTTTCCCCATCATTCCCGACAACCCCAAGCAAAATTCCCACACCCAACCATGCCGCCAATTTCACCCCCCCTCCAGACCTCCATACCCACACTCACAACCCAGCCGTCTTTCCACCCGATAGTGATGCTCTACCACCCTTCTTCACCCCCGGAGCATTTCCCAGAATGGCAATCCCATACCCGGATGGTTCAGCACGGAGTATACTCTCACGTGGTCTTGACAGCACCTGTCAATGGCCACATCTCAAGAAGTACTGCACCAAATGGGACGAATAGGGGCTCGTTGGAAAGCTGGAGACGAGGAGGTTGCTGACGGGAGGATAGGTGGGCGCTGTGGCGAAGCGTTACGGACTTAACTTTTACATTTCCCATTTCGGACCCGTTATGATATATCCCCCATTCATTCATATTTCTCTTATTGTTTCTTTGTTCCCAATTGGATATTCATCATTTACGGTTGCCTAACGGCCCGTTTACATTCCCCCAGTCCATTCATTCCATTTCAAACATATATAAACTAGATAACAGCTTGTACATAACAAGTTAGTATTGAATAGACCCGTGAAGGGACAAGCAGAAGTTGCATCCAAGTGGCAAAGACGCCATCCACGACCCTAACGCCCCCTCTGAGCTAGTTGTTCACATCTAAGACCCCTCACATCATAATACTCAGCCTTGACATCCAAGAGAGATGTAGGTGAGTGTTTGTTTGAGGTTTTTGCAGACTCAGTAGCACCCACAGACCAAAACCCGGCCCAACGAACCACACCCGCACACACTACCACCCTCCCCCTTCTCTCTGTCTCGAGTCTAGGCGATAGACCCGTTACAACGTCGGAGCTGTCCGGAAGCCTTCAGGGCTCCGTACTTAGGGAGGCATAGGTAATAAATTGAAAGAGGGGGTGGTGACCATCGAGGGATACCGAGGTGATTGTGGAATATGGGAGCTCCGAGGTTAGTGAAGAAGGAGCAGAGGTAGTCCGGAGGGATTGGAGGGAGTGGAAGTCGATGGCCGGGGATGGATATGACAGGTGGTCACGAGACCTAAAAGTTTGGACATTCTGGGAATCAAACTGCAAGCTGGTGTGTTACCATTACACTGTCAGGGCCCGGCCTCAGACTTGGAGGCTCCCTGACCCCAACCCCCATCTGACCTGTCCTCACACTATGCAGGGCATGAGATGTATAGTAAAAGAAAGGGAAATATATACACTTGCCTATGTGGGGCATGAGATGAGAAGAAGGGTAAAAGTCTCATCTCCCCGCATGGTTGCTATATAAAGGAATGGGTCACATGCCCACAACTATACAGCGCCTAGAGTTGTGTAGTGTGACCCGGAGGGAACATCCAGGTGGCAGTGCCCAGTAAGCGTGGGAATGTTCTGGGCGAGTTGCTTTGCCCAGAACTGTGGCTGTGACCTGTGGGAACATTCTGGGCGAGCTGCTCGCTCAGAAAGTTCCCACGCTATCCCGTGCGCGCGGATACACAACACAGAAAGGCAACAACAAGGCAACAATGAAGGAATGGAAGGAAGGGATTGGTTGGGGAGTCTGGGGCACCCTAGGGCAGGGTGCTGAACCCTGACATACACCAAATGCCCCTTATAGGCCAAGGTGGTTTCCAACACCTAGTTGCGCAGCGGAGAAGAAACGATCGGGCGAGGGGGGGAAGCTTGTTGCGGAGCGTTGTTGGCCATTGCGCGACATATCCGTAGTTCGACGTTAGAGATTCTCCTGGTAAGTTCCCATTGATCTATTAGAATACCAACCTTGCATCGGGTAGTTGTGTAGCGGTTATTCGTAGCGGTCATTCTGGGGCGCTTTGAGGCGTTGGGGGCATTTTTCCCCTCTTATTCAACTTAAAACTCCCTTTGTACGACGACGTTGCCACTCAGGAATGTCGCGTATATAAGGGAGGAATTTCTTAGACTTTTCTCCCTCAGATCTCTTATTCGAGTCTGAGGTGAGAACCATTCTATATCTCCTATTATAACTCATGTATAACTCTTGTCGCAGTCTTACGCGACATAGTCACTATTCTAATATGATCGCACTGATATAGCGTTACTGAGGCTCGGTGGAGACGTCACTAGGGCATTCAAGGTGCGAAAAGGAAAGGACTCCTTTGTTTACCGCTGTGGAAAATCATCGGATAAAAGGGTGTTGCTGTCTACATGCAAGACCACATCGGAAGAGTTAGCGGCTCGCCGCCGCAAGGAGCGCGAAGGCGAACAGGAGCGTCGCAGAAGTTTGTGGACTGCTGGGGAGGTATGTTCTGTTGCTCTTGGTATTGCACGAGTTCTCGCTGAAGCCGTGAGTTAGCGGGCGTCGATGTACAATGTGCTAGAGGCCGATCATAAGGCTGGACTCTCATCATTGCCCGTCCTGTCACGATGCGAGAGAGGATCGGCGGATCGAGCTGAAGTGGAGACCCAAGCAGTTGGTGAGTTAACTGACGACTTAACGGTAGCTATTGCTTTATGGCGGTGGGGTGAGGCGGTGGAGATTGTCGAGCGAGGTAAGGTTCTGGGCCAATTACAATACCATCATAGGCATGATGTTGTCCCATAGGCCAAAAGGACCTCGCGGCGTTGCCCTCTTTGGCCCCCAAACTGACGTCACTCATTGCCGAATTGACTTCAGCTCTCTTACACTCACTCTCAGACCCCTCACTCAGTAAGTCAGCTGTCGTGGGTGTCACGTCTCTCCTTCTCCGTTTGAACGAAGGCATTGCTGCTCGTAACGTGTTCCTTTCCGCGCGTGGTTCGCTCACCAAGAAACGCACCAGGATGATTGCATTCGAGGGTGAAGTATCCACCTATATTGCTGAGCTCGCATTTGTGGTCTTCACTAGCATCAAGCACACGGCTAATTGGTACTTGGCTAGTTTTGAGGAGAACGAGATGGCATCCAGTATGTTGCGACATTGATACCTTGAGAACTGATTGCTCATTTGAACGATTCAGCACTGATCCAATGGGCCAGAGAGCAGATTGAATGCTTTGCGACTATGTTCAAGCGGCAAGTGAACGATCCGCACATTGGACAACAGGATGTTGATGCGTCAATCTTGGCGATGCTAGATCAAAACAAGAAGGTATTTAGCTCTCTCCAGATTTTACATGATAATGGGAAGGAT
This sequence comes from Cantharellus anzutake, assembly GCF_015039405.1. NCBI lineage: Eukaryota > Fungi > Basidiomycota > Agaricomycetes > Cantharellales > Hydnaceae > Cantharellus > Cantharellus anzutake. The sequence continues at coordinate 387,046 of NW_024066965.1, forward strand.
TTCGCGCATCTTCTCATGACCCTGATAGAACCGCTTGCTCTGTCATCTTTGACGACTGTGCCCTTGCCATCTACATTCACTCCTTCCAATGCATCAATCCCTCCCCTTGGATCCCCCCAGCCTCCAACGCTCAATATCTCAACGTCTCCACTCAAACTGTCCAACACCTCAGCGCGTGCACCTCACTACTTCCGTCCCGCCTTACGGTCTCCGAAAAGCCAAAGAGCCGGAGCGTGACACCTGATCCTTCCAACCCTCCCCCCAGCGCGTTCCAGACCATTAAGAAGCCCCGGTACACGAGCCACGACGGGCCCATCCCCCCCGACGTGAGCGTGGACGGTGACACTTGACCTTGTATCGGTTATTCGCATTGGTGGCAAAATGCAAAGCATGAGATGATAGCTTACCTCGCTCCAGCTCCCTGCACTGGACTTGTGGGAGGAGGGCAACGTTGTTATGGTCCGATTTACGCATCCGTCTGCCTTCCTTCCAGAGAAATGGACCGTTCGACTCCCTCCGGTCTCCCATCGACGTTTGAACCGACATTACACAAAGTGGGAGCGTTTGCACACGTGTCCAATGAGTGGAAGCATGAAGAGTGATGGGGAGCAAGTAGATGTGAGGTGTATGATATGCATGATGGATAGAAAACTACTTACAGCTAACGGAAAAAATTTGTGCGTCTAATATTATGTTTGAAATTGGGAATCGCCGTTACAACATGTTACAACAATTTTTGAAGCTGATTCCGTTACAATGCTCAAATGTCACCTTGCTCGATGTTGCAACCGGGGGCACCCGTTCTTGGTGCTGGGAAGGTGGGTGAGGGACCCGAATGTTAGGCTTTACCTATAATTTATTTGACCACACAAGGCGTTAATGCCGATGGAGGTCTTACCCATTACTGTAAATAAGTGTCACATCTCATATGAAGGTCATATTGCAGTTTATGTAAGTAGACCCGCAGGCCAGCAATCGATAAAGATAGCGGTTAAGCGCCAGTTATGCGGAGGATGCCGGGGTCTCGTGCACAGGTGCTAATTGTTCATCGAAATGCCTCCTAAGAAGCGAAAGATATCTGACCTTACCGCCAATGACGTGAATGCGCTCTCACTTACTCTCAACGAGTTCCAAATGGCCCTAGTCGAAGACGACGAAGACCTTCCACCTGGTCTCATCACTGCTTTAGAGCAATTCCGCGAGAAGCTTCAAGTTGTTAAGGTGCCGACCGTTTTATCAACTTGCTGCCACGGAGACTCATTGTTGATATCGGACAGCACGTCTCTTTCTCGAAAGTCGACTCCTTTGTACTGCTGCAAGTAAATATCAAGTCAGGCCCTCTATTTCTGGTTCCAGAGAAGAAGGCACTTGCCGAAGAACTGGGGTCGGCAGAAATTGGGGACAGGGCTCTTTCAATGAAGGTTTTGAAAGAGCTGATAGAGTTGGTTCGAAAGCATGTGTCTGTTACAGTAAGTAAGATGTACGGTTTTTTTTTTGTCCTTAACTCAAGCCTTTGCTAGACTGAGGCCGGGTGCAGAGTTTTGATAAATCTTGTGTTACTCCGTGTTGCCTCCGCCATGTCTACTGACCAAATGGATGTCAACATCATACCTGAATACCCTATTCCCAAGACCTTGTTCCTGGGCAATCACTCCTTCGGTGGGGTGGTGGACTTTCTCATGACGAAACTACCTGAACGATATACCTGTAGGACCATGGTCCTTCCAGACTAAATATTCTAACCCTTGTTGTACAGCTTTTTTGCTCGACGATCCAGTGACTGCACTTGGAAATCCAACTGCGATCGATGGACCCGTGACCTCAAATATATTTGAGGCAAAGCGTGATAACGTGCGAGCAGCCATTCCTCCAGCTGTCATAGCTGCTGCATCTCATTGTAGCCAACATGGGTGCGAGGGAGCTGCCCCCATTCCATACTATCCTCACACTAGTACTTAGGATATCGGTACTCAGAGGGTGTATAACTAGTGGAGAACAGTGGGTCTTTTTTGTGTATAGTGCTACAAGTGGTGGTGGAGGCTCGGTCTCCTGTTCAAATCAATATGAGATTGGACCACAATATGAAGGCTTACCACTTATCCTTGGTCTCCTCCATGACTGGGTTAGTGTTGCAATTGAATCCCTTGTATCAAAATTTGACATCTTTCCATAGGTTGACAATGCAGAGAATCTTCAGCAAGTTTACTTTACATCTAAATGACAGGGAATCCTGGGTGCTGTCAATGGACTTTCTTGGTGGTTTTCCCAGTCAATATAGTACATGAATAACAATGGGCTCCTTAGGGACTCTGTTGCACCAATGCTACAGTTTTCCCCTGTGAGGCTGATTTCACTAATCTGCACCTCAGAGTCACAAACATCATGTATATCTTGGCAACCACATAAGCTAGCCACTTGCAGTTTGCTGCAAAATGTTTGTCCTATCTAACCACAGAAGGTATTATGAATCATAATACTTGTGCCATGGTGATTTTTTGGTATCATAAAAATGAGAAAAATCACACCTTTCTGTCAGGGGATGACCTCTGGGTCCCCATGACCCTTCCCTACAACCCACAACCTGACCTGTGACAGCCCATCACAGGGCACAGTGCTACTGTGGGTAAAGAAGGTTAGCTTCTCACTTTTCCACAGTGGCCCCAGGTACTGGGTGAAGTGGGGCTGGGTGGGGCTGGGTCAGGTGGGTGTGCCCTGACAGTAATAGGAGGGGGAGAATCTGGTTTATTACCCTGTGGCCTTGTTGTCATGTGGCTATCCTGTCTGGTACTTAGTGGGTACATGAGGGGATTGTCATTACAAGAGAAGGGTGTACATGTGTGTCATCAGGGTTTATGATCCTTGGGGTTGGTAGCATCAGTGTGTTTTGTCAAGGTGTATGTTGTCAATAATAAATCTATTCCTTCTTCCTCTCTCTTCCCCCCTGCTCCTTGATCTACATCCTTTGAGTCCCATTCTCATGCAGTTCAGCTCAGTTGTTCAGTTTTTTGTCTGTTGCATGGGAAATTCTCAGAAATTTCACAAGCTTGGATATTCCCTTGGGCTGTCCCATAAGGTTTATGAAGGGCCATTGTCTCCACTGGAGGGGGCAGTCTTCCAGGATGTGGGGCCTCATTTGTAACTTGGCTCCACAGTGGCATCCTTCAGGTTCTGTTTGGATTCTGAATCGATGGGAGTATTCCCCAGTGTGGGTGTGCCCCATGCAGAATTGGATAGTGTGGCTAAACATTTTTTGGTCCAACTCCTTGAAATGCTTGGTTTCTTTTAGGGACATTTGCAGCATAGAAACCTGAGCATGGGCTTTGTGTGTTCACCCAGCATAGCTTCCACTCCTCTTCCATTTCTTTCCTGTGTCAGCCTTCTACATATGGAAGTGATTTGTAGTTATCTCTGTATGGTCTGCAAGAGGCTCCAGACTTAGCTAGTTGGTCTACTTTCTCATTGCCTTTGATGCCACTGTGGCTGGGCATGGCATAGTGCAATCCAGACATCCTCATCATTTTGGGTGAGCTCCAATACAATTTTCCTGAACACCCTGGCCTGCTCTTGGGCTTTACCCAGTTTTGCCTGGAATGTCATATCCATACAATCCTGACCTCCACTCCAGGTTCCCAGAACTTGTCAGGGTTCAGCACCCTGCCTTAGGGTGCCCTGGACTCCCCACCTGCTTTACTCCCTTTATTCTTTGATTGTTGCCTTGTTGTTGCCTTTGTGTGTTGTGTACACGTGCACATGGGATAGCATGGGAACTTTCTGAGCAAGCAGCTCACCCAGAATGTTCCCATACTTACAGGGCACTGCCACCTGGATGTTCCCTCTGGGTCACACTACACAACTCTAGGAGCTGTATAGTTGTGGGCATGTGACCCATTCCTTTATATAGCAACCATGCAGGGAGATGAGACCTTTACCCTTCTTCTGCCCCGCATAGGCAAGTGTATATACTCCCTTTCTTTTACTACACATCTCATGCCCTGCATAGTGTGAGGTCAGGGTGCCTCCAGGTCCGAGGCCAGGCCCTGACAGAACTCCAAAACTGACTCCAGAGCCCACTTCCCTTCCATCTCCAACCTCAACCTCAACACCTTCCAGACAAGCACGCAACACTATGCTCCTGACTCCAGACCTTGGCTCCAGAATCCCATTTGCATGTCCATCTCCAGAACCTCTGGTTATCTCCATTGTATTGGTTAGCTAATTCTATTTATTTACCTTTGCCAATATTCTGGAGTTTAACTTCCGAGTTTGGACTTTCCAGACTTACTTCAGACCTTGCAGCTATTGCATTGTCCCATTCAATTCCACTGGGCTGCTGCTTCTTTCTATTCAGTCAGCTAGCCATTCCCCACTCCCATCCTACCTCCTTTGGGAAACACCATTGAGTCAAACCCTTGACCCTTGGTGTTGTTCCCCTTCCAGTTCCCTTTGTCTCTTTTCAGACTACCCTTGTTCCTTTTGACTCCGGACCCCTCCTTTATATACAATGTACCTAGTAACTTGTAACCTCAGTCTAAAATTGACTTGATTCCCCCTAAGAGACTTCCCCCTCACTAGATCCAAAATTAGGGACCCCCAGGACAACCAGCAATGGCACAGTGTGTCATATCCATCCATGGCCATCGTCTTCCACTACCTCCGATCCTTCCGGATTACCTCCGCTCCTTCTTCACTAACCTCAGAGCCCCCGTATTTGTTAGAACTGGGCAAGGGTGGACAATTCCGGAGGGGAACTGGAGACTTAGCAAGGAGGGACCTTGGCCTCAGTGACTCATGCGGAGCACTGTGCCATTGCTGTTTGTCCATTTGGTCCTTAATTTCAGAGGCAGTGAGCAGGGAGTCTCTAGGGGGCATTTCAGGTCAATTTTAGACTGAAGGTCCAAAATGAGTATGTACAGGCACCTGTATATAATAGGGAGATGATAGCACAAGGAAAACAAAGGGGGTCCAAATCGGAACAAAGGCGTCTGAACAGGAACAAAGGGATGATGGAAGCAGAGTGGTACCGAAGGTCATAGGTCAGAACCTGTGGTACATCTGAAAGGAGATAGGGAGGGCAAAGCCCAGAGGGGCAGGAGGACGAGGTGAAGTGGGGATGATGACTAACTGGCTAGAATGGAGAGAAGCAGCAGTCCAAATAAGGATGAGGGGAAAGTGCAAAAGATACATTACAAATGGTGAAAGTGCCGAGTATGATCTGTGGAGCTTGGAGGCTGCAGAGGTTACAGAGGTTATGGAGGTGGGGTTGAAAGTCCAAGGAATGTTGGCAATGGTGTTTACATAGTATGAGGTCACCAATGCAATGGACTTAAGCCGAGGTGGAGTCAAAGTCCAAGGTCAGAACTATGATGGAATCTTGGAGTGAAGGTACAAGCAGCGTCTGAGTACAGGGTATGGGACAGCGGTGGAAGGTCGTAACTTGCCGGAGGTTTGGCGGAAGAGGGTCAGAGGGAGGAGAGAGAAGAGAGGAGTGGGGAGAGGAGTGGAGGAGAGGAAAGGTGTCAGGTCCGAAGGTGAGTATTGGAGTGGATGGAAGTAGGGTAGGAGAGTGACAGAAGGGTGGAGGTGTCATGAGGAGTAAGAGGAGGAGTAAGAGGAGGAGGGTGGCAAGAGGAGTGATGTTCAGTCTGAGGTGAGTATCGGAGCAGATGGAGATAGGGTAGGACTCTGGAGGTGGTGAAGATGGGGGTCCAGGAGTTGGATTGGCATCAGGTATGTACAGATACAGTATTCTGCAATCACCTCCGACTCCCTCGATGGTCACCACCCCCTCTTTTCAATATATACCTATGCCTCCCTAAGTACAGAGCCCCAAAGGCTTCCAGACAGCTCCGACATCCACTAGCGCACTCCTGCCCCCGCTGGGCAATTCACTTGCCTGCCCTGCAAGTTTACCTTTGGGCCTATCCCTCCTTTCCATTTCTGGGTTATTGCCTGCCATTCCGCTAACCCCATAACCCAACTCGTCAGTAATATTCAGTCAGCTAATGTTTAACTCTGTTAGCTCCACTCTGCTCAGTCCCGCCATTCACAGGACCGCCTCGCTGTAACTATATATATACTTAACTTGTAGATAGGTTACACTCCAGTGATAAAATCGACCAGAGTTGATCCCCCTTTTTAGTTCTCATTGCCAGTAAGTAAATTAGGGCAAGGACATGTAACTTGGCTCAGCGCTCCTGGTCTGAGTTGCTGAGGCCGAAGCCCTCCACCATGGAGACAACTCCTTCATCTCGTTTCTGGTCTCTAACAGTATTTTATCACTCCCTGACAGTACACATCTTGTATGGCACCCAAAGCCCCTTGCACTCGTTCACAACTACGCACATTGGTTCCTAACTCCGCCTCACCATCCCCCGAACCCTCACAGCCTGGTCCTAGTTGTCTGGCGAGAAACCCAGTTGAGTTTTGCAGCTTCTCTAATTTAGAAACCCCTCTCCCATCGACTCTGATCATGCATCCCGTTAGAAATCGATCACCAGTTGCAGATTCCGACTTCGGAGACGCCATGGAACAGCCCATAGATCCAGTACACTTCTTTGGACTCGGTTCCGAGGTCCCCGATTTCATCGACCCTCCTCCTGCTGATCCTCCCATCCCCACTGTTCCAGCCACTGACGTTGCCGAGCCCATCCCCAATGTAGCTATCACACAGCTAGCCCAGGCCATCGCCAGTTTGGCTCATCACACTGGACGTCCACCTCCTCCACCATCTTCCGCTCTCTGGACCAAGGTCCGTGAGCCCAAACAGTTCAATGGAAAAGATCCCTGTGAACTCCGAGTATTCCTGGTCCAGTGTGAACTGAACTTCCAGGACCATCCCCTTGCTTTCGCTAGTGACCGCGCCAAGGTCATCTTTGTGCAGTCCTACCTCAAAGGGATGGCTCTTGATTGGTTTGAGCCGGACCTGCTGTTCGATCAGAATTCTCTACTTCATCCTCGTTGGATGAATAACTACCAGGAGTTTGTCAACGAACTTCAAACCAACTTCGGTCCTCATGATCCTGTGGGCAACGCTGAAGTCCAACTTATGAACCTGGATATGAAGGATGGGCACCACATCAATAAGTATGTTGTCGAGTTCAATCGACATGCTTCTCAACTTCATGGTTATGGAGAAGCCGCGCTCCATCATTTTTTCTATAACAGATTTCCAGAATGCATCAAGGATGACATTGCCAGGGTAGGGAAACCTTCTACCCTTTCGGAACTTCACACCCTTTCACAGACCTTCAATGCACGCTATTGGGAGCATAAAACCGAAGTAACTCATTGTGCAAAACCCTCCTCCTCCAATGTCTTCGACAAGACCACTACCGCTTCTCGCTCCGACCCCGCTCCTTCCTCCTCATTCAACTCCACTTCTGGTAGCAAGCATCCGAAGGACAACAAGAAGTCCGAGGCCAGCTCCGCTAAGCCGGATCTTTCATCAAAACTCGGAGACAATGGCAAGCTCACACCACAAGAGTGTAAGCATCATCTCGACGAGAAACTTTGCATGTTCTGCAGTCAGTCTGGCCATATGGTCAAGGACTGCCCCAAGTCTTCTTCTCACACATCTAAGGCCCGCATGGCCCAGACCGGGGAGCAAGGATCCGCTTCTGCAGAGGCAAAAAATTAGTCTGCACCATGGACTCCGCACAGACCGGGGGTTGTGATTCTTCCCTCCATGCACTCAAAGAAGTGTGCTTAAACATGTCTTCCATCTCCGACTTATCCTCCCTCCACATTCCCATTTCTTTTTCTCTTTCCGATGGTCTATTTTCTCCTCTTAATGCTGACCCTTCAGTTGATGTTCTACCTGTTGTAGATAGTGTTGCTGATGTATCACTCTCTCCTCCTCCTCCACCTCCGACTACTTCCATAGATTGTTCCACCTCTCTTGTCATATCCATACAATCCCGACCTCCGCTCCGGGCTCCCGGAACTCCGCACTCCGACTTCTGGAGCCCTACTTCCCTTCCATCACCTTCTCCTTGCCGACTCCCAAGAGGTTATCCCACCTCCGGCTCGGACACCACCTTCGGTCCGACTCCGGAACATTCCGGGTCCGACCCCAACCTCGACACCTTCCAGACGAGTATGCAAAACCTATGCTCCCGACTCCGGACCTCCGCTCCTCTATCCCGTTCACGTCTCGTCTCCGGAACCTCCGGTCTTAGCTCCGACCTCGGACTTTGACCCCACCTCCGCTTATACCCATTGTATTGGTTAGCTCATTCCATTTAATTACCTTTGCCAATATTCCGGAGTTTAACTTCCGATTTCGGACTTTCCGGACTTACTCCGGACCTTGCAACTATTGCATTGTCCATTTCAATTCCGCTATTCTCCCTCATTCCTATTTGGGCTGCTGCTTCCTTTCTATTCAGTCAGCTAGCCATTCCCGACTCCCATCCTCCTTCCTTCCTCCTTGGGTCTTGGCCCTTCATTCCTCCTTTGGGAAACACCATTGAGTCAAACACTTGACCCTCGGTGTTGTTCCTCTTTCCATCCCCCTTTGTCTCCTTTTGTCCTACCCTTGTTCCTTTTGATTCCGGACCCCTCCTTATATACAATGTACCTAGTAACTTGTAACCTCAGTCCGAAATCGACTGGAATTCCCCCCCAAGAGACTTTCCCTCTGCTAGATCCGAAATTAGGGACCCCCAGGACAACCAGCAATGGCACAGCGCTCCGCTTGAGTCGCTGAGGCCAAGGTCCTTCCATGCTAAGTCTCCGATTCCATTCCGGAGTCGTCCGAATCCGCACGTTCTAACATCTCTCTCTTCTCCTGTTTCATCTTCCCTGTCCGATGTAAGGACAAAAAATAAACTCTTCCGTACCTATGAGAACGTTCCTGCACTCATAGACTCTGGGTCTTCGGACTGCTTCATCGACGACACATTCGTGAAGAAGTTGGCCCTGAAGACATATCAGATTAAACCTCTACAACTATGCCTTTTTGATGGTAGCACTAACTCAATCATAACCCATGCCGTTGATGTTCCCCTCTGCTTTGCTTCCAGAAACATCACCCCCATGACTTTCTTTGTCACATCGCTGGATGGATCTTGTTCTCTAGTCCTAAGACACAACTGGCTTACCCGCTACAATCTGTTGATTGACTGGGTCTCAAGCAGTATTATGTTCCAAACTTCCAAACCTACCAAGACAGTTACTCTGAGCTCTCCCCTGTTGTCTCCAGCACCACTGCCATCTTCCAACATCCAACCATCTGATGTTCCGCTAGCACCTCAGTCCCAGGCTCCCTTTCCTCCATTACCATCTATTGAGTTCATCAGCCGTTCCGCATTTGCGAAGGCTTGTCAACTCGAAGGATCTGTATCCTTCAGCCTAACCATCCCTTCCGAGGACAGCCACTTGAGGGCTGCCTCATCCCACACCAATTCCGTTGACCTTTCAGCCATTCTGAAGGAGTACAATGAGTTTGCAGATGTGTTCAGTAAGAGCAAAGCCTTGATGCTAGCACCACACCGTGAGCACAACCTGAAGATCGACCTTGAGGAAGGCACTTCACCACCCTTGGGAACTATGTATTCCCTCTCTACTTCGGAACTTGAGGCTCTCCAGGCATTCTTAGATGAACACCTAGCTGTCAGGGCACACACCCTGACTAGCCTGGACCCGGACCCGCGTCCGGACCCGGACCTGGACCCGCATGTGCGCCTCCGCCCTGCACGCTCCATGCACCGCATGCTCCGGGCCCGGTTCCTACCCTTCATGTGACTTCCGGGTATCCCCGGAAGTTTTCGCCATATTGGGGCCACTGTGGGAAAGTGAGAAGTTAACCTTCTTCTCACTTTCTTACCCACAGTAGCTATGCCCTGAGATGGGCTGTGTTTACAGGCCAGACTGTGGACTGTAGAGAGGGGTCATGGGGACCTGGGGTCCGTCCCCTGACACTAGCCTCTGGGTTCATTTGTCCTGCTATTTCTGCTCATGTGGCACCGGTCCTCTTCATCTGCAAAAAGGACAGATCCCTCTGTCTTTGCATTGACTTCCAAGGGCTGAACAAGATCACCAAGAAAGATCGCTACCCACTTCCCCGCATCTCAGACCTCCTTGATGCACCTAGCCATGCCACTGTCTATACCAGACTCGACCTCTGGCATGCTTACCACCTGGTCTGCATTGCAGCAGGTGACAAGTGGAAGATTTCCTTCCGCATGCGCTATGGTTCCTACAAGTGGCTTGTTATGCCATTCAGTCTCATGAATGCACCTGCAGCCTTCCAGTGATTTGTCAACATGATCTTTGCCGACCTCTTGGACGTTTCTGTGATAGTCTACCTAGACAACATCCTTACCTACTCAGAAGACGTGGCTTCGCACCAGGAGCATGTCCAAGGAGTTCTTAGGAGACTCCGCAAACATGGCCTATACACCAATCTGAAGAAATGCGAATTTCATATGGACACCATGGAATATCTCGGATACTGCCTTTCTCCCTCCGGACTCACCATGTCCATCGAGAAGGTCAAAGCTGTCCAAGATTAGCCTGAGGTCAAGGATGTCCAGTCCTTCCTTGGCTTTGCTAACTTCTATCAGCATTTCATTGTCAGGGACGGCTTGAGGAAGGCAGGGGTAGCGGTGTAGCGCTCGGCGCTAGCGGCCCAGGTGGCGGCGGGGTGGTGGGACCGTATAGTGGGCAGCCCTCACTTGGGCTTACGTCCCTGTGTGGCTTCTTAGGCTGAAGCGGGAAATGTATTGTTATTAGGGTGGGAAGCTAGACTAAACTAGGGTACTTGCCTGAAGCGGGAAATGAGAAGAAGGTTACTTCTTCAGTCCTGCTTTGGCTTAGTGTATATACATGTGTGAACGGGTCATGTGGGGGTGCCATGTCACCCTCGGATGAAGCCGGGTTACTGCGGGTGGCTCCGTGGTCGATCCCGAGTGTTGGAGGGGAGATACAAGTAGGAGTGCGCGGCGTGTCCGGCATTGCGGTGCCCCTATGGGGTGCTCAGCGTCGGATGCGTCCATGCTACAAGTGTAGGAAAGGAAGAGAGGTCGTCTGTATAAAGATAGAAAAAGGAAAAGAGAAGAAGGAAAGAAGAGAGAATGAGAGGATGAGGGAAAAGGAAAGGAGGCGGCAGCGGCGGCGGCAGCATGCCCTGACATTCATCCCCCAATACTCTGACATTGTGGTACCCTTGACACGCCTCACGCGTAAAGGAGCCCCCTGGTTATTCTCTGATGACTGTCACTCCACTTTCAACACCCTGAAAGAAGCCTTCATGTCTGCTCCCATCTGTCAGAGACCAGGGTCGAGATGAAGGAATGTCTCCGTAACGGAGGGCTTCGGCCTCAGCGACTTCTGCCAAGAGCGCTGTGCCTAGTGACACGTCCGTGCCCTAACTTACTGACTGGCAATTAGAACCTAGGGGGGTAACTCTAGTTGATTTTTCTACTGGGGCGTAACCTATGTACAAGTGGGATATATATATGGTTACAGCGGAGACGGTTCCGCAATTGGTGGAGCCGAACGGAGCGGAGCTAACGGGGTTTAACCATTAGCTGACTGAATATTACCGACGAGTCGGTTTGCGGGGTTAGCGGAAAGGCAGGCGATAACCCAGAAACGGAAAGGAGGGATAAGCCCAAAGGTGGACTCTGCAGGGCAGGCGAGTGTATTGCCCAGCGGAGGCGGGGGTGCGCTAGCGGATGTCGGAGCTGTCCGGAAGTCTTCGGGGCTCCGTACTTAGGGAGGCGTAGGTAATAAATTGAAATGAGGGGGTGGTGACCATCGAGGGGTACCGAGAGGATTGCGGAATAATGGGGGCTCCGAGGTTAGTGAGGGAGGAGCAGAGTTGGAACGGAGGGATCGGAGGGACTGGAAGTTGATGGCCGGGAATGGATATGACACCATCCTGACACATTGGGTACCCGATGCCCCTCTCATTGTAGAAACCGACACCTCCAATTATGTGATCTCCGGAATCCTGTCCATCTGTTGTGATGACAGAGAGGTTCACCCCATCGCTTTCCGCTCTAGAACACTTTCGGCGCTGGAGCTCAATTATGACACCCATGATAAGGAACTGCTCACTATTCACGACATGTTCCGATCTTGGCACCACTACCTTGAAGGTTCAGGAACCCCAATCGACATTGTCACTGACCACAAGAACCTCGAGTATTTCTCTACCACCAAATTGACCCAGCAGCAAGCCCACTGGTCAGAGTTCCTCTCCCAGTTCCACATGACTGTCCGATTCTGTCCCGGAAGACTCGGAGTGAAACCAGATGCGTTGACTAGATGCTGGGATGTCTATCCCAAAGAAGGGGATATGGACTACGCTCGCATCAATCCACAGAACTTCCAACCAGTCTTCACTTCAGAGCAGCTCACTGCGTCCTTACGAGCCACATTCCTCGCTGCCACAGTAATCTGGGCAGCCATACTTGTCGACACAGAGGCTCTCCATCGAGACATTCTAGCCTCCCTCTCCTCCAATACCACAATCTCTTCTCATCTTGCTTTCCCCAATTCCCACTGGTCCATTGATGCCGAAGGCTTGTGAAGGCTGGACAACCGCATTTACATTCCGGATTCCAATGATCTTTGTCTCCACGTTTTGCAAGACAAACACAACCACCAGCTCTCTGGACACTTCAGTCAAAACTGGACTCTGGACCTAGTCCATCGTGATTATACCTGGCCAGGCATCCATAACTTCATCAAGAGCTACATGTCCTCCTGTACTTCTTGTGCCCATGCCAAAGTTCCCCATCACAAGCCTTATGGCTTACTCAAACAACTTGTCACGACCCGGCAATTCCCACGGTCAGGTGATCACTCCCCACACCTTCTCCCTCCTCCGCTTCGACCCCATCAACTCCACTACCTGCCCGACGCCGCCTGAACAAGCCCGTCACCCTTCCCTGTCACTGCTACCTGTTCCACAGCCTGTCACGGGCCTATGAGTCATTCCTTACCATGCTTGTTTTTCTTAATGGCCATGCACGGCCATCCTTCTCCCACACTCTTTGTTTGTTTTCTTCCCTTCTTAAGCCTGCCCGCAATCTCTGTGAGATCTGGCGACTTATTTCTATTCATTCCGTTACACTTAAATACCGGTTGTATACTACCTCGTACTTTAGTTCGAAAATCAACTAGGGTTACCCCCTGCACTCTCTGTCTGACTCAGTCACACCCTCTGCCCTCTGAAATATCGGGGCCGTGTCAAGTACGAGGTGTAATGCTCATGAATGAGTCGTTGAAGCTGAAACCCCGTTTCGCCGCAATTGTCATCCCCACCCTTAACGGGCTGTTATGCCGGAGCAGTGGACCTTAATGGTTGCTGACGGCGAGTCACGGTAACGTTTTTCCCATGCCCTGACAGTATTTTCGAACTCCCCTCGCTCTTGATGTTAAACAATGTCTCACAAACCCAGAACCCGTTCTCAGACCTGCACACCAGTGGCTGGTACTTCCGCATCACCATACACGCAGTATACCTCGTGCATACTATTTGATAGGGAAGAGCCAGATGAGCCGTTATTCGAGAGTTTCACGGCTGACCGGGCAGACTTAAGGTCCTCAACACTGGTGAAACGCTGTCGATACCGCTGGCAACGAATGCCAAGCGAAGTCGACAGTGATTCACTTGGTAATGAGGCCGAGTCAATGGCCCAGATACCAATCGAGCTGGTGCCAGAACCCGAACCAGAGCCCAAGCCAGCGCTATGAGAGGAGCTACCCGCCGATCTGCCGGTTACTGCCGATGAGATCGAAGAGATCGATATTGACCAAGCCGAGCAAGCCCTGCTGATGGGACGTATGGCCTTCATACTCACCAAGGCAATCAGCAACCTTGCTCGAACCACCTGCGACATCTGCCAGATGATCCCGCCGCCGGCACCACCCCCAGCACCTCCACCACCACCTCGATCTGAACCGGCCCGTAAGAAGGTCCGTGAACCCGAACCATTCAATGGCTCTGACCGTAACAAACTCCATACGTTCTTTGTCCAATGCGAAGTAAATTTTATGACCCGCACCCGAGCATTCCCGACCGAGGCTGACAAAGTCCTGTTTGCCGTCTCTTACTTGAAGGGGGCGGCACTGGACTGGTTTGAGCCTGACATCCTTTGCGGTCACCGCCCTGGTCGAGAACCACGGTGGATGAACAACTGGACAAGGTTTGTGGGAGAACTCGAGCATAACTTCGGCCCGTGCGACCCCATCGGCGAAGCTGAAGAGCGTTTGTTCAACCTAACAATGAAGGATGGACAGACCATTGGGAAGTATGTTACCGAGTTCAACCGCTATGTGGGTAAGTTGGACAACTGGGGTGAAGGAGCACTCCATGCCCTGTTCTACCACGGTTTGCCCAATCGCATCAAGGACGAAATTACTCGGTTTGGTAAGCCAACGTCGTTATACGACTTATGGGACCTCGCCGACGAAATCGATATGTGCTACTGGGAACGAAAGACCCAGACCGATCGGTGCAATAAACCCGCCTCCGACACCCATGATAAAGGCTCCCAAAAACCGCACCCTGCCAAATCCCACCGATCCACCACACCTTCCCCCGCCACACCCTCCACATCCACCAACAATAAGCCAAAGGACAAGCATCCCAATGGTAAGCCAAAGTCTGACCTTGCCGCAAAACTCGGGAAAGATGGCAGGCTGACCAAAGAAGAGCGTCAATGGCGCTTCAACAATAACCTATGCATGTTCTGCAGTAAGCCGGGACATGTAGCTAAAGAGTGTTACAAGGCCGGGTCGAGTGCATCCAAGGCCAGAGCAGCCAAAGTCGCCACCCCAGAACCGGCCACAACACCAGAGCCGGAGTCAGACTCATCGTCTGACACAAAAAACTAACCGGCAACCCTCCGGACGCTGCACGATCGGAGGGTTGTACTCAACCCCTTCATGCGAAGAGGGAGGTACGCTTGAACGTGTCCACCCTATCTGACCCCAATTCTCTTTCTTTCTCTGTTTCTTTCAGTTCCTGCGATGGTCGATTTCCCGCTTCAAGGGGGAATGCCCCTGGCTCTCCTTTGTTTTCCAATTCCGGGGCCTCTATCCCCCGTTCAAAAATGTTTTCCGCTAATGGTCCACCCTCACTTTCTCCTACCAACTGTGATCCTTCTTTTGTCTTTCCTGCTCTAATTGATTCAGGTTCTTCCGATTGTTTTATCGATACTAAGCTTGTTAATAAACACAATTTACAGACCTACTCTGTACCCGCAATGCAGCTCCGCTTGTTCGACGGCACAACAAATCACATGATAACGCGCGCTGTCGACCTCCCCGTCCACTTTGCTACCGGCGATGTTACCCCGACAACATTCTATGTCACCCCATTGGATGGCTCTTGTGCTATCATCCTGGGACACAACTGGCTCGCCTGCTACAATCCGTTGATTGATTGGGCAAAGAGCAGTATATCTTTCCGGACGTCTGAACAACCCAGGCCGACCCCCAGAGCTCCTGTAACCCCGCTGGGTGTAGTCCCCCCAGGGGACACACCGGCCCCCGCCACCAACACGCCATGTAACCCTGACCGCCAGGCCCCTTCCATCGAGTTTGTTAGCCCAGCGGCGTTTGCCCGGGCCGCAAAACTCGACGGCTCCATAACATTCAGCCTGAGCATCCCGTCTCGAGCAAGCGAGCTGCACACAACTGCGACCTCTGAGCCTGCCAACCTCAATGCCGTACCAAAGGCCTATCACGAATACGCTGATGTGTTTAGCAAAAGCAAGGCTAACACTCTGGCACCACATTGTGAATTTGACCTGAGGATCGAGCTAGAGGAAGGTACGCACCCCCTGTTGGGAACCTTGTATTCCCTATCCCCGACCGAGCTTGAGGCCCTTCAAGCGTTTCTCGACAAGCACCTAGCTACCGGCTTTATTAGGCCGTCTTCATCGGCACACGCAGCGCCGGTGCTCTTTGTCTGCAAAAAGGACGGTTCACTCTGCCTTTGCATAGACTTTAGGGGCCTCAACCGGATAACCAAGAAGGATAGATACCCGCTGCCACGCATAGCAGACCTACTGGACGCCCCGAGCCAAGCCAAAATTTACACCAAGCTCGATCTGCAGCATGCATACCATCTTGTGCGTATCGCCATGGGTGATGAATGGAAGACCTCCTTCTGCACCCGTTACGGCTCCTACAAATGGCTAGTCATGCCATTTGGTCTCACCAACGCACCTGCAGCGTTCCAGCGGTTTGTCAATTCCATCTTTGCTGACCTCCTCGACGTCTGTGTTTTCATCTACCTGGATGACATTCTCGTATACTCAGAAGACGAGGCCTCCCACAAGGAGCACGTCCGAGAAGTCCTCCGCCGATTACGACAACACGGCCTCTTTGCAAACCCGAAGAAGTGCGAATTCCACACAGACACCACGGAATACCTCGGGTATGTCCTTTCTCCCAACGGGCTAACCATGTCCACGGAAAAGGTTAAGGCCATCCAAGATTGGCCCGAACCCTGTAAGGTAAAGGACGTCCAGTCCTTCCTAGGATTCGCTAATTTCTATCGGCATTTTATCCACAAATATTCTGATATTGTGGTACCACTGACCTGACTCACCCGCAAGGGAGTCCCCTGGGTGTTCTCTGACGACTGCTGCATGGTGTTTCAATGCCTAAAGCGGGCCTTTACCTCTGCCCCCATCCTAACCCATTGGGTCCCCGACGTGCCGATCATCATCAAGACAGACGCCTCCGATTATGCAATATCGGGCATCATCTCCATCCACTGCCCGGACGATGAGATATGCCCTGTTGCTTTTCAGTCAAGGACACTGATGGCGCTGGAACTCAATTATGACACCCACGACAAGGAGCTTCTAGCCATCTATGAAGCCTTTCGAGGATGGCGGCACTACTTAGAAGGCTCGGGAACACCCATCAACATGGTCACTGACCACAAAAACCTGGAATATTTTTGCACCACAAAGCTCTTGACCCGCCGTCAGGCATGGTGGTCGGAGTTTCGGTCCCAATTCAACATGGTGGTCCGTTTCTGCCTGGGAAAATTGGGCACGAAACCGGATGCATTGACTAGACAGTGGGACGTCTACCCCAAAGAAGGGGATAGGGACTACGCTCGCGTTAACCCTCAAAACTTCAGACCAGTGTTCACACAGGAGCAGCTCACGTCCTCCCTAAGAGCTACATCCCTCGCCAAACCTGTCCTCTGTGCAAGCTCCCTCGTTGACGTCAACGCTATCCATAAGGACATCATCACTGCCCTTCCCCATGACCCCGCCGTTGCGGACTACCTCACTGCCGCGTTACCAGAGGATTCCTGTGGGTCTAGGGATGCAGATGGCCTCGTAAGGCTAGACAACCGGATCTACATCCCAGATGCCAACGACCTCAGGCTCCGTGTGCTGAGATACAAGCACGACCACCCACTCTCTGGGCACTTTGGATGGAACTGTACCTTGGACCTTGTCCGCCGGGAGTATACCTGGCTGGGTGTGCACACCTTCGTTAAAGACTACATGTCTTCTTGCACCACTTGCGCCCACGCCAAAACTCCCTGCCACAAGCTGTACAGCCTGCTCAAACAGCTCCCAATCCCCGAACGCCCATGGCACTCCATCTCCATGGACTTCATAGAACACCTTCCCGCCTCTTCTGGCTACACTGCCATATTGGTCATCGTTGACCGGTTGTCCAAACAGTGTGTCTTCGTACCGTCTACAGATACCGTCACAGTGCCAGATTTGGCAAAGCTGTTCTTACTCCACGTCTTCTCCAAGCACGGCGTTCCCTCCCACATCACCTCGGATAGGGGATCCGAGTTTATCTCCCACTTCTTCTGCTCCCTGGGCAAGGCCCTCGATATACGGCTACACTTCACCTCGGGATACCACCCTGAAGGCAACGGTCAAACCGAACGGATGAACCAAACCCTGGAGCAGTATCTCTGTGTTTATTGTAACTACCAGCAGGACAACTGGCCGGAACTCCTGCCCCTCGCCAAGTTCGCCTACAATAACACCCCGAATGCTACCACGGGGGTTTCACCGTTCTTCGCCAACAAGGGGTATCACCCCAACCTTGCTGTCCACCCTGAGCGAGATCTGACCTCGGCACAAGCACAGGAGTACTCGGTCGATCTCAACTCCCTCCACCAGTTCCTCCGTGAAGAGATGACCCACACCCAGCAGCGCTACCAAGGCCCTGCAGATGCTCGACAGCTCCCTGCACCGCCGTTCGACATCAGCAGCTCAGCGTTCGTCAAGGCCAAGTGTTTCCACACTACTAGGCCGTCGGCGAAACTCGCTGTGAAGAACCTTGGGCCATTTGAGATCATTGCGCAGCCAGGTTCTCATTCACACACACTCCACCTCCCCAACACCATGAAGGCTGTGCACCCAGTCTTTCATGTCTCCCAACTTGAGCCCACGATACCCAATTCCATCCCTAACTGGGAACAGCCTCCGCCACTGCCAGTTGAGATCGATGGCGAACTCGAGTACGAGATTGCCGAGATCCTGGATTCCAAGATTGACTGACGGCGCAGCTGCAAGCTGCTGTACCTGGTACGTTGGCTTGGGTATGAAGGCACTGACGAGGAAACCGAGTGGCTCCCCGCTACAGAGCTGGAACATGCCTTGGATCTCGTTGCCGATTTCCACGCACGATATCCGGCGAAGCCGGGACCACAACACGCTTGACAACAGAGGATGGGATTGTTAGTCAGTAAAGGCAGAATCTAACAACAGAGTGGAATAGGAGTCAGAGGTACTAGTCTCAGCCTGCCCCGCTCTCTCTCCACCCAACCTTGCACCCCGCTCCTCAGCCTCCACATGTTCCCTCCTCGACCACATGTCCATTAGGCATCGTTCCTCAGTATCGGTGACATATTCGAGTAGGTGGCCTGCTATAGCGGTCAGGCCCATCAGAGTCTTGTTCATGGCCAGGATTGCCTTGTGGATTCGCGCAAGGTGATCCTCAGTGGAACGCTCTCCCTCATCGTCCAATTCGTTGTCGTCCACTTCCAACACTTCCGTGTCCTCCTTAGGCCCCTTCACTCGTGGGCGCTTCGCCACGGGTGACGTCCAGTCCCCGCGTCGACACTTCTGCTTCAGTCTCTGGCACTCGGCGCAAACACCGCGATTGCCCGTACCCAAGATGCAGGCAACCTTACACTGGACACAATGATCGCAAGGTGGGGGATCGTCTCCCACTGTAGATGGTCGATTACTGGCTGCAGGATGCTGTGATTGAGACGATCAGGATGATCAGTTGACCAGGACTACTCACCTTCCCCATCACCGACTCAGCTGTTTTCCTTTTCTTCTTCTCCTCTTCTTCAGCAGCAAGACGAGCTGCCGCTAGACACTCTGCCTCGCAGCGAGCCTCTTCTGCACAACACAATTCCTCCACGCGATCAGCCTCAACTCGGCGCCATCTGTGGCGTTCTTGGCGTTTCTGGAGCATGAGCTCCTGCTCGTTGCCGGAGTCGTACTGGAGGTCTTCGATTTTCCAGGAAGAGAGGTCCATCGTGCGAGCCTTAGGGGGCATCTTGGGTTGTGATAGCAAAGTTAAGTCCTTTTGTTCAGATCGCTGTCGGAATCAAACCCGGCATAGGCTGCAGGATTCTCACGCGCGCATGGGACTTCAAGGGTTCAGTCCCAAGGGGGGGATACTGTCACGACCCGGCAATTCCCACGGTCAGGTGATCACTCCCCACACCTTCTCCCTCCTCCACTTCGACCCCGTCAACTCCGCTACCTGCCCGACGCCACCTGAACAAGCCCGTCACCCTTCCCCATCACTGCTACCTGTTCCACGGCCCATCATGGGCCTATGAGTCATTCCTTACCACGCTTGTTTTTCTTGACGGCCATGCATGGCCATCCTTCTCCCACACTCTTTGTTTGTTTTCTTCCCTTCTTAAGCCTGCCCGCAATCTCCGTGAGATCTGGCGACTTATTTCTATTCATTCCGTTACACTTAAATACCAGTTGTACACCACCTTGTACTTTAGTTCGAAAATCAACTAGGGTTACCCCCTGCACTCTCTGTCTGACTCAGTCACACCCTCTGCCCTCTGAAATATCGGGGCCGCATCAAGTACGAGGCGCAACGCTCACGAACGAGTTGTTGAAGCCGAAACCCCATTTCACCGTGATTGTCATCCCCACCCTTAACGGGCTGTTACGCTGGAGCAGCGGACCTTAACGGTCGCCGACAGCGAGTCATGGTAACGTTTTTCCCACGCCCTGACACAACTCCCCATTCCCGAACGTCCTTGGAACTCCATCTCAATGGACTTCATCAAACAGCTACCCTCCTCTTCTGGATTCACTTCCATCTTGGTCGTCGTGGACCACCTGTCCAAACAGTGCATCTTCATTCCTACCCATGATACCATCACCTCTCCAGAACTGGCCAAGCTATTCCTCCATGTGTTCTCCAAACACAGAGTTCCTTCCCACATCACCTCTGACAGGGGTCCGGAGTTTGTTTCTCATTTTTTCCGTTCGCTTGGTAAAGCCCTCGACATCCACCTCCACTTCACCTCCGGTTATCATCTGGAAGGAGACAGACAGATCAAATGGATGAATCAGATGCTTGAGAAGTACCTGTGCATCTATAGTAACGACCAGCAGGATAATTGGTCCGAACTCCTACCTCTCACGGAGTTCACATACAACAATGCTCCGAATGCCACCACAGGCATCTCTCTGTTCTTCGCCAACAAAGGCTACCATCCGAACATCACCATTCACCCGGAGTGAGACCTAACATCAGTACATGCCCAAGAGTACTCGGTAGATCTCGACTCCCTCCACCACTTCCTTCGCAAGGAAATGCACCACACTCAGATCCATTACCAGGGCCCGGCAGACTCCTGTCAGAGTCCTGCCCCAGCTTTCGAGGTAGGAACTTCGGTCTATGTAAAGGCCAAGTATTTCCGTTCCACCCAACCTTCCAAGAAGCTCTCCGAGAAAAACCTCGGCCCATTCGAGATCATTGCCCACATTGGAACCCACTCCCTCACTCTCCACCTGCCAGAAAACATGTGAGCCATTCACCTGGTAAATCAAAGGCAAAATGGAGTTCGAGATTGAACCAAGATTGACCAATGTAGATGCAACAAGTTGCTCTACCTGGTCAAGTGGCTAGGCTATGAAGGGACCAACAAGGAGATGCAATGGCTCCTTGCTGGCAAACTTGATCATGCCTCCGACCTCATCGAAGCTTTCCACTCTCAGTACCCAGACAAGCCTGGTCTTAGGAAACCTCAACTCCTCCCCCATCTCTCCTTCCTCTCCACTCCTTATTCCTGTTTTCTTTTTTTCTGTAAGTACAGCTCCCCTCACCTTACTAATTCTGGGCCTTCAAGGGTTCAGGCCTAAGAAGGGGATACTGTCATATCCATCCATGGCCATCATCTTCCACTACCTCCAATCCTTCCAGATTACCTCCACCCCTTCTTCACTAACCTCAGAGCCCCTGTATTCTGCAATCACCTCTGACTCCCTCGATGGTCACCACCCCCTCTTTTCAATATATTACCTACGCCTCCCTAAGTATGGAGCCCCAAAGGCCTCCAGACAGCTCCGATGTCCACTAGCGCACTCCTGCCCCTGCTGGGCAATTCACTTGCTTGCCCTGCAAGTTTACCTTCAGGCCTATCCCTCCTTTCCGTTTCTGGGTTATCACCTGCCATTCTGCTAACCCCATAACTGTCAGAGACAGCTCCGAAAGCGGCAAGGTCCCGGTGTGAGGGACTCGATGGGACAGATGCCGGCTATGCGTAGCGGCAGTCCTGTTGCAGGGTGAGCGTCCCTGACCACTTAGTCTGAAGTGGGAAGTTGAGAAGAAGGCTGCTTCTTCTGTTCCCACCCCAGGCACTATTATATACATGTGGTTGGGGTCACGTGGGAGGAGCCACGTCATCTCCGTACACAGCCACACTTCCCTGGGTGTCTCTGCGGGAGATCCCGGAGGTGTGCGGCTCTGTGAGCAGGAATGCGTGCAGTGGGCGTGGTGATCGGGGGAGCAGGGTTAGGTGTGTGGTGATACATAGAGAAGGGGAAGTCGACCATGGAACGGAAATAGAAAGAAGGAAGGAAAGGGACAAGAAGAAACAGGGAGTGATAGCAGGGGAGTGGAGTAGGGCAGCGTGGTGCGGGGTCAGGTGGGGTGTGCCCTGACAATAACCTGACTTGTTGGTAATATTCAGTTGGCTAATGTTTAACTCCGTTAGCTCTGCTCTGCTTGGTCCTGCCATCATGGGACTGCCTCACTGTAACTATATATATACTTAACTTGTAGATAGGTTACACTCCAGTGATAAAATCGACTGGAGTTGATCCCCCTTTTTAGTTCTCATTGCCAGTAAGTAAATTAGGGCAAGGACATGTAACTTGGCACAGTGCTTCTGGTCTCTAACACAGTGCTCCACCTGAGTCACTGAGGCCAAGGTCCTTCCATAATAAGTCTCCAATTTCATTCCGGAATTGTCCAAACCCACTGAATTAACATGGAAGATGTGTGTTAGTGCAGCTGTATTATCAGCATAGAAAATAATTCGTTTCAGCTTATGTGTAACTGTGTCATCTTCCATCCTGTGTTTGACTTCCTCAGCAGCCACTCTGAGGTTGGCCATCTCTGCATTGAAAGCTTCAGCATGTACTCCAGTCAATCTGCTGGCTTCAAATACAATTCTGCCCTTTGTGTAGCCTGCCACACTGTACCCCGATTTTCTCTGACCATTCTCCTCGGTGCATAAGTACATGAAAAGGTAGTCTGGATTGTCTTTTTCCATGATCATGATGAACTCCAGGTGGTTGTCCATCCATTCTTTCTTGGGGGAAACACCTGGGACATTGTCAGGTCCACTTCTGCAAGGTGCCACAGTGCCTCTAGTAATGGGTGGATCCTTTCAGTGCCTGGTATCATTTGATCAGAGATCCAAGTGATGCAGGTTTTGAACTTTGTGTGGGGTTGGTTTTGTGTTGCTTGTTTGGGTCATATGATGGGAGGGGAGGGCATGTCATTGTCAAAATGCAACAATCTGGGTGCAGATGGGGCTCAACTAGAGGGGTCCTGAGAGCTCCAGTAGTGAACCAGAGCTTCTCCAGTGTAAGGGATGGGTGGTAGAGCAGTGATGCATGTAAAGCATGCTTTCTTTATTCATCTTTATTCTTTGTATACAATGTAAACAACTGTATTTACATTTGTATGGCTTGGGCTTGGGTAAAGGGTTCTTTACTCTTTACCCTCACCCCTGTCAAATCTAAGCTCAATACAGCCTATGATCTTGACAGCCAGAGGACTGAGGAGTCACCCAGGTCAGAACCCACACCAACCTTACATCCAGGAAGCCTGGGTCTGCAGGTTGATACAAGAGGCTCTAAGAAGGATTTGGCCTCAGCGACTCAGAGGGAGTGCTGTGCCTCTGTTACGTCTCAGTTAGTCCTTAATTTCAGATGTCTGAGGTATCTTGTAGGAGGGGGTCACAAATCACTCATAGGGGAACTTGGGGGTGGTAGGTTTCAGTCGAGATTAGAACTGAGGTACAATGGGTTCTAATCTACAGGTATATATAGAGGGAGGAGAAGGACTTTAGTCAAAGTCCAAGTGATACCAAAAAGTACTGAAAGGTTCTGAATGATATCTTTTAACAGGAAACTGAGGTGTTGGGTCGAGGAGGGCAGAGTAGAAGGCTGGAGGATAAATGGGAATGAGAAATGGGTAAGGGGAGGTTAGCTGACTGAATGGAAAGAAGACATCAGTTGTACTATAAGTGGGAGATGACTAATTAAGATGATGAGAGTGGGGTCACTGGGGGATACAGGTGGCTCCGAAGCCGGAGTTACATATCCAATGGATGTTGGGTGACTCCACTAAATGAAATGGAGAAAGGAAGGTTTTAGAAGTATATAACAAGATGTTGGAGGTCTGTCGGGAGGTCAGAGCCATCCAGAGGTTCTGAATGTTCCGACTTGGGACTGAGCTCTTGGGATGGAGGTGGCTAAGGGAAACATGCCAAAGTCCAGGCCGGAGCTGAGACAGTATGGAACAGAGGTGACATTGTGAAGTAGGAAGGAATGGTGTAGGGGAAGGTGAGGTTGTTGGGAAGGTTGTCAGGGCACATACCCTGACTTAGCCTGGACCCGGACCCACATCCGGACCTGCACACTTCCTGTGCCGCATGCTCCGTGCGCCGCATGATCCGACCCCGGATCCCACCTCATGTGACTTCCAGGTATCCCCGGAAGTTTTCGCCATATTGGGGCCACTGTGGGAAAGTGAGAAGTTAACCTTCTTCTCACTTTCTTACCCACAGTAGGCAAGTGTAGCCTACTTTCTATTTATCTATACACTTTCTTACCCACAGTAGCTATGCCCTGAGATGGGCTGTGTTTACAGGCCAGACTGTGGACTGTAGAGAGGGGTCATGGGGACCCGGGTCCGTCCCCTGACAAAGGTGTAGTGAGGTGGGAGAGTGTGGGGTCAGGATTCCAGGATGTGACAGTCATCAGGTTTGTGCATCTTTGTTGTTCAGTGAACTCTGCAGATGATTGGGTGGTCATCTGGTAGGCAGGAGAGGCAGGAGGCTTCCATGTTTGCCTTGTATTTGAGGAGTAGGTGGATTGGTGGTATCAATGCCTCAATTTCCATTGCCTGGACGTTGGTGGTTTTGAAGGTGCCTGTTATAGAGTGTGTAATTGTCCAGAAGTGGGGAAGGGACTCAGCAAGGAGGGACCTTGGCCTCAGCAACTCAAGTGGAGCACTGTGCCATTGGTTTGTTGTCTAAGGTGGTCCTTAATTTCAGGTTGGCAAGGGGGAGTCTCTTGGGGGGACAATCCAGTTGATTCTGGTTCTCTAGTCGTTGTTGATTTCAGACTAGGGGTACAGGAAACTATGTACAGAGTGTATATATAATAATACAGGAGTGGGGTCAGAGGACAAATAGAACCCAAAGGGAACAAAGGGAACTGGAAGGAGACAAAGGGGGACTGGATGAGGGAACAACCCCAAGGGTCATGGGTTGGAGCTCTATGGTGCTTCCCAAAAGGGCTAGGCCAAGAGGGGAAGGAGTGGAGTGGGTTGTGGGGAATGACAGCTGACTAATATGGAAAGGAAGCAGCTGTCTAAATAAGGAAGAAGCAACAAGAGGATTAAATGACACCATACAATAGAGACTGCAGGGTCCGGAGTAAGTTCCAGAGGTTTGGAGTCAGAAGTCTAAGTCCGGAATATTGGCAAGACGTAATAAATGAAATGCAATAAGTGTTAAAACCCCGGAGGATGTGGAAGAAGGGGGTAAATGCGTGAGTCCGAATGCAGGTGAGGCTCAACTAGAGGGGGGTCCGAGGGCTCCGGTAGTGAACCGAAGCTTCTCAGGGAGCCCGGTTCTGCTGGATGGTACAAGAGGCTCTAAGAAGGACGCGGCCTCAGCAACTCGGAGGGAGCGCTGTGCCTCCGTTACGTCTCAGTTAGTCCTTGTATTTCTTATGTCTGAGGTGTCTTGTAGAACAGGGACAGGAATCACTCAGAGGGACTTTGGGTGGCATTTTAGTCGAGATTAGAACTGAGGAACTACAGGTTCTAATCTACGTGTATTTATTAAAGGAGGATGGGGAGGACTTTAGTCAAAGCCCGAAATGACAAAATGGGGAAAACACCGAAAGGTACCGAATGATACCGAGAGGTACCGAAAGGTTCCGAACGATATCTAAAACGGGGAACCGAGGTGTCGGGCCAAGGAGGGCGGAGTTGGAGGCCGGAAAATGAATGGGGAAGACAAATGGGGAAGGGGGGTTAGCCGACTGAATGGTAGTAAGAAGGTAGTCGTGCTAAGAATGGGAGATGACTAATAAGTGATAACGTGAGGGAGATCACCGAAGGATGCGGGTAGCTCCGAAAGCGGAGTTGCGTGTCCGAAGGATGTTGGGTGACTCAAATAAATGAAATGGGTGGAGGGAGGGTTTAAGGGCATGTCACGGGATGTCGGAGGTCCGTCAGGATATCGGAGCAAATCCGGGATCTCCAAATGTTCCGACTCGGGACCGAGGTTCCGGGATGGGAGTGGCCAAGGTTCGGTGTGCCGCAACCAGACCGGAGCTGAGACAGTCAGGAGTGACTTGGAGAGTGGGGAGGCAAGGTGTAGGGGATGGTGAAGTTGTTAGGAAGGTGTGATGTGGTGGGAGTGCGCGGGGTCGGGATTCCGGGATATGACAATAAGGAATACAAGGAGATAAGCTGGAGGAGGAGGTTAAAGTCTGGGGGTGGAGATGTGACTGGAGTTCCAGAGGTGGAGGTGCAATGGGGTTCCAGTACAGGAGTCTGGAGCTGGAGGTGTGGAGCATCACAAACTCTGGTCTGGAAGGTATGAGGTTGGGATCAGACCCAGAGTAAACTGGAGTCGGACTGGAGGTAGTGTTGGACATTGTGTTGGAGCCAGAGGTAAGGTGGGCTCTCAACAACCAACAGGGGGGGAGGAGGTGGAGGATGTGGAGTTCTGGAGGAGATGGAGGTCCAGAATCAGGAGTGGAGGTCTGGAGTTGTATGGATATGACAGTGCCAGTGATCAAGTGGAGGTGTTTGTTCTGGAGCTTCACAAGGGTGTTTGGAATGCTGTGGGCTTTTGGTTTCCAGAAGAACACTGGTGGGCTGTACAGTGCAATGGGTAGTATTGCACCATGGTACATTCTGCACAAGTGCACTTGCTGAAGGCCTTTCATGGATTTGCCTAGCATTCTCAGGGCCTGTGCAGCACTTGCCACTTTCTCTGTGGTGCGTTTGACATGTTCTGTGAATTTTAGGTGGGTGTCATATCCATGCATACCCGACCCCGACCCGACTTCCGGACCTCCACCCTCTTCACCTCCGGAGTCATAACCTACCGCTGCCGTTCCGATACTTATCTCGGACCGAACACCGCCCCTCTCGCCACCCTTCTACTACTCCGCTCCCCCTTCACAACACCTCCACCCTCCCGTCATCCTCCTACGCTTCCCCCGTCCGCTCTGATACTCACCTTCGGACCTGACTACTCTCCTTTCCGCCACTCCTTCTCCCTTACCTTTCCCCTCTCTCCTCCCTCTGTTACTCCTCCGCCACCCTTCTGCCAAGTTACGACCTTCCACCGCTGTCCCATACTTCACACTCGGACACCGCTCGTACCTTGCTCCGAGCCTCCGTCATAGTCCCTACCTTGGACTTTGACTCCACCTCCGTCTTAGTCCATTGCATTGGTGACCTCATACTACGTAAACACCATTGCCAATATCCCTTGGACTTTCAACCCCGCCTCCGTAACCTCCGTAAGCTCCGCAACCCCCAAGCTTCACAGATCGCCTTCGGCACTCTCACCGCTTGTAATGTATTTCTCGCATTTTTCCCTCATCCCTATTTGGACTACTGCTTCTTCCTATTCTAGCCAGTTAGTCATCATCCCCACTTCCCCTCATCCTCCTGCCCCTCTGGGCCTCGCTCTCCCTACCTCCTTTCGGATGTATCACAGGTCCTGCCTTATGACCTTCGGTACCACTCCGCTCCTTCTACCCTTTGTTCCCGTTCGGACATCTTCGTTCCGATTCGGTTACCCTTTGTTCTCCTTGTGCTTTTGCCCCTTCCATTATATATATCGGCGCTTGTACATACTCGTTTTGGTTCAGTCCGAAATCGACCTGAAATGCCCCCAAGAGACTTCCTGCTCACCTACTGTGAAATTAAGGACCAAATGGACAAACAGCAATGGCACAGCACTCCGCTTGAGTCGCTGAGGCCAAGGTCCCTCCACGCTAAGTCTCCGATTCCACTCCGGAGTCGTCTGTTTCCGCCCGTTCTAACAGTGGGGGTCAATGTCAGGGCACACCCACCTGACCCCACTCCACCCAGTCCAGCCCCACCCGATGACACTATCCTCACCCAGTGCCCCTGCCCTCCTTCCTCCCCTTTCCCTTTCCTTCTCTTTCCTGTCAGGGCATGCCCCAACACCCCCCGCCCCACTTCCCCGCTTCTCCCTCCTCTCCTTCTTCCTTTCTCCTTTCCTCCTTTCTTCCTTTCTTCCTTTCTTTCTTTCTCTCTCTCTTACATGGACCACCTTTCCCGCTGCTCAATGTATCACCAGCACGCATGCCCATTTCCCCTCCTGTATCTTACCATCCCTATATCGCTGCCACCGCTGCCGCACTCACCCTGCACCCACAGCAGGCCCTCTCGGGATCTCCCATGGAGGCACCCAGAGAGCTGTGGCTGTGTGCGAGGGTGACGTGGCATGCCCCACATGATTGATCCTGCATGTATATAATAACAGCTGGAGTGGGAACCAAAGAAGTAGCCTTCTTCTCACATTCCCATTTCAGACTAAGTGGTCGGGGACACTCACTCCGCAACGGGATCACTGCTACACACAGCCACTATTCATCCCACCGAGTCCCGCATGCCGGGACCTCGCCACTTTTGGAGCTGTCCCTGACATTTCCCTCCTTTCTTCTTTCTTCTATTACATGGACAACTTTCCTCACATCAATGTACCATTGACCTGGCTGCAGTGTAACATGCCCAGACCTGGGCAACACCAGGGAACCTCTGTCAGGGCCCGGCCTCGGACTCAGAGGCTCCCTGACCTCAACCCCCATCTAACCTGTCCTCACACTATGCAGGGCATGAGATGTATAGTAAAAGAGAGTGAAATATATACACTTGCCTATGCAGGGCATGAGATGAGAAGAAGGGTAAAGGTCTCATCTCCCCACATGGTTGCTATATAAAGGAATGGGTCACATGCCCACAACTATACAGCTCCTAGAGTTGTGTAGTGTGACCCAGAGGGAACATCCAGGTGGCAGTGCCC
Organism: Cantharellus anzutake; assembly: GCF_015039405.1. Lineage (NCBI taxonomy): Eukaryota > Fungi > Basidiomycota > Agaricomycetes > Cantharellales > Hydnaceae > Cantharellus > Cantharellus anzutake. The sequence continues at coordinate 415,868 of NW_024066965.1, forward strand.
AGTAAGTGTGGGAATGTTCTGGGCAAGTTGCTTGCCCAGAACTGTGGCTGTGACCCGTGGGAACATTCTGGGCAAGCTGCTCACTCAGAAAGTTCCCACACTATCCTGTGCATGCAGATACACAACACAGAAAGGCAACAACAAGGCAACAATGAAGGAATGGAAGGAGGGATTGGTTGGGGAGTCTGGGGCACCCTAGGGCAGGGTGCTGAACCCTGACAACCTCCCACACACCAGATGCTCCTGGGACCTCTTGCAGAGATACCCAGACAGGTGTGGCTGTGTGCATAGATGATGTGGCATCTCCCACATGGCCTCAGCTGCATGTATGTATATAAACATAGCCTAAGTGGGAACTGGGAAGTAGCCTACTGTCAGGGGATGACTCCTGGGTCCCCATGAGCCTCCCCTATGGCTCACAGCCTCTCATGTGAACAGCCCTGTCCAGGGCACAATCTACTGTGGGTAAGGAGATGAGAAGGAAGCTAACTTCTCATCTTCCCACAGTGGCCACAATATCAGGAAATCTTCCAGGATCACATGAAGGAAGAGACCTGGGGCTCAGGGCAAGCAGCACCCAGAGCATGCAGCGCAGAGCACATGCAGGAAGTGTAGCAGCCAGGTCCAGGCTAGGTCAGGGTGTGTGCCCTGACACCTACCTTCTTCACTTCTGTCATATCTGTACATACCTGATCCCAATTCAACTTCCAGACCCCCCCTCTCCACCACCTCTAGAGTCCTACCCTATCCCTATCCACTCTGATCCCCACCTTCAGACCTGACACCACCTTCCGACTCTCTTCCACCAACCTCTGCCAAGGTACAGCATCCCACTTCCGTCCCATACCCTGTACTTGGACACCACTTGTACCTCTGCTCTGAGATCCTGTCATGTCCCTGACTGTCAGGGCACACACCCTGACCTAGCCTGGACCTGCATCTGGACCTGGCTCCTACACTTCCCATGTGTGCTCTGTGCCACATGCTCCATGTGCTGCTTGCCCCAGTGTAGGAGAAATAATATTTGAAGAATAAAACAATGATGTATCAGAATAGTCAACAATCAGCTGACAAGTTCAAATGTTTAACAGATCTCATGGTCCTTATGAGACTGGATGCACATTAGAAGCTCATTGTAATTATCTGCACCCATGTAGCATGACATTTAAGCTACTACAAGCATGCCTAGAACCTGGCATAGGTGTAGGAAAATATAATATATCTGTCATATCCCGGAATCCCGACCCCGCACACTCCCACCACATCACACCTTCCTAACAACTTCACCATCCCCTACACCATGCCTCCCCACTCTCCAAATCACCTTCCCTCCTGGCTGTCTCAGCTCCGGTCGGGTTGCGGCACACCGAACCTTGGCTACTCCCATCCCGGAACCTCGGTCCCGAGTCGGAACATTCGGAGACCCCGGATTTGCTCCGATATCCTGACGGACCTCCGACATCCCGTGACATGCCCTTAAACCATTCCCTCGCCCACTTCATTTATTGGAGTCACCCAACATCCTTCGGACACGCAACTCCGCTTTCGGAGCTAACCGTATCCTTCGGTGATCTCCTTCACGCTATCACTTATTAGTCATCTTCCATTCTTAGCACGACTACCTTCTTACTACCATTCAGTCGGCTAACCCCCCTTCCCCATTTGTCTTCCCCATTCATTTTCCGGCCTCCAACTCCGCCCTCCTTGGCCCGACACCTCGGTTCCCCGTTTTAGATATCATTCGGAACCTTTCGGTACCTCTCGGTATCATTCGGTACCTTTCGGTGTTTTCCCCGTTTTGTCATTTCGGGCTTTGACTAAAGTCCTCCCCATCCACTTTTATAAATACACGTAGATTAGAACCTGTAGTTCCTCAGTTCTAATCTCGACTAAAATGCCACCCAAAGTCCCTCTGAGTGATTCCTGTCTCTGTTCTACAAGACACCTCAGACATAAGAAATACAAGGACTAACAGAGACGTAACGGAGGCACAGCGCTCCCTCCGAGTCGCTGAGGCCGCGTCCTTCTTAGAGCCTCTTGTACCATCCAGCAGAACCGGGCTCCCTGAGAAGCTTCGGTTCATCACCGGAGCCCTCGGACCCCCCTCTAGTTGAGCCCCCGCCTGCATTTGGACTCACGCATTCACCCCTTCTTCCATAACCGACGGGTTTTTGACAATATCCCTACAACAAGAAAATAGCACATAGATGGCAGAATCAGATGGAACATTGGGAAAGAAATGTGAATATCTCAAGAACCAGTAAACTTTTGACTGTAACCTTTTTACCATCTGAAAGGACTGTTTCATAACTTTATTCAGGGTTTTGTTTCATTCTACTAAAAGCTTGAAAACTGATGGAGATATCGCTCAAACAGCGACACACCTTATAATTCATATATATCTATTTGCTAATTCTTATGTGATTCAAGGGAAATATATTAGCGCCCGGAAGTCTGGTGGACCAAATAACATATGGAAGAGTATCCCCTGGCGTGGACAGACACTTTTTGATCGCATCAGAAGAGGAGAAAATGCTAAAAAACTGGATCTTGTGTATGTTCCCATGATTCATCAAAAACTTTTTGATTTTAAGCCCAAATAAATTGGAACAAAGGAATGATTGATGATCTGGGTCTCGGATCATAAGCATAAAGTGATTAAAAAGTCCACGGAACTTTTAATGAATTGGGAAAACTCTAGAACATTGGTACTGATGCTGCTTCACAAAAAGGGGTGAATTAGAGAACTGTCATATCCGTTGAAGGAGAGAACGAAGGAAGGTCAGTTGGGAGGTTCAAATGAGACCACCACCAAGCTGTTCCCTGGTTCGTTAGTTAGGATGGGGAAGTGTACTAGTATTATTAGTTGTAAATATAGTACCAATCCGAGTGTTTTGGCTAATTCTATTTTTATGGGTTAGTCTAAAGTTTCTGGGAATTGACTTACAGATAAACCGAGCCCTGCGGAGCTGTTCCTTTATTGAAATTTCTTAATTTGTCTAGGTGTAATTCTGTGTAGCGTTGTTTAATTTGGAATTTAACTTGAATTAAATCTTCTACTTGGTGAAGTTTCAAAGATTCTACTCAGTTAATGGATTTGGATTGTGTCTGGAGTGTCCCTTGAGTTTGTTTTATTTTTGTCTTATTTTATTGCTTGTTTTAACAGTAGCAAAATAACTGTTTTGTGTTTACACTTTGAAATCTGGAGTGTTAACCAGCTCTCCTGTTGAAATATCTACTTAATATTTCTCTCCTTAATTGCTGCCTTTTACTACAGTGGCAATCTTAACTGTATATCACTTTTGCGCACTGGAGTGACAACCAGAAATGCTTGAGAAAAATAATACTCTATTTTCTTACTTCTCTAAGGGGGGTGAAAAGTTGCAGAAAGGGTCTCCCTTTTATACTCCTTGGGTTGCCTTCCTTTTTCATGCTCTACCTCCTATTTACAGGATTTATTTACAGTGTATTTTTCTCAAACTGAATAAAAAATGTAATTTTCATGCTATAGTTCTACTGCGCTTTGCTGTGCTGAACTGCAGCTCTACTGCGGTCAGACTGCGCCTAGAATCCTTATTGTCCTTCCTCGCCTAAGCTATTTTAATGGTTAATTAAAACTTGACTGCCCTGCATTTGTCACAGTTTTCCTATTTCAAATTCCTCATATTTACCATTAAATTTGCTATGACTCAGTGATTCTGAATTCAAACTTCGCATTACTATGCATACGGCTGCGCTGAGACCTTCAGCTGATTTATTCCATTTTTATTCAGCGACATTTAGTTAAAATGAGACTTGAAATGGTAAATGAGTGAATTATTCAGGTTTAAAACCGAAAGAAAAAGTTGCTAGTAGTCAAGAATTACTCAAACAAATGTATCATAGCTCTCCACTTCATTAGAATATCGTTCCCTAAAATTCCTGCCATGGTCTGTCATAGTTTAGTGGTTTTCGTGGATTTCGTTCATCTTCCCTGATTCCCCTTTGTATTATCACATCCTAATCCTCCATATGTATTGTTCGTTGTTATAGTAGGTCGTCCTCGAAGATATCATATTTTTATGTATTTTATTTAAAGCTCTGGACCTCTTGAAGCTGTCTTCCCGCACATTATCAGGTTTCTAACTTCATGTCCTTGTATCTCATTCATTTCTGGATGGTTTCTCACGTTCTTGGTATCATAAATTTTCATTTATTCCCACCTTTCCAATGGTACTAAAGTTGTGTTCTATTTCCTGGTATTCGTCGAGTTAGTAAAAGTTCGCATGCACATTCAGTAATCACGTGCATCGTTCCCATAGTCGTTTGTATGCAGGTGCTGTTTCTGTTTAATTGTTCGGGATTTATGGTATGCGCAGGTGTTTATATCCTTCATATGGGCTTCTGTGATTTATTTCAGATTTTTCCCTCATGATCTAAGGTTGTTTTGCACTTTCTGTGCTTTGTTTTGACCAGGCTCTTCCTTATTTGGATGGCAATTGGTCTTCGCAATCTGCCAAAGTGCAGATCTCAGTTCCGACGGCTGGTTCCCTTTGCATTGCCACCCTCACATGTCATTAAACATGATGCGGATTTCTATATTCCCGTCATTGGTATAACTTTACAACGGCTGGACCGTTTGGGCTGAAAATTTGCATAACTATAGTTTCCTATTTTCATAATTTGCGTGTAAATTTCGTTGTATGATTTAATTATGGATCCTACGTAAACATCGTCTTTTCCCTGAGCTCGGACTTTTGATGTCGCTATTCCCGTTATTGGATATCTCATTAATGCGTGATCCTTTTATTATGAAAATTTGGGTGGATTAAGATTAGATCCCTTCCTTTCTAATGGGCTATTAAGCTCGTCTCGGTCGTTACTGGTTATTCTTCACGCTTGCTTTTTAAGCATTGTCCTCGTTTTGCGGGAGTTTTAGTCATATCTCTGTTGTTTATGGGTAGTTTTCCCTGTAATTACTTTCATTGGGTCCGTTTTGGGAACATCTACATTTCCTATTATAAACACGACTTTGAATTTTGCATTAGTTCCTGAGGAATCCTTGTTCCGCGGTACTTCCATCCTTGGCTACGTGTGCGGACATGGGAAAGTAGTTTCCATGGAGGTTCTCTGATTGTTTTTATAGTCAAATCTTGGTCGATTGTCCTAATTCTTTGTTTAATATTTGCTATAAATTCCCCCAAGAATTCCGTCTTGTTGATGCTAAGCTTGAAGTATTTTTGCTAATTTTCTTTCTTTCAATTTATCGCGTATAATCGTAATAATTTGTAAAAAATTCGTTAAAATTCATTAAAGTTCAGGTCCTTCTATTTTCTCATATCTACTTGTCATATGGGGTTTTGTGATTTATCTGGCATATTTCCATAATGGGTTTCCATAGTGTGTCCATTATTTCTCCTACAATGTAAACACCATTGCCAATATTCCTTGGACTTTCAACCCCACCTCCATAACCTCTGTAAGCTCCACAACCTCTGAGCTCCATGGATCATCTTTGGCACTTTCACCACTTGTAATGTATCTTTCGCATTTCCCCCTCATCCCTATTTGGACTGCTGCTTCTTCCCATTCTAGCCAGTTAGTCATCATCCCCACTTCCCCTCATCCTCCTGCCCCTCTGGGCTTTGCCCTCCTTACCTCCTTTCAGATGTACCACAGGTTCTGCCCTATGACCTTCGGTACCGCTCCGCTTCTGTCATCCCTTTGTTCCCGTTCAGACGCCTTCGTTCCGATTCGGACCCCCTTTGTTTCCTTGTGCTTTCGCCCTCTCTATTATATATATCGGTGCTTGTACCTACTCATTGTAGGCCTTAGTCTAAAATTGACCTGAAATGCCCCCTAGAGACTTCCTGCTCGCTGCCTATGAAATTAAGGACCAAATGGACAAACAGCAATGGCACAGCGCTCCACTTGAGTCGCTGAGGCCAAGGTCCCTCCTTGCTAAGTCTCCGGTTCCCCTCCGGAATCGTCTGCCCTCGCCCAGTTCTAACAAGAACAGTCTAGAAAGTTCCTTTATAGCCAAGTCATTTCTAAAGATAACCATTCATAATTAAGGTGGTGTAAAGCATAGCTTTAGCACTGCAAGGCCCTGCTGAGATTGGCCCGAAAGACAAAGAACTGAATTACTTATTGCTGAGTAAGTCCATTATTAAGCTTACACAGCCCAAGCCCCTATATCATTCTAGAACTATCTATAATACAAATGTAGCACATGTAACTAGTGTGAGGCGTGGGAGTAGAGAGGTCTCTGAAAAGCATAAAGGGCTGCTGCTTCTGCCCCCTCTCAAACCTCAGGTAGAAATATAAATTTAATTCTCCTCACCAGTGGTTGGTTCATTTGCTCCAAAAGATAAAAGCAAATATTAGTTGTTAGCTAATACAAAACTAACACATCACTCTAAGCGTGAGTTAGTGTCATATCCATACAATCCCGACCTCCGCTCCGGGCTCCCGGAACTCCGAACTCCGACTTCCGGAGCCCTACTCCCCCTCCATCACCTTCTCCTTGCCGACTCCCAAGAGGTTACCCCACCTCCGGCTTGGACACCACCTTCGGTCCGACTCCGGAACATTCCGGGTCCGACCCCAACCTCGACACCCCCCAGACGAGTACGCAAAACCTATGCTCCCGACTCCGGACCTCCGCTCCGGAATCCCGTTCGCGTCTCCGTCTCCGGAACCTCCGGTCTTAGCTCCGACCTCGGACTTTGACCCCACCTCCGCTTATACCCATTGTATTGGTTAGCTCATTCCATTTAATTATGTTTGCCAATATTCCGGAGTTTAACCTCCGAGTTCGGACTTTCCGGACTTACTCCGGACCTTGCAACTATTGCATTGTCCATTTCAATTCCGCTATTCTCCCTCATTCCTATTTGGGCTGCTGCTTCCTTCTATTCAGTCAGCTAGCCATTCCCGACTCCCATCCTCCTTCCTTCCTCCTTGGGCCTTGGCCCTTCATTCCTCCTTTGGGAAACACCATTGAGTCAAACACTTGACCCTTGGTGTTGTTCCTCTTTCCATCTCCCTTTGTCTCCTTTCGTCCTACCCTTGTCCCTTTTGATTCCGGACCCCTCCTTATATACAATGTACCTAGTAACTTGTAACCTCAGTCCGAAATCGACTTGAATTCCCCCAAGAGACTTTCCCTCTGCTAGATCTGAAATTAGGGACCCCTAGGACAACCAGCAATGGCACAGCGCTCCGCCTGAGTCGCTGAGGCCAAGGTCCTTCCATGCTAAGTCTCTGATTCCATTCCGGAGTCGTCCAAATCCCCGCGTTCTAACAGTTAGGGTCAGTTAGACACAGCTGAACAATAGTGTCATAGTGGGAATTAGTGAGAATTTGGTGGAGGGACTTCTTAATTGAATAATCTCTCAGTAATATTTGGTTATCACACCACAGGAGAAAAGTGAGTGATCCTGAACCTGCTAGATAACTAGCATGCACTCTAAGCGATAGAAAGAGCAGTTTGGTCACTCCTGTATTGAGTAACATTTATTGCAGAATTATTTTATTAGTAGTTTTTTTTCAGTAAATTATCAGGAAAATCACATCCTACTGTAAAGTGGTATATCTAGGCATAATATTGACTAGAAATTATAGTAAAGTCAATATAGAATTTTATCTGTAGATGATCTATATGTCAGGTGAGATCTTTGGGGGGTGTTTGTTGTTGTCTATACAGTGAACAATTATATATTTGGCAACCAAAACACAGTCAGTAAGTGTGAGGTCTCAGTGGGATTGCTCAGCACACGAGGCCATAAGTGATATGATTGTTAGATTGGGCAGATTTGGATGACTCTGGAATGGAATTGGAGACTTAGCGTGGAAGGACCTTGGCCTCAGCAACTCTTGCAGAGTGCTGTGCCATTGCTGGTTGTCCTGGGGGTCCCTAATTTCGGATCTAGCAGAGGGGAAGTCTCTTAGGGGGGAATCAAGTCAATTTCGGACTGAGGTTACAAGTTACTATGTAGGTACATTGTATATAAGGAGGGGTCTGGAATCAAAAGGAACAAGGGTAGGATGAAAGGAGACAAAGGGAGCTGGGAAGAGGAACAACACTGAGGGTCAAGGGTTTGACTCAATGGCGTTTCTCAAAGGAGGAGTGAAGGGCCAAGGCCCAAGGAGGAAGGAAGGAGGATGGGAGTCAGGAATGGCTAGCTGACTGAATAGAAAGGAAGCAGCAGCCCAAATAGGAATGAGGGAGAATAGTGGAATTGAAATGGAACAATGCAATAGTTGCACAGTCTGAAGTAAGTCCGGAAAGTCCGAACTCAGAAGTAAAACTCTGGAATATTGGCAAAGGTAAATAAATGGAATGGGCTAACCAATACAATGGGTATAAGTGGAGGTGGGGTCAAAGTCCGAGGTTGGAGCTAAGAACAGAGGTTCTGGAGATGGAGATACAAATGGGATTCTGGAGTGGGGTCCAGAGTCAGGAGCATAGATGTTGCATGCTCATCTGGAAGGTGTTGAGGTTGAGGTCGGACCTGGGATGTTCCAGAGTCGGACCGAAGGTGGTGTCAGAGCTGGAGGTGGGATAACCTCTTGGGAGTCGGCAAGGAGAAGGTGACAGAAAGGAAGTGGGGCTCCAGAGTCAGTTTCGGAGTTCTGGGAGCCCGGAGCAGAGGTCGGGATTGTATGGATATGGCAGTAGCTGTCAAGACCAGGTTCAGGATGAACGAGTATGTCCCTATAATCGGAGGGCTACAGCCTCTGCCAGGAGCACTGTGCCCAGTATCACATCAGTGCCCTAATTTGCAGACTAAGAGGAACTCTGGAAGAGGGGGATAACTCTAGTTGATTTTCTCACTGAGGTCTACCATAACTACAAGTTATATATATATAGTTACAGGGGGAGTCTAGATGGCAGGCTTGTAAATGGCAAGGGCTGGGTGGAGCGGACCTAACAGGGTTACAGGTTAGCTGACTGAATAATACTGATGACTCAGGTTACAGGGCTAGCAGGTTATAACCCAGAAGTGGAATGGAGGGATCAGTCCAAAGGTGGAGCTGTCTGGAGACCTTCGGAGTTCCATACTTAGGTGTCATATCCCAGATCTTCCACCTCCCTCCACCCTAGTCCTAGACAACTCCTATGACCTCCACCAGCCCTCCCAATCTCTCTCTGCTGCCTCTGGTCGATGCCAACAATCCTAGTACTACATCCTCCTTCAACTCTCTCCTGCTCTTCCTCCCATCTATGTGTCAGGGGATGACTCCTGGGTCCCCATGACCCTCCCCTATGGTCCACAGTCTCTGGTCTGGCCAGCCCTATCCAGGGCACAATCCTACTGTGGGTCAGGAGATGAGAAGGAAGCTAACTTCTCATCTTCCCACAGTGGCCACAATATCAGCAAAACTTCCGGGGATACCCAGAAGTCACATGAAGGGGTAGGAACCAGGCACAGAGCATGTGGCACGCAGAGCGTGTGCACGTGCAGGAAGCATGGCAGGTGGAAGCAGGTCCGGACGCAGGTCCAGGTCCGGGCTAGTCAGGGTGTGTGCCCTGACACTATGTCTGCATCACCTCTGGACCTCCCCTACCATACCTCCACCTCAGGCCCCTTGTTCAAAGGATATGGATCTACTTGTTGTTGGTAACCCTCAACTCGCCTATCCACCCTCCTCCTTACTTCTGGTCTCCACACCTCCAGCACCTCCAATTGTGTACCTCCGGTACCTCTGCTCCTCCAGTACCTCCCCACTCCTACCCTACCTCCAGCCATGTTATTCTTATTGTTTTATCATTTGATATTTTCTACAACCCCAATCTTCTGGACTACAACTTCTGGGCTCCGGACCTTTCTGGATGTCTCCCCCTGTAGTCCCCTGCTCATTCATAGATGGGCCCAGGCCTTACCATTCAGTTGGTTTCTAATCCTCCCACTCTATCAGACATAATTTGGGCTTTTTGCCTATTCTATATTTGTCCTGTGGAGTCTTTCTATTTACTTCCTCTTCCCCTTGGTAACCTTTGTTTACCTTGGGATCCAATTGTCTTGCTATATGTATGCACATACCACTCTAGTAAATAGTTCCCCCAGTTATAATATTAAGTCCTTGAATCCAAACCCACTTCCATGATGCCTACCGTGTCCTACTCACCTGCTGCTCCATCTTGAACCACGAGCTGAGTGACAGACATGCCTAAAGGCACCTTGGTATAAAAACCAATGAATCGTGTGATGAACGATTGACCCTTGCTAATGCCTCCATTGTTAAGTAGTGAGAGGGGGCTTCTGGCCCCCTTCTGCTGGTGGCCTTTGTTACGGATACGGAGTCTCCAACGACCATATCCGTCGCATGGTCAAAGACTTCCCCTCTCTATCGTTCCTCCCCTCTTTCTCCCTTCCGTCCTCTATCCCGATACCCTATCCTCCTTACCCGTTCTACCCCTTTCCCCCCTCGTGCAAAGCTTTCCCCATTGGGGTTTTGGTGCTGGCCGAGGTTATTTGTGTTTTGTGGGATTTCCCGCGACCTTACCATTTGTAGATAGTCACACGTCTTGTACGGAAACCGCCGAAGGCGGTTCCCGCTAACTAACAACTGCTCTACAACTGTCTCGTGTATCGTCTTCTGTAACAACCCTCCCTGTGACTCAACTGAACCCGTGTGACTGTACAACTCTCAATATGTCTTATAAGTCTGGTTATATCGAGCCCTCTAACGGCCCTCACCACGAGAACTCGAGGTCAAGAGTCGAAGACTCTCGACATGTGTATCGTCCTATTGAATCTGTACCCTATGGGTCCTCGTCACTCCGCTCTCCCCCCAGTACTCGACATACAACGTCACATCACGATCATGGAGATCGTGAATACTTTGAGGCCCACTTTCCCGTGATGCCGGCACGTTCGCTACGCAAACGCCAAGTCGCTGCCCATCCACCGTCTGTTCCCTCCTTCGTCAGTCATCATGTTTCCCCGCCAACGGTACATTCCCTTTGGGAACGCCAAGTCACCGAAGGCCCTACTAGTCAGTCCTCATTGCACGCTTATGACATCAACCCGCTACCAGTACGTTCGCACTGCGAACGCCAAGTACCCAATGGCAACTATACGAAGTTCTCACCCATCTCACAAGTTGCAACCTCGCACATGGTACGCTCCATTGAGGAGCGCCAAGTACCCGTGGCTGACCCGTCCATCCTGGCATCTCCAACTACCTACCATCAATCCCTTAATAGCTCACTACATCACCAATCGCGATCGATGGGAATTCGATCGTCCACTCCCAGGAAAGACTGGGATCACTCATCGATTACATATCCCGTTATGGTACAGACCAGATATGACCTTCGTCATCCCACTATAAGAACGGATCGAGGAATGGGGAATTTCCTCCATCCCCGTAACAGCCTTGGTTTCTCCGTCGCCAGCCCTGACAAATTGGGGACAACAAGAATGTAATGGGTGCAGCACTCCATTCCGAGTCGCTGAAGCCAAGTCCCTTCAACACCCCATCACCCTTGGAGCTCCGCCCCACCTCTGGTCTGTCTCTGACCCACTGTCAGATGACCCGGAACACTGAGCTCCACCAGACACACCCACCTGGGTAGCATTTTGGAACTTCCCCAGGTGGGTTCATGACACCCTCCTTGACAACCAGTGGCGATGTTTCCAGGCAATGCTGCCCCACCTGCCCCCAGTCAGGCCCCAACTCCCACCTGTGAGACCCCCACTCCCTACCACCTTCCTGCAAGCATGCCCAGCCCCTGCACCACCATGCCCCCACCTGCCGCTGCACCACCGCCTCCTGCAGCAGGGGGAGGGCCGCAACCCATGGACCTCAACCGCTCAAGGATAGACCAAAGATGAAATGGGCTATGCTATAATTGCAATGCACTGGGGCACATTGTGCAAGACTGCCTGCAACTGAAAATCCACTGAGCCAGATGGATGCACCCAGAGGACCTCAGGGCACTCATGGAGGGGCTGAGAAGGCAGCTAGTGGATGAGCCAGAGATGGATGGAGGAGAAGGGCAGGAGGTAGAGGCCCAAGAGGATTTTCAGGAAGGCGACTGGTGAGGGATGCACCCTGGCTGCCTGTAGGCGATAGTACTAGCTTGTGTAGATACTGTGAGGCACCTAAGCCAGCACTGATGTCCAAATTCCACCGAGTCATTGCCAAGAAAAAGAGGAAAACCGCATCCTCGATCAGTAGGGGCAGAGAAACACCAAGTGCAGTGCCAGAGGTAGCAGTCCTGCCACCCACCATCTATGTGCTGTCCAAGCAACCCCCCAAATCCCTCAACCTAGCTGTAAAGCTGACCTCCCTGACCTCCCTCACCACTGTCTCTGTGTCAGTGCTCCTGGACTCGGGAGCCACTGGGAACTTTGTAAGCCCTGAGTTTGTCAGAAAGCATGGGCTTGAGACAACCCTGCTCCCCCAACCCATTCCTGTCCACAATGTTGATGGGACCCCAAATGAGAACGGGGCCATAACTGAGGAACTAGAGGCCCTCCTGACATTCAGACAGCACACGGAGTGGGCCCACTTCGCCGTTGCGAACCTTGGGCAGCGGTCCCTCATCATAGGACACTCATGGCTGCTGCACCACAACCCAGAGGTGGACTGGACACAGCAAAAGGTCAATATGTCCTGCTGCCCATCCTCCTGCCAGTCAACACAAGGACATGCCAACCCAGACCCCACAGTGGAACCTGGCAATGGGGTTTACACTGCTATCATCCCTCATCAGCAAACTTGGTAGGGAGCTCTCAGAGCTCACAGAGCTCACAGAGCTCTGTGAGAAAATTGAGTCTTTTTGCTGTGCACCCTCTACACATTGGGTGGAGAAAATTAAAAGTTTGAATGATTTTGTTCTCCTAAGGATGCAGAAGTGCAAAGATAATATGTATATACATTTTTGGAAATGGATGGTCTTCATATCTCCATGAAATCTGCTTAGTTATTTTGGCACCAGTAGTGCAAAGATAATATGGATATCTGTGTGTGTAAAATGGCCTCTGAAAGCTCATATACCTTTTTTGCTTACTAAAATCAGCACCTTATTTGTTTATTGCTATTTACAAAATATGAGGAAAACTCTGAAATTCAAAAATTTGCACTTTATCTTTCATTTCATTTCTTGCTCAAAACTCAACCAATTTTGATGATTCTATGTGAATTGGAAAGCACCAAAGTGTGGCAATGTAACCATGCATGTTATGTAGGGTATAAATCAGTTTTAAAAAAGTGTTCCAAATGAAGTAAATTAAAAAAAGCTGATGTATTCTTCAGATATCATCCAAGCCTTTGACACCAAATTTCCCATGGTCAAAAAGCCATGGTTATTTGGGTCACCAAAACATGGTGGGAGACTTTTCTAACACTGAAACATACATTGCTACATTGCCCCACTTTGGCACTTTCCAATGCACATTGAATTATCAAAAAAGTGATTTAATTTCTTTTCCAATTATTCCTAATTTCCTGAAATATCTCTCCCTAACTTATCCCAAATTTTCTGATTTTCCCCCTAATTTCCCCTGATTTTTGGACATTCTCCATTTTTAGAAAGTCCCCCATTTTCTGAATTTTCCTTAATTTTCCCTGAGTTTTTTCAGTTTTTAGAAACCCCCCAGTTCCCCCTCATTTTCCTCCCATTTTCCCCTTCATCCCCCCCCTCAATTTCCCCCCCAATTCCCTCTGCAATTTCCCCCCCATCCCCCCCTTCTGTCAGAGACCAGGTTGAGATGAGGGAGTGTCTCCGTGATGGAGGGCTTTGGCCTCAGCGACTTGTGCCAGGAGCGCTGTGCCAAGTAACACGTTGTAAGCGTGCTAGGGATGTAACCCAGCAGCAAACAAGAAAAGAAAAAGGGGGCAAAGAAAATCTTACTACCGGTATGGCCGCACACAGTCCCGGTGCAAGTGCACGATACTAATAAATTCTTTTAAAACTCAGAACTCACCCTGGTCCTTCTTGGACAGTCGTCAGGGAGTCAGACTAAGCTCTTTAAACGTATGGGAGGGTCGCTCAACACCAGTCTTTGTAGCACAGATGAGGGGTCCAACAACTGTAAGTACAACGCAAACTGGGTGTATATATAGAAAAAAAAGAGAAATCAGAACAATGTCATATCCCGGAATCCTGACCCCGCACACTCCCACCACATCACACCTTCCTAACAACTTCACCATCCCCTACACCATGCCTCCCCACTCTCCAAATCACCTTCCCTCCTGGCTGTCTCAGCTCCGGTCGGGTTGCGGCACACCGAACCTTGGCTACTCCCATCCCGGAACCTCGGTCCCGAGTCGGAACATTCGGAGACCCCGGATTTGCTCTGATATCCTGACGGACCTCCGACATCCCGTGACATGCCCTTAAACCATTCCCTCGCCCACTTCATTTATTGGAGTCACCCAACATCCTTCGGACATGCAACTCCGCTTTCGGAGCTAACCGTATCCTTCGGTGATCTCCTTCACGCTATCACTTATTAGTCATCTTCCATTCTTAGCACGACTACCTTCTTACTACCATTCAGTCGGCTAACCCCCCTTCCCCATTTGTCTTCCCCATTCATTTTCCGGCCTCCAACTCCGCCCTCCTTGGCCCGACACCTCGGTTCCCCGTTTTAGATATCGTTCGGAACCTTTCGGTACCTCTCGGTATCATTCGGTACCTTTCGGTGTTTTCCCCGTTTTGTCATTTCGGGCTTTGACTAAAGTCCTCCCCATCCACTTTTATAAATACACGTAGATTAGAACCTGTAGTTCCTCAGTTCTAATCTCGACTAAAATGCCACCCAAAGTCCCTCTGAGTGATTCCTGTCTCTGTTCTACAAGACACCTCAGACATAAGAAATACAAGGACTAACAGAGACGTAACGGAGGCACAGCGCTCCCTCCGAGTCGCTGAGGCCGCATCCTTCTTAGAGCCTCTTGTACCATCCAGCAGAACCGGGCTCCCTGAGAAGCTTCGGTTCATCACCGGAGCCCTCGGACCCCCCTCTAGTTGAGCCCCCGCCTGCATTCGGACTCACGCATTCACCCCTTCTTCCATAACCGACGGGTTTTTGACAAACAAAAAACAAGTAAAATAGCCGATGGATGGTGGCGATGGAAACAGGAAGAATGTTGAGAGCTCGGCTAAGAAACAATAAGGCAAAAAAATGTCCACAAGGTAACAATAAAATCAATAATTGAGGCCCATAAGGTCAATATCAACCATCAATCTCGCTTCTCCACCGCATATCCGTCATCCTAACTCCCGTCCCGTCCTTCCATCCTCTTCTCCTGATCCGTCGCTGTCCTTCAAGCTCAAAATCGTGTGAATTGGTGGAGAATTGGTGGAGATATGGGGGAAATGGTGGATATCCGTGAATTTTGGGGAAGTGGCAATATGGGTCTTGAGAAAAAAGGCATGGAAAAAATTGGAAAAATCTGGAAATGTCCCGTGGGCATTGGGAATGTGTCGGAGGCTTGAGGGTGCTCGTTGGAGCCTCGAAAAACATGGTTCTGGCCTTGTTTGTGTGGTACTTGCTGTGCCCTCCTACAATGTCCATGCCCTAACTTACTAAACTAGCAACCAGAACTGAAAGGGGTAAACTCTAGTCGATTTTATTACTGAGGTGTAACCTATGTACAAGTTGAGTATATATATAGTTACAACGAGGGCGGGTCCGCAAACGGCGGAGCCGAGCGGAGCAGAGCTAACAGGGTTAGACATTAGCCGATTGAATATTACCGACGAGTCGGGTTACAGGGTTAACGGAATGGAGGGATAGGCCCGAAGGTGGGCTTTGCAGGGCAAGTGAGTGTATTGCCCAGCAGAGGCGGGAGTGCACTAGCGGACGTCAGAGCTGTCCGGAAGCCTTCGGGGCTCCGTACTTAGGGAGGCGTAGGTAATAAATTGAAAAGAGGGGGTGGTGACCATCGAGGGGTACCGAGGTGATTGCAGAATGCGGGAGCTCCGAGGTTAGTGAAGAAGGAGCGGAGGTAGACCAGAGGGATCGGAGGGAGTGGAAGTCGATGGCCAGGGATGGATATGACACCTTCGATTTTCCCCTCATTTCCCCCCCCCCCATTTCCCCCCCATTTCCCCCCCCATTTCCCCCCCCATTTCCCCCCCCATTTCCCCCCCCATTTCCCCCCTCATTCCCCCCTCATCCCCCCCTCATCCCCCCCCCCAATTTCCTCCTCAATTTCCCCCCATTCCCCCCCTCAAATTTCCCCTCATTTTCCCTCCCATTTTCCCCCCCATTTCCCCACTCATTTTCCCACATTTTCCTTAAGTAATTTCAGATTAACTGTATGTATATCCCTAAATTTGGTCTATATATTAATTTGGCTATATACCCTTGGTGTGTAGTGCTGCATTGGATGCTGAAAGTTAAGCTCAGTTTGTTCAGTTTCCTGCATGGTAGGGACTTGGCTGTGACTCATCACATGATGCCAGAGTCAATGCTCTTAAATTTTAATTTTGATATCGGGTAAATTAAACACTCAGGGAGCTCATATAGATAATAGTCCCCTGTGTGCAAATATAGCTCTATGAGCCCTCAGAGCTTTGACTACTTTTCGGAGCTTTGACTACTTTGGGGAGCTCTGAGAGAAGGGGACCTGCAATTTCAAAGGACTGAAGCTCTGAGAGCTCTCAGACCTCCGCATTCAGGTTTGCTGATGCTCCGGGGTGGGGACATGAACTGAGAGCGACCATGATGCCATCTCAGCGGATGGCCAAGGAAGCCTGTGAACCAGAGGCGGAGCCTGCACCGTTTGAGGCACTAGTCCCAGAACAGTACCAGGACTTCCCAGACGTATTCTCGAAAGAGGCCTTCAACCAGCTGCCCTTGCAGAAGCCCTGGGACCACACAATAGACCTGGTGCCAGATGCCAAACTCCTGAGAGGGAGGGCCTTTCCCCTGTCACGACCAGAGCAGAAGGAACTAGATGAGTTCCTGCATGAGAACCTGCAGAACAGGCGCATACAGGCATCCAAATCCCCGATCGGAGCCCCAGTCTTCTTCATCAAGAAGAAGGATGGATCGTTGCACCTAGTCCAAAAGCTCAACAAGATCACAGTCAAAAACTTGTACCCCCTCCCACTCATTTCAGATGTCCTCACATGCCTCCAAAATGCCAAGTACTTCTTGGCACTAGATTTGCACTGGGGATTTAACAACGTCTGCATCAAAGATGGCAATGAGTGGAAGGTGGCATTTTCAACCAACTGGGGACTGTTCGAGCCCACTGTTATGTTCTTCGGCCTGTGTAACTCCCCAGCAACATTCCAGACAATGATGAATGACATTCTCCAAGACTTCATCAATCAAGAGGTCATCATCTGCTACATGGACAACATCTTGATCTTCACTGCCACCCTGGAGGAACACCGGAGGGTTGTCTGAGAGGTCCTGGAGACAGTGCAGAAGCAGAGACTCTTCTTGAAGCCAGAGAAGTGTACAGTAAGTTCGAGTGGAAGCGGATCAAGTACCTGTCAGGGCACACACCCTGACTAGCCCGGACCCGGACCCGCATCCGGACCCACTTGTGCGCTCCGCCCCGCATGCTCCACATGCCGCATGCTCCGGGCCCGGTTCCCACTCTTCATGTGACTTCCGGGTATCCCCGGAAGTTTTCGCCATATTGGGCCACTGTGGGAAAGTGAGAAGTTAACCTTCTTCTCACTTTCTTACCCACAGTAGGCAAGTGTACCTTACTTGCCTTTCTATCTATTACACTTTCTTACCCACAGTAGAGTCACTGCCCTGGACAGGGCTGTTCATAGGTTAGGCTGTGGGCCATAGAGAGGGGTCATGGGGACCCGGGGTCCGTCCCCTGACAGTACCTTGGCCTCATCATCTCTGAGGGAAACATTGCGATGGATCCCATGAAAGTCCATGGAGTTCTTGACTGGCCAACCCCAACCAAGGTCAAAGAAGTACAGTCCTTGGGGTTTGTCAACTTCTATTGCCGGTTTTTCAAAGACTTTTCTGAGACAGCCCACCCCCTCCATGCGCTGACCTGCAAAACCAAGGCATGGGCCTGGGGACCAGGCAAAGACTGTGCTTTCTGCGCCCTCAAAGACACTGTCACCTCTGCCCCAGTCCTTGCCTTCCCTGCCAATACAGGTTGCTGTCATATCCATCCCCGGCCATCGACTTCCAATCCCTCCGATCCCTCCGGTCTACCCCCGCTCCTTCTCCACTAACCTCGGAGCTCCCGTATTCCGCAACTCCCTCGGTACCCCTCGATGGTCACCACCCCCTCCTTTCAATTTATTACCTATTCCTCCCTAAGTACAGAGCCCTGAAGGCTTCCGGACAGCTCTGACGTCCGCTAGCGCACTCCCGCCTCTGCTGGACAATACACTTGCTTGCCCTGCAAAGCCCACCTTCGGGCCTATCCCTCCTTTCCGTTTCTGGGTTATCGCCTGCCTTTCCACTAACCCCGTTAGCTCCCTCCACTTGGCTCCACCATTTGCAGACCTGCCCTCGCTGTAACTATATATACTTAACTTGTACATAGGTTACACTCCAGTAATAAAATCGACTAGAGTTTACCCTCTTCAGTTCTGGTGGCCAGTTAGTAAGTTAGGGCACAGACGTGTTTACTAGGCACAGCGCTCCTGGCATAAGTCGCTGAGGCCGAAGCCCTCCATCATGGAGACACTCCTTCGCCTCGACCTGGTCTCTGACAGTTGCTTCAAACTCAAGTGCGACACCTCTAACTTTGCAACTGGTGCAGTCCTATCCCAGCTCCAGACAGACAGAGAGTTCCACCCCATAGACATAGAGCATAACTACAAGGTATACAACAAGGAGATGCTTGCAATAGTATGGACCCTCAAGGAGTGGCAGCATTTCCTACAAGGAGCAGAGGAGAAAGTCGATGTCTACTCCAACCACCGCAACCTAGGATATTTCTGCACCATGCAACAGCTGAACCAGTGCCAAGTGCAGTAGTCACTCTTCCTCTCCCAATTCCACTTCACCCTTATCCACTGCCCAGGGAAACTCATGGGAAAACCTGATGCGCTCTCGCACCGTGCTGACCACCTGAAAGGCAAGGATGACAATAACAGGCTGACTCTCCTCCAACCCACTTGGTTCAAGGCCCATGTGGCAGAGGTGGTCTTGGTGGGAGGTGAAGGGATAACTATCCTTGAGAGGATCAGCAGGGCAAAGGACCTGGATGAGAAGGTGGTGAAGGCAATGTGGGAACTAGGAGAGGGCATGCTGAGGTCGGACAAGTGGGAGAAGCAAGGAGAGCTGGTTCTGTACAGAGGAAAAGTATATGTCCTGAAAGACCTGCAGCTCCGCCATGACCTGGTGCAGTTATACCATGACGTTGTAATGGGTCTAACAATCTAGACTCGCAACTCAGGTCTGGGGGGGTAGGTCTCTCTCTAGTGTCAGACAGATGTAGTAGGGTCCTTTAGAGTACGGTGCTGATAACTCTCTAGCTACTGTACAGCAGTCATGGAAGAGTCCAATACAATCAAAAAAGGAAAGTCACATGCATGAATGAATGAAAATAGTAAGGAAAATAAAGAAAAGGTCATATCTCCTCATCTCCTCAACCACTCAACCAAATCCGACGATGGTGGGCTCGTCAGAACCACCTCTACAACCTCTACAACTCCTACTATTACTTTGACTCGCCAATCTTAATCCCTGATGCAGTAAAGGGTGAAGTGTGCAATGGGGCTTGTTTTAGCCCACACGGACTTTCCCCACAACAACGTGCAGGCAACGGGGCATCCAGGGCAGTGGAAAACCCTGGAACTCGTCTCCCCCAACTACTGGTGGCCACGGATGGTGGAGTATGTTGGGCAGTATGTCCGCAGATGCGACACCTGCAACCATATCAATTCCTTCCCCTCTCATAAGTGGGGAAGCTCATCCCAAACAAGACCCCTGCCTGCCACTGGCAAGTGATTTCAGTGGACATGATTGGAGAGCTCCCCAAGTCAAAGGGCTACAATGCTGTCCTGGTTGTAGTGGATTGCCTATCCAAACACATCAATCCCAACAGTGATGATGGTGGACTCAGCAGGGATTGCATGGCTTTTCCTTGAACATGTCTGGAAGCACCATGGTCTCCCTGAAGAAATCCTCAGTGACAGAGGGAGCACCTTCGTCTCACAATTCTTGAAAGAACTCATGGACCTCCTTGGTGTCAAGCTCACCCCCTCAATGCCCTACCACCCCCAGACAGATGGGCAGACAGAGAGAGTAAACCAAGAGGTAGAGGCCTACCTCCAGGTATTTGTCAACCACTGCCAAGACAACTGGGTGGACTGGCTCCCACTAGCAGAGTTCGCCTATAATAACCGTGTCCACTCCTCCACCCACCGAACCCCCTTTGAGCTTGATACTGGCCAACACCCCAGGATGGGGGCAGAGCCCACATGCACATCCAAGGTAGAAGCCACTGATGCCTTCTCATCGAGGATGATGAAGATGCAGGAAGAGGCAAAGGTGGTGCTAGAGCACGTGGCAAATGAGATGGCCTGCTACTACAACCAGAACCACAGGGTGGCCCCTACATACCAAGAAGGTGACTGGGTCTGGCTCAGCACCCAGAATTACACAACTGGCTGCCCAACCAAGAAGCTGGACCATAAATGGACCGGCCCCTTCATGATTGTTAAAGTTGTCTCCCCCACCACCATCAAACTCTGGCTCACCACCTGACAAAGAGGGTGTAAGGGGTTGGTGTAGGTGCCAACCCTGATTAGCCCAGTTCCTCAGGCTGTCATATCCATACATACCCAATCCCAATCCGACTCCCGGACCCCCATCTTCACCACCTCCAGAGTCCTACCCTATCTCCATCTGCTCCAATACTCACCTCGGACCGAACACCACTCCTCTCGCCACCCTCCTCCTCTTACTCCTCACAACACCTCCACCCTTCTGCCACTCTCTTACCCTACTTCCGTCTGCTCTGATACTCACCTTCAGACCTGACACCTTTCCTCTCCTCCACTCCTCTCCCTGCTCCTCTCTTCTCACTCCTCCCTCTGACCCTCTTCCGCCAAACCTCTGGCAAGTTACGACCTTCCGCCACTGTCCCATACCCTGTACTTGGACACCACTCATACCTTTGCTCTGAGATTCCGTCATAGTTCCAACCTCAGACTTTGACTCCACCTCGGCCTAAGTCCATTGCATTGGTGACCTCATACTACGTAAACACCATTGCCAACATTCCTCAGACTTTCAACCCTGCCTCCATAACCTCTGTAAGCTCTGCAACCTCCGAGCTCCATGGATCATACTTGGCACTTTTGCCATTTGTAATGTATCTTTTGTGCTTTCCCCTCATCCTTATTTGGACTGCTGCTTCTTCCCATTCTAACCAGTTAGTCATCATCCCCACTTCACCTCATCTTCCTGCCCCTCTGGGCTTTGCCCTCCCTATCTCCTTTCAGATGTACCACAGGTTCTGACCTATGACCTTTGGTACCGCTCCACTTTCGTCTTCCCTTTGTCCCATTCAGATGCCTTTGTTCCGATTCAGACCCTCTTTGTTTCCTCGTGCTTTCACCCTCTCCATTATATACCAGCGCTTGTACATACTTGTTTTAGGCCCTTAGTCTAAAATTGACCTGAAATGCCCCCTAGAGACTTCCTGCTCAATGCCTCTGAAATTAAGGACCAAATGGACAAACAGCAATGGCACAGCGCTCTGCATGAGTTGCTGAGGCCAAGGTCCCTCCTTGCTAAGTCTCCGGTTCCCCTCCAGAATCGTCCGCCCTCGCCCAGTTCTAACACAGGCTGCCAACAAAAGTAACTTGTATGAAGTTATTATTTGCAACAGTATGGGAGGAAAGGCTAAGTTGCTCTTTCCACTTTCCCACACTATTGTATGTACTTTGTATATTACAAGACAATTATACAATTATGTAATAAGGGGTGGGGTTACCACTCCTTACAGAGGGATCCTGTCATATCCATACAACTCCGGACCTCCATCTCCTCCTCCAGAACTCCACATCCACCACCTCCTCCTCCCCCTGTTGGTTGTTGAGAGCCCACTCTACCTCTGGTCCAACTCCGGTTTACTCCGGGTCCGATCCCAACCTCGTACCTTCCAGACCAGAGCTTGTGATGCTCCACACCTCCACCTCCGGAACTCCAGTCACATCTCCACCCCCGGACTTTGACCTCCTCCATTGTTGTGGGGACAACTCCATGCACTGCAAAAAGTCGGATTCTGCAGAATTTGGCCACCAACATACACCACATACCCTCTGATGCTTCCATTGCTCATCCCCACACTATCCAACACTCCATACACCCATACCCTATTTTTCCTTATTTTCCCCATCATTCCTGACAACCCCAAGCAAAATTCCCATGCCCAACCATGCTGCCAATTTCACCCCCTCTCCAGACCCCCATACCCACACATAAAACCCAGCCATTTTTCCACCCATTGGTGATGCTATACCTTCCTCCTTTACCCATGGAGCATTTCCCAGAATGGAAACCCCATATGCAGATGGTTCAGCATGGTGTAGGGTCTCACATGGTCTTGACAGCACCTGTCAATGGCCACATCTCAAGAACTACTTCACCAAATGGGACGAATAAGGACTTGTTGGAAAGCTGGAGACGAGGAGGTTGCTGATGGGAGGATAGGCAGGCGCTGTGGCAAAGTGTTGCGGAGTTAACTTTCACAATTCCCATTTTGGATCCATTATCATATATTCTCCATTCATTCATATTCCTTTTTGTTCCCAATTGGAAATTCCTTATTTACGGTTGCCTAATGGCCCATTTACATTCCCCCAGTCCATTCATTCCATTTTCAATCCATATAAAATAGATAACAGCTTGTACAGTGCTCCAAAAAACCGTTCCAATGTTTTTCACTTTTCACTTCTTGAGCTTATAGTATCATGGCAGTGGATTCTAAAATTCCCCAAAAATCATTTAAGATGCATTAGTATTCTCTTCACAGACCTGCAAATGATGTAAGAAATATATTTATTTTTGGTAAAGTTATTTAATTTACAAGGGACCCATGTCATTGGAACAGTTTTTTGGAGTGCCTTTTGTTAGATCGGGTGGATTTGGAGTGGAATCGGAGACTTAGCATGAAGGACCTTGGCCTCAGCGACTCAGGTGGAGTGCTGTGCCATTGCTGGTTGTCCTAGGGGTTCCTAATTTCGGATCTAGCAGAGGGGAAGTCTCTTGGGGGGAAATCAAGTTGATTTCAGACTGAGGTTACAATTTACTAGGTACATTGTATATAAGGAGGGGTCCGGAATCAAAAGGAACAAGGGTAGGATGAAAGGAGACAAAGGGAGCTGGAAGGAGGAACAACACCGAGGGTCAAGGGTTTGACTCAATGGTGTTTCCCAAAGGAGGAGTGAAGGGCCAAGTGTCAGGGCCCAGCCTCTGTCTGGGGGCGGCCCTACCTCAGAGCTGGACACTTGCAGTGTCCCAGGCAGCCAGGTGCTGGATCCTACCCCAAGCCCCCCAAACTCACTAAGTGGGGATTGAGTTGAGAAGAAGGGTAAGTTTCCCTATTCCCCACTTGGCTACTATAAAAGGGAAATGTACTGTACAGTTTGTAACGTGACTAAGGGTAGGAGCCAAGCATGTTCCCATGATGCAGAAAAGGTGTCACATGGGTTAAGGTGAGTTGCTCGCCTTGACCCACGTGATTTTTCCTGCAGGTTCATGTGCAGGCTGTAGTTGTGGAAGGTGTGTGAAGATGGGAGGATGAGGGAAGTGGGGGGAGGTCAGGGGAGGTGGTTCTGGGGTTATATGGTCAGGTGTGGTTGCCCTGACACCAAGGCCCAAAGAGGAAGGAAGGAGGATGGGAGTGGGGAATGGCCAGCTGACTGAATAGAAAGGAAGCAGCAGCCCAAATAGGAATGAGGGAGAATAGCAGAATTGAATGGAGCAATGCAATAGTTGCAAGGTCCAATGTAAGTCCAGAAAGTCCAAACTTGGAAGTTAAACTCCGGAATATTGGCAAACATAATTAAATGGAATGAGCTAACCAATACAATGGGTATAAGCAGAGGTGGGGTCAAAGTCCAAGGTCGGAGCTAAGACCGGAGGTCCGGAGTCAGGAGCATAGGTGTTGCGTGCTCATCTGGGAGGTGTCAAGGTTGAGGTCAGACCCAGAATGTTCTGGAGTTGGACCGAAGGTGGTGTCAGTGCCGGAGGTGGGATAACCTCTTGGGAGTTGGCAAGGAGAAGGTGATGGAAGGGAAGTAGGGCTCTGGAGTCAGTTTCAGAGTTCCGGGAGCCCAGAGCAGAGGTTGGGATTGTATGGATATGACACCTTTGGCACATCCTAAAAATAAAAATATCACATGTCATGTCATGTGATATTGTTTACTGTACACACTAATAAACAAAATAATGTTGCTGGAGCATAAATACCCAACATTCTTGCAGCATAATGCCCCAAAAATCCAAAATGCATCCCTTGTCTGCTTCAAAAATTGCCAAAGTCCTTTCCCTCATTGATTCTGGTCATAGTGCTTGCCAGATCTCATCTGCTACTGGCTGTGGCCTCACCACTATCACTCGGCTATGGTCTGCACACCATCCTGATGTTCCCAAGCCCAGTGGTGGTTGTCCAACCAAGCTCTCAGAGACTGACATATGCCATGCCTACCGCCTTATCAACCCCGGCAAGGCTGACAATGCCTCCCAAGTGACTTGAATGCTTCAAAACATCACCAACAAGAGCATCTCACCTGAGACAGTCCACCTGGGACTGAAGAAGGCTGGTTGGAAAGCAGTGGTGAAGAAGAAGCAGCCTATGCTTAGCAAGAAACACAAGAGAGAGAGGATGGACTTTGCAATCAGTCACAAGGAGTGGACTCTTGAGGACTGGAAGAGAGTGGTGTGGTCAGATGAGACCAAGGTCAATCGCCTGGGCTCAGATGGGAGGAAATGGGTGTGGAAGAGGGTGGGTGAGCCTCTCAGTGACTGCCTGGTGCAAGTGTTAGAACTGGGCGAGGGTGAACGATTCCGGAGGGGAACTGGAGACTTAGCAAGGAGGGACCTTGGCCTCAGCGACTCAAGCCGAGCGCTGTGCCATTGCTGTTTGTCCATTTGGTCCTTAATTTCATAGGCGGCAAGCAGGAAGTCTCTAGGGGGCACTTCAGGTCGATTTTAGACTAAGGCCTAAAACGAGTATGTACAAGCACCGATATATATAATGGAGAGGGCGAAAGCACAAGGAAACAAAGGGGGTCTGAATCGGAATGAAGGCATCCAAATGGGAACAAAGGGATGACAGAAGTGGAGCGGTACCGAAGGTCATAGGGCAGAACCTGTGGTACATCCGAAAGGAGGTAAGGAGGGCGAAGCCCAGAGGGGCAGGAGGATGAGGGGAAGTGGGGATGATGACTAACTGGCTAGAATGGGAAGAAGCAGCAGTACAAATAGGGATGAGGGGGAAACACGAAAGATACATTACAAGCAGCAAAAGTGCCAAAGATGATCCGTGGAGCTTGGAGGTTGCAGAGCTTACAGAGGTTACAGAGGCGGGGTTGAAAGTCTGAGGAATATTGGCAATGGTGTTTACATAGTATGAGGTCACCAATTCAATGGACTAAAGCCGAGGTGGAGTCAAAGTCCGAGGTAGGAACTATGATGGAGTCTTGGAGTGAAGGTACGAGTGGTGTCCGAGTACAAGGTACGGGACAGCGGCGGAAGGTCGCAACTTGGTGGAAGGTTGGCGGAAGAGGGCCAGAGGGAAGAGAGAGGAAAGAGGAAAGGGGAGAGGAGTGGAGGAGAGGAAAGGTGTCAGGTCCAAAGGTGAGTATTGGAGCAGACAGGTGAAGGGTAGGAGAATGATGGAAGGGTGGAGGTGTTGTGAGGAGGAAGAGGAGGAGTGGGAGGAAGAGTAGGAGGAGGGTGGCGAGAGGAGTGGTGTTCGGCCCGAGGTGAGTATCGGAGTGGACGGAGATAGGATAGGAGAAGGATGGAGGAGTGGAGGTGGCATGAGGGGTGAGAGGAGGTGTGGTGTCAGGACTGAAGGTGAATATCGGAATGGACAGCAGTAGGGTAGGACTCTGGAGGTGGTGAAGAAGGAGGTCCAGGAGTCAGGTCGGGATCAGGTATGCACGGATATGACAGCAAGGGACAAAGAAGTTTGGTGGTGGATCTGTTATGGTGTGGGGATGTATGACATGGGATGGGGTTGGGATGGCATGCAAGATTGATGGGAGAATGGATGCAGACCTCTACTGCCAGATTCTGGATGATGAATTCCAAGGAACACTCTCCTATTACCACAAATCCCCAGCCCACACTATCTTCCAGCAGGACAATGACCCCAAGCATACCAGCAAGAAGGCCCAAAATTGGTTCAAACACCATGATATCAGGGTCATGAAATGGCCTGCTCAGTCCCCAGACCTCAATCCAATTGAACATTTGTGGAATCATGTGAAGAAGAAGCTTGGAGAGTATGAAGAACCTCCAAATAGTGTTCATCAGCTGTGGGAGCAGTTTCAGGAGGAGTGGGATAATATAGAACCAAGGGTTTGTCAGAACTTGATTGAAAGTATGCCTAGGAGGGTTGAGGCAGTGCTTAGGGCAAAGGATGGCTATACCAAATATTAGTTGATACCATTTTCTTCTCCCAAAAATTGACTCCAAAAAACCATTCCAATGACATGGGTCCCTTGTAAATTAAATAACTTTGCTAAAAATGGTTATATTGCTTACATAATTTCCAGATCTGTGAAGGGGATACTAATGCATGTTTAAAGATTTTTGGGGAATTTTAGAATGTGCTGCCATGATACTATAAGCTCATGAAGTGAAAAGTGAAAAACATTGGAATGGTTTTTTGGAGCACTGTACACATTAGCTATGCTTAATAATAAGTATCTTTTGGTCTTACCTCAGGTCCCTTCATTATAGCACGAGTGTAGCTGCAAGCGCTACAGCACTAACTGACTGGTCTATTCAACAGTGAGCCTGAGGACTCAGCTCCTCTTATGGGCCATTGGAGCCATCGTGGAGAAGGGACACATTGACACTTCACCATTGGGTAACTATGCTTCCCAAAGGCACCTGCTTCCCAACAGTTCCGGTTCTCCCAGAATGGAGGCTAGATGGCAACTTCCACTCATTATATGAATCGAACACACACACACACATTTTGGTACCACCTAATATCCCACTAGCAAGGCCTAGTTGCTCTATATAATATTACAAAGTCATAGAGGCTGGACCTAGTTGCCAATTCATTACAGGTGTGGCCCTGGCATATCCCACAAAAGCATGTGAGTAATCTTGTTTTTTTTTTTTCTCAACAAGCACAGCAGCAAGCAGCTCCTCTCCACCACATCAATAGCCCTTCTCCCCATCCTGCCCAACTGCTCTGGACATGAGCACACAATCTATGCTATCTATGCTGTCAGGCTATACTGGCAGGAGCCACAGCCAACTGTGACCCAACTGCAGTGAAGCATTGCACCCACTGGGATTTCCTGAGGCTGTGGGGTAATAAGAGAGAGTACACACACACACACTGGGATTTCCTTGTCAAAACAGCTACCAGCTGCCATGTTTTCAGGTACCAACTATATCTTCAATGATTCCATTCCCCATACTCACTCTTTGCCCCCTGCTTGAACTTAGATCAGCAACACCGAACCCCTCATGCTCCTGGCCCTGAAGGCATATGCCTTTGCCATCTTGCTGTCAGGTTCATCATCACACATCCTCTATTTTTACTCATGTCACCCATTCTTTTCAGTCACATTCATGCTTCTTAGGTGCCATGTCATTCCCATACTGATTGATGACAGTGATGCATCACCCCACCCCATCTGACGGCCCTCATTAAATTCCTGTAAGCCAACCCTACCCACTCACTGACAGTGCCATATTGTCATGGAGTCAATGATGATGCCAGTGTCCGGAGTGTCAGACTATTTACCACCATCCTGTGAGTTCCTGTTCTACTCTACCTCAACCTCTTCTAATAGCAAGTCCATTGGTCTGTAGACATGCAGTGCATGGAAAACCCATTTGGATAAGTACTCAGAGATAATGATTATTAGCTACATTTCATGTACATATATTTTGATCATAATGATTTATACCATTTTCCTGTAATATAAACATGATTGGAATTGTTGCATGAATGTAGAAAACCGGTGGTTCAGTGTCACTCCAGAGTGCTCCAGAGTGCTCCAGAGCACTTCAGGAGCAAAGTGTCACTCAGGAGCACTCCAGAGGGGGGTACCTTTCTCCCAGGCTCTAATAGCTCTAATTGCTCAGGAGCACTCAAGAGCTAATGGGAGCTTGTGTTAGTTTTCATGATGTACACCATTTTCACATGTATATAAACTAAGCCAAAGCAGGACCAAAGAAGCAGCCTTCTTCTCATTCCCGCTTCAGGCAAGTATCTTAGTTTAGTTTAGTTTAGCTTTTCATTCTAATAACAACACATTCCCACTTCAGCCTAAGAAGCCACACAGGGACACAAGCCCAAGTGAGGGCTGTCCACCATATGGTCTCACCACCCTGCCACCATCCGGGCTGCTAGCGCCGAGTGCTACACCGCTACCCCTGCCTCTCTCGAGCTGTCCCTGACAGTATTCTGACAGTTTGACACTATTGTCAAAATGTGAACCAGTTCTGGTTCTGGTTCTCAAAAAATGGCCCCAGAACAGAACAGAACCAAACCATGGCACCCCTACTTATGAGTGGCTTGTCATGCC
Organism: Cantharellus anzutake; assembly: GCF_015039405.1. Lineage (NCBI taxonomy): Eukaryota > Fungi > Basidiomycota > Agaricomycetes > Cantharellales > Hydnaceae > Cantharellus > Cantharellus anzutake. The sequence goes on from NW_024066965.1 coordinate 444,552, forward strand.
ATTCAGTCTCACAAATGCACCTGCAGCTTTCCAGCGATTTGTCAATATGATCTTCACCAACCTTTTGGATGTTTCTGTGGTAGTCTACCTCGACAACATCCTGACCTATGCAACTTGCCTAAGGTGATTATTACTTAATATAATAATAATAATAATAATGTGTTGGAATTAAAATATTCTTCGCAGGGGACCTCTTAATCACGCTCACATCAGGCATCGCCACACGGACACTTTTGGCTGCCCCAGCAGACTCTAGTCTTCATTACTCCCACCATCATCAGTACCCACGGCTCGAGCCTCGTTCTAGAACCTCTGCATAGGCGGGCCTGGGAGAATAGATGGGCTAGTGTTTTAGGTCGAGAACAAGTATCTCGATTGCTAGCTGGCTCGGTTGCTTCAGAACAATCAGGTTCGAACACATTCATATTCTTCGCCCCGTTTTCCCGGTCAAGGGTCTAGGCTCGTGGTAGATGTTTAGGGAGTCGGCCCTTGTTTGTATCACACCGCCAAATCAAGTTTCTTTCTGCAATACAATCACTATGTCCCAGTGCGTAGTAACCAAATTTCCTTCGATCAGCCACGATTCCCTAGTGGATACGACACACGCGATCTAGCCCCGATCATGGTGTTAACTCCTTGCGGGCGTCGTCCCTGATCCGCGATAACGAGCGTCACTATGGATCTTCAAACCCTTCCTTTAATCGCCGTCCTTAGGGTAGCAGTACAACGAACGCCGGCCACACCTGCAGTCGCAAGTTCTGGAATAACACACTCTAATATTGGCTAGTGCTCTGCGCTGGACGATCGTGCTGTGTGTTTTCTTCGTGTGCCCTTGTGCCCTTCATATCGGTTAATCTCACATTAAAACCCAGAGCAACTAAACCCAGCCCAACCACAACCACAATATCATCCATCACCTTCATAGCCATGATTGATTGATCATACCTTCGGAGATGAGCATCCTTGCATATCTCCGTCGTATCAAACGTCATGGACCACAGATACATGACTCCGTTGGATCGTACGTACGTTCTATGAAAGATCTGAAAGAAATATAAGGTCGCGATTCATTCGGAGTAGTATGTAGCCACTCGCGAGATCGAGATTGGGAACCTCGACTCTACGTGGGTTCTAGATCCATAACGATTCCAAGTGGGGAAAGTTCATTCGTCCGTCTTATCTTCTTTGTGCGTCTTGGAAGGGAAGGCGAAGCTAAGAAATATGTACCGGAGCGGAGATAGATATCAGTCTGTATAGGGAAGTTCTAGAACCTTTGGTCAATATGACATTGTGTGAGTCGTATACTGGGCAAGCAACCCCAAAAATGTTATTTGTATTACACGAATTCACATACGCTCAGCTTGAAATGTTAGGCTCTATAATTGCGCCGAATCGACATCCCATGGCTTCGAAGCCCCGTGTACGATTAATATCACTCCACAGGGCCTCGGCCATGGATTCACCGAGGCAATACGACGTGCGCATAGATATGTGTATGGAGCTATAACTCGGTATTCACTCGCATTCCGACCCCAACCGCACGCATCGAATTGCACGAGCATGGGCAAGACCAGCAACAACCGGCAACCGGTTCAATCGGCCCGCCTCTCCTAAGTAAATTATTCCCCGGTATTAGTAACCACCGGCTAAACCTCAGCTCATCCCATAGCTCAAACAGCTGATCTCGCTGAACGGGGAACCCTCAGCTGTAGAAGGGTAAGCACATACAAGTTCTCCGTGGACATGGGCGTAATTTTGATATTATGTAGCGCGAGGCCTGATGGTTAGGGGCGGCACGCGGCCTGGTGTTGACTGTAGCAAGTGGCTAATGAGGAAAGTGACCTAAGTCGGTAAGTACAATTGAGAAGCCAGGGCCCAGGGAAGAGAGAGAGACGCTGGTCGATCATTTACGTATAATATCGATGGTGAGTCACTTTGCAATTAATTGATAGACGAATGTAAGTGGTCATGCCTGATGGACCCAGCTTTGCAACCTGCTTCATATATACAGTACAACACTTGTACTCGTGATAATGCTGTTTATGTTCAGCCGTACGTTGGGTGCATTGGGGAAGAGAAAGTGACTGGAAATGGACGGCGAATCATGATGGACATTCGGCGAGGAAGATGTTGTGCATGTGCCATGCAGTGCGACAGAGAGATCGGAAGTGGGCGGATAAGATGAATGTATGAAGATCGCGCTTGATTTGCTGGTCACTGGGTATGGTTTGCATATACTTTACTGGCTAAAGGTGCCAGAGTCACTCTGCTACGGGTGATTTGCCGGAGGACGTATATAGACGTTCGTCATGGAGCCGGGACGGGAGAACATCACAGATATGATATGTGTATATATAACTCAGTAAGACAAATGATGTTGTTGCATGTGCCGCGTTGGGTATTTAGCAGGAAAGCCGTCTAGCGAATGTCTTGTAATACTGAGAGGCTCCGTGAAACGTCCAATTGTACGATTAATTGGTCTAGACCGCGCATAACAACAATATCTGGGGAAAATGAGGGCGTTACGGGTCCGTTGCCGCGCACCGCATATAGCCTGAGGAAGCCCGGGAAATGCGTTCAGTACGGCCGGCCCTAGTGCAAGTCAACATGGATACCCAAAAAGTCATGTGGAACATTGCTGTATAGTGCGATTGTAGAGAGCGGGTCAGACTCCTCCTATCCTGGTAGGCGGCACATATCGCGCATCGATGGATAGAATGGAAGAATCATTTTTCAAAGTTGAAAGAGGAAAGCAAGGTCGCGGCGCAAGCCGGATATGTAAATAAGGAGCGTATCAACGCTTGTGCATGAGTTTGCGCTTGATACGCGAATTGATCGAACCACATGGACTTCGTACGTAGTAATCTCGCATGCAGAGGAGATCGTTGAGGCTAGGCCTGGATCAAGTGGTGAGTTTTACAGACAAATTCGCGATGGACCCGATCTGGGTTAGTGAGATAGTTAATTCGAGATTGAATGTCTTGATCTTACAACAACAGGTAATATGGGCTTGTGGGCTATGATATTCACCTTGGCCTGGACCGCACTACGGAGTGCAGCAGGTTCAGGTACTAGGCTCGGAGAGATGATTGCGCTGGTGGGAAGGGAAGCTGTACGTATTAATGTGCCTATGTAGCTGAAGAGAAGATCATTAGCTCCACTCTTGAACACTGTGCTCTTACGTGGATTAGGGTGACCAATCAGAAATATGAATGGAACCTGAGACGTTCTGGAACGTTTCCATTTATATCTATGTGTCGGAACGAGTTGTTTTACTGCTATTACCTTTCCTATTACCTTTCTACATACATCTCGCCTGGAAAGCGAAAGTGAGCGTTGACAAGGTGGTCCGGACAGGTGAGCGGAGGGGAGAACTAGCACCGCAGATGGAGTTGCACCTGAAAAGGGGGATTTAAGATACAATTGAATGTGATCAGCTGAAAATACGAATAAATTAAAACCGGGTAATATGTTTGTATTAGGTCGTTTACCTGGTCCCCCCTTCATTTCTCTTTACTGTCCACTCTCCGTTTCACAAGTATGGCATATATATATCCCATCCCTCACCGTTGTCCTGCATCATTCCTCCCTTCACCTTCACCTTTCTCTTCGCAGGAAGAAAAACAGGTCTGCACTTGGGTTATAACCTGTGCTAAGACTATCGGGAAGGATCGATCGAGGAGGATCCACGATACAATAAAACAATAACCTGAGCTCAGCGGTACCTGGACGAGCCCTCTTGCGCTTTGCTTTCCTTCTCGTTTTTACTTGAGCTTGACGATCCTATTCCTATTTGCCTGCTTTCTTGTCTCACATATCACATCTCCATATAACCTTGGCAAGAAACCACCCGCTTACCCACAACTTACTCCAAATACGCTCATCTCCACAACCCCCACGGGATAACTCACGCGATAAACTGTAACTAATACCGCCCACAATACTCACGGCCTCGCCACACAATCAAAGCCTGAGAGAATCACAAAGTCCGTGTTGGGGGTCTAAATAAAATATTTCCTTATGCACATGCCAACTTGCACTCATCTCCCATCCGTCCCTGTTCCTTCCAAAGCATTCACCTTGACTTCTTCCTCTTCTTCTTCCTCTCAATCCACGACGATCGTCATGTCGGTTTCTATCCCACCATCACCATCTCGCTCACAATCGCCAGCTGCCTCTTCTAAGAAGAGAATGAATACAACCTCCCCGGATCATCAATCGACTTCGGGATCGACGTCACCGACAATACAACGACACCAACACCAACCTTCTCAAACGTCTGTCTTCCTCCAACAACCTTCTCCTTCATCTCCTCTCTCCCCTTCATCCTCTTTCATCTCGCTCGCCTCCGGACCATCTCCCCCTCATTCCCCCGCCACCGCTAACCCCACAGGAACCACCACCACCACCATCGAAACGACAACAACTCGTCCTAGAACCTACTCCTCTTCTTCTTCCCGCTCAGGCCGTACAAAAATAACAGCATTACCTTCTATCAGCCAAGATTTAAACCTTTTGCCGTATATGACTCCAGATCGATGTGCGGTGGTGGTGGCGAGGACGAGTAGTAGATGGGACGAGAAAGTCAGAGAAGAGATGGTAAGCTTTCTTTTGCTCGTACTTAACGCGATCCTTTCCTTCCTTGGAGGCCTTTTTCGTATCCCCTTTCTATTGTTTGAATACCACTCATGCTAACCCATCTCGCTCTAGCTTTTCGACTCTCTCTCGAAAGATAATCCTTCTCCAACAGCGGTGACGACCTCCGCCCCTATGTTAGCAAACACCCGTTTGAGTCCAGCATCTCGCTCAACTTCATCTCCTTCCAAACTTCACCTCACCACCTCCACCTCCACTTCCACTCCTACCGCCCGTACCCAGACTTCCTCGCACTTACGAGCCCAGTCCCATTCTCATCCGAGTCAGTATCAACAGCATCAGTACGATGGGTGTAAGAATCCTAGAAGAACGTCGGGACATTGTTATGCTCGTTCTGGGTTTGCGTTTGGGTTTACACCTTTGGCGAAGACTGCGGTTTCGGGTGGTGGTGGCGTTGCAGATGAGCCTGTGAGCGAAGGGAGTGATCCATCGGAAGGAGAGTACGCTCATAGGGTGAGTTTTTTTCTCATCGTTCCGTATTCAGATTCGGGTTTTATTTAAAATTTTTTTCAATGCAGAGAAAGAGCGATGCGAGTACGATGTCTAGTTCTTCCGCCAATTCGGTGGGTAGGAGTGGGAGGAGGATCATCTTCAGTGTGGGTGGTCCTGAGGAGGATGAAGATGTTTTTGAGGATGGGTACGGAGGAGAAGAGGAATGAGGAGTTGTTGTGTTTTGCGAAATGGAATGGGCGTTCCATTCCGTAACGTACGTTTTTTTTTTTTTTAGCGCGCCTTTGCGCTGCTTGCTTGCTTGCTTGGGTTGCATCGCGTCACGTCGCGTCGAGGCGGCGAAGTTGGCGTCGTCATCTTCCGGAGGTCTTTTTTCAATTTTTGGGTCATGACTCCTCTAATTTGCCCCCCCCCCTGTTATGTCTCTGTTTACATCGATCTATCCACTATTCATCGCAGCATGCCATCTTTTTCTCTCTCTTCCCCCCCCCCCTCCCTTTCCCATTTTGTTTCCCACTCTCGCCACACTATCTCTTCGCAGAATGATTCTCGCTTTCTTGTGTGATCTTTCTGGACCTTGTGACTCGGACACCTTCGTAACGTGGACAATATTGACACAATTGCTTTGTTTGTCAAGTTTTGTTTTGTGGTATTTTTTTTTTTCTCCTTTTTCTCATTTTCCCAATATTGGCGTCATTCATCCCGTCCTCTGCCCATCGCCATCTTTTTTGTCCGAATTTATTCTCATATTGTCATATTCTCGAACCTGGATTTTGCCTTACACCTTGTCTGTTTTTTTTTTTTTTACTACTACTACTGGCCACCAAATTAGTCATCGATGAACAACATTTTTTTGCATTGTTTTGCCTGCTTGCATGTACATTTGGAGCCAGTTCCGGCAAGGGAGTTCTTTTTTTTTTCTTCATCGTACTATGTATCACGCATTTATTCTAGCCATGAAAGCAAGTATAGTATTTCAGCCCAGGAATAATTGTCCCTCTGAACGCAGTGATATTCAAGACCCACTCCAGAGTAAGCGGGAATTATATACGGCGAAGTCGGCCGAATTTATTGTGTGTTATTGTGTTCACGGTTGGGCAACGCCATGGAATTCGGTCCTCATCGTGGACGGGCTCTACCTCGAGAGCCAAAACTGACGAGCCCCAAACAATGGGAAGCATATAGGCAATGCCTTTCCCTAGAGCGGTTGGATGGATGGGATGTCCATGTGTGCCTGAGCTTCAGAAGCAGAAGGAGTGCATCACAGTGTCCAAACGTTCAGTCCACGCACGCCTAGTTGCACGTTTCCTCGGATATTGTTTGCTCGGGACTCCCAATGAGCAAGGGCGTGACGCATTGACCCGTGAGATCATCGAGTGCACGAACAAGCAGAGAAATTGGCTGGGCTCGCCCATTTGTACCTTTTTGGGCTAACTCGTGTACTTATGTGAGTTCTTTGTGAAGCAGTTTTTTTTTCATTTCCAGCAGCCTTTGACTTGCTATTCCCTAGTTTACAATCCCAAAGGCCCCACACCTTCACTGTCAATGAGTCAGAGTCCCATAGATTCCTTCGGGCAAGCAGAGGAGAGGGTGGCTCCTATGCTCCAACGGTCCTCGATCCCCGATAGCAGGCTGAGGCCGCTCGTGAGTATGTTTTGCTGACTTGTTCTTATTCCCTCATCGATGCATTCGGTTAGATCTTGCTTCGTGATGATAATCGCTGTGTCTTCACTGGTCTTTTGGATAAGTCTTTTGTGCATCATACACCGGGGGAATTCAAAGTGGCAGGACAGCGAGTCAATGTGGCTAAAATGGAAATGGGTGTAGAGGGAACAAAACCCAAGGCCAGTGAGACATATGTCGCTCACATTGTCAGTAAGTCTCTATCGGAGGACATCGATTGCCAGTCAGAATCGGGAACAAAGGTCGGTTTTTTTTCCGTGCCTCATGGTCTCTGTAATCTCCTTATCTGATTAATTTAGCTCGAGTGGGCAAAGAAGGCAGCGGCATTGATCGAGCGGTTTGGAGGTTTTTCCTCCATCCAGATGCTTGGGGATCATTGTCTGAACAGTCCGTTGAATGCATTCACAGCATCGGATACACCGCACAAGCAGTTCGACAGCCTCGACCTGTGGTTAGTGCCAGCTCTAGTACGTTTCTTTGTCACTTTTTACCCTTGTTTCTTGGATTGACTTGTTATCTAGGATGATGAGAACGTCATCATTCCCAATGTTTACGTTCCACAGCACTCTGGGGGCATCAATATGTTAAATGAATTTGGAATTCGACCAATTGTCAACTTCAAAGAGGCTAAAACCGAAGATGATCAGGTCATCCATCCTCCTGACCCACGTCTCATCGTCCTGCATGCAACCTGTGCATGGGTTCTTCATTCATCTGGCGCCATAGACCATGTACGGGAGCTTCTCTTTCGAGAACCTGAACCGATTTCGCTCAAGCCAAATGCAGTTCAAGAGCTGTCTGAAGCTCTCGAGATGTTGCGGTACACTCGGCACATTCAGCACATTTCCTTGGTGGCCTAATGGTTTTCACATTCCACCCAACCTCTCCCTTTACTTCAATGTTGTGTGTATTTCTCTGCTTCCACTTGCTTCCACACCAAATTGTGTCACCGGGTGTGGCGGGCCACGGACCCAGCTGGAGCGCGAATGTCGACCCGGCCGGTTTCAGTGCATTCGGTCGGTCTCGACGAAAAACAAACCAACATAACGATGGTGACTTATGTAATAGTTGTGCCCACCGTCGGAATGAGTAACATATCCGAAACTTGACTCCAATTAGCTGGGGAGGAGTCTGCTCTTGCACGGGCATTCAGTTTACGCATTCAAGACCCGCTACTCTGTAACGGGAATTGCAGGATTGAATTCACTGGCCAGCGAGTGGCGCATATCGCGTTGATCTGTGTTGACATCTGTGGCGGACGTGAGAGGATTGATACGAAGGGGATGGGAAGCTGGAGCTAGTAGTGGGATCAATACTGTGACGGAGATTGAGAACTTATGATGTGAGATGCCTGTTATGTGACGTACATGGATGGGGCGGGCGGGAGCCTGGAAAGCGGAAGAGGAGGGGGGGGAGGCTGTACGTAGTGCGGCTTACTCGAGGTTGGCTGTGCGTGGGTGGATATGTGGGGAAAGTGGGAAAGCTTAGGTTTTTCGTGGGAGGTTGTAAGTGGCGGGACCGTGCTTTTTTCGGGAATAGGTAAAAGGGGGGGGGAAGAAAAAGAAAGAGAATCGGAGTAAAGGTGCGCGGCCTCCTTGAGGCTTAGTGCCCGGTGGTGTCTATACGTGATTGTCAAGTTTTGTTTTGTGGTATTTTTTTTTCTCCCTTTCCTCATTTTCCCAATATTGGTGTCATTCATCCCGTCCTCTGTCCATCGCCATCTTTTTTGTCCGAATTTATTCTCATATTGTCATATTCTCGAACCTGGATTTTGCCTTACACCTTGTTGTTGTTGTTGTTTTTTTTTTTTTACTACTACTACTAGCTACCAAATTAGTCAACATTTTTGCATTGTTTGCCTGCTTGCATGTACATTTGGAGCCAGTTCCAGCATTTCTTCATACTATGTATCACGCATTTATTCTGGCCATGAAAGCAAGTTGAATACATGTTTCATCGTTTAGCACAAAGTTTATGGCAAGTGCGTACAGAGCACATTGCAGGATTGGATTCACTGGCTAGCGAGTTGGTGCACATCGCGTTGATCTGTGTTGACATGTGAGAGGATTGATGCGAAGGGGATTGGTGGGATCAATATTATGTTGGTGGATGACAGAGATTGAGGATTGATGAGGTGAGATGTCTGTTACGTGACGTACATGGGGGGGAGGTTGTACGTAGTGCGGCTTACTCGAGGTTGGCTGTGATATGTGGGGGAGTGGGGAAGCCTAGGCTTTTCGTGGGAGGTTGCAAGTGGTGAAACCCTGCTTTTTCGGGGATAGGTAAAAAGGGGAGAACCGGAGGAGTAAAGGTGCGCGGCCCTCTTGAGGCTTAGGTGTCTATACGTGATATTTCTCGATGGCGTTCGTGAGCCGAGATTAGGTGATTGCGAATGAGTAGATTTGTTGTTGATAGGTAAAAGGAAAAAAAAGAAAGAAAGAGAATCGGAGTAAAGGTGCACGGCCTTCTTGAGGCTTAGTGCCTGGTGGTGTTTATACGTGATGTTTCTCGATGGCGTTCGTGAGCCGAGCCTAGGTGATTGCAACTGAGCGGATTTGTTGTCAATGTTAGGAGTTGTCGTTAAATCGTTGAATGTCATTTTGGATGACCCATGGGTTGTTGTTTGGCCTGATGTGGGTCGACAAAACCGTCAAAAAGAAGGATGACAAGGAGCTTAGTAAGAGAGTCCGACAGTTGTCACATTTTTGGGAGTGTCAGCGGTGATGCTTTTGGATGCACTGCATGAGGGATAATGGGCAAAGGTATGGGGCCGTCCGGCCAACAGCTAGGGTTATACTAGCTGAGAACGGAATTGGGTGTCATGTTGATATCGTTCGGTGAATTTGGCGGTGGAACGAACACGCAGCAGCAGCGTGGGCTTCCAGTATCATAGGATAAACGGCGAATGGAGAAAGCTCAAGGGAGAAGCTAAATGCCATGTGGTCAGCATTTAGAGTGGCGTGAACAGTATTGAGGACCACACTGCTGAAAGCACTGGATGTGGCGTTCGCGATCAAGAGCTTAGTTGCGAACATATGCCCTTAGCTACTACATACTAATGTAACGTAACCGAATAACGGTGTAATTGCTGTCTGAGGGCACTAAGAGCGTTCGGCTGCCAACTGGGCAGCTTTTGACTTTGGATGGAAGCGTTTGCTATGGAGGACGGCATGGAAGGAAGGCTCAGCTAGAAGGCCACGACATTACGCCTGACGATAGCTCGAGTGGGGCACATCAAGAAACGAGCGACTCGACAGGATACAACGTGGCTCTGCTGCGCGGGCTTCACACAACTCCCAAGCGACGCGTAAGGACCCTTGTATTCTAGTTTAACGGTCCTGGGCACCAAGTTGGGCCAACTCACAGTTCTAAATTCGTCGCACAAAAGGTCTTGGGTCCCGCACTTCAGACGCTTTGACATCCTTCAGCGAACTAGCCAAATTGATGCCGGATGAATAGCAACAAGCTGAGGACAGATGTTGGCACTGAGCGTAGTTGATAGACTGTATGCACGTAGCTATAGGTAATGTACATCATGTAAGTCAAAATGATGATGATAAATCTATCATAATACCCCGCGGCCTCGTGATGTCGTGGCAATCCCGTCGATACGGGACTTTCTATACATGAAGTGTGGGTAGTCTGGTTGGTATCGTCTGGTGTCAGTGATCTTCGGGTTTAAGTCAAAATGATAGACCCTGCCGTACTGCCACGTGACAGCGAGGCCATGGGTGGGCCGTGGGAGTGTGGCTCTGTAAAAAAAACTAGCGCACTGTTCTCCAGGCAACTTCTTCTATCATGGGGAGGGCCTTGGGATACTGTCCGAGACTGCTGAGAGACGTGTGGATTGAGTTGAGCTAAGCGCGAAGTGTATGCTAGCGGATGAACGGCAACTAGCTCGCGCCAGAGTTTGCCACTTTCTTCGATCACCGGGAGCGCTTCGGAATCTATTCCAATAGAGGCTGGTATCCTGCCTAGCCTCGGAATGCCGCCCGAGTTTCCGGAGTGACGCCTCCAGAACTATGAGCGTTCGAGCCAAATCCGAGGTGTATGATTTCGGATAACTAGATTTGGCTCGATCTCTCGGGTGTCTTGCCGTGTCGCTCAATGAGCTAAGACGACACTTCGAAGCGCTCCCAGTGTGATTGAAGAAGGTACCGAACTCTGGCACCAGCTAGTTGCCATTCACCCATCATGATCGCACTGCACCTGGGGTTTGGCTAACTCGTTAAAATTTTGAAGCAAATCAGGGCCTAATGGTGTTGGATGAATAGCAGCAAGCTGGCGCCAGTGTCTGTAGATCACCGGGAGCACTTGGCCAGTCCAAGTTTGTGGAGTGACTCATTAGGAATCTTGAGTGATCGACCCAATGAACTCGGAGAGCATTCCGAGGCGCTCTTGGCGATCCAAGAAAATGTTAAACTCCGCTGCCAGCCAGTTGTCATCCTACCAACGGCGTATTTAACTCGATCGCTCCAGAATCTTAATGAGATCGGGCGGCATTCTGAAGCGCCCCTTGTGATTGAAAGTCGTTATCATACTTCATTCTAAATTCATTCTAAATCCCCTGAGACTTATGGACGTGAACTTGTTCTTCCATCATATTCTTGTACCGCTGATGCGCTGGAGGGCCTAGAAGACATGATGAGTTAGCGGCTATACGCGCTCTCATGCAGCAGTTGGTGCTGGGCACAATCACACCGCGTGCCACGGAACATCATCTTCCATCCTTCACAAAGCCAAGCACAGATCCACAAGACCGAGGTTTACTCCAACATGCTCTAGCCTAGCTTGTCCTGTCCTGTTCGTGTATTTGAAACAGGGGTTGCAGCATGCGGTGTGGTTTGTGTCTCTAGTTAGTTCGTTGATTCTTGGTGTTCACGCCCGGCACTGTGCGCTACACCAGCCTCGACGTGACTCGAGGTGGGCATATACTAGGATCAATTATCTCTTCGGTACGCGGTCGGTTGGGAGGCGTGTAAACGTCAGCACTAGACATTATGGACGGTAGAATCAGGAATTGTTGTCCGGGGAGAAACTAGGGCTACAATTGTTTTCTATTGTACAAAGGCTCTATATCCGCAGCCTTCACACTACTTCTATCAGACCACCTCCCCCTCACAGTGACCATCGGCAGGGGTACCCATCTCCTTTACAAAAGGAGATGGGTGACATGACCGATTGGTGGTGTGTCAATATCCACATATTTACGAGTGGGCCCCCATATGAGCGGGATCGACGACTCGAACGGTAGAGATTGTTTTGTAAGATCGAGAGCACTTGAACATCCTGCACAGACGGAAGAGAAGTTGAGCAGCGGGGTGTGCTCGAAGGAGTGAGGCAAAACCGATCTGTAGGGGTCAATAGCTGGAATGGGGGGGTATGCTTCGAGGTGGTCATCGGTGTGAGGCTGGAATGAAAAAATAGAGCGTAGGCCCGGGTTTGACAGTGGTCATGAATTGGAGTTATGTTGACGTCCTGCAGGATGGTAGAATATCAAGTAGCAAATCAGACAACCACTCGCAAAGCACAACTAGCCTTAGCCGCGTCACCGCATATGAACAGAACGCTAAAGAATATGCAAGCAGATGTTTTTAACGATGGGGTCGGTATCACAGGGTTCGTTAGGCTGAAGTAGTCTCTAATAAATAGAACGACGTTGCTTGCGCAGACAAGGTTCCATTGGAAGGCGATCAATCTGCGGGATATTCCCTACCGATGATTCCCCAGAGTATCGTCCGACGAGACAGGTAACAATCTTTCCCGTGATGGTCCATAGCCGCCAACCTCCGCCCACTCGCATTGCGCAGGGTCGCTGAGTGGCGCATCCAAGACACCAAGACAAAAATAAGCAATTGGCGACCTCCCATAAATGAGATGAATCGCGTGGTGATCGCACAGCTTGCAGTTCGGGTTGGCTTGATTACCCGCCCTCTGATGAGTGTCTATCCCCATCGTCGAGAACACTGGACCGGCAAGGTCCCCCCCAAAGGTTTTCCTGATGATCGATCATATTCTCTCAGCAGGAAGATGTGGCGGTCCCGATTCTCGCCGCTGCGTCCGATGCATTCCCTCCTCCCCAGTGGCGCCCGCTTTGTCTCGGACGAAGTATTGGATAAGCAGGTCGTGCTGATGCACGGAGGTCACCCACTCACGCGTCCCCGATCTTATAGCATAGCCTCAATATACTATAAAACGCACAATCCAGCCACGGAGCGGGGGGTTCATCGACTTCGACGTAGCTCGATTGGGTGGACAGAATGAGAAACCGAGTGGAAAGACAATAAACTGATGGCACTGAATTTACTTTATTTTCCAGAATCCTGCTAGGGCGCCAGCCAAACATAAGCTAAGCGCTCCGCTCTCGATTGCTGCAGCAAAATCTTTATGCCTTTTGTGAAATGAAATTTTGCTGGAAAGGCTTATCAATCCTGTTATCTTGAAGAAATAGCAGCTATCCGAGTTGTTGAACCATGACAACAAAGGGTGGGGACTGATGGTGCGGATCTGACCGTCACCTTCCCTCTCCGTGTAGATGAGACACCAGGCGAAAGATTCGGCATCGTGTCTGTAGAGACGTGGAATCAGGCCCTTCAATTTTATCAACTACTTGAAGATACAAGTGTGGTTCCCCGAGCGAGCCTCTGTTTGAAATGTTGATACTCATAACTGAGACAAGATATGGGAAGATATCAAGTAGCGGAGGATAATTTCACCTCAGTCCTGTTGTACGTAAACCGAGGAAAGACATGAAAGAGAAAAATCTCCCTCTGTGAGTGTAACGTTCGAATCGCGCACGCGCAAGGTAACAGGAATATCAAGAAAGGAAGTCCGACGCTGCACGTAAGTCGATATCTCGACTTCAAGCAGCATGCATGTAGAATACGGAAAGGGCAAGGATTGAAAGCTGAGTATGCAAAGGGTTTTTTTTCATCAGCAGATGACGAATGATGTTCGAATGAAAATCCCCTGAAATGAGAAACGTGTAAATACGGAGAGCATTTTGTTGAAAATGCATATGAACGGACTTTGTCGAGGCCGTTAAAAAGAGTTGACATACGAGGTTCAGCGTTTCGGCCATCCATGAGTATGGGGGTCTCCTTTGGCCACGGTTGGTCTTTCGGCATCTGGTCCTAGTGAGCCCATCGTGCCTCCTCATTCTACAACCTAAACCCAGGCTGCAATGCGGAGGGAGAGGTAGAGACGGTCACATCACCAGCTACTTCGCAAAGCAATAGCTGAAGAGTCCAGTCATATCGTTAGCATCGTCGAAAGGTGAAGGATACAGATAATATGTCAGACTGATGATGCAACGATATCCAAGGAGGCCCCTGTGTAGCCGGAATCGGAGACTAGCTAGAAAGGCGAAGAGAAAAGTCTTCGGGGTACGGCTCATTTAGGCATCTTGGTACATAGAAGTTGAGCAGCAGCGGGCTGGGTGTATTCGAGACGAGTTGTAAGGCATTGGAGAAAGAAACGAAGATGCTTGCAGTTAACTTGAAGTTGGTGGATCGGGTGAGGACGGAAGAAATAAAAATGTGGCAATGCTCGGGTTTGGACCGTCGGAGTGCACAGTCCGCGATAATGTCTCAAGATCTCTATACATCAAACCTCCACCCCTCTCGCACTCCCCGAGCTAGGCAAATTGGACGTCGGGATCACTTCAGCTGGCAGTGTTTTATATTCAAAGGGAAGAAGAATAGGTGTTGCATTCTCTGTCGCTAGGGCGGCGACCCCAACTGCACCGTGGAAGTTAACCTCCCCCCCCTCCCCTCCGTAGAGCAATTTTCTGGGCGTGAGGATTGTCTGCTACATCATTTTCCAGGGAGGTTCATCCATGGACGGCTTCTCATAGGTGGGAGCTAGTAACACGTACACGTATACAATGCACAAACGGAGGGGACCAATATTAATATCCAAGAACGAGAGTCGCATGTTTTGTGATAAAATTCGTCAGGTTAACTTTGTCCCATCATCGCATCCCTTTCATCTTTTTCCTCCCGGAGCTTGGCATACTCCATCACATTGACATGGTTCAAAGAATCAGGGAGGCCATGGCGTTTCCTGCTGTACTGCATAAAGCGTGCTTTCGCGGGCCCAATGGCGTCGGGTATATCGAGCCATGTTGCAAGCGCCCATGCATCTAAGGGGTTGGGGCGAGCCAGCGATGATCTTCTCTAGGTCCTTAGACAACAAATGCGTAGCCCTTCCGCATTGAAGTTTCCTTGAGGCGAGTATCAGAGAGATCCCCTCGTCCAACTCTTCGATACGACGAATGGTGTGCGTTGAATACGTGAAACGAAGAATTGTGTCGAGAATCGCTGCATCCTCCCCAATTTCGATCGTTCGCGCTCCGCTGTCGGTTTGCAGCCGATTGAACATATCGGAGAAAAAGGGAGAAGCTATGGAGAGGACGCATTTGTGCACGCGGAAGTCGATGCCATCGGTAGAACGCAGGACGACATCGCCATCCGCATATGTGAGATACGACGTGTCACCGCTCGAAGTGCTGGAGAGAGACATCCTAAAAAGCAAAATAGTGATACGGGCCCCGCCACGCCCGTTTTAAATTTCGTGTACTTTCGCAGTAAGTATAAATGATCATACTTTGTTCTACTTTGTTCACAGAACGTGGTGTAGTTTACTGATATCGAGATAGATCGAGATCAACCACTGGTCTTCACCTGACCGGGAGTGGCTGTGAATAAGCGCCTTGCGCCGTTTTCCGTGTCAACTTCTCTTCTGAACACCCCCTCGTCTAGCTCTCTTCCAAAACACTAGGCTGAGGTTCACAGCACTAGACAGTCGGCTGCGCAAGATGAGCGAGGCCGCGGAGCCACTTCTGCGCGTCCTAAAGATTGCAAGTGCTCAGAACCCACTCTGCCTCACAAGTTGATGCGAGCCAGCGAGCGCGCTTTCTTCCTTGGCGTGGGTTTGGCTAGGATGACTCCACTCGATATCGACCTACTGCATAGCCTGTCGACTAAGGTATCGTTTCGTTTCGACTGATAGCAGTTAAGCGCCGAGATTCCCGCATCTGGTCAGTTCTCAGTCAAGATCTTTATTCTCGTGAGCCTAAAAAGACCTCCTAGGAGAGAGCATTGATTGATAAGAGATGATATGAACGTGAGTCCGACCGTGTTGAGTCATTCAGGGATGACTGATTGACTCATCCGCGATTTGTCGCACATTAGGTCAGCTACAACCTACCCTTACGAGCATGCCGCTCCCTGAAGCCGATTAGAACGGTGTGCGACATTCTAGGGCACCTTGCAGCATTCTGAGGTCCCTGATCCACCTGTGCGAAATTGACTCATACCCCATGGTCTCTCGCCTAGGTTGTATATCATGGCACAGCTGATATCGGTGCTTGATTCTCCACACTCTAATGAAGTCTCATGGAAGTCCATAACTCACCATTTGTATAGCCACCGCGCTTATGGCCTCCAACCTTCGCACTCCGGGGCTGTGCAAGTCGCCTGGGTTGCACTCACTGCTTGATGGTTCAATAACTCATGAGACTAACCCTCCACCAGCCTTACACCAGCCTCCACAGGGCGCTTGGAGCACGGCGGCCGAAGTTATTATCCGATGTCCGGCGGATCGGAGTGGCAGCAATATTGACGCGGCTGAACCATTGCTGAGTCACCTGGCATCGGAGCACAGCATGTTATCGAATTATACCGAACTCCGACTGAATTTATGACGTCCTCAGATGACTCGATTCAGTCCAGCCTCATATAAACCGCCGTCACTCCGACTCTCTCCCTCTTCCTCCAATTCCTTCAACTGCGCTAGCTTTACATGCCCGCACTCGAACACACCCAGCGTACTTTCAACTTCTCTTCTACAACTCAAGATATCTTTCCCCCAGAGGCTTCAACGGAGCGGTCGGTCCCCATCCTGGCCACACAAAAACCTGCTCGCAGCCCCAAGTTTATGGACATTGACAACATCATCGGTCCTCAATCTCACTCTTCTCCGTCCCCGCCTCCCAATGGTACCGACGAAATGACTGAACCATCAAATTGTCGCTCTGTCCTAGTTGGCGACGTGCATATCTCTCCGTCCTCCCCATCGCAGCCCCTTAGTCACCGACATTCCCCTCCACCGACCAGGTCCCTCTCCCCACCGATCGATTCATATGGAGCCCGCGAACCACATGAGATGGAAGCATCGATAGAACCTCCTAGAAAGTCGTGGAAACACGCTACTGGGATTCGCCGAGGCATTCGTGTCGATAATATGATTTCTGTCGATGCTCCTACCCATTATCGGCGTCCTCCTGGATCCATTGCACCATACAATACCTCCACTTGGGCCCTACCAAAAGGAGGTAGCCCCACATCGGATACCCACTCCGCTCCACGTCTGCACCGCAGTGCCTTGTCACCTCTCCAATTGCCCCAGCATAGTCGATTGTACGATGACAGCCTGGATGACGAAGTTGGATTGGGATCTGCAGAGTCTGACGACCAAAAGTATCTGATTACTGCGGAGGATGGAGAACTCGTGTCCGTAGCTGATTCACCCGAAGCGCGCAAGCGACGACAGAATACCGTTGCGGCACGTCGGAGTCGACAGCGAAAATTGGAATACGTCCGCTCGCTCGAGACCCAGGTCGCCGAGCTTCAGAGTGAGCGTGATGGGCTTAGAACTCGATGCCAAAAGGCCGAGGAGAAGGTTCAGTGGTTAAAGGAGATGCTCATGGATGGTCGACGCAGCAGTTGAATCTAGCATATCGACTTCTTTCTCTTAACAACTTCCGACAAAACTCCTATTTAAAATTGCATCTTCAACAGATGCCCAACTTTTTC
This sequence comes from Cantharellus anzutake, assembly GCF_015039405.1. Lineage (NCBI taxonomy): Eukaryota > Fungi > Basidiomycota > Agaricomycetes > Cantharellales > Hydnaceae > Cantharellus > Cantharellus anzutake. Next base: position 462,158 of record NW_024066965.1, read on the forward strand.
CGTGCGGATCGCTTCATGGGTTTCATTCTCCCGTTTCGCCCACTTATGGATCCGAAGGTGCTTTCTCCAACAAGCCCCCCACTTTCAATTGATGCACTTGTTCACATTGTTCGTTTGATTCACCTGCAATATCCCTTTCCTGTACTCAAGCGCTGTAATTTTTTGTTGTTATGGTTCTTGCGCTAGTCGTAATGTGTCGCGTTATATTTTTGTCCCTATACTTTCATTGCCTTCGTTCAGCAGGCATGTAATCAACTTTCTACTTAGTCCATAATGCATTGTGTTAGCGCCCGTACATTTCGATAATGACAATAGTAGGACGTGCAGCTTCTGAAGGACTTTGAACGGTAACTCGGTTCGGAGGGGGTATCAAGTGAGCTGCACGTCCTTACAGAGTGAATTATATTGAAAGTTTCCTTCCGGGCGGCTCACTTATCTGAATCACTTGTGCATGGGGATTACACACTATCCAATATCCAGTCCAGCGATTGCCCAGATGTTCATGTCGTTGCGAATTTCCTTCGCGTTGCTAATGAGAACTGGCCGGTTATTAGCTTGAGCCTGGCGCTCATTTTTGTTGTTTAAGCAACGATCATTGCAATAGAGACCGCTTGCAGGATCCGATGGCCAGAGATGGATTCCCAACCAGGGATCTAAATGATTGCATAGTATAGGATATGATTCTTGTGTTGGAATACGAGTCACATGATGAGACTGAACCGGAATATCCGGGAATATTCTACAGGTTACTAGGCGCCTGCGTAAGCGCTGGGCATAGAAGAGCCTGGAATGTTGTTGAGGAGTATAAATATGGGCGCTGGAGCACCGTGTGTATTTTAGTTATATTTTACATCTGGGTTGCGAGTGAACCGCTGAAGCGGGTTGCCATATTTGGAACGCCGCGTTTACAACATCTTGAGAAGACAGAGGCAGGGCCCGGTCAGAGTGATCGGCAGACGGCCGGAGTGAGGAGGCCGCCGCACAACACCGGATCTACGGGATCAGGGAGTTGATCAAAAAAAGGTCGGGTTTGATGACTCGAGTGTGCCGATCCGATCAGGGGTCAATGGGTAGTGCCGGAGGCGCGCGTTGCGGCTGTGCACGTGTTCGTTTGAAGTTTTACCGGCCCGACTGTTTGTGCGGATCTGCAGGATCAATGAGCCCAGGAATGAGCGCTGATGGGGGGTCGGCAAGCGAAGGTTACTCAATGGATCGCTTACGTAGGCGGAATAGAGGGTTGCAAAAATGTTTTGGTTGCTTTCTCACACAGGATTTTCGTGGAAAATCCCACTGGAGGATTATTGGAGTTGGAGCAGGATTTTCTTCGACCATTGTGTCGTTCCCCAGACACTCTTACTTTGGTTTGCGAGAGGTTGAGCGGAGCACGATTTTAATCATGTCATTCCACATACCACCGCCACGGCTTCGCTGGAAGAAATCCTCAGTGAAGGTATGTGCTCGTACTATCCTATGCATTGAAACTACCCGCATCTATCCTCCGGAGCCCGTGCAAGAAGGGAAATGCCCCTGATGCCCCACTTCGACGTAACTTCACCAATATATCTTAAACCGTTCGTGAGATCATCAGATGGCTGCCGGAAGTCATGCCACGATGGGGGAAGTCACGTATTGCGGGTGGAGGTGATAAAATGTCCACCTCTTGGGCACAAAGTTGACGGAATGCGATGCAACTTTTGTTAGGGTGAGTTGTTTTATTGCTCTCTAATCAAACGTTTTACTGAGGGGTTGCTGTAGATTAAAACCCTTGTGTCCATCGAAAGATGCCGCTTATCAAGCAAATTTGCTACGGCATACTGTACGAGATACTTGTATGCACACTCCCGGCCTCGAATTTCCTGGGCATCGATGCGCCAACGACTCATGCACGTACTCCCTCTTGTTTCTAATTGCGGAGCTCATGACAATGCTGCACTCACTCCAGTCTCCTTCACAGATTATCGCGTTAGCATCGGTATGTATCATCGGTGTGTGGTCGGTTTCGTTTTGGAACAGCATCGCCGCGATGGGCAATTGTAGATCATGGTATTGAGCTTGCACAGCCCATTTTTGACGTCGGTGATGATTGATTACATTGTACTTTACTGTAATGTATTGTAACATGAAATTCTACTACGTATTACGTCGCTGAATACTAGAAGGTATCTGATAAAATATGGTGCACAGAACTTGGGACCCGGACTTCGTCGGGTGAGTTGGTACAGCAATGCTGTACGGGGGCGTACTCATCCTCAAATCCATCGATGAAAGCTTCTATTACAGGTGCGTTGCATGACGGAAACACAATTTGTTGTACTTAACAAGGATCAAAAGGGAATATTGCCCCAGACTCGTGGACGAGAACTAAGGAAAAGGAAAAAAAAAAAAAAAGTTCCAGTACATACGCATATATGGCCGGAGTAAAGTGTCGTCAAACCGACAAGAGAATTCCATCAGTCAAGTAGAAGTAAAGAAAAGGTGCTGGTGACAGTCACTCCATGTCGCGCTTAAAAATGATCACAACCGTGATCAGTCATGCCGGCAGAATCACCTAAGCTGCCATGAGTGCCCTGCTAGAATATTGACGGCATATAATACACACTGTCCGGCTCTATTTGGAACGGCCAACTTCGGGAATATCCTCAAGCCAACTAGATAATAATGGCGTGAGATGGAAGCATGGTAAAATCACCAACGACACGTACTCCGGTTGGGTGGCGCCGCCGCCGCCGTTGATGGAACCTCTTTTGGCGCCTAGTCTGATAGTGAGCTACGACGTGAACATTAATTGGTATTTTTGGGACTCACTTGAGCCCTTAGGGGCAAGCGGACCCTTGAGCAGCTCCAAACGTCTGGCATATGCATCCACAGTAGGCTCGAGCGGTTCGCTACGTGCCGGGAGAGCCGCCGAGAAAGACACCCCAAACGCAGCCAAAAAGAGTACGAGGGTGGGAAGTTTGGTCAAAAACGTGAACATCCTGTTAAGTTCCTTCCTGGAGGGATTCTGTAACGGTTACTAGTTCCCTCAAAGGACGGCTTTATATAGGAACCGGAAGGGCACAACCTTCTCAAAGGGCAGCCTCGCAAGCATGCAGAAGAGACTGATATCAAAGGGTGATATGTCCAGCCGATATGCCAGCACATTGATGAGGCATATCATATGCATGTATCTCATGAGAATATTGCCCAGGTCATGGCATCCATTATGTTACCACATTGTCGAAGCTCATTGCTCAGCCATTAATATTAGATCCCTCCGGCTTCAGCGAGGCGCCCTGATGGGCCCTAGTAACCAGAAATCAGATAGAGCCTCGGGTGAGTCTGTAAGAAAAAAATCACCAGGGCCGTTCAACTAACTTGCGCTAAAAATGATCCGAACCCTAGGATATCCCCTGGTGGAGAGGTGGGGGATATTGAAACCGTCCCTCTTGTCAAATGGATAATCAATGCATACATACTTCAATAATGAGCAATGACCAATATTCAACACACAACCGATTGGGGTCATGACCCTATGGCGAGAATATCAAGGCTCGGCTAGGACTGAGTTGGGCACACATCTTGTCGCCAACAGCAATGAGGGCTTTAGACGAAAGAATATTCGGATTTCGCTAGTTGTTACTGTAACGGATATGAGGACTTGTGCCGGCAAGACTCCCGACCATGATTGGTTTATGCAATGGGGCCCCAATCCCATCACCTGATTCGGTGGCGACAGATGATATGCATATGAAATGGGTCCCTGATAACCCCTTATGGATACATATGTTTCAGCATGCTGAAGCAGTGGGAGGGCCGGGTTCTGACTTATCGTCAGCCGAAGGTCAGCAATTTCCCTTGCGGACACGTTTTTCAGCAGGCTGAAGCAGCGGGAGGGGTTCTGACCTTATCGTCAGCTGAAGGCCAGCAATTTCTATCGCCACAACCCGACGTCTCGGCCCAGCAGCGCCCGTTCGGCGCTGGAACGATCAATTATTGTTATTATATTAATACCATGATGTGAACTAGCCCAGGCATCTTCTAGACTGTAAGTCAATGCATGACGACTTTGGGCGCTCATGATGCTTCCGCAACGTTTACCGCTCGTCTACTTCCTCGTCATTGGTCCTGATCCGCGTTATTTGCCCTAGGGAATAAGAATGACCGATTTGTTCCGGCAGTGCGCTCGGTGCTCGAGTATCCCCGCCGAAACCCAGAACTCAAATGGATCGATCGCAGTGGGTGACGGATAGGGAAATTGTAATTTATTCTGCGATTTATGTGATAGTGCGATGGGTAAGTACGGAATTTTTTCTTATGGCGAAAGAGACCAGACCTGAGGGAAAAGTCGGGGAGGAGCAAATTCCTTTCTCCCTTTTATGCATAGCATTTACCCAGAGTGGCACAACGGCCCAACTAGGGAACAATAGTGAAAATGAAGAAGGGGGGCTTCCTGGCCACTCTTCCTTAGCCGCTCGTGTACCGCAAGCACAACCGCTGAAGTCTCAGCACATCCGGTACAGCCCGCAGGCGATTATTGATCATATGGGCCCGGCTGAGGACAACTCCCAAGTTTGTCCTCGCCTGTAATAGCACTCTTACTGTAAGGGGGGTATATTCTCGCCCTCAGTTCAGCCTCCTGAGGCTGATTCAGCTGGCCGAACGCCCTATTATCGCGGCACGATTCGGTTTGAACACGTTTCAGAGTTATTGTGCATATGTATGCATGGGGATTATTGTATCATGGTGTACCATAACAAGGACGGGACAACTGTTCTACCCTCGTGCGCCTTATCAGTCCTACTGCGCGCGGCCCACCATGGGCGAAAATAACGCGGGAAGGTATCCATCCGGAGTTGCGGGTGCGAGTACGTTGGCGACATGCATACATCCGTTTCATTTTTCACGAGTAGAGAGGCCCTCCGACAGCTTGTTCATCAACTCCTAGCTGGGGGGGGATGGAATTAACGTTCCGTCATTATTGAAAAACTCGCGACGCTAACGCATGCAGTACTTCGGGTATCGGAGATGAAGAAATAAATTACGTGCATACAAGCGAGCGCAAAGAAATATATAAACAAAAGCACAGGTATTAATGGCGCAAAATTTACAATAGCGCGTGAGCATTTGGGGTATATGATCAAAACAAGTGGGTGTTCAATAAGCACAAGAATAGAATATGGGGGGTATATGGGAAAGCTTTTCCGATCTGTGAGCGGATGGAAAATGAAGCACGAAGTCCGTATTCACTGAAATGAAATTTACGTCCGAGAAGAGGGATATTCTCAACGCTGACCGCCATGTTTTCCTTCATTCTGTGTGTGTCGAAGAAGAATCGGGGCCAAGATCAGGTTGTTGTTGGTTAAGCCTTTTGTCCCGCAGAGTGCGCCACTCAACGGAGTCCGAGCAAAACGTCGGTTGTTAGAACCGGAAAGGGCAATGGGCAAAATTGAGCAGAACTAGAAATGGCGAGGGGTTAATATAGCGCGCAAAGCACAACGGTGAAAGCTTTACGTACAAAAACGTGGGGCAGATGCTGGCGCAATTTTGAACAGAATATGTTGGAATCGTTTTGAGAGAGAGAGAGAAAGCTGACATGAGCAGCTCAGCTGGTACGTCCAGCGCTTCGGCCATCCATGAGCATCTCCTTCAGCCACTCGACCCTCTCCTCTGCCTTTTGGTATCGAGAAATGAGCCCCTCACGCTCATTTTTAAGCTCGGCAAGCTGAGTCTCGAGCGAGCGGACGTACTCGAGCTTTCGTTGCCGGCTCCGGCGTGCCGCAACGGTATTCTGTCGCCGCTTACGGGCTTCGGGTGAGTCAGCTACCGAAATGACAGTACCATCCTCCGCAGTAATCAGATATTTTTGGTCATCAGATTCCGCAGAGCAGCTCCTGAATTCACCACTATCCGAGTCATCGCCATTCAATTGGCTATGCTGCGGCAACTGGGAGCGAAGTGGTGCCTGGAGATGGGCCGTAGCATTCTGCTGCGGACGGGGAGTGGAACCAAAATCAGATGTGGAGTTAACTCCATTCTGTGGGGCTAAATCCGAACCCTTATAACGCTCCATGGATTGAGGTGGCCTCCTATAGTGGGTTGCGGCGTCAACCGGAACCATATTATCGACCGAAATGCCTCGACGATGCCCAGTAGCATGTTTCCGCGACTTTCTGGGTGGTTCCATGAGAGCTTCCATCTCATCTGATTCTCGAGATCGATGTGAGTCAACTGAGGGAGCTGGGGGAGAGAGGGAATGCGGAGGAGAGCGTGGGTGACTAATGAGCTGCAGTGTGGGGGGAGAGGCGGGATTGCCATGCGGAGGAGAGCGTGGGTGACTAATGAGCTGCGGGGTGGGGGGAGAGGCGGGATTGTCACTAGTTATCGCAGAGTGACGGTTAGGTAGTCCGGCCGCGTCGTTGGAAGGCGAAGCCTGAGATGGGTGGGGGGAAGGACAAATGATGTTATCTATCTGCATAGACTTGAAGTCGCGGACAGGTTTTTGTGTGGCCAGGATCGGCAACGATGGGAGGAATCGCTCTGTGAGAGGTTCTACAGCAAAGGGTGTCAATTCATCTTTGATGGACATGGAAGAGAGGCTGAGAGTGTCTCGAAACAAAGCCAAGTGGATGTTGGAAGGAAAGATTCGGAGAGATGTCCAAACCTTTATATATGCTTGACTCGTGAGAAGGTCATCAGAATTGAATTGGGTGGAGACGGAATAGAGTAATGCTGTGCAATGACTCAGCGTCGGGCTGGCCGTGTCATGTGTACCTTCGGAGATTACAGCATAGGTTTAGCCGTCGGTAATCGACCTCCAACTTATCTGGTGGCGGTGGAGGAGTGGAGCTTTGAACTATGTAATTCTACTTCACATGTTATCAAGGGTGACTAGCACAGCTCCGAAGTGGAGAAATGGAGCCGAGATCTACGCAGACGGAGGTGTGGATGCCTCGAGGCTCTGATTAGCACAAGGTACACCAGGGCAGCACTCTATCGGCCGTAAGAATTCCGAGACAGAGTCAAGCGCGGATCAGCTGTGCCCATACTACGATACGATTTCGAAGCGTGGGCCATGTGCAAGGAAGATCAGGGCGTCAGAGTACTGTGGAAACACCTCACCGGATTTAGCCGATTACGGTGGAGTTCCTGGATAAGTCGGTTTGTGTTACGTTATCGACTGACGCTCGCGTACGATAAACTCTCCGCATCTCCCAGCCTTCATCCGCCCATGTGGGTTTCACTTACATAAACTCCTGTCGGCCAAGGACGGAACTGTCGTGAATAATAGTTGGTAGAGGACGTGGCCTAGTCCAAGTCCGAGGGCATGTTCAAGCAAGAAAACTAGTGGGTTCATTCTGTCTTTACATCTCACATGATGAGGTGCACAGAACTGGTTCGCTTTGTATAGAGGACTATTTGACACAGGATTTACGCCAGCATCTTGGCAGGGGCAGGGAAAGTTACGGCGCCTACTCAAAGTCACCCTCGTCGTAAACTGGCGTAAACAATAGAGTCCATAAGGAACAGACGGTCATTTGAATTTCTCTTGCTCCTTGGTCATTTAGTGCGGTAAAAAAAAACCATATAACCACTTTGGGAAAGCAATGCACATGTCACCCTTTCATCGCCTCCAGTATCCGCAGGCTGAGCCGAACTCTGTAACCGATGCTAAACCGACAGGCACCACCATACATATCCCTTTCGGAGCTGCGTTTCCAAGAAGCGAGATAAGTATGAATGAAGGCAATACAAAAATGATTTAGACTTACACATGCATTGAAACAAGCGCATTGGATGTGCCGAATGTCTCTTCCCCTGATCCCTTTTAGTTTGTAAGAGTCATTTATGACGGAGCGATAACTAAACTCTGTCGCCGCTGAATTGGATAACTTTGGGGACGACTAACCGTGGAGCTCATGGGTTCTGGCGTTACATGGACCTCATCTTCAGCTTCAGTCTCCCAAAGAGACAACTTGCCATGTTGCTGGAACTTAGATTACACAGTACGACCACACCAGTTCCAAAAGCTAGACATCCCAAAACCGGGATAAAGGCAATGATGAATAATTTACTGCAGGCCGAAAGCCAAAAGGAGATTCTCCAAAACAGCGCGGATTTACGGCCATCAGTAAGCGCATCAACACACCACAACATAGTCATCTTCGGCGATTGCCGAAGGTATCCTGCCCACGCGGCATCTCTTTGAATTCTTTCTTCACAGCGGCACAACCGCAACAGCGGGGGTGAAAGGAATCTGGTTTATAGGACTGAGGCCGAGGTTTGTTTCCTGGTTGATACTTGTGTGATGTTACAAGCCAGCAAGGGTTGGACGCGATGCTAAGAGAATGTCGCAGCCGTTCGCCGTCCCGGGGGAGCCGCGTAACCAGACAAACTGGTTCTCGACCCCCTTGAGACATTTGGTTATCGAACGCCTGGAATCTTAGATCGCGTGCTTTCAAAGGCATTCGCGTTTTTTTTCTTCTCGGTCGTGACATAGGTGTGGCCAGCAGCGGCCTGTGAGTTTTTTGAAGCTGGGCGGTAGTGGTGGTAGCGTTGATTGAAAGAAGGTTCAACGCGTACAAACGACAACGTAATTACGCTACACGGATGGTCATGCCGAGAAACAGCGGGGTTATTGCCACCATCTTTGACATCCGAGCCCCGATGAAATCAACAAACTGGAATAGACCACCCCAGAAGGGCACACGCTTGGGCTTTCTAAACTTGGAGCGGCGGCAAAAAGAAGTTTTTGGGGGGGATCTGACCTAAATCTGGGATGGAGGAAAACTCGAGACTCGAGAGCGGTGGCTGTGGGTTGGAGAGTAAGTCTCGTTAGCGTTTTTCTTCCCATCGCCAGGTGACCTGAGTCTGTATCTGTGTTGGGCGCTAAATTAGGGAACTCGCGAGATGACTTTCGGTGGAAAGGGGAGATAGTGATGGCTGAGGGACGTAACAATATTATAGGATGTGAGTCGAACCCCAAGAACCACCGGAGGCGGAAAAGTGCGTCACAGTAGACGTAGATCTGTCACGATCTCCAGTAATCGCTCAGCTCAGGGAGGGAATGAATGGGTGCCGGGATAGGGAGTAGGGCAGCGGATCCGCGGAGGTCTCCGGTCCATCCTCACATCCTCGGATGTCTGACCTTTCTGCCACATATTACGTCTTGTATACATGGATATATTTGATGGAGCGCAACGGGGGAATTCATACAAATCAAAATAGTGGGTGTTGCAGTGATCCGCTTTGTTCCACATACCCAACACGCTGCGCACTCTAGTTGGATCGATCGAAGGGTTAGAGCGAGGATTTTCTATTCCAGAGGGTGACGAATTTCTTGTGTAAAGATAATTGCTGCTTGTCAAAATCCCTATCCAATTCGTTGTTGAAGGAAGCGACAATCTAAAAGGAAAGATGAACAATCCTTAAAATTTGGGTGAGAGCAGCGCTTCGTGGCCATGCTGACCGTTCAACTTCATTTGCTGTACCAACAGACGCTTAGTAAGCCATATGGAGGAGTGCATCCTTCGGCGAATAATTACGTAAATTGTGACCCTTTCGCTTACGTGTTTCTGCTTGGATGGCTCATGCGTCATCCTCTAGCTCTTTCTCCTCTTTCTGGTGTCTTCCTTTGAGTTTATCTATTCTTGGACGCATCAATTGCCCTCTGCCTACAAGCACTGTACCCCAACAATCCTTCTCAATCGATCACCAAGGAAGCGGGGCCATCACAACACTCGCCATTGGAGTTCTAGCCACAAAACCCATAGTTACACCCCCCACCATAGTATGGTAGCCACAGGGATGTATGCGGAGATCCAAGCATGTGGGAGACAATATATTGTTAAGTATCCATATTGCAGGTGGCTATGTCCCGTTTGGGGGGAATGCATATGGTCGCGTGATATAGGAGTGATGGGGTATGAATGTGGTCAAACGGGGGTGGCACTGCCACCACCCACTACACCTGACCTCCGTAGACCTTGCGCAGATTACACCGTTTGGGTTATTGAGGGAAGCGGCCTGGGCCCCACTGTCTCTGCCGACACACACGATTCAGATCCAGGGACATTTCGTTCACATGCCGATTATTTACATTGAAACCCTGACCGTACTTACAATACAAATAGCGGCTCCGATCGCGGCCTGCTCGATGTTCCGGAGCGCCACTTAGAGCTCTTGCACACTGTGTTGGACCGGCGAACAAGTCAAACGGGGTGCTAAAGGGGAAATCGGCCTGTAGTTGGTTGCAGATGGGTGTAGATGTGCAACATTGAGGAAAGGGTCTGAATGTCCAATTTTCCATTTGAATTCTGTGTCTGCTACCTGATACAAGGTTGCAATGTAGACCATGGGTCGAACGGGGTAAAGGCTGGTGAAACGGCGTAGATACAAATTCCTCTCTTCAGGCTTGTTGCTAGATCAAAATTGATAGTTCGGATGCAAATTTGAGGAAAATTTTCCGTTCCCCCCAAACCAAAAATCACTGGTAGAACAAGAAATCACCCCAGAATGCCTTCCCTCCCACAGAACGCATCTTCAAATGCATTTGACTCATCAATTCTGACCCTTCAGGCCACTTTCTCCAGTGGCATGACCTTGTTGACTACGGCTTCCACTGCCAACAACTTCCTCAGAGCTACAGATGGCCCGTTCGCAGAGTTGAAAGAGCTTATTGCACAACATACTTCCATCGAAGACAGGCCACAATTCCAACCACTTGTCCCCCCCGATCAAATTGTGAAGGGGATTGTGCAGAAAATATGGGGTCATTCATCTATTGAGACAGTCGGAGATATTGGCGATATACTGGAGAAGGGACTCGTTACGGATGATTTGAGCCTCGAAGGTGCGTTGGTGTCTTTGTTGCTTACACCGTTTAGAAATACTCAAGGACCCCCTGCAGTTTTTTTAGAAGCTTGCATTGCCGGTTACGCACAGAAAAAGGGGAAGTCCCCCAAGAAGTCATGAAGAGGTTCCGTTTACACAATCCCACTGAAGCGGGCCAAACGGCTTGGCAAACATGGCTTAAGCTTCACCGTAAGTTAACCACATACTCGCAAGATATTAGGAACTAATCATTTCCTAGCTGGAATTGACAGTCAAGAAGCAGCATGCCTGCGTAAATTACAGCAACAGGATATCGATAGGAAGTACCCTGACCAGGCAGAAGAAGCAAAAGCGTTCTATGATAAAATTCTGATACATTGCGGGGACCTTGTTTTATCGAAGGACGAGAGGGAGGCTCAACCAAATGAAGGCCTTTATCTGTTGCAGAAAATAACGGGAAAATATGCTGCTCAGGTATAGTACAGAATCCAGTAACTATCGCAATCGATTGTACTGAAAAATTTGCTGATAGCTCGCTGCACTCAGCTCCATTCATCCTGTTGGGGTGGCGTTAGTGGGGTTCATAGCAGATGACAAGCTTGCCCCTCGGGATTCGACTATCGCATTTACGAGCTCACCAATGATTGCGGAAATGGTCAAAGCTATGGGCCTACCCCTCACAGAGGATAGTGCCTTAGCCATGAGGAACTTCTACGACGGGATAAAGGCATTCAGGTACAAGGTTTATGCAGGAAAGGCACAAATAACTTACTCATATCCTTCCAGCCCATATCAACCCGACGCCATTAAACAGAGGTATGAGCAATTTGTCTCCTAGCCCGCATTGGCTGAAATAGGCGCAGAACCTTTCTTCAACATCTTGGGGCGTTTACGAACCCCGATAAATCTACCAGCGAGGTGTTTGGTGCCTCAAGCCTCATGAAGACCGTCGTGATGCACATGAAGCAAAGTGTCCATTTCAGCGATGATCTGGACAGGTATTTGGGAAATGGAACGGGAAACACGGCCATCAAATCAGAGGTTGAGGGCGATGCGAACAACGTGGATTACCACACACCCGCATTAAAAAGGAAGGAAGGCCTCGCCTTTGCAGACGAGACCTACGGCTCGCATCCCCAACGCCGCACTGAGTGTGCTGGGCGGCTTAAAGCAATCATTCGTATGTCCTTTTGCCGTGCCGTCTGATTGCTCATCTGACATCTACTTGTAGTGGAGGCAACAGGGATAACTGAGCTTGGGCACAACTGGAGAGTCGCCAACATACTTTCATTCATGCTTGAGCATCGTCTCCGTTTTGTTGGTTGGCATCGTGGTGTCCCACGCTTGAACAAGTCACTACCGTGCGATTGGACCCCACGCGAGTCTGCACGGTGTATAATGCAGCTCACTCACCAGGATCCGGAGCAGACGTTGAGGGTGGAACAAATGACAGATGGTGAGGAAAATGTCAATGAAACTTCAAAAAAACACAGCTCACCGGTTTGGGCTTACCAGACGAGTACCTGACGCGTGAGGTGCTACACTATGCACCAGATGCGAAAGGGAATATTACGAAATACCTATTGCCTGAACACGAGACAAGGAGGGCAATTGCGAGGACAGCGGTCGTCCCCGCATGAACCCAAAAACGTAAGGACAGCACGCCAAACTCCCCAACTGTGGAGATGGAAGGAGATTCGGTTGGTGATAATCAAATATCATCCCCGTCTTCCAAGCGACGCAAGAAGTCCAAAGCCACTCGCGCACGCACCCTCACGAAGGCAAAACCTCCCCGTGTGACACCTGGGGGCCACAACCAAATGAAAGAAGCCGCGGTACCAGAGAACGAGGTGAAAGGTCCACAGGACGATGGCATCGTACCCGAGACACCACCTCGCAACTCACCTGAACCGGGCGGGTCTTCATCATCATCAGTAAAGTTAGAGGCAATAAACCTGACAACGTTCCCATCAGGTGTACGCTCAGGCTTCCAGCAAGGGCGTGGACCGCAACTCCCTGATGACCCAGAAAACGACGTCTTCATGGAGCAAGCCGTTCCGGAATCACATACGCCAATGGTCATCCCTCCAATTAGGCTCATCCATCCAACACCGCATAGTACTCCCCTCAAAGTTCAACCAGTGTTGAAGATTAATGGAAGTACGCACCTCACTGTGAACGAAGGTCCAACGTCCCGGGCACCGTCGGAGGCACTGTCATCCGTATCAAGCCTAAGCGGTGAGCCTCCCACCTTTGACACCTTGTTCAGGTGTGCACGAAACTCAGTGTGGCGGGCTGCATCGAAAATGTTGCCGACGGTTCGTTTGAAGGCGCTAATGGAAGAAAACGTTGAACTCCTAGTCAACATCGACATCATTGCCCTGCACGTTACCGAGAAGGAGCCACCTCCTGAAGTCTTAGATGTCACTCAACACTGGAGAATGATTAGCGCCGTTGGAAACGAGCTTCATGACAGGGGGGCTGATGTAGGAAAGGTTGCCAGGAGGGTGGTCCAACTGCTTGACGAGTTGGAAGTGAACGACGACGAGGATGTGATAGCTACGTGGATACAGATGTTGCCCAGTTGAGTGACCCAAACATCACAACCGATCATTGGAAGGATACGTAGGTATCTTAAAATGAAAATATTGCATGCGTCATTATTAAACCTATGGGCTGGGCACAAGTGCAAGGCGTAAGCTCAGCAAACGTAAAATACATCGGGAAGTTATATGCTACAAATTATTCTAGAGTATATACAAAGTGAACGGAAAACGGTCACAGACAGCTATTGCGTGATGCTCTCCGACTACTACTTGCCGCTTAACTCTTCTGGAGTCGGCTTGTTTGGGGGAGCAGGAGGGCTCTCTGCAACTTTGAGCGCAAAAAGACCAGTTTTTGGCTGCCAGCGAATGGACTCAAACTCTTCTTGAGGCGGGTTTCCTGATCTCTTCAACATCTCGGTTGATCGGAATTCGATGCCCTCGAAAAGCTGCCTCCCAGAATCGGCAATGAAACGGACAACACGAGGGTAAATAGAGTCTTCGGCAGGGTAGATCCGCTGGCGGAATGCGCGTTTGAAGCGGTGAAGGCGACAGAGAATGAGACAAAAATGAAGGAGGCCAAAGTACTCTTCTTCGCTTAACTCGAATGGCCTACGCAGGCATATTTTTTTTAACACTTCGCATTTGAAGGTCACCTCCACCATATTGAACGGCGTACGCCCTCGGCTGGTTGTCGTCGTCATAATCCGGAAGCGATTGTATTCGAAGAGATCCTGTGAATACATGCGCGTCCATAGCTCTGTTGCTTCGGATGGTAATGTGTCGGGGCCCTGAGGGATGAGCGGGGCTGGTGCGTGATCCAGTAGGGTTTTGATTGTAGTTTTGTCAAATCCATGAGAAAAGACTTCACCAGTATATCCAAGCTCATAGACGCCAATGTACCCGCTTGGGGTATAATCCTGCATATTGATATCTCTGAGAAGGGCGTCAGGGAATCTTGCTTGGAGGTACCGCTTAAGGCTTTGGGCTTCCTCCTGTGTCTTGCAGAGTAGGTTAAGACAGTGCATCGAACCGTCCCACCTGTCCACTTTCTGATTCACCGTGCGGTCACGCACTTCTCGGTAGGCAAGAACGCCCCGCTGCTTGACCGCTTCCAAGTCATGACGTAGCTCCAGCGTAGGGCCTGACAGGCGTATGGATATGCCTAGCCATGTGTCAGTGGCGGTAACAGAGCCGGCCTCGGACAACGAAATAGCACTGGACGTGCCAGTAAAGGGTACGGACTGATTCGACAACGGAAGGGGATGTTGAGGTTGGTAGTACGAGAAAGGGATTTTGATAAACGCCGCCATCAGTGGAGCATGCGCACCGATGGGGAATGGTACTCTCATTTTCTTCCATTTGGCCCCTTCCAAGGCCGCGCTCAAATGCAGGCCCTCCTCGTATTTTAAATCCAGCCAGACTCCTTGAAGCACACCCTTCATTAAGGTAGAGAGGTTTTTGAACGGAGTAGGATCCCCCTCAGGGGCAAGCGCTTTCAGACATTGTTCCATGGCAAAGCGCTGAGTAGGGGGATCATCTTGTGGAGCTGCGAGCAGGAATTGCTGTGGGCGGGAACATGTAACGGTTTCCGTAACAACAAAGTCGAATCCCACAGTGATATCCCCCTTCATGATGCCGTTCGAAGCCTTGGCCTGAGCACGGCTCCGTATCTCCTGTTGAAGGGCATGTTCTGCTGCATGATCATGCAACGGTGAACATGATCGACAGACTGCAAAGCGTTTTTCACCATATTCCACCCTCCAATGAGGAACTCCCCACCGTTCCAGAGTGAGGGCAAAAGCCTGAGCAGAAGCACTGAGGGTGGAGTCGTGGACCTCGGTGTGAGTGCCGTCCGAGCCGTCGAAGATGGTCCCAATGGCTAATTTTTGAATTGGCCACGTCGGAAGTTCCATACCACCCAGTATGGCGCATGCATCGAGGGAAACGAGGAGGCAATAACGAAGATAGCCTCGTAGCTCTCCAATCCGACGTTCGATCTCACCAACCGTTTCATGGTGATAGTTCTCGGACTCCGCAATCATCCGGGATTGAAGCAGCTTCTCAAGGTAGACATCCGATTCATGCTTGAGTATCGCCATAGTTTCACGATGTGAAGGGAGGATTTCTGCGCGGCAGAGATGAGAAACGGTAGTCCGAACGTGGCGAAGAAGTTGTTTCAGCAACGAGTTCGTGCCTATAATCCGCTCCCTCCACTCAGACATTGGGAGCCAATTCAAACCGTCAGGGGAACGTTGCAAGTCAATATTAAGAATAGGCGACGGGATATAATGAAAAGGGGAATGGCATTCGATAAGCGGGAGGTGCAGGCGGAGCGGGTCGAAGCTGACTGGTCTCCGACAAAAGTCCACAAACTCGCGATATCTTTGAGAGGTGTTAAGGACACTTGTCCTCGTTGAAGGGGTGGCGTTCACCCATGAGGCGTACGATCCATCGTAGGAGCACATAGCATGGGTGTTCACCGCCATGATACGAATCGGCGTCTGACGGTAAGCGCGCTTCACGGTGCCACCTAGGACATCCTTTATGTATTAGACTGGGAATGAGGCGATAGCGATCAGCTTACGGGATAATTCTGTTCTCCAATTTTCAACGTGGGCCGCAGCCTCGGGGGTGGGGGAAAGTGGCTGAACGGGTCGAAGAGGCGCACCTGGCGAAAACATCACACTGTGTGAGAATAACAATTAAAACATTCCTAGACATACTATGCATACCTCGAATAACCATAGCATCTCTTAGCAAGGACGTTGTTCCTCCGTCCTGCGCCATGATCTGTTCAACTGAGATGAAGCGTGCGATATCTGGTGGTGGCGCCCTTAGTCTTGGCGGTGGATCGTAGGAGGAGGGCAGGGGGAGTGGACGATGGGGCGGGGATTCTGGACGGTACTGCGAGATGGGGACTGGGGTATGGGCCGATGGGATTTGGGCTTCGCTGAACCGAACGTCTTCCATGGATGGAGGAGGGTGACGACGTTCTGGGTCATACGGAGGTGCTGGCGGCTCCGCGGAGGATGGCAAGGGAAGTGAACGAGAAGGCTGGAATTCTGGTCGGTATTGGGGAATGGGAACGGAAGCTTGGGCCGATGGCATTCGGGCTTCATGGAATCGACCTTCCACGGCTGGAGGCGGGGCGTGGTGGCGTGGTGGAGCGTATGGAGGCTTTTCAGGCCCATGGCGATGGCGTGCAAAGGTTCCGGATCCTGAACGGTGCGTGAAATGGGAAGAAGGACGAGAGACTTCGTGGGGCGAAGGCGATCTGGAAGACACCAGACGTGGACGCCGGGAGCTTCGATGAAGTGGACGCTGCTCACCCTCTCGCACCTCAGAGCGATGGTACGAATCTGGTGGGAGACCAGGCGATCCTCTTCTTCGTGCAGGTGAGCGCTGGTGAGGGGAACGGCTTCGTCGACGCCACTGGTGAACGGAGCTTGGCCTCTGAGGGGGGACCTGTGGACGCGGCGAACGCCCCCTAGGCCTTCCACCGTGCTGGGAGCGGAGGCGAGAGGTGCGTGACGTTGATAGTACAGGAGAATTATCCCTTTCTGAGGCTGACGCAGAAGGCTCCTCTTCATCCCAGTCGTTCTCGCTAAGGAACTCTTCTGGATCGGATGAAACACCATCATCATCCTCCGGGCGGCGGAACGGATGACCATGGAATCTCAGCAGGATATGTCCATCCTGTGTCAAAGTGTACAGAGAAAAGAACCGAACCGCCCCAGGAGGGTACGTTGGTCCGGCGGGCCTGTAACGGTTGCGATAACGGGTATCGTCGAATATTGAGGCCATCTCATGCAATATGCCGAGCGATCCTGATGCTGCATAATCGATATTCTCTATGTAGTGCTGCACGCAGATGCATTCCGCAATACCCTGGTCATTGTCCATTGTCGCCTTCCTCATAGACTTCGTCCACTCGGATGGGTCAAGCCTCTTGAGGAAGACTTCTCCGAAAGTCTTTCCTACAGTCCAGCCGGCTTTACCGTCAGGGTATGCGAAGGGAATAGGCTCGGGCGATGGTATAGGCGGCGGCATAGGATGAACAAAACACCGCAAATACCGTCGCGCTCCATGGGGAAATTGGTTATATTCTGGAGGAAGGAGTGCGGAGTCGTTTTGTATACATGAATTAATCGCGTTTTGAAGCCACGGTCGGGGAATGAGGATTAAGGATGGAAGGACGTATACATCAAACACAGCATGGTAGTAATGCGTCGAGTACGATGGATCCAGTTTACATCTCTGAAACGTTCCATCCAGTGAATGATCCACAACAGGACTAATCACCTCCTCCACCTTCGCAATTCGTTCCGCGCCTGAAAGAAAGCGACCGGGACGCAGTGGGCCGTCCTGTGTGGGTGGCCCAAGTGCACGAATATAGAATACACCCTGATGGTTTACTTTCCAGCCTTGGTGAGCGCGCTCAGCATTGGGAACAGGGATAGGCGATGTCACAACAGCTTCAGAACTCATGTTCGCGAATGCAAATGCAGTGCAAGCTGGAGGAAAGTGGCTTCGTGGAGGAAGGGAGTAAGATGGCAGTTGGAAGATCAGCCGTGTGTAAAGCCAGGTGTGGCCTGGTATCGGGCTTCGAGCTAGGGTGCTGGGCGAAAAGGTGCAAAGGCGACAAACACAGAGATATCTATCGTACCCTGGTACAGCAGCGTGTAAGCACTCCGCACGACCTGAGTAGTTGGAGACGTGTCGAAAGCCGGGCGTGGCCTACCGGTGGGCTTTGCCCTGGGATGCCGAGCGAAGGGAAGTCAAAGCGATACCGCAGTGGAAAGATCTCTCGCACCCTGGTACAGCAGTGTGTAAACACCCCGCACGACCTGAGTGATTAGAGTGGGCGGGGGCATCTGATGTCTCTGTAATAGCAGCGAGTCGCTAGAACACTCTGCTTTCCAGAAACACCAAACGCCGCTAAGCTGCGGCTCCTCTGTTTCGAACGGGAACTGTAGAATATATTAAGTGAGGTTGTTACTTACTTGACGATGCGGCTATACGTCTGGGACCTGACTGAGAGAAAAGATGTGACACTGGCCACGGTGGCGGAGCCACAAGGTGAGGAAGCAAGATGGGGAGAGGTGGAGCGGGTGAACGAAACCACTGGCTCGTGACCTCTATTGAGTTAATCGTGACAATATTGTCATGGACAATCAAGGGGGATGCCACCCACCTCTTCTGATGGTTCTTTAATAGTGTATTATAGAACAGATGTGCACTAATATTTAACGGCGGGGCTCAGAGGCGATATGCATATTCGAAAAGATAAACAGTGTTGAAAACGGTGTTTGATCTTGCAGGCTCGTGACTTCAATTGGCGTGTGAAGTTGTCATAATAATTCTGAAGCTGTCATGAATAATTCTGAAGCTGTCATGAATAATTCTGAAGCTGTCATGAATAATTCTGAAGCTGTCGTGAATACTCATGAGGTGCTACCTGCCTCTTCTGATGACTCTTTAACCGCTGATATAATGTATTATAGGACGGAAGCACCGTATCAGCTGGTGTTGTGGAGAAACGGGGTCGCGGACGCCCCCGATTGTACACAACAGCTGATGAGCGCCGGGCAGCTAATACACTGAAACAACGCAATCGTCGTGGAAGACTCAAAGCGTAGGAGACAATCGTGAATGTCAGAAATAGATTGTAGGCTAACATGACGTTGAATAAGAGAGATCGGGCTTGTATCGGAACCCCTGAATGCCGCAACCAAGGTATCCCCTACTCATTCAACGGGAACTCACAAACCTGAGCGGTAAGACGCCTCGCTAATAGGCAAGGCTGAATACTAAGGAATACTAAGGCAGGCCAAACCAGCACTACATCCGGTACCGCGAATGGCGCATTCAGGCACACTAGAAATGGATGACAAATTCTCAGCTATGGAACGTTGGCCTGCCATCGGAGAGAACCCGAAGTGCCCCCACTGCGGCGTCAATGTCGACGAGTATGCATGGCTCGCATCGAGATGCATGGAGCTGGAGGACGATGTTCAGAGACTTCGCAGAGACTTCGAACAGAGATCTCAACGGGCGCCTTAGTTTAGTTTACTTATCCAGAAGTTACTGCCCAGGTTCCGGGTGTTTGTTGGGGGGAGCTGAAAATACATTATGTTGACACGTTTTAGCCATTATACATCATGCGTGCAAACGGACAGAGCATGGGCCCGGACGTACAACGATAAAAAGAAAGGAAAAACTAACAAGAGGAGATAGGGGAGGGCGGTAGCGCCGATACAGAAGATGTGAAAGCCCAGGTTAGAAAGAGAAGAACCCACTTGTAGATGACAAAAAGGAAGGGCGGTCACAGCACAAACTCATTCGGGGCCCAACTTGCCGAAACCCACCGAAGATAGCGTCTTCACCATTGGCAAGAATGAATGACTTACTGTATCACATGGTGAAAGGCGAGGTAGGAGAGAAGCAAGCCAACAAAAGAACAACACGCTCTGAGGAAACACGGGAAAAACTAAAAGGTACAAGATGTAAGTTAGCATAATGAACATAAAGAGAGAAGTTAAGCCGAAATGTACGGGAGACGCGGGGAGATCGCTGCGACGGGGTTTACAAAGTAGGAAGTTCACCCATTACACGCTTGGTGATGCGAAATGGTCCAGCTAGAGGTTACGGGCTTATATGACGGATGTCACTGCACCTCGTGCAGACGTCGAACGCCCCAGCTCACTGTTCATGAAACCAGATGGCACACCGTTCGAAATTTTGAGCGTTTTGCAGTGAGGATGGTTATGAAGTGTGGTTTCGGGCCGATCTGGATTTTGAGCATGTGGACCGCTCAAAAGCTCCGGAAGGGACGATGTCCTACAGGTGTACACATGTCCGTTTCATGCAGTGTTGCAGGAACGAGAGCGGCAAGAAGTCCCCCAATACAGGCAACCTTCTGAATAACTTCACTTGAACGAGCATAGTACCATGTAGCACCACCAAATTTATACTCGCCTACCACTTCCTGCAGTTCAAGTCACCAAAAGACGATTCGGATGGATTGTCTTCCACTTCGCCTGCCTCGACGTGCTTGTGGAGTACTGGAATGTATGTCCGCTTAATTGGGAACGCGAGCTGTTTTCGTACCGATTACAACTGACAGTTCTTCAAAATGACGGAACATAAGCCAAGGAGGTTAAGAGTGCCTCCTGGCGTCCCATGTCATCGTTTCCAGGTTGCTGCTACCTGGCATCGGCCTAGAATGCTTGACTCTTGACTGGTGCATCAAGTATCTTATTAGGAGAGGCTCAACACCGGCATACATAAACTCCGCTAGTCAGTTAAATCTATTTTTTCCTGTTCATTATCTAACACTAAAGGAACGTCCGTATGATCAATTCCAAGCTGGGCATAATCAACGGGAAAGTTTGCGGCCACTTTAGCGGCTCGGCACCGCAGTTCGCAAATAAGGTCAGGATTTAGGGTTCTCCAGGTAGGCTGCCAGCTCGGTGTTAACAGAGGAATAGAAAGGATTTGGTGTTTCACCCTATCCCGAAAATCATCGATGTTCGTGTCTTTCGGTGCAGCATCGAGCCCGATGTGTACAGCTTGAATGTCAGCCATGGTCCAAACCCCACAATCATACCCGTTCCATTGGCGCTGTTCCATCTAGGACTTGTAATGTATATGATGTTCATACAGCAAGATGGCACACCTACAGTGATTACTCTGGTGGACCAATTGGACCAGTTGTATCCATGCTCATCATCAGGGTGAATGAACAACCAGATGGCATTAACTAGGCCTCGAAGTATCTGAAGAAAGCGGTAACATTAAGACTGGAATGTGGGCTAGAATTAGGAAACGCACTGTAAACACCCACTGTGGACCGTGGCGATTGATATGGGCGCTTTGTTGTAGAGGTATGCTGTCAAGATAGCGCAGCTCTCGTTGTTCGAAGTTGACAACACCGAGCAGCCAGTGACCACGCCTCCTTGAGTAACACGGAATCGTCCAACTGGTTGCATCGAAAAGATCGGTTCGGACTTTCTTTGTCGCTCGCTAAAATATTGGTCAGTACAGATTCCATCGGTGTATTCCCACATACATCCAACAGGCGAACTGCCATACAATGTCTCATTCCTTCACACTGGGTAGGAAACATAATCACACGGGGACGAGTGGTCTTGAGTATGTCCCGCAGCTTTTCGTCTGTAAGGTCTTTCAGCATCTCAACATAGGCATCGATTATTGCTCCGTGTATCAGCCGCCGGCGATTGACTGTTGGTAGTGCATCAGAGAAGATCGCAATATGTTTGTAATATCTTGCTTTGTCTCTGGTCTTGCTGTCGTTCACTATCTAATGAGACATCAGTGGCGTCAGTCACAGGGGAACTTGGAAACATTCTTACTTTTTCAGTCTCTTGAGGTAAATGCAACTCCGTTATTTCCTTCCAGATTTTTGTTGGCTTTTGTTGTTGGGTAGACTGGGTGGGTGAGTGGATGGCATCGAAGATTGTTCTAATTGGAGGAAGGCTTTGGGGACGAGGGTTCTCATTCCAGAACCTCTCCTCAATATCCTCGTCACAGCTGGGACTATCCACATCTCCGAACCCACTAGGAGGGACCAAGTCGGTAAGAGGCTCAGCATGTGTTTCGACATTGTCTGTGGGGTCCATTGTCTCATCTGGCCATGTCTCAGGTTCGCTATCTGGAAGGTTTACCGGCATCTCAGGGCCGAGAGTATCGCCTGGGCCACTGCCACTGTCGGTAGACAGGTAGGGCTCAACATGCTCATCGTCATCAGCTACACCCAGCTCTGGGCTCATCCTGATAAGTCCATCGAGTGCGCTTAGCTCGTTTCTAACTTGAGAATCATCTTCGGGGTCTATGCCGTTGGTTCCTGAGGCCAGAGTGGCAGAACCGGGGGGGGAAGGCGGAAAGAAGAATACTCCGCGGTACTCGGTGCAGCTTGGGAGTCTGGACGTTTTAGGTTTGCTAGCAGATAGTGCGGCGATGCACGCCATAGATTGACATGAGGAAACGGTCCGTTCACGATCGTATCACGGCATTTGAGTAACGACTTTAGGCGGAGTTGCCATCGATATTTAAACAGGGCTGGGATCGAGGACAAATCAGCGCATTGGTAATGTGGAATTTGTAGGACATACGATGAATATCGTCCGTGATCCGAATCAACAAGTCTACCGATTGGACAATCCAGGTGCGCGCGTTAAGTTCCTCTCGAGCGAGCCTAAGCTTTTCCTCCTCAATACGAGCGAGCGATAGCACCGCTACTATGCCATGGCGAACCTGTTGGTCGACGATAAAAGCTGGTGGTTTCTCATCCAAGTTCCAGTTGGAATCCCACAGGCTCTCCCACATCTTTGTCCACTGTTCATCACTGGGATCCATGTTAAGCAGCTCCTTGACATTCATTTTGGCGTGTTTCAAAGAGTCCGGGAGCCAGGATGGCCTAACAGAACGCTCGAGGCAGTCGACAAGCTCGTTATATTGCGCAACATGGGCGGAAATAATACGGGCACGGTCGTTTGCGCTATTGAACACTGAGACCATTTTCGAATATCCTCAAAGTACCGGATGAATTTTCGAGCACATCAGAATTCGCCTCAAATGGGGTATGCTTACCGACTTTTGTAACCAGCCGTCCTCCACGCCGTTGTGAGCTCCGAATAGGGTTAATCTCGTCCTGGTACTTGGCTAAGCGGATAAGGATGGCATGTTTGCGGAATCGGGCCAGAATGTACTTCTCCATGTAGTCCCTTTCTGTGCTAGACGGATTTTGCGGAAGTTTCAAATCGGACAGGCCAATTTGAGCTGTCAGATCGCGTAGGCATTCTTGAGATTTATCATGCAACGATCGTACACGCTGAGCGGCTTGGAAATGCTCCGTGAGGTCGATAGGACTATGGGACAGTGTTCGTGCCAAGCTGATTCGGTCCAGCTCCTTCTTTACGGCGTCCAATGCGTCCGAATGTGCCTGGGCTGATCGTTCGGCTTCCAAAAGTTTGGCGAACTTTTTCATTCCGGCTTGATCATTGTCTAGGGCATAACAGCATAAGTCAACGCCGAACATGAGATCGGGAATGGGCATACAGGCTCGAACGGAGAGCTGCAAAGACTTTTGCTCTTCCCACTGGGATTGAAGGAAAGGAGTTGTGAATCCCCTCTTACTCTTCAAATCTTGCAGGAGGTCGGTTAGAAGCGCCTCCTCACGAACAATGGCGGCCAATTTGGACCTAGCCAATGAAGCAAGGCGGTCTCGGCCACGGCACGCGATCATCTTGATTTTGTTGTCGATAGTTGTGATTCGTTTTGCTGGCTATAGTTTTGGGACAACATTGCATAAGAGAGGGTTGTCGACCGAACAGTGTTGGGACTCACACTCATTATGCGTTCAGGCGCAATTGTATCAACAATCAAGGACCATAATCGCTCATTTCCTTCCCCGTTTGACTTTCCGAACCCATTTCGTTTCCAGGGGTGAAATGCGATTTGACAACAGAATTGATGTGCGTAGGCATGGAAGACTGAAACGGCGATGCTCAATCTAGGAGCGATTTCGGGGATAAGATTGTACTTTGTTCAAATATCAGAGGTTGTAGTTGCAGACCATGCGAGGCCATACCTTGGCGATCGATCGATCAAGAACACACCCAACATCATACATTAATCCAATAGTGGCGTTTGAGGGTAGTTGGCGGCTAAGTGCAAGGAGCATGGCAATCGAAAAGTGCTGCTGTTCACCCGGAGTGCGTACATCGCAGAGGAAAAGGGGGATGTCATGACGGCATATGGTTGCCATCAGGCCCTTCGAACGGAAGGTATCCGTTTTTGAGGCTGACTGCTTTCCACGTTTCGTGGCTCTGTGTGATTCTTCGCATTCATCAATAGCACCATCTGGTACAAGGGATGAGGGACGAGATACTTCCGAACAGCCTCTAGATGCAGCTCGTGCATCAGAGATATGGCGGGCAGCTTCCTCGATTTCGGCATCGGTGAGGAATGTGCAAGTTTCATTCCAGGGAAGAATCATCTCTCCTCCAACGAACATGTATTGCTTATGTTGCATATTACCATCCATGGCGACGATGACATCAGGATATCTAGGGAATCGCTTAGTATACCTGTTCCCGAAGCATATGTATGAGAGGACTAACTCGTTGGCTGAGTTGCCCCACATCGAGCCTCCAAAACATTGCGGGCATCTCGCGCGGAGGTATGGACTTGCGCTGCTGTCGGACGGGTTGCGAATCAGCTTTGTTCGCTCATGGACCATCGATGGAAGGTCCGGTGACGTCCCTATGGAGGTTGGGATGCCGTGGTTAACGGTCATCACGCCATGGGATGCAGTGACCGATGGATCGCCGTTGTGGGCAGGAGCGACATGGGTAAACGCAGCGGACTCGACCGGCGCGGAACGACATAGCGGTGCATCGGGTGCCGCAGGGGATGTGGGTAGGAGAAACTCTCTCTCCGTTTCAACCTCTACCGAGTCACGTAGGGCTTGAAACCATGTTATCGCCTCGCTAAACGACTGCAGAAAGGGGTCCTATATGCGCGCCGGATCATGAAGGTGCCAATTCCCGACATGCAACAAATAGATCTTACGTTGTGGGTGAATTCGTAACCGTTCTCTCGTAACATGGCAAACAAAGCGGCATGAAAGGAGGCAATCGGGGTGTACGAGTCCACATGCAAAGCTGAATACAGCGAAAGGACGTCGAAATGAAAGGCAACTTGGGGCGTTACAGGTGACCCTGGAAAGTAGCCAGACTGGATGATGCTAAGCGGGAGAGTATTGGACGGACATTTGCAATATTCGAACGTCCGCCGCGTGGCACCTGGCTCGGGGTCATTGGGACACTGCTAAGGGAGGTCAGAACGCAAACGTACCTGAGAATGCGATCGTCATGAGTGAATGAAACTGGAAAGATGTATTGCAGTGGGAGCACAGCGATGCTGCTGGTGTTTGCAGTTTTCCGTTTCTATCATACGACGTCTCGCTGGGGGCGGCAAGGGGCACGCGTCCTGCCTTCTTCGCCTCTAGACCTAGATAGATTTCCACCGCTTTGTGTATTACATCGCGGCGCCAATGGAGCCATGCAACTTGCTTTTGCGGATTTCGTAATGCTCTCTTGGCCCGCTTTCGGGAAGCTGACCGCAACAGTGTAGGGGACAGAGCAGTGTCTGGGCCCGAAGGAGTGGGCTCTGCGATATTTTCCAGCCAACCCTGAGGGGATGCTTCCCATATTGGTGATTCCTTTTTTAGAGCTGGCGTTGAAGGGGGAGTCGAAACATTGCTGGCATCCGCCGACATTGCATTTCCTACGTGATCGTGGCGATTTGGCACCTGCCACCAATGCGTAGGCTCAATGCCAGGCCCCCAGCGTTGCGTCATCACGGTGCCGCTGGCGTTTGCTATCTCAACGCGTCGTGACGGCTGGGAAATAGGGACTTCAGCGGCTGGGACGTGCTTATGTCCTTTCTTTTTGGACGTTGAGGGTTCGGATTCAGGTGCAGATTGGGGGCCAAGGAAATCGGCATATTTTTTAGGTCTTTTTAAATTATACGGCTGATATTTTTTCACAGGCGAAGTAGTAAGGGGTGGAATTACAGGCTTATGCCTCGGCATGGGAGTAGCTGCTAAAGAAACTAATGGGTTCGGGTCAAAGGAGCAGAACGGGATAGGTCTCCCCCAACAAGTGTGGGTATATCGGCCGAGTTACGCCGGTAGCCGACCTGTAAGAGAGACATGCACTCAGCTGCATATTCATGTGTGTAGCTGTAGTACATACCAATAGGAACGGACACCAAACGGGGCGATTTGCGGCGAAGAAGGGCGATTACTGGTGCTCGCTCGGCGCTGAGGAATATATGTATAGCACGGGCACTGGTCTTATAAAGGTCTTTGGGTATTGGATATTCAGTGGCAGGCAGTGGCGAGGGCACACGTCGGGTTGAAGTCCCAGCCCAACTGTGCCGTTTCTGACGTCGCTTTAGCGCCGATTGAGGGGTGCGTGGTTGCTGGACAGCGGATATGAATACGGTCCCACTGATACGGATTGGACAAGAGGATAGTGCGCGATACGAGAGTGTAGAGGATCGTGGCGAACACCCAACAATTCTGAGATCTTTTGCACCCGTTCGATGACAAAAGACGACGCACACAGCGTTTGTCGCCGTTTTAGGGATGTATGAGCGCAGACGGCGAGATCTGAGGGTCAGTGCGCAAGCAAGCAGGGAGGGGAATTGCGTGTCGGTGCGTAATGCAATACACCGTTTGGGTAAGATGATTTGATGGGGGCCTAGGAAGGTGTATGTATGACACGAAATCGGAGTGGGAGATCGGCTTTTGCAGCGGGTGGCCCAGACGAACCAAACAACTGCGAGTACCAGGGGTGCGTGATTGCTGGACAGCGGATAGCGAATATGAATACGGTCCCACTGATACGGATTGGACAAGAGGATAGCGCGTGGTGTAGAGGATCGTGGCGGATACTCAACAATTCTGAGATCTTTTGCACCCGTTTGACGCCCGTTCGATGACAGAAGACGACGCACAGAGCGTTTGTCGCCGTTTTAGGGATGTATGAGCGCAGACAGCGAGATCTGAGGGTCAGTGCGCAAGCAAGCAGGGAGGGGAATCGCATGTCGGTGCGTAATGCAATACACCGTTTGGGTAAGATGTTCTGATGGGGGCCTAGGAAGGTGTGTGTATGATATGACTGGACAGCGGACAGCGAATATGAATACGGTCCCACTGATACGGATTGGACAAGGGGATAGCGCGTAATACGAGGGTGTAGAGGATCGTGGCGAACACCCAACGGTTCTGCTCGCTGAGATCTTTTGCACCCGTTCGATAACAAAAGACGACACACAGAGCGTTTTAGGGTGTATAAGCGCAAACAGCGAGATCTGAGGGTCGGTGTGCAAGCAAGCAGGGAGGGGAATTGCGTGTCGGTGCGACCGTTTGGGTGAAAGATTTTGATGGGGGCCTAGGAAGGTGTATAGCTGTCGATGTATGGCACGAAATCGGAGCGGGGGATCGGTTTTTGCGGCGGGTGGCCCAGACGAACCAAACAACCGCGAGTACCAGCGGTGCTAGGTGCAACCTCCGGCCCTCTGCAGGTGTCTCCACGGACAAGCCCCAAATCCTCGCGCAGAATATACAGAACGGCCTGGAGAAACCGTTACTCTACGTAGACGGTGTACTCAGAGGGCTGGGTTGATTGGGGGGATCCCTGTCGTTAACCGTGGTGCACTAGCAACGCGCTAAGCGCCTCCAGTGGATTTCAGTTAAATACAAAGAGTGGTCCTTTTTAATGATATCTATAACGAGATTGGAGGCGAACGTAGTGCGTTCTGTTAGGTGCAGGGCTGGGAATGATGCCAACGACGGATTTCGAGCTTACCGAATATGCCACTTATGGCAATAAATAAGAAGTAGAACACCCAAGGAATAGAGGACGGGTCTGTAGTGCAACGTACGGTTATCCTGATGTTGAGGACGTCGATCGACGCACCTTACCTACAACGACGTTCACGGTTTGTGAATGAAACGGCTGGCCCGGCTTTGGCCGAGAGCCCGTTTCGGGGACATGCATACCCCACAATTGAATTGGTTCTCACGGGGATGAAGGTGGTCAAACGGGTCAATATTTAGTGCCATATTGATCGTTGTTTAAAACTTCGATAATTTAGTATGCATGATGGCATATACATACTGTTAGATCGACGGATCGTGAATATGGATGCTATCCAACCCTTACCATCTTTGTTGTTGTTTTTGTATCCCCGCAGCCTCGTTATGACGTGGCAGTTGCGGCCATCCCATCTCAATACAGCGTGCATACATGGGGGGATCATCCATACATGATGAATGTGCCTCTGGGTGACTGGGCTCCTCGGGTTTCGTGTCATCGGGCCCGGGAGACTATCTTTGTTTTAGCACTACAACAATATGTATTTACATCGATAATTTCTATCTTTAGCCATCCCAACCGGCTGAGCGATAGAGGCTGGTATCCTGCCTACGGCTGAGCTGGTGCTTCAACATATATGTGGTGACTAGCAAATGAAGTAGTCGACGTGGTTGCACAGCAGAGCCTTTACGACAGCGGTAGGGAAAAGACGCGCGCGGTGTGGGGCCGCTCGGTTCCGTTGAATGTATCGTGGCGGAGTTGCCCGAGCTCATTACTTCATCACCACTTGTACAACTTGCATTGGCTCAGAACGCCTCTATCATCTTTGAAAGATGTCGACCAACGTTGATTCACCTGCAGCCGAGAGTAATTCGCACCTCGCCTTTGAGGATGGCGATGTTATTTTACGCTCCACCGACGGCGTTGAGTTTCGCGTGCACAAATATATCCTCTCCATCTCTTCTCCATTTTTCTCCAGCATGTTCACTTTGCCACAAACCAGCGGTGAGACGCAGACTATCGAGATAGCAGAGGACGCTAAAACCCTCGATGCACTCCTTCGTTTCATCTATCCGACATCCGGACTGCGCCGTATCGAGAATTTGGAGGAAGGGATTTCGATTCTATTTGCTTCAAGGAAATATCAATGCGATAGGGCCACGACCTTAGCGTCCAGAGACTTGGAAAAGATTATCGCTGCTCGTGGAGGTGACTTAGATGCATGGGCCCTTGCGACATGGCTTGATATCCCCGATGCCATTGAGCCCGCGAAACGCCGCTTCATCAGCTCTTACCAAGGTTTTAGTATGCCAGATTCTTTAAACCATATCACCGCAATGGATTACGCGAAACTCTTAAAGGAACAGAAGGAAGCCAGTGTTGCACGTTTATAATTGTACACATCGTCTTTACCTGGTTGCAGCATGCGCCCCCCCCCTCTTTCAGTGAGTAGGCTCCACTTTGTAGTGGATGAGTTCTCTTCGATTTTTGGCACGTATATACGTATTTGACACCCCGATCTTTCAGGTATCCTGACTTGAAAGTTTACAATTGCGACATGTATGTGCGGATCGCCTCTCAAAATTGGTGACCCCGTCGTCCTGCAGTTCCTTCTGCATGTGGGGGTTCAGATTGGTGGAGTCAAGCTGTATTATCCATCCTCTTAGTCCGCGATATCTGAGTGTGATGTGGACCCGCTAATGCAGTGGTGGGTATGCGCAAAGAATCTAAGGTGTCATCCTACTCCACGGGATCTTGCCGAGCCACTCCACCATGATGAGTGCCGTATCCTCGCCCGAGTCTCCATGCATTTACACACCCTGGCACTCACAATCGGGATCTTGTATGCTCCTCGTTACACAAACTGAAATCATCATTACCCATTCCATTAAAACACAAAGTCGAACTGTCTACATACACATTTCTGTTCAGGGAAGAAAGTGGAGTTTTCTCCTAACACAATCGGCCCGTATTTCCTGTTTGACGTTAACCTACGTTGTCGGTTGATGAGTGGTCATCGTCAAAGTTGCGAAGCAGAGGTATTACCTCTTTGGCAGTGGCAAACCGGAATCACTCGGTAATATGGGGTGGGCTCATCAGACGATAGCTATGCCAATATCAAACACAGAAGATTGGAGAAAAAGCAGCAAACATTCTTCATATGAGTTCAACCAGTAGTTGTACTTTTTAGAATGGTAGTGATTTACGCTAGCATGTTACGCTAGGGCACATGAGTGTTGAGACAAACATATAGAACAAGTGGAGTCTCACCTCAGTCAACCGTTGTTGAACTGAGGGAGACAAAAGCGAAAAATTGTTCACTGCAGTCGCCTCAATGGCGCACTGACTTGGGTAGCAGGAATACCCAAAAAAGAAAGATTACGCCACAGGCTCAACATCATGTTGTGAGTTGGCCACAGCACACTATCACTCCCAAGAAATACAAGAATTTCAACAGTACTGATATGGTGTCTCTTTGGTGGACTTGTAGGAGAGTGCGGCGATTTTCCCAGAAGCAGTGCGGTAGGCAGGTGACCAGCCTCTCTTAGTGGGGTCAGTAATTGACGGCATGTAGTTCCCGAGAATATGTATTTGTTTCCCTGACTCGCACTTTCGCAAGAGAAAGATGGCTGAAGCGTGGACCCACCGGTGGATAAACACGCCCAACCCCCCGAAATCAGGATTCTACACAGCCAACCAGATGGCACCGAAACTCAAACCCACAAAGCACTTCAGCAAATCTGGAAGAAAGACCTTCAGCCAAGTCACACAATTCCGAACAGGCCATGCCCACATCGGGGAATACTACCACTGGTTCGGCATCACATTGG
Source organism: Cantharellus anzutake (assembly GCF_015039405.1). NCBI lineage: Eukaryota > Fungi > Basidiomycota > Agaricomycetes > Cantharellales > Hydnaceae > Cantharellus > Cantharellus anzutake. The sequence goes on from NW_024066965.1 coordinate 492,755, forward strand.
AGAGCAAAAAGTGCCAGTGTGGCAAACCAAGTCAGATGAGGACACACATCCTAGTGGAATGCCCCTGAACGAGAAGGCATCATCACATACTGGGCCACGGCAAACAAGCTAAGTTTAACACCCTCATGGGCAGTGCGAAAGGCATGGGGAGACTAGTGTCATTCATCAGCACATCCAAGACAGGTGACAAACGAAGCATAGACAGAACCTGACACCCACCGAGGAACACCACCCCCAGGTAACCGACCCATGTCGCATTTCACTTAATTATTTCTTACTTTTATTACCAACACAACGACAATACCCATGGACACTACAAGACCCGAGGACCACTGACACCCGATGACACCAACCAGAATACCCATAATGTAGAGATGATCCCCCCATGTACGCCACGGTGGTGGTGGTGGATCTATCTTATTACCCCGCGGCCTCGTTGTGACGTGGCGGTGTAAGGTCAGGATAGCTGCACAGCCTGCACTGCCACGTCATCACGAGGCCACAGGGTATTTATCATCATCATCTTCCCTACTCATGAACGAGAATACACTTCGGCTGGAGGCAGAGCCCTTGGGCTCGGCGAACATTTAGTCATGTGAAAGCTTCTATAAGAAGCTCGAAAAATGCAAGGAGACTACGTTCGAAGATGAACCCTCTGGTTGATTGGATTCACTACCTACATATCTGTTCCGACATCGGGCTGTTTCAGTTGTAATCCCTTTCGGAACACTTGGGTCTGCTTAGATGTGCTCCACCAGGCCTTCACTCATTACATAATGAAGGGTTGTCAAATGTCCCTCTTTCGGGTATGATTCGCACGCGCGCTTGGCCTTTGTGCCTTTACTGTTTCTTTCATGATGCTGGTTACGAGCCCCGGTGTTGACGAGGCAAGGTGAATCTGCAAGAGAATGGGAACATAGTTGTCCACTGCTCCATCTCTTCTGCTCCTCACTTTCGTACTCTCGTTCCTCCGCACATCTTCGCTCCCCGGGGACGGGTGTTCCATGTCCTTCGCGTCACAAGTGGCCTTTTGGCTTTTGGAAGCATTATGCTGTCTACATCAGTCTCCAACATCAGACGTACCTTTTCTCCTTCTCCCTCTTGGATGGTACACTCGGCACCACCTCCTGATTATCCGTTCACCTTGCGTTTTGCTTTGCGTCAAGGAAATTTTCCATCGCTCGAGAAGAAGCTATTGGACATCACCAATCCTTTAAGTCCTCGCTGGAGACAACATTTGGCAAAGCAGGAGGTTGAGGACTTCATGCGGCCAACCAATGCAACTCTGAGAGCGGTCGATGCATTTCTATCATCCTATGGAATAGACCTGCATGCTGTTCATCGCTCGCCAGCGCTGGATTGGATTAGTGTAAATGTGACGGTCTCCAAGGCGGAGGCCATCCTCAAAACCACATACATGTTATACTCAAACGTCTACTCTGGGAAGATGTTGCTGAGATGCGCTTCTTACGACCTCCCGAACGAAGTCCACCCCCACATTGACACCATCCAACCTACAAACTACTTTGGGCCCCCCGGGGAACGGGAGAGTGACTCTTTTAGGAGGGACGGTCTTGGTCGTTCATGCACGCAGCACTGCGTGGATCCCCTTCATCTCGCCTCGCCTCACCTCGCAATGGCTCGCTATTCGGTAAAACCTGTGCGACGGCGAAGCCAACCTGGCTCTGTTGATCCACAGTATCTCATGTCGGTTTATGGTTTTATGAACTACACCCCGTCATCCAATCGAAATCAGATTGCAGTCGTCGAGTAAGATTGTGTCCAACGCCCAGGCTCCTTATATTCATGGCTAGATGACCTTCATTCCAGTTTTCTCGGGGATCGTTTCAATCTCGACGATATGAAATCATTCTGGACAAAATTTGCGCCTTATGCAATGAATAGTACACCGTCGATCGAGAATGTAAATGGTGCGTCCCTGTGACTCTCGTTTATGCTGTAGCCCATTTCGTGTTTACAAGGAGGATCCTATCCCCAATACCCGGGATCAGGTACTTATGAAGGGGTTAGAATCTCATCCCTACTTCAAACGCCACCCGCTAATTCTTTCTGAAGAATTTAGATTTTCAATATGTCAGCGCCCTGACCGTAAGCATGTGGCAGAATTATTCTTGGAATCGTCCCGCTGCTGAAATGTACTGTCTTCCTCAAGTATCCAACAAGAACAGGTTTGTCCGCTACTTTAAACACCTGATCAGACATTGACTCACGTCCACCAAGTTATCTATAGCACGGCCGGACTAGGACCCGGGAGCACGAATAATGAACCGTGAACGTCTATTCTGATTCCAAGTTCATGCCTAACCGATACTATGTTTTTTAAGATATGACGTCCTATTGTCTTCCTTGCTGGCCAAAAAGGACCGCGCGCTTCCGACCACAATATCTATAAGCTATGGTACGTGACTCAGAATCCTTGGTCTTTGGTGCTCATACATGAATGATCAGCGGATGATGAAAATTCGATCCCCATTGATTACGCCACACGAATTTGTCAAATGTACGCAGAGCTTGGCGTTCGGGGCGTTAGCGTCCTTCACGCAACTGGCGATCACGGGGTGGGAGGGACTACGCCTTACTCTTGTCAGAATACGGGAGGCATTTTTGTACCGTCATTCCCTTCAAGTTGTCCTTAGTGAGTATTTGGTATTGGAGGTACACACACAACGATGACAATTAGTGTTACCGCTGTCGGAGCAACCCGCTCATGGCCTGAAGTTGCGGCGGATTTTAGCGGAGGAGGCTTCAGCAATTACTTCGTGAGGCCTTCGTATCAAGATGAAGCCGTGTCCTACTACACAAGCCGGATGAACGGTCGGTTTCAAGGTGGGTCAGTGACCTAATTTTCCTGGCACTTTGTTGGATCCTTGTCTTAGGCAAATATAACGATCAAGGTCGCGCATACCCCGACATTTCTGCTCTAGGAATGACCTATCAATGCATTTTTAATGGGACCTTTTTTGCTTTCGAAGGTACCAGTGCATCTACACCCACAGTTGCTGCCATCGTAAGTATCTCAACATGAGATTCTGCCGTGCGTCATGTTTACGGAGACTAGGTATCGCATCTGAACGACATGACGCTTGTCAAACAGGGAAAACCACTCGGATTCCTGTACGTCCTCACCGATCTCCTTCAACCATTTCCTAACACTACCTTGAAGCAATCCACTGCTTTACTATTTGCGGGGCAGGGGTATGAATGATATCACTGATGGTGGCAATCTTGGGTGCAACACAGCGGGATTCGAGGCCACAGACGGGTGGGACCCTGTTACAGGATGGGGTAAGCGTAATCAGTCGCTATCAAACTGGATACAGCACTACATAACACAAACAGGTTCTCCCGATTTCCCAAGCCTTGCGAACATCATAAGCAGCATGAATTCAACTCCGGGTGCCAGTGAGACGGTCGTCTCCATGTTCCCCAGCCCTACAAATTTGTCGAGAAGCGCTGCGCTAACTGTGGCCTCACCATTGGTGGGCTCCGAGTGGACACTGAACGCAGCGTACTGCACATTATTATTATTTCTTTTATGGTTCATGTAATCCGGGGGCTCATCCCATTTGACTCTAACGACCACGCAAGTAGAAATGCAAACTAATCAATGCTAGAAACTAATACAATTAATACAATTCAAAAATGACCGAGTTGTAGCTGGTATACTGGTTGGACAAGGCACAAGGAAATTTTACGCCACACATCGAGTGGGCAGACTACCGACAACATCAAAAGCTCAATAGTGAGACGCAAACAGTGAACCACTTGTACCCACAATAATGCAATCGAGATCCAACCAAACATTGTCAGCACGTAAGAGATTGGCAGCTGGGGGCGGCATGAGAACGGAAAGTTTGTCATACGAGAACGAATACAAACCAAAGTTTGCCTCAATGCTACGCAATAATGCACTCGGGCTGCACGTAGCCTCCGCCGCCAAAGGAGACGGGGGTGTAGGCATCCTCAGCAGACAGACTGTTCTCGTCCGTAACGTTGGGGCTGGAAAGGAAAATGGTGTAGAAGAAATCCATGGATACACAAGGGTGTGGAAGGCGAGGCAGACAGGGTAGACACTGTGGACAATATACGAGAGTGCTCAAGATTGAAGTCTCGACTGCAGGATGGGAGCGACTTTTATATTTTGCGCTTGCAGGGTGGGCCAGAGCTCAAGAAAGGTGGCACAACTGTGCATCGAAGGCGAAGCATCCATAAGAAGTTACAAAAGCTTCCCCACCACATTGTCAACGAGGGCAAATCTGTCAGGTCAACCTTGGAGAACCCGGAACCATAGCGACGGTGTTCGGCCAGCAACCAAGATTAATTCCCACCCTTTGTCCACTGAATTGACACTTGGCACAACCATTTCGGGGCACGGCCAACCGAATAATAACTTGTGGTCTGTAGGCATACTTGTCGACATGCTATCGAGGGTTATGCAGCCGGCGTGAGAGTACATTTTACAGCAGGCGAAAAAAAAAATCGACACGCCCGATTTGGATGAATGACAAGGAGACAAGGGGGATCTTGTGATCATCCAAAAATCAGATTCGCCCCCAGTTGCCGACGCTAGCTCTGACATAATGATGGTGATGCAAATGAAGGAAGGCTGAAGAGGGTCACAAATACTAGATCAGTAAGGCTCCAAAATAGATAGCACTCATAGAGCCCGTGCATTGCAGCATTCCACGGACTTCATTAGAAGCAACTGAGAACGTTTCGAATCACACTATAGCGCATGGCTCATTCTCAGCGTTCGGCCGGCGATGGGGGCCTGTTGAGAGGGATAACCCAAGCAAGTGAAGATTCAGGCTGGAGAGCATGGCTAGCTCTCTGATAAGTAGGCATTCTTCAAAGGCATATCCAAGTTCTCCGCCCCTCATCATTTCCTTCGCTTCCAAGCATCCGTTTGCTGTAGCATCGCCTTGTGCACCCGTCTCTCCAGGAGAGAGAAAAGAAGAACAGCCTGACAGAGAATGGGGAACTTTGCTTGTCAGCGCTCAAGTCCCACCGCATAGAAAGGGTTTTATAGTTACAGTTGACAATTCGGATGATTGGCACGTATCTGTGAAGGATTCGGGAGTAAAGCCTGCATAATCACTGACAGTCCACCCGCAATGGACAGTCCCAGGCTGACGAATAATCGGCCAATGAGGCTCATTAGTTAGAACACGGACCCCCAAGACACCAGTTCCACGCTGCTGAGACATTCCCGCGCATTGGCGAGCCTCCTTCAATTGGAAGAAAACCGGTCTACTTGGCGATGTGTATCAGCGTTTTCACATCCAACGGCAATGATGAACGATGTATCGGAAATCCAAGTGCGTCGGTCACTGGTGGCATGGACGCCTCATGTCAGGCCTCCAATTATAACCTGCAGGCCAAGGCATCGCTCAGGAATGGTACGGGCTAGCATTCCCATTTACAAGACTAGCGAAAGCTGAGCGGTTTAGTAAGGTCCATCGTGCTGACAACGACTACTGCACTGTGCCTAGTTGTCAAGGCCGAATTAGAACCTTTCTGGTGAAGGTCAGGATGGAAATAGCATTGCACCTAAACCAACCCAGAGGTGGATAGATGCTGAAGCAAGGGGCTGCGAGGATTCGGATTGTTCATTTAGTTGTAAAGGATTTTGGGGCAATCAGCTGAACGAATATTTGCCTGGCGCACATAAGAAAGTATTCATTAGGGGCACTTCCTGGCCGTCAGTGGGATCGGTGAAAGCATTAGGAACGACATGTGAAAACGGGCGACAGGGCAGGTGGGCGTCTGCCTGCGATAAGTAAGCCGGTCGCCAAGGATCTCCGACTATGAGACCTACTTTTATATTATTCATATTGGAAAACCAGGCTACTTTTGTTGTGAGGGTTGGCCCCTCGTCGAGCCCGTAAGCACGTTCCGTGAATGGTGTGAATTTGCGGGTGCGGAGGAGTGTCGCCAATCTCCCAAGAGTTGTATTCCTAATTTGTGCCATTTTCGACGATCACAAGATCGCTTTGAAACACATCAACACGTGTTTCTCTCGTGCTCTGCTGAGCTGGTGCTTTAACAAACATACTCCCACACCGGCCGCATAACCCTCGATAGCATGTCGACAAGTATGCCCACGGACAAGAAGTTGTTATTCGCGAATACCAATTCAGTGGAGTGTCTCCGCACGTAATAACGCCGAACACCCGTCGCTATGGTTCCAGGTTCTCCGTCCATTTCGAAAACAGACTAGCGAGAATTTGCCCTCGTTGGCGTTGTGACGTGGTTTGTAACTTCCTCTGGATGCTTCGCCGTTGTGCCATCTTTCTTGAGCTCTGGCCCACCCTGAAAGCGCGAAATATAAAAGTCACTCCCATCCTGCAGTCGAAACTTCAATCTTGAGTACTCTCGTATATTGTCTGCAGTGCCTACTTGTTTGCCTCGCCTTCACACCCTTGCGCATCCATGGATTCATTCTACGCCATTTTCCTTCCCAGCCCCAACGTTATGGACGAGAATAGTCTGTCAGCTGAGGATGCCTACACTCCCGTTTCCTTTGGCGACGGAGGCCACTTCACTCAGCCTGGGTGCATCATTGCATAGCATTGGGGAAAGCCTTGGTTTGTATTCGTTCTCGTACGACAAACTTTCCGTGCCCCCAGCTGTCAATCTCTTACGTGGCTGACAATGTTTGGTTGGGCCTCGATCGTATTGTTGTGGGTACAAGTTCACTGTTTGCGTCTCACTATTGAGCCTTTGATATTGCCGGTAGTCTGCCCACTCGATCTGTGACGCAAAATCTGTCCACACAGTATCCCAGTCTACAACTCGGTCATTTTGGATTGTATCGTCATATAGTTTTGTAGTATTGATTAGTTTGCATTTTTACTTGTGTGGTCGTCAGAGTCGAAGTGGGATTCGAAGGAGCCCCTGGATTATATAAACCATAAAAGAAATAATAATAAGTACCACGTTGCGTTCAGGATCCACTCGGATCCCGTCGATGGTGAGGTCGCAGTTAGCGCAGCAGTCCTCGGCAAATTTGTAGGGCCGGGGAACACGGGGAACGACCGTCTCACTGGCACCCGGAGTCGAACTCATACTGCTTATGACGTTCGCAACCGCTCGTCAACCGAGGCTCGTCTGGTTGAGGTATCCGATCTGAGCGGTATTGCGTGTTGTGTGAGCCGAACTAGCTAAGGATTCGCTGTCCGGGCTTCGATCAGACCATAAGAACAAACGTTCATGGCATACTTGAGTAGACTCGCCTGAGCACGACATGAGGTTGTTGGATGACATACATCCAAGAGTGGCAACGTGAAGGGCTGCGTGCCATACATGATAATAAGGAAGAACAGGTGAATGTGGCCCAAAAGCCTTCTTAGGCTTTGCGCGCCTTTGGCCTCGCACATCGGCAAAATTCTGGCCGGTGGCAAGTTGGCCGTCAGCACCTGTGACGATGGACTGCTATCACAAAGCCACACACGGCAAGCTTGGTTGGCCAAGTACTTACGATCACGACAGAGTCTTGTTTGTATATGATATCTAATCACGCGCGCATTCCTCAAGAAGTTGGCCCCGCGTGCTCTGTACTGCTATGCCCGTGCTGGCATTCTTCATGTTGTCATGGAAGGGAGCGTGTTGAGGCCGCCTTGGCGCTGTTTCAGGGGGAGCGCTTGGTCATGTTGGAATTACGTGTATAATGCATTAATGTGAGACCCAGGAGGTCTTGCATATATCACTCCCTGAGCACAGCAACCATGCATACGTCTTCGCGCCAGTATGGAATGAATCCAATAGCCCGATCTAAGTCAAGTCGGAAATTCAACGTATGTCATGGACATGCATGTCTGTTTCGAGATCAGGCCACGTATTATTTGTGGGGACAAGGGACCGCTGTCTCTATATGTTGTCCGAGATGAATTACACATTCCACAAGTGACGTGAAATGACAAGAGAATAACATAACCATTGACACTGAGTTTGACTTCGGCGACAGAGCGGAGGGATGGTGTTGCCGAGATAACATAGGGATGGTTACTATGATAGAAGTATCTCTCGGTGAGGCGGTGCTCGCGATATCTCCTAAACGTACAGGTGATACATTCCATACGATAGGCACGCTTTTGTCGATTACCTACATTGCAGTCGAATGCCGTCCACAAGCTCCATCACGCCACAACCGGGGCTTATTAAATCAGCAACTATACTCCGCCGGTGGCACCACCGCAACCATGCCCAGCAACAACGCCCCGTGGACGTGCCCACGAGTGTATGTTGTCGATTCTGGGAAGCCTGCAGACCCCGGGGTGTCAGTGCTCCGTGGTTGCATGGCAGGCAATCGAAGGCGTCCCGACAGTAATATGGGCGAGGGTGAAATATAAGTAGTGGTAAGGAAACCTACGAGGGGCTCTACGCCGTAAAGTGCAGGGAGAGGAAATGCGGCTCGGTAGCCTAGACTTTGGGATTATATTCGGTCACACAATTCACCCTGCTGCTTAGATTATGTACGTCAAAATAAACCTCGGTCGATGAGCGGTCATCGTTGCAGTTGCTGAGCAGACGCATTGAAGATTGGCCTCTAAGAGCCATGGGAACATAAGACAGGCAAAGAATACGGTGTGTGCGACAAGATAACAGAACATCTATTTGGCAGTGGCAAGCTATGCGGGAGGAAGCGGCGAACGCTCTTGATAAGGGTTTTGCCGAGTCGAAGTGTTTCTTTGGTGAAGATACGGTGGCACTCAAGGGAGGCTGTAAGACTTGCAGAGAGCGCGGCAATTTTCCCGGTAGCAGTGCGGTCAGTTAGTAGAGCGACACGAGGATGTGCGTTCGCTTCCCTAGCGAGCGAGCGAGAGCACTTGCTAACTTTGACTGGGCTAAACTGGAAGGCTTGCCAACGTGATCTCTTCGTCCACCGTCACCAGGCTCGTATCAAGCATGTTCATCTAGTACTGTGTCGTAACGTGGTCCTCGGGGGAAGGAGCTGGTCATTCTCTCACCCATTTGATGAAAAATCGACCAACCAATTCTTACCCAGCTGCACGCGACTGCCCCGGAATTAAAGGAATCGAAATGAGCTTAATGCTGGAAGAACAACCCACCAAGCTTAGCTGGTTGCACTGGGTCATCGGTAAGATGGGATGCCTCTTAACTGGTCACCTTGTATGCTGGGCGGCCATTGGTGTGGTAATGTGAAGAGGCGGATGCTGGAGAGCTCCTCAATTCGAGCGCGACTCGGTAGTATGATAATATAGGGGCCTACTGACACAAAATAAAATACGATTGCATCCAACGTGCAGACTCGAACCAGACGGTTGACGGTTACGCGGTGGAGATCCGGGTTGACCGGTGGCTGGTGATACTCGAGAGGCGGAACATGATATAAGAAGCGAGTGACCGAGTAATTACAATGATCCGATTGGTAACCGGTGTGCTTCAGCGAGATTTCTAGGTGGGGCGCTACAAGCCAAGCTAGGGCTACGACAGTCCGAGACTCCACTTGCTGAAGATCTCCACCAGCAAGCCTCAAGGACTCCGGGAGGCCTCGTCTACCCGCAGTATAAGTCAGATCTAGTCATGACGATTCAAAGCAAGATACTAGACCGAGTGGGTAGCGGCTGCGGGAGATTGGAGGGAGACGTGTTGGAAAGAAAGTTGTTCATTGCACTGATTGAGACCTACTTCTCGTCTGGACAGTTTCATCTTCGCGCTGAATCTTAGAAGTTAAGAACCTGTTATCATGTGCCGGGCCCGGGCATCGTACAGTGCATTCCAGTAATGCTGCATAATCGCAATGCATACAGAGGTGGTGAGTTCATTTGGTCGCAATCGATGGGGGAAAATGTTGTTTTCTACTTAGGTGAACTGATGCAAAGATAAAGGCCATTTTATCCCCACTTTTGCTGATGCTAAACGAGGGAACTAAGAAACTTTAGGAGGTAACAACAAATCGCGCAATCCTGCATGGGTTAGAGAAATGTCAATGTCCGTGTTTGTCGCCTAGTAGTGGCCCACCTTTACGAAATATCCGTGCAATGTAAACCGTGTTTTCGCGTCGGCCACAAGGCTACTTGGCGAGAACTATTGCTGCAACACCGGGGGAATCCGAGTCAAATATTCGCAGAGCAAGAGGTGGGTTATAGATAATGGTTTTTACAAGAAGGTCCGAATCACTAACCAGAAGAGCAGGGAAGTGGTTATCTTTGAATATATCGACTGCCTCATATCAATGGAATCGGCTGTGATTCAAGATGATCCCAAATGAAGTCAATGCAGTTGAATCCGTAATATTGTAAGAGTAGATTCATGGATATCTATTCGTTGCATGAAGCACTTGTAGAGTAATGGATATGAGCGTTTTCGGGGTGGAGAATCGAAGCAATCCTTCTGAACCAAGTGTAAGCAGAAAGAAAGAACGGGTAACGAAGCGCAGGTCTGAGGCCCCTAAAACGCAAGTGAGCCTTGTAGGAAGTTAATAAATTGACGAGTTAGAGTATTGGTCGGTGCAAGGAACGCGAAAGCGGTCGCCGAAACGAAACGGAATGGTGCAAACGGGTTCAAGTAAAATTTCTGCCGCCATCTGCTTACGTACGCTAGCTGCCAGGCGCCCTGAATTGGGTTAGAGCTCAACAAATCAACGATTTTTCTGTGTATTCACCCGGATTGCGCACGTTCATTCTCGCATGGTGAAAACGACAAGGAGAGCACTCACCCGCACGGAGCGATACGGGTGGTTCGGTTAGGGAATAGATGAGATTGTTCCTACGTGAACGGGCCGCGGAAATTTGGGCAGTGTCGGGGCATTTCCGTCTCCTACCAGTAGAAGGGAGGGAGAACAGTGGGGAAAGATAATGTTCCGGAGCCATTGACCTCACACGCACGAGAGCGAGTGAGATCGCGGAATTGGAGATGCACCTCAGCAAGCTTTCACCTCCCCCGGGATATCACTTTTGAGGTGAGGAGACGAAACAATAGCCATGTGGCTGTCGTTAGCAGGCAGACTAACATGCTGTAGCCCTCCAACGCTCGAACGAGATGGATAGGAAGGTAAACGGAAGCAAGCGAGCATGGAAGGAACTTCCATTTACGGTGCTGAGTCGCCATATTCATATCTCTCACCTTCGCCTTATCCGTCATTGCAGATGAACGAAATGTCTCTCTGAGAAATAGCCATATTCCAGCTGGTGGTTGGGACGACATTCCGATTCTGGAGACTTTCTTAGACCTGGTCGCGGTAGGTAACCCCACCTCCTTGAAAAATGTGGAGCTGGTGCACGATGTTTATGCTCGTAACCGGGAAATATGCGTCAGCGTTCGGAGTCGAACCATGATTTATAGAGTCGCTCGTACTGGCACCAGACCCTCAACCATGCCAACAATGGGCACACAATGATTCATTTGCTGCATATGAGTCGGGGTCCCGCAGGCCTTTCGATTCTTACGACAAGCCGGATGTGTTCGATGTCCATCAGTCTGTTATGTGGCCTGAAGGTCAATGCCTCCATTGTTCACCGGAATGGAGGGGTAGAAGGAAATATGTCTCTCCATTCCAGTGAATTGGGGTTTGGATCTTCAGCAACTCCCATATTGGCCTGATGTCTATTGACAAAGTTCAGGCGTTCAGAAATGTAGCGCCGCACCAATTCCTTGAGAGCATCAGTGGCATTTACATCACACAACTACCACGTCAGGCAGCCTCCACCCTTGACAGGATTAGATAGGCGATGTCCGGTCGCGCAGGAAGTAGCGGGTCGAAGGGGTGGCTTGCAGCCAGTACGGTAAACGGGTACAGACTTGATATTGGGCGTCACTCGACGCGTGAGGATGCATGAACAGGAACGGGGGGCGCTTTCTGCAGCAAATGGGTCCCTAAAATTGTCAACTTCATGTGGCAGACGCAGTGAAAAGGTTATTGATATCGGCGTTTCCACCACTGATTTTGTAATGAACAGAAGCTGTTTGCGAACGCTAAAATTAAGCGCATAACGGAGGACACCTTTCTCAGTTATGGATTCAACGTGTATAAGCTGAGAAACAATCTCGCCACACAGGGGACTGGAAGCGCTAGCCACAAGATTTCCTATTCAAGAAATTTCCCCCAGCCAGACGCACACTTCTGCAATCGCTTAGTGCGGCTTTCCATTGGCGTGTTTTTCCTGTGCTTTGTGATGTCTGGTGTAGCTGCACCTTGTGGTTGTGGTTGTGCTTTCCCTGGGCACGTGGCGGACCCGGATTGGGGGTCCAATGTCCATCCATTCGGCGCAGGGCAGCCGGTGGGAACGAACCTTCCTCATTCATCACAATACCAGCTGATACTTAGGTAATCTTTGTTACATATCTCCGTTTTTTGGGTGGATTCCTGATGAGATGGGCTTGGTTCCTAAGTTTTCCGCAACGTTCGAATACCAGATCGCGAGCTTATCTCGCCCGTCCTCTTCCAATCGTTCAGCTCCGTATGAGCATTTCTCCACGCTCGCCGTCAACGGAATGATATGGTTCATGATCTGTGTCTCAAGAGGAATCCCTCAAAAAATCGGAGTTGACTGAATCGGCTGGGAAGATCTGGATCTCATTTACGAAATACCTAACAGCAGCTGAAGGGTCCATGTCGCATTTGTGGAGGCGTCGACTGGTGTTTTCTTTGCCACGAAGTGGCGTCGGCGACACGGTGCACCGTTACACTCTTCAGCGGTATATTCAGGAGTGCGGCAAATTTTGTGCCCCAGTGCAGCGATGGTTTCGGGGCATGACCTTGTCAGGGGTGCGCAAATTCTTCTACTATATAGAGTCAATTCGGTTAATAATCCACGAATAACCAATACACTGATGCATCACCTTGATAACCGGATCTTTCCTAGCCATCTTCCTAGCCAAAGAGTGAATATGTCTTCCCAACGGGCCTTCTCTCCCCCTCCTGGCATCGTCTTGTATCGTTCCCTGAACTCCTGCTCACGGAAATTGTTGCGGGAGGTTTTGAGAGCAATTTCGCGGTTGGACGAAGCCAAACGGTGCACTGGCTGACGAGAAATTTCGAAATTTGTGAAATATCAACTACGTATTCTGGGATCGTGTTCATATCGCTGGTTGGGATTTCGACGAAGAAAGTGGTCTAATTTGGAAGGTTTCATTCATTCTTGCAGCAGTCTGGAGCGTGGCCATCACAAAGAGAGGATTGAATAGATCTGAAAGGCATAAAAGCATGGTCTGAGCATTAGTTCTCCCCACCAGTTCCTTCTTCTCCCCCCCTCGCTCTCGGAACCCCGTCGCTACTCGCCTTTGCTGTCCTTGGATTGTCTCTCGACGCCTGGTTTGTGGCCATTCTGAACTCCTTTCACTCAATGGATGAAGGCCCTTGGCGTCCCACTCGTTGTCCACGTTGACGTTCCCCTTCCTGTACAAGTTCCCTGCCTATTACGCAACAACTCTGACGTTTGATGATCTCTGGGCTGTCGATCTTCGCTCACTGCACTTTGGCACCTTGGCCTTCTCATCGACCTGTGACCGTAGCTTCCATCTCTGTGCGGCCTTGCCGTGTCCGCTCGCTTCGTCAAGACCACTTATTGACCAGCTTCGCTTCTTTCCATCGTGACCATCGGATCAACTGTTACCTTCCTCCATGACAGCTTGGGATGGAGCCAATGTATTCTTGTCCGGGACTTCGAAGACTTGTTGTAATTGACTCCGACGCGCCTTGTGGATTCTATCGTCTAGGAAGCGAGCAACAACCAACTAAATCAAGTGCGAAGACGCATGGGGCCCTTTCAATCCGATGGATGCGCAACCGCAGAGCTTGCCAGTTCCTTTTTCCCTACGCCCTTGCTCCCGGAACTCTAGCCGTCACCATCCTTGCATCATCAATGTCTCGTTGGTAGCCACTCAAAACCTTTCCTTTCGCGACCTCAACACTATCGGATCCTGAGGCTGTGGGTTATATCACTTATGGTCACAGCTCTCATCTTCATGCAACCCGTCCACGTCTGCTTTGGCGAACTGCTTGTGGATCAGTTTTACCGGTCTACACATCCTGCTTTCCCTCTGTGACTGTTTGGGCTGCCGATGGACTCCGACGACCCGTTGCATACCTTATGGATTTGACGCACCTTGCAGGTTCCATAGACAGAGGGGAGTGGAACACAAAGCGGAGGCAAATTGAATACGGGAACCCATACACACCCTTTTCTATCCAATGGACGCACGGTGAGAAAGAACGACCCCCCTTCCTTTCTGCTCCACCATGTTTCTATCACTGTATGCTCTTGCCCCGGGCCGTTTCCCTTGAAGCTCTCAGTCTTTCGGTTTGGAGTACCCCGTCGGCAGGCTTCTTTCTGTGTATTTCGTCTTGGATCTTTCCCTTCTTGTGTAGCTCATCGATCAGCGTTATACCCTATTTCTGGACCATACTTCCAACAAAAGCGGCGAACACATCACTTCCGTCATACGAATAGTACGTACCATGATTTTCTTTTAGCTAGCAAGCAATATTCATCGAATTCGTTCACGCAGCGGTATGTCCTGTTTATTTCGGGAGAGTGGGAGAGCACTTCAGCGGGACGCCCTCGTGGCGTTGGTATGGACATGTTCCCACTGGCGCTTGCGCCTGTTGTCCATGCCCCTTTCCTGTTGGGGTGGAACTGTGCGAGCCAGTTGGCTCGTATGGTATTCACCCGACAGGTTTGGCCGTAAGTACCATTTCCCCTCTCACATTGAGACTCACGCTGACATCCTTACATGTGCAGGAATATCTTATGTCGCCCTCATTGTTGGGCAAGGAGCAAATTTAATGGTAAGCCGATTAGGTCCACTCGTGTATTTTTCGCCACTAACATGGTTACGCCACTGGTGGGAGCTTCCCGTCGATTTGATAGCTCAGCTTCGCCATATGGTACGCTAGAAGCATGTTGACAGTTCTGGATTCGTGCTGGGATCCGTTCCAGTGTTTCACCTATCCTAGCAGACGTGGATCTATCCAGGTAGTTGTGTACAATATTACTTTTCATTGCACTGTTTACGAGAGACTGAGACGGCGCCTATTGAGCTCTGCGTTACTTCCTTTCGTCTATCTGGTATCCACCCAACAGGTTTGGCCGTAAGTATCATTTCCCCTCTCACATTGAGACTCATGCTGACATCCTTATATGTCCAGGGATAACTTACGTCGCCCTCATTGTTGGGCAAGGAGTAAATCTAATAGTAAGCTGATCAGGTCCACTCGTGTATTTTTTCGCCACTAACATTGGGTTACGCCACTGGCGGGAGCTCCCCTGCATTGGTTGATTTTATGGCTCAGCTCCCCCATATGGTGCGCTAGAAGCACGATAACTGTCCCTTTCTTATGCCTGGATTCGTGCTGAGTTTTGGTCCACCTGGTGAGGCAAACACACAACGAACGTTCCATATTCTATGCTGAGTCGGTGAAACACCGGGCAATTGTTGGTCTTCTATGTAGCCCCTTCTCGTTTCCGTTCTGTTAGCCCTCAGTTCTCATTACACTATCCGCTAGGGGCGCGATGTTTGCCTGTACCGCGCGTTCTTTCGTGTTTCACCTATCCTGGCAGACGTGTATTTATCCAGCGTGCTGCTAACAGACCTGAAAGGCCTCAGCCTCGCAGCCGACACGAACGTACAATGTAAACTTATTGAAGTGTGCCAGTGCTTGCAGGGCCACTAGCATTAATGTCTTTGTAGCCTAGCTAAACATCTATGGACCGCCGAAACGACTCATGGAATCACGCAGCCGGCTTAGTGTAGGCAGGTTACCAGCCTCTATTGGAACACTTAGAGGCTTAGCGCTCGGCGAACATTCAGTTATGTGTCATCCATTAGACATCGAGCTGTTTTGGTTGCAACGCGTTGGAGAACTGCTTAGAGATGTTCCACCCGGCCTCGTTCATCAAGCGGATCAACGGATATGCAGGCCTCTATTGGAACAGACTCCTTGTCTGATTTGCCGAGGTTTATCCGCAGATCGAATTATATGACGAAAGCGGTTTAGGCTAGCACAGCCACCCAATGTTCCTAATTCGCCTTTGTGCCTTGACTATGTTGCGAGCTCCGACGTTGTCGAGGATTTGCAGGAGAATGGAAACGTAGCCGTCCCCTGCCCCATCTTCTGCTTCTCACTTTCGTACTCTCACACTTCCTTGCTCCTGGGCGGGGTTTCATGTTCTTCGTGTCAGTGGCTTTTGGAAGCATCATGCTGTCTACACCCAACGTCAGACGTACCCTTTCTCCTCCTCCCCCTTGGATGGTAGACTCTGCACCACCGCCTGATTATCCGCTCACCTTACGTTTTGCTTTGCGTCAAGGCAATTTTCCATCGCTGGAGAAGAAGTTGTTGGACATCAGCAATCCTTTAAGTCCTCGCTGGAGACAACATTTGACAAAGCAGGAAGTTGAGAACTTCACGCGGCCGACCAATGAAACTCTGAGAGCGGTTGATGCGTTTCTGTCATCTCATGGGATCAACCTGCATGCTGCTCATCGCTCTCCAGCGCTGGATTGGATCAGTGTCAATGTAACAGTCTCCAAGGCAGAGGCCATCCTCAATGCAACGTATATGTTGTATTCGAGCGTCTATTCCGGGAAAATGCTGCTACGATGCGCTTCTTACGACCTCCCAAACGAAGTTCACCCTCATATTGATACCGTCCAACCTACGAACTACTTTGGACCACCGGAGGGGCGGCGGAGTGATTCTTTTGAAAGGGTCGGTCTTCGTCATTCCTGTGCGCGGCATTGCGGGGATCTGCTACATCCCGGCGATGGAGGCCTCACAATGGCTCGCCGGTCAGGAAAGCCCAGGCGACTCCAAGCCCCGTCTGGCTTTGTTGACCCCCAATATCTCATGTCGGTTTACGGTTTTACGAACTACACCGCATCGTCCAATCGAAGTATGATCGCAGTTGCCAAGTAAGATTGTATGTACAACAACAACCAAGCACCTTATATTCACGGGCGTGTGACCTCCACTCCAGCTTTCTTGGGGATCGTGTCAATTTAGAAGATACGAAACTCTTCTGGGAAAAATTAGCACCTCATGCACTCAATAGTACGCCCTCAATCGAAAATGTGAATGGTGTGTTTCTGTGGCTCTCGTTTACGCTGCAGTTTATCTCATGTTTGTAAGGAGGATCCTATCACCAATACCCGGGATCAGGTACTCGAGAGGGGGTTAGAATCTCATCCTTATTTCAAACGCCACCTACTAATTTTTTCCCGAAGAGTCTAGACTTCCAATATGCCAGCGCCCTGACAGTAAGCATCTGGTGGAATTATTGTTCCACTCGCTGACATGCATGGTTCTCCTCAAGTACCCCACAAGAACAGGTTGGTCCGCTATTTCAACAAACACCTGACCACGCATTAGCTCACGTCCATCGAGTTATCTACAGCACGACCGGACTAGGACCCGGGAGCACAAACTCTATGAGCAATGAACCGTGAGCATCTGCGTATTTAATACCATTCTTAGTTCGTGTCAAACAATACTGAGTTCTTCAGATATGACATCTTGCTGCCGTACATGTTAGCCAAAGAGGACGATAAGCTTCCGACCACAATGTCTATCAGCTATGGTGAGTGCCTCGGAATCCTTGGCCTTGGCCCTTGGCGCTGATATATGAATGATCAGCGGATGATGAACGTTCTATTCCGATTGATTATGCTACGCGGATTTGTCAAATGTATGCAGAACTTGGCGTTCGGGGCGTTAGTGTCCTTCACGCAAGTGGCGACCACGGGGTGGGAGGGACTACGCCCTACTCTTGTCAGAATACGAGAGGTGCTTTTGTACCGTCATTCCCCGCGAGTTGTCCCTAGTGAGTATTTGATGTTTGATATACATGTTCAAGACGCGCTCAAATAAAAATTAGTGTTACTGCTGTCGGATCTACTAGTTCATGGCCTGAGGTCGCTGCCTATTTCAGTGGCGGAGGGTTCAGTAATTACTTTATAAGGCCTTCGTATCAAAATGAAGCTGTGTCGTCCTACGCGAGCCGGATGGGTGGCCAGTTTCGAGGCGAGTAGGTAGCCCAGTCGTTCTGGCACTTTGCTGAATGCTTTCCCCAGGAAAATACAACGACAAAGGTCGCGCATATCCGGACATTGCTGCCCTAGGGATGTCTTATTTGTACATTCTGAATGGAACTGTTGTTGAAACCAAGGGTACCAGTGCATCCACACCCACGGTCGCTGCCATTGTGAGTATCTCAAAATAGGACTTCACTGCGCGTCATGTTCATGGAGACTAGGTTTCGCATTTGAACGACATGGCTCTTATGAAACGGGGCAAAACACTCGGGTTCCTGTAGGTCTTCATCAATCTCTCTCAGCCATTCCCCAACTAACTTCCACTGAAGTAATCCACTGCTTTACCAATTGCAGGGCAGGGGTATGAATGATATCATCAATGGCAGCAATCCTGGGTGTAACACAGGGGGATTCGAAGCCACGGATGGATGGGACCCTGTTACGGGATGGGGTAAGCGTTGTCGACCACTATCAAACCAAACAGAGCTGGATAAATGTGGATAGGTTCTCCCGATTTCCCAAGTCTTGCAAACATTATAAATAGGATGAACACAACTCCCCCTACCAGCGGAACTGCCTTCTCCGTGTTCCCCAATCCTACAAACCTGGCAGGGAGCGCTTCGCTCACCGTAACCCCACCATTGATGGGCACCGAGTTGGTATTGAATGGAGCCTGCTGCATATTGTTATTTCTTCTATTGTTTATCTAATCTAGAGGCTCTTGGCTTCAACGACCACACAGACGCATTGTTGTTCGCGCTGGAACAGATAGGTGAAGGTGCAAACTGATCAATATTGTAAGACTAAGTAACAGCACAATCTGAAAACCAAGGCTGGTGCACTATGCGGAACGAATCGAGGAAGCACAGGGGGAACTAAAGTTTAATTTAAGCTACACATCGAGTGGGAGGGGATTTCTAAAAATTTTGGAGGCTCAACGCTGGGACTAGAACAGTAAGCAGATCAGACCCACAATAATATAATCGAAATCCAGCGAAAGAAATCCAGCGAACACGGTCAGCGTTACATTGGGATATTCTTAGCTGGGGATGGCATAAGAACGGAAGGATTTTTCTGGGAGAACGGATACGTACTGAAGCGTGTCCTTGGGCTAAGCAACAACGCAGAAGGGGTCATTAGAGTTCCCTCCGTTACCAAAAGAAACGGGAGTGTAGAGATCCACATCAGACAACTCAATGAGACTGCTCTTGTCCGCAACGTCAGACTTAGAAAGGAAAATGGTGTAGAAGGAATCCATAGATGCGCAAGTGTGTGGAAGGCGAGGTAGATAGTGGATACAACAGATGGTATACAGGAGTGCTCGAGATTGAAGTTTCGACCATGGTATGGCAGCGACTTTTATATTTCGCGCTCGAAGCTCAAGAAGCCATTCATCCAAGGCGAAGCATCCGGAACGAGTCACAAAAGTTTCCGTGCCACAGTGTCAACGGTGGCAAATCGATCAGGTTGACCCTGGCCACCTTGGCAGATGGAACCATAGCGACGGGTGCTCGGCGTTAATTGCGGAGAAATACAGCAAGCCGCCGGTAACCAAGATCGATTCCCACCCTTTGTCCACTGAATTGACGTTTGAATCTCGCCACGAGCTTTTGGCCCCTCGCGGAATTTGGCTACTTGCTATCGAGGGGTATACGGCCGGTGTACTCGCTGAGAATACGTTTTATCGATCAGCTATTACATTTTGACGGACTGCTGTTGCCCAAGAAAATGGTGAGGTAGATACAGGAGATGGTGTACAAGACTGAAGTTTCGACCATGGCATGGTGGCAACTTTCACCACAGGGACATTTTGCAGGTATAGACGCCACTCATTGGCGGAGCACCTGGAACGAATTACAAACGTTTTTGTGCCACAGAGTGAATGACAGCAAATCATATAAACCCCTAACCTCCGTTTGAAACGGATGGAGGACCCGGAACTACGACGATGTTAATGTGGCGATCGGCGTCAAGTGCGGTGAAACTTTGGGGAGCTTTCATACCTGGCAACCGGGGACCGACTCCCAGGTCTTGTGTGCTGAATTGACGTTTAGCACAACGATGGGATCGCCCTGATCGCACACACCACTCCGTCCTCTGCGCGCGACCGCGCGGAGACCTCCGTCAGCGGCAACACACATATTATCAGCATCTTAGACAAAGTCATTCCGCGCTCATCACATTTGCGAATGGCGACGCACAACCCTTTGCGCCTTAGGAGAGCTCGGCAATTCTCCCCCATCATTCCATGCCCGGCATTTCCGTTGCTTTAAACTAAACTGATAGCTAGCGCGGTTGCATATTACTCATGGTACTAACTGTCGAAGGTGTCAACAAACGAAGGGGTCTCAATCTTAACGGCCGATGAAATTTCCTCGTCAGATTCTGTTCCTTCAGTTCACACCCGCTGGCTTCGTGATACGGAACCCCCCTTCGCGCGGCAAGCTTGATTGCCGCCCAGCCTACCTGGGCTTCGAGCCTACCCTTTGCTTGCTGCGGAGATTGATCTCGATGCACTCATCGAGAGTCCACTGTTGAACAATCCACTATCCCCTTACAGTGCCCACTCACCAATCATGCACACCATTGCACCCCTATTTTTGTATGTACATTACGGTCCACGCAGTTGTCCATCAATTCCCCCCAGTGATGTGGCCATCTCGTGGTTAAATCCCCAGCCACGCGGTTAGACAACGCCAAAAATTCACCAATGTGAAGACCCAAGACACCAGGACAGGAACGGTCATGATCATGTGAAGCATAAGACCTAATTAGAACATACACATAACTATACCGCTTCCTTCCATTGTTAGTCGCACCCACACATCAAACAGCTAAAGCAGTGATCCGTTTCCGTGCAATTTGTCGCCTGTTCAGCCCAGTTAACTTCACAAGACCTTTCCCGTCTTTGTCGTTGTTGCGAGGCACTACCTCGTCGGGAACACCAAGGATGACCTCGATATGACAAGGATGCCCAAGGAAAGGATTGATGCGACCATGCGCACGGTATGTACGTCTGCGCGTTTTCTATGAGATGTCAAGTAAATTAGCAGCTGATTTGTGAAAACATGGCAAAACCAATTGCAACTGACAGGAGCCTGCTGGACAACAATGTTCTTAATCTTCAGTGATTCGACGTCGAGGCCTTTATTATCGGCATTGGCTTCTGCATTCTTCAGCAGGCGGATAATGTATCTGCAAGATTTCTCAGGCCATCGACCTGATTCGGATAGTCACCAACAATTAACATGAACATAAGTTGTACATACGCACCCTGAGTGGTTTTGAACTTGAGTACCTGACCGGTTCGTCCTACACCTCCATTGAAACGTCTGAAAGGTATAGCTTGCTTGTGCTCCTGTACATCAGCCAAGTACTTGTAGGCCTTCGACAGCTTCAGGCCTAACCGAGAAGGGAACTTAAAGGTCATGGACTATACATTCATTCTAAAGTGACACGAACCAACTAAGGCGGCAGCAACCTCGCGCATGTTCTTGAAAGAAGTGCGAAGATTCGCACCGCGAGACTTTGCGACTATTGATGCATACGAGAACATCAGACGAGGTTCCAATCATGGTTATGGCACTGGGCCTCACTCTTCTCTGGATTTGTGAACAGAGGATCAGCCGCATATCGACCCATTTTGGAGACTAGAGGTAGAGACAAGGAGAAAATAAGCAGCTGGAGGTCAAATTTCCCGATGAAGCCCTGGACAGACCTGTGAGGATGGTAAGTTTGGTTCAGCTCTCCGGCGATAACCGCAACTGCACAGTTACTCAGTGTGCGCACGTGATCTGATGAAATGATATATTCCAGCGACATCCTCACCGGCTGGGTGACTGCGACTTGTCAAGCTTTCTTCTAGTCTCCATGGTCTCCTGTCTCACTTTCTTTGTCTTCTCTGACCCAGTGGTCACGGACAGGTCCTTGCGGTTGCCGTAATCACGTGGATGGGAAGGACGTCGGACTTGATGTCTGATGATGGCCGCCAGAGGACACTGAGCTACGGTCGCGCCTCCACCGGAATGGCATGCAACGGCTTTTGAGCATCAGTGGGTCCTGAAGCTTCCGGATGAAGCTACGGGCAATTGGATCCGTAGGTTTTTTTTGCCAGAATTTTTCCGTTCTGCAACCACACGGTAATTTAGCATCAGTGACGATCTTTGGTGCTCCTGAGCAGTTGGGTGGACCGGCATCTTCCCGTTTTATGTAAAGATCCCAATGCACGCCAGTCATTCCGCGGGCGCAGTTATTCCACCTCATGTTCAAGGTGACTTCTGAGTCACATCCGGAATATCGAGCACCATTCCTTTCCGGTGGCGTTGAGAAACTCCAAGGTAGCATGTACAAAATTAATGTCCTTTTACTTTGAGAGACACCTGCTGCTCCTGTGGTTTGATAATCCAAATCTGGAGTCATTCCTCCGATGTCTGGCTGAAACTTGCGGCTTCCCTTTTTGGGTGACAGGGGTGGCATGTGTTGATATTTCTGATCAGACTTTGCGCCTCAAACACGTGTGGCTGGGCTTCTAGCGCGGAAACCTACGTGAATCGGATCATTCTATGATCCCCCCTGAGCGTCCGCTCGGAATACGACCAACGTTGCGCGCTGATACACTTGTCTTCGGTATTGGCATTGGCAATCAAGATTCATTGACCTCAACTATAATTCCGGTATCCTCCAGGGGAATGATGGGATTTGACTCATGGCTGCGGAATACAAGCTACGGTCCTGCAAACAAAGGCGACAATGATTTATGGGCCATTCCAACTTCGTTGCTTGGGCGTCACTCCTGACTCTGTCGATCATTGACTTCGGCAGCTCTTTACGAGTCTAATCCCCCTGGGTTTACTCCTAAGGCTCCTACTGCCACTGCGGCGGTGCCCTAGTGCCGTTGAGCCTGTACAAGACATATCTCCGTGAAATTGCGCCCCACTACATATATAGGGTCCGCGTGGCCAGGACAGCATCACCACTCAAGCTACATACTCCTCACAATCTTAGACCCCCAACGCACCATACATCCTCTGCGTCTTGCAATATGTCTTCCTACAGTCAGTCGCATCGTACTTTTGATGCCAGCTGAACGTTTGGTACTCATCATATCACTCCAGTTTTTTATCAAGTCTATGACGAGCAGGGAAAGCTTCATGCTCCCGCCTATGGCTCTTGCGACCCCGCAAGGTACCCATTCGTTGGGGCGTTCATGCAGAAAGATGTGGGCCAGGCCCCCCAAGCTGTGCATGTCTGTCGTCTGCTCTCTATGATGGAAAACGCCTCAGACAGTCGCTGCACCGAATTGTTTGCGACGTTCGACACATTCGCTAAGAACCTAGGATTCAGTGAAAAGGACACCGTGAACCTCGCGGAGAACGGATACGGACGCGATCCAGACCACCCTCTCATCTTCAAGATGCTTAGCTGGGATCGTAAATGAACTAGTTCCACATTGGTGTCCTTTCCCCACGGTGCGATATTGAAGCTCCCGACATGTCCAAACTGGCCTGACTAATTGACGTATCGTTCTTTCAGATCGCGAGAACACCCTGCATCGCAGTGTTTCGAGTATTTGGAGTTCCATTTAGATTTTGCTTTCATCCACATTCTCCATTAATTCTTCCTTCTATACATACATATACAAGACTATTGTGACTCTTTACTTTACTTCTACTCGTATTATAGTGACAATTCGTATCTCTCCTAATCATAGAGTTTTTTACCCCTCTTACCTTTACGCACAGGTCCACGTCCAATTTTGACGTTTTATCCGATATGACCCGATGGACGGTCAGCGCCACAATGGAATAACCAATTCCGATCTTATCCTTATGAGCAGGCGAAAGCCCTGAATGTTTGGAAATTTTATCGTTTTGGGCACCTCAATGGATAACCCGGAGAGGCGTTGCTCATTGCACGCTGCATGATTGGCCAGGTCCCGCACGCCCTGCCGGCCGAGAGCACATTGCCCCCGAAGCTTTTCGGCCGAAGAATCAATATTTACGGGTTTGTACCAATGGGAGAGGCTGCTTCGGTTTGATGGTTTCCATCGCTGAGGCTGAGAAGTCGGAACGCTGGGATGATATGCAGATACACGAGATCGCTCCTCCGAGCCCTCCCGAAGGGGATCAAGCCAAAGCTGGACATGGCTGGTCCAAAAAACACGTGCACCGCTCCTCTATGCCGAAAAAATCGAATGGGGGAGGCTGTTGTGTCTTCTATATTACGAAGTCATAGAGGCTGGAGTCCTGCCTAGTTGTGTCTGGTACACTGGCATCGTACAAGTGCTTGTCGATGGTCAAGCCATGTAATTAACGCAGCCTGGACCATGGAGACTCGTTGTTGTTGTTGTTGCTGCTAATGATCGCCCGCAGTTCACTAGTGCTGGCGGATTTGCTGGAGGATTTCGTGATGTCGGATATCTCCGGCATTTGAGCGGGGGCAATGACAAATGAATTAAATATTTGGTGGAGTACAGGCCCTTAAATGGGCAGGTGACTGAGAGGTTCGGGGAGAGAATCTGCTTTATCGACGCAAGCTATGTAGTTGGGTATCAGCAGGCCCTGTTCGCTTATCGCTGCGACCATTAGTTCATTCCCACGGCCTCCGGGAGTTGCCGGAGGCTGCTGCGACATGGGATGAACTTATGGTCGTAATAGTACAGTACCATCTCCTATGCCCCCCGTCCAAGTTTAAGAGACATGGAGGGAACGAAGTAGTAGAGGTAGGTCCTTGTTGGAGTTGGGAAGTGAGAACCACCGTTTAAGACAGCAGACGAAGGCCCGATTGAGGTGGGAGCTTAGGATCCTGCCTAGTGGGAGCTCCACGTCCACCCCAACTGACCACAAATGGAGACCTGGGATCGCCAGAACTGAGGCCGAACCCCTAATTGTCGGATCGTATTCACAAGACTAGCAGTGGACACTCGAACTTGACCCCTTGCTTTGTGGATGAGATTGCCTAAAGTCCGTCTCAATCTAATCGGGTATAGCCGAATACCTCAAACTTCCTGATCAAGCCGTGGAAGCGCTAGCACATGTTCATGTTGGAGGAGCAAGTCATAATAGGTGTTGTGCACTTTCCATACTTGTCTCTATTCCATGTCGATGTGTATTTACATGTATTTACACCGACAATTATATCTTTAGAGTCTACTGCCATCCCAACCGAGCCGCCGCACTGAGTGGTGCTTCTTTAGTTCAACTGCTCCTACACATTACCTAACGAACCACCTCTCGCAAGACCCGATGAAGTCCCATGTTCGGGATTCGCCGAAACGACTTGACAACCACGTGCCCATGTCAATCGTCCCGACGGGACGAGAGCGACGTCCATATCGGCAACATTTATGGGAATAGTTGTCAGCCAAGGTATGTATGCAGTGGGACGAAAATTTGAAACCTAATTTACAATTTCAAGCGAAGTCTCCCCGCTAGTTGAACCGTATGCACTCTGATATTGGAAAGTGGGGCCGAAACTAATTTACTGTTGCACAGTTCACAAGCCCTTTCCGCACCTTCGGTAATGAGATGCGGTGCGGTCGGGATGAGGGGGAGATTCGTGGAGATTCTCAATAGAGAGAGGCTGGTCGCCTGCCTCAGTTAACCTTACATGTGGCGGATGCGTTGGACCCATCCTGCACCGTCACATGTTACTCGCTTCCCGTTCCGTAAGAAATGTGAAGGATTATGCGGATTCGTGATGGGACCTGGTTTGCAATTTTAACGGTTCCAGGCTCAAACCCATTCGGTTCACCCCCTACCGGTCAATGTCGATCCTAACACTCCAGTTATGGCCACTGAGGACAACTTTTCTTGTTTTCTGTTGCTTGGAAGCGGTACCATGAGAATAACGGCACATTCCCAGAGAACATCACATCTTGGACCTCCACCCCCTACGGATCTGCAAATACAGTTTTCGGAAGGGAAGAAATCAGGGCGATAGGTTCAGAAGGGGCTGTGAGGGAACATGGAAAATGCTTCCCAACCGTAGCTTATATAATATAATTACGCCAGCACCTTCCCAAACTTCACCGGTTGCCCACCAACGCAAAAGCCCATCGCGCGCTTCAATATCACACCCCCATACTTTTATTGACGTCCCAGCGCTCAAGGACGATATCCCCCCTCTGGATTCCCCTTTAATTTGAAGATCAACTCGCATCTCGCATCGCCCTTGTCGACCCTGGGGTCATGGAGTCCCCGTCCCAAACTGATCCAAAGGTTTTTTACGTGTGTGTTACTGGATATGGGGTAGGCCCAACTCCAACACCGAGCGGTTCTCCGACTCAAATTTTACCAGCCATTCAGTCACTACGCTCGCAATCCAGCTTGGCTGTCCACAGCACCCCTCAATGGAAAAGTGCTGAGGAAGTTTGAGGCACGTTTGGATACTCAAAGCATAGACCCAGTACCCTCTACTGGCCAATCCCTCCTTTCGGAGATTCACATCGTTTCATTCGAGCTCAGGGTATCCTATCAACACGTGTTATCAGTGATAGAACCCCTCCATGCTACTCCTCCTGAACTTCCAGACTCGGTAAATTTCTCTTCTGATGTGGTCGTTGGACAACTTCATAGGCCTAAGTCTAGGTGGCATTACCGGACTCCCTGCCTCCACAACATAGACCATTCGACTTGATCCTCCATGTCGGTGTTGGACCGGCTGGTGGG
This sequence comes from Cantharellus anzutake, assembly GCF_015039405.1. NCBI lineage: Eukaryota > Fungi > Basidiomycota > Agaricomycetes > Cantharellales > Hydnaceae > Cantharellus > Cantharellus anzutake. The sequence continues at coordinate 519,442 of NW_024066965.1, forward strand.
ATGAGAATTGAAGCGATGGCTAGGCGATTTGGATATCGGGAACCTGACATAGATAATGAGTTGGCGCCACCTGTTCATCCATCCCATCTTAGTGTGCAGCCTCCACCTCTTACTATGCCGATGACAACGACTAGGCCACTAAGACCATGTAAGGACATGCTCCCTCAAAACTTAAACACACTCATACCTCATGGTTCATAGATGTTGGAATTATCCCCAAGCCAATTGCGATGCTAAGGTTCAGAGACGACGTATCGCCCCCAAGAGGATTCGGACAAGGTTACGAGGGTTGTCCCGACGAAATCTGGAACCCCTCTATTGACGTACAGCAACTTGTACAGGACGTTCATCAGTGTGGAATACAGGCAAGTCATTGATAAAGATTTCAGTGTTTTGGCTGGGCTTCGAGTTTCCTCTACAAGAAACACCTAACCTACCTCCCACCTCCTTCCTACCAGGATATAACTCACTCTAGCGATGCCGGTTTATATCTCTGCGAATTTGTTTATTATTGTTCTCTCGCGCAGCACCACCGGATCGGGAGGAGGGTGACCTCCCATGCAGCGTTCCCTATCTCGGCCACCGAAACCGAAGCCAGTTCGACAGCCAATGGCCAGGATCAAGAGGTCTCGAGCTCTGCAAGCCGCCAGGAAGAGTTACCTCCCGGCGTCCTGGGTACCCCCGATCGCTGTCCGAAGGTCTTGTTCGTCCACGTACCTCCGGTTGGAGAGCCGCAGACCTTGGAGGACATGACGTTCGCTATTGAGAACATCATCAAGGTCATTTGTTGGGGAGCTGGCGATGCTGCTGGTGTGCGCGTCGACGAGTGATTCTAAAGACTCAGCCAGATGCGGCACTCTCCCAGTTAATAGAATCATGATTTGATTGATTTCCGAAAGGCTTTGTGCGGTTATTCCTACGCTTGACCAAATCACGTTAGTTTTGCCAACCCCAAGTTCGACCGTGACACATGTTGTTGTACATTCTTGCTATATCATTGTGTTTTTAAGAGTTTTAGGCGGATATGTCGACGGTTGGTCGAGTGGTTCCTTCAAGCATGGTAGTGATTGATCCCGCATACGAAATGGGGATGGCGCCTATAGAAATGATATTGATACTCCTGTGGCTCAGGAAAACCTAATGCCACTAACACCACATGCTGTCAAGGGAATGTGACTTTCTACTCACAGAAACAGTATTTGCATACTGCGCAGGTATTAAGCTCTGACAAAGGCCCCCCCCTCAGTTCGGACACTAGCTGACAACTACTCTTGAAACCTCGGATCGATAGCTTCTGTATACTGGTTGCGTCTGTTCCTTCCCCTGGCGCCCTTCCCATTCTTCTCTCACGCTTTGGTCAACTCGCCTTCCGCCCAATGCCCAGCGATATTGGAAATTTTGCTGGTATGACATGACAACGAGATTGCGCAAGTTCAGACTTGGATCATCTGATCGTCTTTGTGACCTTCCCCTCGAGCGCCATCGTCGTTCGAATGACAAGAATAGCATGGCCGCGGAGGATTGGGTATTTTAGTTCGGACTTCAATGAAAGCACATGGCATTGGGAAGGGAAGGAAGCCTCTCCTCTGTGGTATCGTTATTCTGAGATGTCGCTCACTCATTCGGCTCTCCCGCAATTTGACTGGCGGTCCACGGTACTAAGTACCTGATACTAGCGTGGCGCTATACCCTTAGGTCTATCCTTACAACTTGCTTGCGATCCCGCTCTCCATCGACGTGGATGACTGAGGGACCCAAGTATGATACAAAGTCACTTGCCGGGTGAACTCGCCAGCTTGCCGTGGTGAGGTATCTCCTTTCCCTCCGTGTTTTGGCCGGCCGTGCACGGAACATCACTATTTCTGGCTGGTTCTACACCCTTAGGATCCTCACAACTTCTTTGTCATTCTACCCCCTACCGAAGCGATTGATTGACGAACATCGGTATGATATGGAGCCATTCGCCGTTGGTTGGGCGCTGGGGTGGACTCGCTGGCTTATGAGGCTGACAAAGCGGTGAGGTGTCTCCCACGTTCTGGCTGCCGGTGCAACGGCATATTGCTTCTATATACTTAGGCCCCTTATTGTCCTACCCTCCAATCAAAGTACGTGGTTGGTAGGTCCCAGTATAATATAAGGCCATTCAACGTTGGTTTCAGGGGTAGCGAATGGTATGAAAACCCATCCTACCTGGGCATCCGCCCAGTAGATATCTAGTGCTACACGTTGGCATACTTGCTGCGAGAATTTGGCATCAAGCTATTGTTTCTAGCATTATTTGGCACGCGGCTCAGTAACGCATGAGTGACGCACGTGTTGACTACTCCTTCGATGCCGCCATCCTTCTGCGAGACTTGACGAAATCATAGATGCGCTCGTAGTGCTGGAGCGAGGCTTGACGATTGCCCTGACGATGCATTATTGTCGGCACAAGACAACGTTACCGCTCACATCCTGCATGGTATTCCATCCAGATAAACAACCCCACATCCTGCGCAATAAGGTCATTCAGCCACCCTTTCCATGCAGACTGCCTGCGCTGCGACCACGAAACAATTAGTCTAGCTCATTTGCCAGGTCACTGCTAAGCGAGGCAAGCTTCAATGTTCTCACCTACTCAAAACGTACTCGCCACCACATGTTTCACACATACGAAAGCCCGATGCATTCGCGAAAGGTTGCGGGATTTCACCCTCGCGCAATTTATTCATCGAACAAGTGCACCCATCTCTTCCAATTGTGGCTCGATCCCCATACAGCTGATCCAGCAACCATAGAACACGGCCCGAGCTTGCATGGTCAGCGCCACAGTAAAACGAATGTCGACCTACGGACTTGGTTTTGGCCCTATCGCTCGCCAACATGTCCATGTCCTGTAACCAGCAATGGAAGTGAGCATCTCACGACTGCCTGCTGTAGAAATTATATCCACATTTCCTCCCAGTATGATAATAACGGGTGCCTGGGTGAGCCATCGCGTGAAGGGGGGGGCGCGGGTAGAGCTTCCCAACGCAGCCAGAATAGATGCGCAGACCATTCTAAACCTCTTCCGCGTCAATGAAATTTCCATATGAAGTTGCCCTTGTCTTTCCATTCGCGGCTCTTTGATGTTTGATAAGGAGTCTGACAAGACTTAATTGATGACGCTCGTCTGATGATGCACTTTTATGACGTACGTCTGACGTCGCTTGTTGATGACACTCGCGTGATGACGCTTATTTGATAACTGGCTCGGGGTTGCGGGTTTCGCGGCGGACCGCAGTACTCAGACTGCACTCAGACTGAGCCTTTCAACAGCCATCTGCTGGCTCTGGTTATTCGCTGGCTCCGTAGGCGAAACATAAAAACCCGTATGACTAACGAGCAGAAGGTGCAATTGCAAGTTTCCCTTTTTCATTACTGTATCAATACTGATCCTCTTAGCAATGCCTGCCGATCGTCGATGTCCTCCACTTCATATGACTCATGGAGAAAGAAAAAAGATCCGCTGTGGCCTCTAGCTTCGCTCCATCCTTGTTGGATCGCTCCTCCCTAAGATTTGGTTGATGACACATCTCTGATACTAGTGCCTAGATACGGGAAATTTCAGTTTCGCAGGGGATCGCACGGATTCAGCCTTTCAAGATAGCCCTTTGGAGAACCTAACTTAGCTATCAACCGCTCCCTTCAACGGGAGGGTCCTGAAGCGGTTTGATCCATATTTTGCCGCCCAGATTGCGGGATCATCAAGCTTGCGCGCTGGGCAGCTCCCTATATTAAGAGTTTCACGTCGTGCCGTTTTGAGCTTGGGGTGTCTTACTGACAGGTGTTACAGATTGCTGAGTTTCTCCATGCTATCCACCCTCGACTCCCCGACTGGCTAAATTATCCTTCTGTAATTCTCAACCTTCCGTGAGACGTGGTCCAGGTTGTGCAGCCCTCGGCGCCCCTCGCACGGGAACCCATTCGCCCGGTGTAGATTTGGCTAGCGGGGTGAGAATCGAAGCAAGGGCTTTGTTCTGACGTAGATGGTGAGCTGGCACCACGGAGTCAGCACTCAGTCCCATCGTGGCGTAGAGCCTACGCCCAGCATTCCACCCAGCCATTGGAACCACGCGCACCCCTTCGGATCATACACCTTTGTCTCCACGATGCCGACCTGCTTCCCTCCTTATGGCCGATAAATATAGGAATTGTTCCTCCAAACAATAGGGATGGTTCGTTTCAGAATTAATGGCACCGTTACCCCGACGGAATTTGGAATACCAACATTGACATAGATTAAGAGAAGGATGTTCTCTGCCACAGAGTACTGATGCTCCTGCTTCGTCTTGGGCCTTTGGCTGGTTTTTCACCAGACACTAACCATGTCCTTCACGGTATCAATTACTCCCGTGCAGGCTTATGCCTGTGTGAATCTGTTTATTATTGTTCTCCTGCGCAGCGACAACCGAGGAAGGCTACATTCATATCTGCACCCCGCATGACTGTCCCTATGCCTCGAATAATTACCCGTGTCACTTGTTGGAGGAACCGTGTGCTATGGGAGGCCGGACGAGTTTTCGTACAGCCACATTCCCACACCCGAGCGAGGAACTCGCCCGGACAGCCACATTCCCGCGGTAGCGTGACTACTTGGTCACAACACCTTTTCTTCTTACTTATTTTGGTCACTTCGGACTTATCCGCGAAGTCCACAAACTATATTCAATCTTTTGAATTAGTTTCCCTTTCCCTCAGTTCTCGCGCATATAGTGAGACTGAGCTTTACTACTAGAGCAAGCGGTTATTCCGTTATCACTTTCCTACATGTTCCTCCAGTCGGAGAGTCACATAGTTTGGAAGACATGAAGTTAAGCTTCGAAGAAATCATTAAGTTTATCTGTTGGAGAAATGGCAGCGTCCATGTCGATTGAGGTGATGATTTGCTCACGGCCCCCTGGGAAATCCCCGCATTTTGGGACAATGATCACTTCGCATTCTGCTCAACTCGCGTTTGAGTTGGCCACCCACACTGCAATAGCACCCGAGACAGATGCGCGCATGCACTGCATGACATCGTTCTGCGTCCCAGTGATTGAAGTTATCCTCGCCCGGGGTACCGGGCGATGCGGCCCAGACAATATCGGTGCCTTCGTCAATCGACCAACACAAACCAGCATGATTCTATTCCGGGACATGTTTTCTAATGAAGCCTGTATGATGTGCACCTAGCACGAACCCCAACCCTGGACGCTGCTCTAATCAGGGTGTGTGAGTTCGCCGGCAGCTAGTACCAAGTGCTCCGACTAGTTTGAGTAACTTATGGCTCTTAAGGCATTGATTTGAGCCGTCCCTAGTTTCAGAGCCTTTCCTTGCCATCGGCTACCTTTCCCGCCTCCTTTGATCCCTCCACCGCCCGAATTTCCGGCTTTCTTGGCCCCTTCCCTGGTGGCAGGTTGGACAGGGGGATCTGTGAGAATAGGATCAGTGCGTATCCGCTCTGTGGCTTTCGCAACGAGCGTGGGGTCGCCTAGGATCACCATCGGACCTGGACCATCTTCTTTCGTGATGCCACCTTGGCCAACATCACGGTATGTTGTCGGAGTTACAAGAATGGTGAGACCAGTTGTGTCGTAGGTTAAGTTTGGAAACATGGTAAGGGGTTGTTTTAGTTCGGATTGCAATGAAAGGATGAAGTCCATCCCGGCTGACGAATCTTCGCAAACCCTGGAAACGAAGGCTCTCCGTTTTGCGTCACTGCTACTGTTGGAGGCCATTCCGCTCTCTTCCATAATCTGGGTGACTCCATTGAAGGATCTTTTAATATTCTCTGCTTCGAACTTAGCCAACTCGGCTTCGAGCCTCCGTTTTGCTCGTTTCGCGTCCCTTAGTTCCAGATCTATCTTCGTAACCTTCGAAATCACGTTCTCTAAGTCGGAGATGGATGCAGATACAATGCCCGCGATGGACCGTGCGGCACGGATGGAGTACGTGGCGAGGGTTATGGCACGTTGGCCGCAAGTGAAGTATAGACGTGTATTAGTGCCTCGAATGGGTTGAGTGTGGGAGATAAGAATGAGTGAGATGTGGGATGTTTGAGAGAGATGGGTTCCGCAGCATCTACGATAAGGGCAGGCTGGAAATCAGCCAGTATTATCAGGGTCATGAAAAGGAGCGTACGGATTTTCATCGATGCCGTCTATTTTGACAACCCGAACAAGTCCTTGTGACGCGTCGTAATCAGATGGAAGAGAAGTGGTGTCTGCATCCGACGGTGTGTCAACGGTGACCTGACGGTTCTCTGCTATAATACTATTACATCTATGCTGGATTTCTGAAATTTCTGCGTCCGTTGGTTTCCGACCCAACTCGACGAAATTCATGTTGGGCATAAGGGAAGGACCTGAAGTTGAGACACTGTTGTGCTCCCTGTTGAAGTCTTCATCTTTAGAAATACTGGCCCCCATACTCCACCCTAGAGTCTCGAGGCCTTGGTATGTATCCATAACTGCACTCAGAAGATGCTGGCCCGTGTGCTGCTGCATGTGGTCCCATCTTCGATCCCAAGATACTTCCTGTACAACTTTAGTGCCTGGTTCGAGCGGTGACGAGGAGAAGTGTACGGCGCGCAGTCCATGCCGAGCTATGCGAGTAATGAGGATTTCAGCTGGTTGGGATGCATGTGTTCTCTCGCAGAGTTTGATTAGTCCATGATCCTCCGGTTGACCGCCACCTGTTTATATATATATGTATGGGAGACTCAGAGAACGCATTGCAATGCAGTGCACAGCGCGCACTCAACCTTCTGGAAAGAGTACCGTATCCTCAAACTCGATTTCGAACGATTTCAAGTCAGCCGCTGGCCGCTTCTCTAATGGGATGGATTTCAACTTTTCTTCCGAGCTTCCAGTGCCGCTGGAATTATTCTTGGGAGTACTGGGCACGCAGGACACAACAGTGGTCTCCAGTCGCCGTAGATACGAGTTGCGCTGACAAGCAAGATTGCCAACGATAGAAGGCATTAGTCCCGTTCTAGGTATGAAGTGGGTGAGCTGAGAGTTTGGACTTGGCTGGTCACTTGCCTAGGATATCGATAGGTGTGGTGATCGTGGGAAATTTCTTTCCGGCTGCAAGACTGCAAGACTGCAAACCGACTAAGTAATAGCGAATACTCCTTCGACGTGCATCTGCATGATGATGACTGTGGTCATGCTGCGGGGTGCTCAGAAATGCTCTACTGTATGTTGTTGATGCGGCTATCCAGCGAGCTTTGAATTGGAATTGTCTGATGAACTCAAGAAACATCCACCCCGTGTTCCACTCAAAAGTGTATCCCTAACGATGACATCCTGTTCCTTGGTCGAAGAGTTGGTAACTACGTGGGACTCAGACCTCCAGACGACACACTAATATAGCGCATCATAAAACACGATGGCCAAGGGTAGAACGCAAAGTTCTTCCTGCAGTGGTTAAATGGCTCCACAAGCTGGGATGTGCTGCGTGGAAAAGCGGCACTGAATGATTGTTTAGATGTCTTAGGGGTCAGCACTATTACGAACCTGCGACAAGAGAATATCCCGCTATCAGACATAACTGAATATAAAAATTGTCTAACCTTTGCGATGATATCCATTGGACCCGTCTCTAACTCATCCACACCCCGCTCTTCAGCACAGAAACCAGCGATGCAACTCCTCACGGCAATGCTCACTCCCTTCTCTCATACAATCATACCTCCTCAACATTGAGCCTCTTCTGGGTGGCGTGATCGAGTCTGAATAGGGCGTGAATATTATAGCATCCGTGTGTTTGCGAGGTGTAGTTATGGAGGGGTTGGTCGAGCTAGGGGTGGGGCCTTTTATACCTTCAGTCACGTCTGATATTGGAGTGTCATTTTGTCGTAGACTTGTAATGTTGCAAGGTTGGGTGCAGCCCAATAACCTTTCGGACGCTATACTTAGCGCAATAAAGAGCCATGGTCTCCCTTTTCTCGAAGCACAAGCCATCCTAAACCCTGGAGTAGTAATCGGAACAGGTAATCGCTTTATGCGACCTTCAATGTCACTCCCTTCTTTGCATTTCAATCGAGGACCTCCTCACCATGGACCACCATCTATTCGCCAAGGCAGCCGTGGTAGGGTCAATCACTCGAAGCCCAGGCCTAGGCCTTATCACGACACCTGGAACGAGGTGGCGTCTAGTGCAGTGTACTCAACACCCATGTCCTTTCGGTAACGCAAGCAATGTGAGCCAGGGACCGGCCAACATGATAATCAATGCCACCCCCACTTACATATCTGGCAACAGCTGTAGCAATTTCATGGATAGCAACTGAATTTACCATCGCTGTCGGGCACTTAGGCAATCTATTGATAATTACAGATGGAGGACACGAGCGTCGTGCTGACCCAAGGAAATGAGGTGAAACTAGTATCATTACTTCATTGTTTGTTTGTTCCTTAATCATATAACGAGCAATGGTTTCTATACACAGGATCAGGCTGTTACAGCTCACTCAAAAGTTTATATAGTTGCTACTTACGGGAAGCCTAGATATAGTTGCTGTCCGTGAAATTGCTGCAGCCCCTGTCAGATGTATAAGCAGGGCCGGCATTGTTTATTATGTTGACCGGTCCCTGGCTCGCATTGCCCGCGTTACCGAAAGGGTATAGCGTTGAGCATGCTGCACTGGACGCCACCTCATTCCAGGCATCGTGATAAGGCCTGGGGTCTGAGTGATATTGACCCTGCCACGGCCGCGGCCGCCTCGGCGAATATAAGGTGTTCCACAGTGAGGAGGTCCTCGATGAACGCAAAGAAGGGCCCGGGGGGCGTTGGGGTTGGGGTTCACAATTGAATGTACATGATGGGATCCTTAGTAGGGTTGACTGGTCGGGGTGACGGAGTCCTCTAGCTTGTGGTGTCGGGTTTATTGTCTGTACTGGATATCTGTATTGTATGAAGGCTGGAGTGGCAATACCAGTAAGATGCTCTGTTGAATTGGCTAGAGGCTTTGGCAACCGTTCCGTGCCGATGTGAAAATACGGGGTTATTGAGCACGCACGCGAGATGTCAGAGTCGATCGGAATGGACCCAGCCGCCAATCGTTCCAGCAGCGACGCCAGAAGCGGCCGCGCGGGGCGCCAATTTGGCAACCGCAGTGACTGCCAAAAGCGGGAATCAATCGGATGCAAACTCGGTTTAGGCGCAAAAGGTACAGCCAGTTACACTGCCCGCAACCGCAGGGCAGTTCCACTTTGAGGTTGATCCTCGGCATTAGCTCAACCTTTAAACACTCTACTCTCACTGAGGCACTCACTGATATTGTTTTCCTTTGAGAATAAGGTTGACCAAGGATCAACCTTTCTATCATGTCGCGGCAATATTATGATTATCCAGAGGTTTGGTTGAGCAAAATTTAAGCTGCGGAAAGCTAACAGGGGTGCTCAGGATCCCGAATCTCAGAGACACCAGCCTTTGCGAACCCCAGGACCTGACCGCCATGGGGCAAGCCCTGCATATGGCTACAACGATGACGGACCGCCGATTCCACCACCTCCAGGGGGGTATGGTTCTGAGCTTCCAAATCCTTTTGAGCCTCAAGCAGACCCCTTCATAACTCCTCATCCTTCATATGCATCATTGCAAGGTGGCTATGGCTACGATCAATATGAACGCCCGGCGTCAACACAACCTAATGACCAGTATGACCCGTCTCAGACTCCGTCTTCATCTTCACATCTCCAAGGATATCACCTGGAAGATGATGGCGTGCCGTCTTACCAGGATACCATACCTCTTGTGCCTAGGAGGGGTGGTCGTGATGCTGCCTTTCCGGATGAGGAAGCCGAGGTGGGGGCAGAAAATTACATCCATTATGGGAGAATCCCCCAGCGCATTCCCAGGAGATTTAAAACGACGAAACGGGTGCAGTGAGTACAATATTGCGTCTCATGATGCAGACAGACATTGATTAACAAGTTCTAAGGCTTTACAATGGAAACCTTGTTTTGGATTGCCCTGTTCCTCCTAAACTTCTTGAACTATGTCCACTCAAGAATGAGAGGGAGTTCACCCACATGCGGTATACTGCGGCAACATGCGACCCCGATAACTTTCGAGTATGCTTATTCAATAGTTCGCCCGTCCTTTGAGCTGAACGTGGCTCATCACAGGATGAGGGATATGCATTGCGGCAAGTTCTCTATGACCCGCCTCGTAAAACAGAACTTTTCATTGTCATGACCATGTACAATGTACATTGTTTTATCTCTCCTTTTCGTCTTCGAAGCTGATTCTTTCTGATCATAATAGGAAGATGACGAACTTTTTGCACGAACTATGCATGGTGTTATGAAGAACATTCAACATCTTACTACCCGCACCCGATCAAGAATCTGGGGTGCTGAGGGATGGAAGAAAGTCGTTGTGTGCATTGTTTCGGACGGACGCTCGAAGATCAACTCGAGAACGCTTTCTGCTATTGCTTCCTTGGGAGCTTACCAGGATGGAGTTGCGAAGGTATGGAGAGGTGGTTCTGACACAAACTGTTCGGTCATATTGAACGCATAATTCATACGATTAGAATATTGTCGGAGACAAGCCTGTCGTGCGTAACAGTTCTTTCTCGAGCTCACATAAACCCATTTTGTTCACCACTTTTTCCGTCGCAGACGGCTCATATCTACGAATACACGACCCAACGTAAGCATTGAACGTTACATATTCTCTCCTCGAGGATTTTTTGTTCATTCCGATCGACAGTTGCGATTACGGCGAAAAAACGGATTCAGGGTGCTGAACGAGGCGCAGTTCCAGTTCAGATTCTCTTCTGTTTGAAGGAAAAGAATGAGAAAAAAATCAATTCCCACCGGTCCGTGTCGACCTTTTTAACGCATGAAATTATTTCTTGCCGCTACTCACTGTCATTATCACAACTCAGGTGGTTCTTCAACGCTTTTGGTCGGGTTTTGGACCCCAACGTTTGCGTTCTACTAGATGTGGGAACTCAACCAGGAAATACATCCATCTACCATCTCTGGAAGGCATTTGATCTTAATTCAAACGTTGGTGGAGCGTGTGGCGAGATTGTTGCTATGAAGGGAAACTGGGGTTTGGATTTGTTAAAGAATCCTCTAGTCGCTGCTCAGAACTTCGAATATAAGGTGAATCCGATTGGAGATGATGCTAATTAAGCAATGTGACTGATCCCGGAGGGCAGATGAGCAATATCCTGGACAAGCCACTCGAGTCGGTATGGTTCTTGGCACTTTATACCTTTCCGAACCCAGTTGTAACGGCGTCAATCCAGATATTTGGTTACATTACCGTGCTTCCTGGAGCTTTCAGTGCATACAGGTGAGTTTCGATCTCCCCCTCCCTATCCTTTATTGTAAGGTTTCCCTGCCAGGTACGTTGCTCTTCAGAACGACGCGATAGGAGAAGGGCCTCTTCAGAAGTATTTCCTGGGGGAGAAGCTGGCAAGTATCTCTCCCTATGACAATAATTGTTTTCTGATACGTCTCACTCAAGCACGGTGCTGGCGCCGATATCTTCACTTCTAACATGTATCTTGCTGAGGATCGGGTACGTTTGAATGCGAATAATGTTGATTTACGCTGCCGCCAACCTATTCGGCGCATCCTCAGATTCTCTGCTGGGAACTCGTGTCGAAGCGTGGCGGTTCTTGGATCCTCCATTACGTCAAGTCAGCATATGCAGAAACTGATGTACCTGATCAAGTCCCCGAACTTATCAGTCAGCGTCGTCGATGGCTGAATGGTTCATTCTTCGCTGTGAGTTTCGGGCATATTGAAGGCCGTGTGTCTGTATGCTGATGCAGCATTTCCTGAATTCAGGCTATTCACGCTACTCTCAAATTTGGTTACATCTACCGAAGTTCCCATACGTTCTGGCGCAAATTTGCGATACATGTCGAAATGGTGTATCAAACATTTAATTTGATGTTTTCATGGTTTGCTCTGGTAAGCATATCTTGACATCCAGTGGGTCCCCTTTCTGAGTCCCCATTTTCCAGGCAAACTTTTACATTGCTTTTGTGAGACAAGGCATGATACTTTAATAGACGAGCGCTTATACTTCCGTGTTCTAGATTATCCTTACCAAAGCCATGGAAGATCCCTCATTCAATTTGAAGCATATTGATATCTTTAACAACGTATTGCAATATATCTATCTGGGCCTTGTTGTCATGTGTTTCCTCCTCTCTATGGGAAATCGACCTCAAGGGTGAGTTTATCCCCGAAGGCGCGACCGCTGCACTCATTCATGCACCCGCCCAGTTCAAAGTGGGGTTATACAACAGCAATGATTGGCTTTGCACTTATCACGGTCTACATGACTGTGAGTCCCACGCGATCGAGTTCTAACCTTGTCATCCTTATCACGGTGATCAGTTTGCGGCTTTCTTCCTTGCGTTCAAGGGTATCCAAGCTATTGAAGGAGGATCAAAAGGGAAATCCCTCTGGAGCAGTTCTATTTTCAGGAACATCGTTGTCTCCTTGCTGGCGACAACTGGTCTTTACCTAATTGCGTCATTTTTGTTCGTGAGTAAATTTTGTGCTTGGGAACATACACCCTATCTGTAACGCTGTTTGCATTGCTCCAGTTCGAGCCTTGGCATATGATTACATCGTAAGGGACCTCTCAATTGCACAACTCGAACCAATACTGAAATTTACACAGCTTTATCCAATATATCCTCATGGCACCTTCTTATATCAATGTACTCAATGTTTACGCTGTAAGTCACCCTACCTCCCATATTGTGATTCGTACTAATCATGTTGTGAACAGTTTGCCAACGTTCAGTAAGCCCACATTCTATATCTCCTTGTTTTGTCCACTTAATGGATTCCCAGTGACGTATCATGGGGTACGAAGGGTGATAATGCACCTGTGAAGACAGATCTTGGGGTTGTTGCCAAGCCAAAGGATAACAATGTGGATGTGGTTGTTCCAACTGAAGAAAAAGATTTGAATGCCGCTTACGAGGATGCCCTTGCCGTACTTGAGAGGTGAGCAATAATGTTGGTTTGGCCCTCGGGAACTTGACGAGAACGGACGTTTCCAGCAAACCCCCACCTGCTGAGGTCAAAGTGGACGCTGGTCTGCAAGAACAGGATTACTACAAGCAGGTCCGAACCAAGTAGGCGGCTTTTTTTTTCCCTTGTATGCGATGGTTCAAGCTTACACTCTTACGCAGCGTAAGCATCTTCTCACCAAACGCTATCAAAGTATGTGATGTTTAGTTATTTACCTGCAGGTTTTGCTGGCTTGGACTCTTTCGAACGTAAGTCCTGAAGATCCTTCATTCCCGTGGATACTCATCGCCTGTCCTGTTACCAGGGTGCTTTGGCGGTGGCAATTCAGTGCGTTTCCTCCCAACAGCGTTGTCCCAATTGTACTGGATATTGACATCTATTTCAGGCATGCGACAACGAAGGGCAGCAAGGCTGTTTCTGGGTATATGGCCTTCTTGCTTTTCTCAGTGGCAGGACTTGCCTGTACGTCAAAGGCCTCATTCTTCTGTACCTCTGTCAACCTCATCCCGCCTTTTACAGTCTTCCGTTTTTGCGGATCAACTGCGTACCTTGTTGTTAGGTTATTTGCAGGAGAGTGATCACATCCTCGTTTTTTGCTATCGATCTCCTCACTTATGCCGCTGCGATTTGGGACACATTGATGGACTATTGGATCTAATTTCATATGCCACAAACGTTGCCAATATATATGGCTGTACTTGATTTATTTGGATCGCTGTGAGCATGGTGCTGAACGCAAGCGAACATGCATTAGCTCGTTGGTCATCTAAGATACTCTGTCATCATTACAAACATCTATATATAGCGTTTCTAATGTTCCAGAATGATTTGGCGGTGCGTGTTAGCTTAATATCAAACGAAGTTGCGAAGAGGCAGCCACGAGCAGTGGCATTATCGACTACCGAGCTTATCTAAAACCTGGACTCTACAGAGGTCGGTTTTGATAACACTTCCGAATTTCGATATCCCGAGGAAACTCTCAGGTATTGTGCACAGTATCGTGACCGACGGTAATGGGGAAAAAGAGGAAAGCTTCAACTATTGTGAAAATTTAAAAAAAAAAAAAAAAGGAATGAGATATTTTTTTTTTGTGTGTTGGGTGCTCGAATTTGGGAGAGCACGTTGGCGAGAGGGATTTTAGCGGATTAACACGGAGATGAGCTTTTAACGACGTTCCAATGCAGGGCATTGCAATCAATTAATTAATCATGCTCGTTTCTTGATCGAGCGATCAGTTGGGGAAGACAGCTACAGGTGGCCGCGACGCCGAATTGGGGGTGGATTAGATCCGGGCTACACTCCTCGTGTACACCTAATGTATGTTTCTCGATGGCTGCATGTTAGAAAAGCTTTTGGCACCATGCAGGGCTCGAAGCAGACCAGACAAGCAGGGAAATTAAAAATTGGCCTCGTGGTCGATCATGATGGATGGATGGATTGATGGTGGACAAAGGCGAGGCGCGAACACCCGCACGCGCACGTACTAGTCTCGGAAGGAACTTGGCCGAGGTTTCATGCAGGGTTCCCAGTGGGATCGCCATGCATGAAACTTATCGGAAACGCGAATGGCTTCCGTGAACGAATTCTCCAATATTATTATGGCCCGCAAACGTTATCCAGCCCCAATGATGACGGTGCAAAACAAAATTAAAAAAAAAAAAAAAAAAAAAAAAGCCTCCAAAAGAGCCCAAAACCACCTCATGCTCAGATGCGCCCAAATCTTCAGATTTCATACACTTTCCGGGGTTAGTTTTCAAGTGCGTTTTTGACGAATAACGTTACAGATATGCGCCATACAGTAGGCACACCCCAACCATCAAATCAGGAGAAATACCACTAGAAATAGGTATCCTAAGTCGGTACAACAGCCTGGTTAGGTGGTAGACCTCTTCGTCAAAGACTTTCCATGCCCATCCGGGTCCGGAGCGTTGAGCGGAGCTGCCGTAAAGATGGTATCCCGGACTTCTCGGTTCATGAAACTACTAGCGTATTCCACCTCCTCCTTGCTGGGGTTGAGCGAAATTTGGCAAGGGAACAGGGAATACTGTGGGCACTTCCGCCGGGCATTTTTGGTCCTCATGAGTCATGAGCTAGTAAACGCCGGAAGAAGACCATTCTCGGGTTGGAGCGAGGAGGTATAAGTTCTCCAGCACATTTTCCACCTCCTGAAGCCCCATATGTTCTGGGGGTTGGCCTCCTCCGTAAGTTTGCGGTAGCACTCCGGATTTTGCGGTCACGCGTCCAGCTAGATGTAATGACGATGGATCGGTCGAATTCCCTGGTCCAGTCTTTGAGGGCCTCTCTGGTTGTGCGTAATTCCCGATAAGCTTTGGATGGCTCAAGGTTTTGATGCGCTGCAGGGGTTACAGGGCTGATTCTTGAGCAGGACGACGCAGCGGAGGATTGCTTACATACGCACCACCAGATCGCCCGCCGAACCACAGCAGCTTTGGCTTCCATCCCGGAAATTGTAATTAACACTTCGATTGCTGATTGAAATTCAATGCCCACTACACAAACGAAGGTGGCCAGATCGAGGAGTTAAGTGAACCATTGCTGAATGCTTCTACATTACGAAGTCATAGAGGCTGGATGGGAGTCCTTAGTCAGTACTTCATCTACCGGAAATACACGTGTGGGACCTTACCTAATGTCGTTGTGTCATGCTGCATGTGAAACCCGATGACTTGCCGATGACCGCAGTGCCGGCTCCAACCCAATAGACTGCCTAAGTGCCGGCCGGGTCCTAAGGGATGTGTGGCCGTAGACTCGCCTCAACCTCAACTCTTACTCAGACTTCCCTCACTCCCCGTATAACTAGCTTTCTCCTGTCCCGCTTTCACACCAATTTTCAGTCTACGCTAACAGCCAGTTCAGAGACTAGCGTTCAACGATGGCTGCCACTACTACAACATCCGCAGTTGCGTCAACGAGCAATTCGCCCACGACTAAAGAGAAGTTGAAGCAAGGATACAAATCTGTCGAGACCAGGGCGTGGAAGGTATCCAATTTCCTTGGGACTAAGATGAACTACTTGGCAAGCAAAGTCGGCTCCGAGGTAAGGTCCTCACTGCTGTCCCCGACTTGGTCTGGAAGCTGCGCGAGAGATCTGATCTTTACCTTTGGACGTACGGCGGTTGTTGAATAGGCGTTCTATCCGCAGCCTCTTGCCGTTGGTGCGTTTGATTTTTCCACGACCTCTCCTCTCTCTCTCTCCAATTCCTATCTAACTTTTTCACCTCAAACAGAGGTGGAGAAATGCAGTCGTATCTTGCGCTCATTCACCAGTATGTATACATCCTCAACCAAGGCCCTCCCTAATCCCTTCATATCCATTTCACAACGTCTCTCCACTGCATGAATAGCTGCAAGTGAAATACTCGAGGTAGAGACGAGCGATGGGAAGACAAAGAAGAAACAACGGGTTGCAGTTCAGATTCCACAGAGAGTATGCCATATCCTCTTCTCTAATCCTCCCTTCCCTTCCCACTCGCTGACATGTCCGTGGCCGATTCGGCATCACTTGTCTCCTTTTACAGCTCCTGATATCGGCTAAAGGTCTGTTATCTCACCCCCACCCCCCCTGGCACCCTGGCACTCAATAGTTCGTTATCACCGTAAAATCAATTTAGGGTTGGCAATTTACACCGTGTGCCGAACGGGGCTGGGTTTATCAGCTGCCAGTGGGAGTGGTGTCGTCATTGCCAGGAATCCAGATGGGTGTACGTACAAGCGTCTAGTATATAATATTCTTCTTCATATTACTGATTGCTGCTTTTTTTTGGCATTTTTGGCATTTTATCCCCGCGCGTGTGTGTGTTCTGTTCGGGAATGAAACGTCCGGGTGTGCTTGTCCTCATCTTCCGGTCCGAAAACCACAACCTCCTGGGTTGGGCTCCTTTCAATAATTCGGGGGGTGTCTTTTTGTTTTCCAATGTGAAATCCAGCATGGGGATCTCCTTCCGGGATTTTAATCCACACCATTGGATTTGGGTTCCTTGCAGGTGTGTTTTTTGGAGTTTTTCACTCCCCTCTCTTATTCGGAACATGTCCGCGAGGGCGCGAAGATGAACGATGACAGCCCGAGCGAGACGAATCTTGCGCTCCGTTTTAGTCGTTCATTGTGCAGGGGGTGCTGAATACAGTGGCACAAATCGCCAATCCATATTCCTCGTCGCACTCCCCCCTTTCACTGCTCTTATCATATTTTCAGTCGATATTTTTTTGGTCATCGATTTACTGACTGATGGTTTGAAATCTTTTAAAACAGGCGCAGATATATACGACGTTGTCTTGATTCTCCGGAATTCGCGAGCCGTAAAGGCATTTGCTAACCCCAAAGTATCAGTAGGCGGTGAACTGACCGTAACTGCCGGTCCGATCGGAGCGGGTGCTGTGGTGCGTTGTTTTGGTTGCGGTGGTGGTGGTGTGATGTATTAATGTTGTGGCATCGTCGGGGATCCGTTAGGTTGACACGGGGATTGAACTCAGTCCAGTGTTAAGTTATATCAAAAGTCGAGGGTTATACGGCGGTGTCCAGGTAGACGGTGCGTGTGTACCTTCCTTCAGTCGTCATTTCTGCCTGAATAGCGTGTCCTCGTCCCCTAACTTTCTTCCCCCCCCAGGTAACATCGTCATCGAACGGAGCGACGAAAACGCGCGCTTTTACGGACGAAAGATACGTGCGAGACACATTTTGGGTGGGAATATCGAACGCCCTTCAGATGCGGACATACTTGTGGCCACGATCGAGAGTGCGGAGGGGAGACATATCGAGCCGATTTTTAGACCTAGCAACATTGTGACTTTTGGCGATGATGACCAGGAAGAGGATATTATCGCTTCGCCGAAGGTGGGAGAGAAGTACTAAGGTAGATGACGTTTGAAAGATTGGTTTTGTTTTTTTTTGGCGATATCGCCTTTTTTTTTTTTTTTTATTTTGGTACTCTGTAACCCGGTTCAAGTTGTTTCTTTTCCCCCTTGTCTAATATCATGGTTCTCTCTTTGGTCCCAAGATTTTGTACTGTACATTTAATCCACATATCCTCCAGTGTATTCATGATGCATCACGGAATACGCATTCACTTTGCGTGGCGGATCGACCCCCCGGGCCGGTGGCCGATGATATGATGGCTGGGGATCGAAAGTCCTACTATGAGTAAATGGCTTCACTTGGGCTTCTCTAGAAGGTGTGGGCTGGAGAATGTGAAAGGTGCCCTTGTGGGTTTATGGGCGTGCATAAATCGGTGGTACCTATTAGACCGAGACAGCGGGTTCTAAACGGGATGCATCGTATATGCATTAGGGAAAGATCCACTTTTTTTTCTTATTTCCTTCCGGAGAATTTCTTCCAATCCAGACAAGCGACGCTCACGAAGCAAATCTGAATGGGGGTCTTTTTTCGCCGGAAATGATCGTTCTCTGTGGATTAGTACGTCGTAAAGAGTCTCTCTCGGCAGCGACGTGACTATATACTATGGTCCTAGGATTGAGATTGAAGTGTAAAAAGTCTTCTCCATGGGGACTGGTACCCATGCCATGCCATGCTGACGCTTCATATATCCTGATGTAGTGGTCTGCGACGACGTGATGCTGCCTGTGGGGAGGATTGAGTTGAAGGGCTGTGTGTACTTTGTCGTCTGAGTTTTACCCCCATCTTTGGCGTGTGAGAGGTATGAGGTTTAACTGTCATCTCATCGCGGGTGGAGCCAAGGGATAGGAGGTATCCTGGAGCCGTGCTGCCTTCCGTTCACGCCAATTACAGTCTCGTCTCTTAACCCCCCATCGTAACCTCATGCATTGGGCCCGTTCCGCGCGCCTTTAAGTCTTCATGCTTGCCATCCATGTACGCGCATAAGTAAGTGCAGCTTGGTTTGATATACTGGCTGTATTCTATACATTCACCCGTTGGAATCGACTCTTTGATTCTGAGTCATTCCAACTTAAGTGGCGTAGTCAAAGGATGTGGATCTCCCAACGACTCAAATGACCATCCCACCAGCTTCGCCTTCATCGAGGAGATATCGCTATCGTCGCCCTAACCATTGAGGTTCTCTGGCGGAATGCAAGTTGGGATAACGGTCGTCCCTCGATCTATTCCCCAGTGATTCGTCAAAATGACGATGGCGCGAGGGGGAAGGGGTGGGACGACGTTGGTACTTATAGAGAATTGCGACATCCTCGGGGCACGCATGCGAGCATGTGAGTACTTGAAGTGTTTGTTACACATGTTCTTGTGCATAATTTTCAACAGGATTCTTCCATTCTACCGTGGCCAGTCTTCATCGGGTACTGTTACCATCCAATGGCTTGTGGGGATGTTCTATCCAAATTAGGTATTGAGTTCCCTGTCACTAGCGTTCCAGTGTCCCCTCGATCGCATGGCCTCCCGGTCCCCGGTTCCAACCGGGCTCTTTCGATGTTCCTTTCTACCGTACGGATCATCAAAAGATGGTTTGCCTTTTCCCTTTACATTGATTTTCATGGACCTACGGGGATGACGTGGAAGTCATTTAGTCGTACTCTGGCGGAGCTGGCCGTCTCAGATATCGATATCGTGTCTAAGAGGTTTCAAAGACTCTTTACCATCACGGGGAAGGATAATGGCAAGGAAAGATGTGAGAAATGACGGGGACGATGGCCGATGAGAATGATGTAGTAAGCATTATGTAATCTGTCAGCAAGGGAAACCTGCCACAGCGGGCCCATACTTTCATCTGCTCCCCAACGTAGGAATCGATCGAACTCCCGCGTGACAACACACTTATCATTTACCAATGAATGCTCCGAGGAACCTAACCGTTTCCTCGGTTTCGCTCTGGCAGGACTCCAAGCCTCTATGACCAACAAAAAAATATATGGTTTCGCTGGATTTTCAATTGGGGCTGGCTGCTCATGCATACTTTTATGGAGAGGTGGCACCCGCTAACTGTGCTGATCACATCGTGGTCGGATCTCATGACGCGGATGGCCCCACCGTGGGAAGGCAAGCTGGCCATGTCTGCCTGCCATTCTCCAATGCGGCCTCTCAGTTGGTTTGAGATGCTGTCTAGGCGGCGGCAGTGGATTTATTCATCCTATCTCTATATATGTGCAGCACTTACACACCCATACGGTGCCTGTGCGAAGTAACTGGTAATCGTATCACTCGAAACAACTTGTTGATCGGCTATGTGGTTCCCCACCCCTGCACTGTGACAACGAGTCCATCGTCTTATTCTGCTAGAATTTAGGCTTTGATTCCTGGCGCCCTTCGAGCCCTTTCATCCACTCCTACTTGGCTAGGCCGTCGCTTCCGTCTCCGTGACATCATTCACATGGTGGAGCTAATGAGTGGTTTCTGCTTCGTTCCAGTCGTCGCCACCCGGTTTATCAGAGAAAACACACGAGCCTAGCTTGTAGGATTCGACGTTTCCGTACGGCGTGTATTGCATGGCTGACGCTGTAGCTTAAGTCAGGGTGTGGTGATCAGCGTTATTAATCTCGACTCTCTGTTGTGATTTGCGACCAGATACATAATTAATTAATCACAGTCCCTGATCGGAGTGAATCTGTTCACATAGCCAGTGAAATTGATCGCAAGGTTCATGACAGCCTGTCTGAGGCGCTTCTCTCATTGATTGACCAACTATCCAGTCCTGGCTGGTCATATTCATTTCACGTAACGTGTAATACCCCGGTTGTTCGCACCAGAATGAAGACCGTGTGAGTCCCCGAAGACGGATCGTCATGGCTTTACGAGTAGATGTTTAGACAATCTTTGTTTTGTTCTCGAATGTGTTCCACGCAGTCAATGGAAAGCTTGTGTGCGCAGCGGACGGCACGTCGTGTGGGGTCGTGCAGGGGGTAACACACTGGTCATCACATGCAGCAGCGACCAACACTATGAGCCTGGGAGAACTTCTGCTTGGGGCTTGGCACGGTGCACCGGTCCAAGGTGAGTGGGGATAGAGACTTCATTCGGCCTCCGTGTAAGATGGTGATGGACTGGCCTTCAAAATTGATGGATTCACACCCTAAAACAACGTGGTTATCAGTGCGCGTGAGAGTGCATGAGATCGATGTTGTTCAAAACATGTTCTTTTGCCATGCGCCGACAATTTTTATCTTCAGAGTCGACCGCTACGACCAAGCCACGCTACTGGGTTCAACCGATGGGCTACATCGAGGCACCTTCACGAGCCCTGTATGCTGCAGACACAGTGGAACATTCGATCCATCACAGCTGGAAATGACAGCAAACCCTCGGTGGAGGTGGAATTTGCCGATTGTATTAAAATACCAATACACGTGTATTAAGGAATAGACGCTTGCGCTGCAGCGAAGGTAAGAGTGAGCATAACTACCATTACGGGCCACATGTTCCACATCCTTCGGCCGCCTGTGTTGGCCGCGTCTATTGGGTCTGTTGAGCGTAACCCTTTCAGGGAGAAACACACATGGGTTGCGCTGGTCAGTCTCTCAAAATCCACACGCTCATATATTCCATCCCGGCATAGGGTTTAGCCAGAATTACCTTTCATTTCGATCCCACCATATTTCTGCTTCTCAGCACAGTTGACGACGTGATTGCCATTCACGATTCGGCAAGCAAAAGGTTTGTGACCGGAACTTGTTGCCGATCTAATGCCTTTCCGAAAGAAAAATTGGCATTCAATGGATGGCTGACCTTGGTCCTATAAAGGGTGTCATCTGCTGGCGAAAGCCTCCCCGTACCTCCGTGCCCTATCCCATCGCCTTTGGGTTGGCTAAGAAATGCAAGTCCTTTTCCCTCTTGAATATTAATTGAAGGAAAGTGAACCAATTCATAAGGCTTGCTTCTGCACCGCTTCGTTGATGCACTTGCGGCGTGCGCACTCTCTCCATATGCCGCTCCTTTAAATCCGCCTACAGTATCGAGATGACATCCTCAACATCCTCTGCCTCCGCCTATGACCGCTCAACCTCAGTCACTCAGCACTTCACAACTAGACGTGTAACCTTGACCGTCCCCCTCCCAATTTCTGCCATAACGACAGCCCTCGATGCTGAGCTGAAGGCTGATAAGAATCAACCAGGATCTTTTCCGGCGGTCGTGCGCAAAGCCCTTAGGACGGTTCATCCAGGAGATAGTAATTCTTCCGCCGTGCGAAAAGAACGGATCAAGAAAGAATTCGAGTCTTTAGCGAGGGATCATCTGGGCGAGTGCGATTTTATGTAGGCAGAACAAACAGTGTTAAACTCGGATGATTTTCGCTGATATGCAACGATGATTCCTTGCGACAGGGTTTTCGATACTCTCCGTCATAGTCCATGGTACAATCTATATCGCCCGGAAGGCGTAGCCCCCGTCACAACCACACGCTATGTCTATGGCAATCCCCTCATCGCACGGACAATGATCGAGCATAACTTTGTCGCTGGCTTACACGTTCCAACAAACCTTATTCTGATTGGAGACGAGAAGCAAACGTTCATCGTTTATGACGTTCCCAGCAGTCTCATTGGCGTTGAGAATCCAGTGATCACTTTTGAGAGTCAGCCTGAAAGTGGAGGATTGGAAAGCTTAAGGGCGGCTGCTGAAGTACTGGACAAGAAGGTTGAGGGACTATTGAAGACGGTCATTCAAAGAGCCGACGTGCTTACTAAGGCGAAGCTATAGAGGCTGCTACTGTATGTACTTATTGCTAGCCTCAAGAAGCTAGTTTGTTTCCTAGTGATATATTAGTTCTAATCGTGATCAATTTGTCTGGATGAACATACTGGTTTTAAAGCAAGTTTCCGACCAAAATTGTAACGCGAATACACCACCACACTCATTATGCTCTCATAGGCTGTAATTGCGGCCGCACTGCCACGTCGTAGAGTACAACAACAACCCACAACAGGAAACTCATGCACTATGCGCTCACCGAAGGGTAGACGACTGGGTAGGAGTCCGACCAAAGGGTAGATGAACTTTGTTTTTAAACTAGATCCCGTGGGCACCTTCGCCGACCACCTTCAACGTTCTTGTCATATACGGGCTACTTTAGGGCTGCATCGTACCGATCCCCCAAGCCGAACCACGACACGTTTAAAATCGACAGGGATGGTTGTAGTTTTTGGGTACCACTACGTATCGCCCTCCTCACCTTTCCTGATTTTGGTGAGTCTCGTTTCATTTTGCTGCCGACTGACGATAGTTTTACCATGTTGATATAGTGACCCTACGCTTGATCCGAACCCGTTTAGCACGACATCGAACACTCACATCTTCTTCCCTCCAAACAACCGCTCCCTCGTGTGGATGATTCCTTCGACCTCCATAGCGTCTGGTCCGGTTACAACCACGGGCGCCTTCGTCAAATCACTGCCGGTGCCCCTTCCTGTCCTGTTGAAACTGTCATCGGGGCTTTTGAGAGAGACCTACGCGCACAGAAAAATGCCTTTGGATCATTTGCGGCGCTTGTGGATGAGGTGCTGCGTAGGAGGGAGCGAGGCGATGACCCCATGTCACTATCACTGCTGCTCTTGACAGGGGTTACTGAGACATAAAGCTCATCATGGTACAACCTCTTTCAGGATTCAACACTAAGCCAAAGACCCTCATCTGCTATCTGTACGGTAACCCGTTCATAGCGCATGTCCTGATCGGCCGTTCGTTGCTGGTCTCCAGGCTCCGGTGAGTTTTTTGGTCATTGATGATAAGGGTGATACATATATGATCTTCCCGGTTCCCTTATCGCGGTGGAGGATTCTTCTATACTGATTTCGTCCCGGGAGGAATGGGAAGCACTTCAGTGTTGTGCTCTTAGTCTAGATGAGACAAGTCTTTGCAAAGGCCGCGGAGAGGACCAAAGCAAAGCTTTGAATTTGCCGTGATATCTACAAGCTCCGTCAACCTGCCTGCTACCGCCAGGATTGGGTCCATGTATGTATGATAACCCTGTTCCGGAATAAGATGTGCTAGAGATGTAATTCGGTTCTTCAGAATGAGACCTGCTTCTCTACTGCAACGGTGGCGACACCAACCGACGTCGAGATCCAGAATGCTCTCACTGACATTAATTGGACCAGCACATGGGGTTTCTCGCTTCTCAAAGATGGGGCTAGCTAATGAAATCCATTTCAGTTTCTCGTGACATACATGAGCATGACCCGTCAAACTCTTGCGCCAGCGTTTCGTCCATAATCACTGAGAACACTAATCTATAACAATCCGACGGTTTTTTTATGCTAATGACCATCCGTTATTTACTCACAATTGAGAAGATTGCGAGCACAAAACCACCCGAGATCAAAGACGATTACTGATCCTAAACTGATTCATAGCGCGGATCGGTTGACTAGGCCACATTTCTTGGTGACTCTTCGATTTTCAACGGATATGATGTGCTGTGTAGCGTCGGACTGAGAAATCTTCGTCACAAAGCACACCTTGGAGTGCTCTCCAATATTGGCAGGTGGCTCCTGGGATTTTGAATGATCAAGCCAAAACCGAGGCAGATGGACAGCCATGATGATACTTGATCACTGGAAGTGCATTAACACACTACCGGGATAGCGGAATGAAGCGCATAGAACTCCTAAGCGATCTAATCAAATTTGGGTGTATGAACCCGCAGGTGACCCGCAACGGAGTTTAACACGTTCTGTGAACACCCAACCTGTTAATAAGCAGGCTCTCCAACAAAACTGGGTGCGCAATTGGCATGCTGTTCAAGTTGGAGTTGGAGAGGTGATGGCTCAAGATCATGGATCCGAGTGTTTTATGTCATTGAATGGCAGCAACTGGTGCCAGAGCATGATGCGTTCTTCAGACACCCTAGAAAGACGTTTAATTTCACTGAGTGATACACTAGGAGCAATCGAGCCGAATCCGGGATGTATGATGGGTAGCCAGCCTGTGCCAGACTTCGACACTTAAGTTTAGACGGTTCGATGGAGTTGGAGAATTGGCTAAGCCAGCCGATTTCCGTTTCCACTCTGACAGATGTTGATTCGGAATCAAACCCCGTTCCTTTCAAACCATTTGAAGCATTGGCTGTCACAACCAATTTTCAATTTGCTGATGCATTAGGATGCATCGACTCCGCAAGATTCCCAAGTGGTTTAAATAGCCAAATCTGGGGTTGTGCAATGCTCCGCATTTTTTGTGGCTCTCGACCGATGCGGGCTAAAGGCGGGCCGATGTCAACCAGGCAGGATGTTACCCTGCGATTGTGAGAAAGGCCCTTACGACGGCTTAACGATTCTCCTACCGCGCAAAAAGAGCGGATCAAGAAAGAACCTGAGGCTTTGGCCAAGGGTCATTTCGGCGAGTGATTATGTGGCGGGACAATCTCCGACCCGGATGATTCGCCAACATCAACGGTTGTTCACAAGGTTTTTGACGACCTCTGTCACGGCCTACAGGGTACCCTATGCCGCTCGGATCTAATCACAACCACATTGCATCTGTGGTAATCCCCTCACTGTGCGGACAATGATCGAGCGCGTCACTAGCTTTTACCTCCCATCCTGGGGATGAGAATCAAACGGCCGTTGTTTATGATGTTCCTATAGTTTCGTTGGGGTCCCAATGGGCAATTTGGGAGTCAGCCCGAGAGTCGAAGACCGGGAAACGTAGAGACGGCCGCTGAAGAACCGGACAAAAAGGTCGAGAACCTATCGAAGACGAAGTTAGAGGTCTTTTTTCTCTGCTAGACTGGAAGGTGGGGTATATCACAGTACGTACTTATTCTCTGCAAACGAGGATGTTTCCAAATCGCACCTAACATTGATGATATATTGACTTCCAATTGGGGTTTATCGATATCTAGGTGAGACGTTAGTCCAATAAACAAGTATTAAGGAAAAGTGGTAGCCCACCAAACTGGAGTATACGCGCACCTAGAAGTGGATTTTTTGTCGACAGTCAGCCCTACAGTTACTTTGAGGGACCACCCTTAACATTTTTATCAAACCCACTGAAGATAATCTGACCGTGATCGCACAGTGATTACGAGCCCTCTTCCGTTCGACACCAGATGAGATCGATCGTTCTGGCCATTTTCAAATTGCATCGTATGAGCCGAACCACACAATCCACGGGCGACTGTCTTAGAGTGCCATTTGTCATACTCTTGGTAAGTTTCGCATCTGTCATCGGTTGGCCTGTTGATTTACGTGACTGATGATTCGATCTGAACCCATTTGACACAGGATTGAATACTCACCTCTACAGCCTGTCCGCTTCCCTGAAAATTACCCTGCCCTCGTAGGATTATCAACCCCGTAGCCCCCAGTACTGTATTTACAACCACAGACACGTTTGTGGTGTCGTGTAAATCACTGTTAGTACTCGTTCCGGTTGATGCTATCGTCAGAGCTTTTGAGGAAAATATCTGCAGCGCTTGTGGGCGAGGTGCTCAGGACGAAGAGCTCAATTGGAGAATGATATCCTGAGACGAAAGAGGAATTCGTGTCGCCGGGCCAGTGATCTTATGTGAGTACTTAGTCCCAAGTTGATGTGGCCACTGTTCTGACCGATACTGTAGCTCTTTCTTAAGGTCCATCATGGCCGCTGATGCAACTGTCAGAATCTCAGTGCTGCGCCAAAGACTGTTATCTACTGCGTCTATAGTAACCCGCTCATAGTGCGCACCACGCTGAAACATTCCTTTGTCGCTCGTTACCACGATCCGACGAACTTTGTTGGTCATTGGTGATAAATGATGGTGACATTTGAGCTTCCCAGATCTCCCATTTCGGTGAAGAATTCTACTACGCTGATATCGTTCCAGGGGGAGCAGGATGCACTTAATCGGGGTGCTCTTGGATTGGACGCGAAGGTGGGCAAGGCGGCGGAGAAGGCCGAAGAAACGCTCTGATCTGGCGTGTTATCAGTGGCTCGTCGGCCACTCTCCTACCGCAGGACTGGGTCTATCTATGTATGATATCCCTGCCTGATATGCAGTGTGCTGGACATGTGCGTCGACGTTTCACATTGGACTTGCTTCCCTGCCATCACAACAGTGCCCCAAAGGTTCAGGATGCAAAATCTATGTCTCACTGTCGTCACTGCCGCTGGGCCTGTCCATTCCAGTAGATTTGTTGGCTTCTCGAAGTTGGGCCTAAGCGTCTAGGTACCCCGCGATTGGCACGCGGGGGCATGACTAGTCAGCTCCGCCCAACAACGTTTCATTCCCCATCACTGCCAAATACTTTACTAGTCCACAATAATTCGACAGATTTATCACCCCATGGTCTGCCAATCGCAACGTGAATTCATACAATTTGTTTCGTACACTCCATCCGGCGTATCTTTTTTTGCTTAACCCAACGATTTACATTGAGAATTCATTGGAACATCAGTGAAGCAATGGGACAGTGGGCTTCGTATCTACTGCCCTCTTGCTTCTCGACTGATGATTTTGGGGTCGTGTATCTGGTCTCCCCCGTGTTTCCAGTGGGTTAATCACGATCGTCCCCGCATGGGCCCGCCAATTGGATTTGCAGGGGCTTTCGCTGGCCATGAAGCCCATTTGAGGTATCTGCTGGGTGCCAATACGCCAATACTTGCATGTTCGCCCCCTCCCCTGCAGAAGCGTAGTGGATCCCCAATTGGGCGGGCTTCTGACACCAAGCCCGCAGCATTCCAAATTCCTGCCTGATTTAGCACCGTAAGGATAAGGGCCTCACGGAAGCTTCTCAACCAGAGAGATGGTGAAATGCAGCGTTTCGAGGGATTTTTGTAAAGAGCACAGCACCCTCAGGTGATCGGCAGCTCGCACCTTGTGACCCACGTTGCGCCACTAGGCAGGACTCCAGCCTCTATGACTTCGTAATATTATATTTGCGCCACGAGGCATTCGACAATGATTTCTCCCGTAGATGCCTACAGGGAATCTGGCAGGAAGACAAGGTGAAAGCGAATGCACAAAAATACCGTGATAATAGGCGTTTGGTCGATATACTATGGTGAAACTGCGTGCTCCGTACCAGGGGCTCGCACAGTAAGAGTAAAGCGAAAGGCATTGATTCCGAACCGACACATATTCCGGACGGTCAGCTCCGGGAGTGCCTCTCTTGGACCGAATTCACCATCTTTCGTAAGTGTACCCAGTGTTTTGGTGTTGCGCAACTCGAGTACCACCAAATTTTGCATTTGAGGACCAGGGTAATATCGCTGGGACTCGCTGTCGTCAATTGATCAATGCCCAGTGCGGCCTCTTGAGCAACGATGAGAGCGCTTTCTCAAACCAATCTCATGATACCATTCGGGACGTAGAATGCCGCCGTTGGAATTTATTCACAACTATGTTGGGACCTTTTGGAAGAACCGTACCTGAGTTGACACGCACTGTTGCGCAACTCCTGCTCAACATTGATGTTTCGATTCGCACGCTACCATTCCGAAATTCCACACCTGCCAATTCTTCGTGCTGCTTTCGTGCTGCTCGTCATCGTCCCAAATATAAGTCGTAAGTGTGTGATATGCGCAGCTTCATTGAATGTTTGTCGTTTCTTTTCTGGGTTGTCGGCCAGGTCACCCGAATTTTTGCAGCGAACTGGCTAAAATACTGGATGACTTTCAACAAAAACGAGGGTGGCGCACCGCAGCTCAATACAGAGGGGTTGCCGCACGGTCGAAAAACGCCCTACGCCCATCATACAATGATCAGCGTTCAACTGTTTGACAATCGCACGCCCTGTATTGGCAACGTGCTCCAGTGGGATTGATGGCTTGATTTTGGATGTCGCACCGGTCATAACCGAGGACCACACAGGACACGCTCAAGTCGCCGGAGCGATGGTTCGCACTAATTAGGACATAGGTCGACGAAAGAGTTTCCATTCGAAAATCGAATCTTTTTGCTAAATGGAGAATCCAGGTTCCTGGTTTCACTGTACAGATGCAATCTCGTTGTGCCCGTGCGATTTCTCCTTAAGTTGGGCAACCCTGGTTTCAAGCCTTCATTTGACACAACAGATTCGATTTGATCAGGTGTAAAGCAACGAGGGCGAAGAAAGATTATGTAGTAGCCTCGCGTCAAGTCACCGAGGAAGGAGCACAGACCGAATGTAAGACAATACAATACCTGAAATGCGTTCGCTGTCCCAGTTGAGCATCAGCAGCCGGCATCACCCGATATGTGTTGCTTGTCTGACAACCCGTCCCAAGTTCTCGGCGCCAGAGACCCGTCCATCGCTGCATGAAGGTTCGAATTCCATGTGATAGAACCTCTGCCTTCTATGTGCTTTTCCTCGGGAGATGGCGGCACTTGATCCTAGTAAATCTTACATAACTGCGACGCTGCTGCTGAAGTGAGAGTATAAAACCCCTCCAGCTATCGATGTTTCGTATTCGGGAACCCTCGTAGCTGTCTACATCTTGACATTTCATTGCGCGTGAGACATCACCAGGATCGCGAATCAAAAAGCCATTAATGCTATCCCATCGGTCGGCCGCACACTGAGTCCTTCAGCATTCCTTATCTCATGCAACCATTTTTAAATAGGACCCTGCCCTTGTCCAATGTCACAGGAATTAACTACTCTCGGCGCCTCCCTCTTGTTGTTTTGCAATACATCTTTGAGGTCGCGTGGAGAGGTACAAGTCGCGTGGAAGGAGTCGAAGATGCGGCTCCACACCATGTTGAAACCCTCGCCTCGTTATCATACGCCCATGTTTGCAGACTATGGCGTCAGGCCGCTCTTTCGACTCCTATGATATGGTCCAGCGTTTGTTATCAGCACCTGGTCAAGGCAAACCATGTCTACAATATCATGCAACTTTATCTCTATACCACTAGATTCACTTCACACTATCCACTTTCTGTCGACTTCACCCTTCCGGCCCGCCAGGCCGATCCCCATATCTTTGAATTATGCACCCAGCTGGTCGCCCAGCATCTTGATCATATTCGAACCCTTCGCGTCAAATGCGACGACGACCTGTCTTGCGTTCTCGGCGTGATCAGCGGTTGTCGAGCACCCCTTCTCCGATCTTTGCAAATCGAGACCCGAGAAGTTCAACCCGAGCACGCTGTTCCACGCCAAGTGGTCCATCATCGCGTACTGAGCGAAGCCGAGAATCTCGTCGATGTTGTTATTTGCGCACGAGATCGTTGGGATCCCTCCACATTTCCCAGGGTTAGAACTCTTCAGTGGATCTTGGTCGATGCTGATCCTCCTGAGTATTCCGCACAATTCCTCGCCAGTCTTCCGTACCTGGAGCACCTCGCACTCTCCGACCAATGTGGTAGTCAAGTCCCAGAGATATCAGGCTTTCAGAATCCCTCTATAACACAAGCTGATATCACGTCCGACGATAGCATTGCGATAGAATCGCTTCTGACCTCTCTCAGTACTGTTCACTCGTTGAAGGGCATACAAATCTGGGGGGACCTTGATTTCCAGCCGATATCATCACATTTCGAATGTACGACGGCGTTGGATGCTGAGTTTCGAGTTTCCGCTGACGCGGGACAGTACGTACACCATGCGAGCGATTTTGACTCGTCCCGTGTTGTTCTCGTCCCAGAAGAGGTGGCTTTCGCCGGGCGTTTATGCGATCAGTTACCCTTCATCGAGGTAATGACGATACATGTCCAAGTCTACCCTAACTTCCCCAACGCCCTCCTTTACACCTTGGCTACCTCTACAAAGTGTCAACATCTGAAAACAATTGTTCTCATGGGTGCTCCGTCTGTGGAACAGACGACTCAGGCGATGGAAGGTTGGATGGGCGCGCTCATTTCCGTCGCTGAGACGCGGCTCAACAATCGGATGAAGCTGGAGACCGTTTCCATTGTGGGTGATTGCATGCTCACACCTCCGTGGGGAAGGATGACGCAGTTGCTGGGTTACATCGATATGTTTATCATTGAGAATGAGAGAAGGGTGTTGGAGTTTGTGAGGGATCATCCAGTGAGGAATTGGGATCTGTATAAGCAACTAATTGAGGAAGATTATTAGGGCCTTCTTGAGATTGTAACTGTCTTCAATTTCATCATGCAGTTTATATATTCCTTTCTTTTTGGTTGAATGATTCAGCCTGAAAAACGCTCACAATGTTTGGGAGCCTGATTTGCGTGGTGTCAAAGAAGAATGACAGAGATTGACCATTGTACTTAGATAGAAGGACCCATTTCGCATGCCTCAGCGGCAGGGCGTGTGGCTGGAATCGCCACTGTTTGGACTACGTTGATGTGTGCTTTAGACGTCAGGGGTTGAATACATACATGAGTAAATTCACATTACGTGCACCATGAGATGCCAAAATCACGCTGTCCCGAGCCGGATTTACCATAAGCACATACTCCTTGATGAATGAATGACATTTCAAAGCCGAATTCAGTTGAAAGGCAAATTAAGAAGGGGGGTTCAAAGTTGACTTTTAAAGATTAGTCGCACAAAGTCATGTGCATGGGTTGTGGCAAGCAGATCGCCTCGCAGAAGTTCCGGTTCATGGGAAGAAAGCAACTGAACTTTTTCAAAACGCCTTCACGCACACTAAAGCTGTGCAGGGCCACTGCAAGAAGCAGCCTGGGATGATGGCTAACCCCTTTAATATATGATATTGAGATGCGCAGTTGGCGCCGCAGCGCCCGTGGTTCTAACGTGAAGCCAGGGGTGGGTGGATGGATTCTGTTCTTCTTCAGGATTAGCGGGTTGTGGGCGAAGCGTGGAGGTTCCACAAAGAAAAGGAGTCAACTATCTAGGCACAGGATTTGTTTACCAGAAGGTTGGGGAGCCCTAACCTAAAGGAGGAATGGAAAAGCCCATTGAATAGTGGTAGTTTGCAAATATTGTCAATCGCCAGGAGTCCAGTAAAGTAACCTTGGAGAGCCCTGGCGATTAGCGATACAAATGCGTGAATTGAAATGGTCCCAGGACAAGCGCGCATCCCATGTGGCATTTGGTGGCTCTTGGTTGCAAAATGAGCTTTAGTCGCTGATAAGATGCCATCAGCCAGAGAGGGAGACTATCGAGGTGGACTTCGTTTGTGACTTGCCACAACGTTATCATCCTTGAGGCATACGTAACGGTTTGGGAGGGTTCAGGCCCTCACACGATAAACAAGGAATTTCGAAGGAACAGTGCTGATCAGAAGTGTGAAGCGCAAGCAACAAACAACTGATAAGGGACCCGATGATATCCGGTATTAATTTACATGGAATATTAGTGCTAGTTCCAATGCAAAGTATGCTAGGATTTGCCCTCCAGATTTAGTGGTTTGGTGGGGCATTGGAGCGGCCTCCTGTATCGAGGCATCATGTGGTGAGTGTTCATATGACGCATGTCTAAGAAAATCGCTAGTGCGAAAAAAGCTGTTGGCAGAGCTACTTATCACCATCAATGATACATTGTCTGATGAGAGCAGGAAGTTACGGTAGATCAAGTTTAGGTGTTTGTATGCAATTTGCTCCAACACTTTTGTTCGCCAGGTCGGAAGGTGCACTAGTGAAATGTTATTTTTTTGTCCCTATTTGAGGGTGTCATGCACATAAGAGTGCGTGTTCTCGAGCGAGTCACAAGGAAATGATTCTGAGGGTTACTGGGGTGAAACCGGGTGGAGCATTACAAACGAAGTGCGAGGTTTTTTTTTTTTAGTTTTCTAGAAATTCAAGATTGTTCCTTGTCGGTATGGGAGGAGAGAATTTGTGTGGTGGGTGCATACCTAGAACATCCCAAGCATGGGGGTGAGAAGAACTTGAGGGGGAAACACATAAAGAACATCACGATTGGCAGATGTATCATCAACCGAGTTGCGCAATAACGAAGGAAGGGCACAAGCCTCCTTAAACTTCCGAGCATGGAATCACAGCAGAATGCTTGGGACATTGACCTGTCATGACGCAGCCTCATCTAAGGGCTAAAAGGTGCTGAAGAGCCCATTTGATGCCACTCGGAGCAGACCTAAGAGCCTATATCAGCATTTGAGACAGAAGTATGTTCAGCTAACGTTCAGCCCATCTTCCCCAAGGACTTCTGACATGAAGATGCGGCGATCTTGCATGGGAATTATCCATTGCTGCTGGAGAATTGCTAGAAAAAGCCATCTAACGGTCACGGGGTTCACGCAACACCGCCACCCGCTTTTGTTTTGAAATTGAAATCTGAAAGGCTCTGCCTGCGTTGAGGGGCCCCTGACCCTATTTGGTCGCCTGCTTTGCCGCCTTTAATGCCGCTTCCCAAAACCTGGTTTAAGCCACCTAAGAGAAATCCCAAAATTATTGCATGTAACCCAAGATAGATGACCAGGAATGAGTTTGCACTTTGGCAGCATTGAACTCTCATCGTGCCCTCTGTGCAAGCGCGCCGACGAGCAATAACGTGACACTGCTTGGAGCTATTTCATAAATTCATTATTATTGCAAATGCTTCCAGCCTGCTCCCTTCGTTTCCCTTCAACAACTAGCGGTAGCCGCGATCGTAAGACGGAGCGTTGAAGCATAAAGAGGTATGATTTAGCCAGTCCATTTTGACATCGCGGAGAAGTCCAACCTCGTGTTGCTGATTGTCGAACGAAAAGAACATGTCGACCGGACTCTCGCTCACGTTGAAGAAAAACCCAGCTTGGAAACCCCACGGGCCCAAAGATGTGCGTCGTTTCATTCCTTTCGGAGGGTTGTAACCACAGACTATCTCACTCAAATAATTAGTACGCTCGTTCCGCGCGCAAGTGGGGCATTCAGTCTACCGAGCAAACCGCCTTCTATGTACATGAAAACACCCTCCTGCGCCGCACTGCAGTGCCTACTTCCACCGAGCAGGATGGAGCGCCATCGGAGGCCAGAAGTGCTAAGAGGAGATCCATTTTTGCATCCATCTTCCGTGGAAGTAAGGATAAGAAGTCGGCGGCGGGAACAGCCAAAGTCCCAACTGAGGATGTTCAGAACGGTAGGTGTTCCCCTCGAGGAGGCCGAGAACCCGTCGTTCCTGGACGGAGTTCAGCTGATGCGGTGTATCCCCTGATTTGACATGTCCCAATGATACTCGTCTAGATCTTGAATATGTTGTGCCTGTGACCATTGGCACTCCTGGCGTCACGGTTAACCTCGATTTCGATACCGGTGCGTTCTTTCACATCACCCTCACGTTACCTGCTCTCAATCCCCCTGTTGCTGATGCCTTTTGTTATGACCTCCTAGGTTCTGCCGATCTCTGGGTCTGGTCATCTCTTCTTCGCGTTAGCAAGGCTGTTCTCAAGAATCACCAAGTCTACAACCCGGCGAAATCCTCTACTGCTCAAGCCCAGAAGGGCCTTCTCTGGACCATCCATTATGGTGATAATAGTTCTGCCAGTACGCACCCTCCTCCGTGCACACCGTGAATAATGTTGTGAACCATTTCATCCAGGCGGAACCGTTTATACGGATACTGTCAAACTCGACACGTTGTCAGTGCCTAATCAAGCCGTTGAGCTCGCTTCCAAGCTCTCCCCGTCCTTCCTCAACGAGAACGCGAGCGATGGTTTGCTTGGGCTGGCTTTCCCTTCGTAAATTCATCTCTGTTCGACATCAAGTGCAATGGTAAACTGATTGTCCATTAATAGGATTAACACTGTATCGCCTACGTCTCAGAAAACTCCCGTGCAGAATATGATTGAACAGGGGTTGATCTCTCAACCTATATTTACTGCCAAGGTTCTTTCTATTCATTGAACTCTTCTGCTGTGTTTGACCTGCTACTGGTTTCGCGTAGCTCGATAAAGGCGACTCAAGTGGCTTCTACACATTTGGGTACATTGATCAGGCTGTGGCCGGAGATGTCTCCTCCATTCAATATACCGCCGTCGACTCCTCCAATGGTTTCTGGGAATTCCCCAGTGAGACGTTGAAGGTTGGGAACAAGATAGTTCAAAGGGCTAGTGGCAACACTGCTATTGCAGATACTGGTACCACTGTCTGTGCCTTCTGCATCTCGTGTTATTCCCTCTCGAGTACTGAGTTGTCCTTGCGATCCACTCTAGTTGATCCTCCTTGACGATGCGGCGTGTTCCGCAATTTATGGCTCTGTCTCTGGTGCCACACTCAACCATTCTTTGGGCGGCTGGGCCCTCCCGACCGACGCCACTTTGCCCGCTACCATTTCTTTTGCAGTTGGGAGCCTTCAGTATAGCATCCCTGGCGGCGATTTGATCTTTGCAGACGCAGGAAATGGCTTTTCGTTCGGAAGCATTCAAAGTAGGGGTCAAAATCCTCAGGATATCCTTGGTGATGTGAGTAGCAAGTACTTGCAGCCAGGATAGATATTTTATTGATGTGTGGGTTCGCAGGTTTTCTTGAAGCGGGTGTATGCTATTTTTGACCAGACCCCGGATGCGCCTAAGATCGGATTTGTTCAGCGTACCGACTGGTAGGGGGAATCCTCAGCATGACCTATCGTCCCTTTTTCCTTCTATAGTGTTTGATGGACCTAGTAGTGGTCTACATCCTTGACGAATCGCGACGACTCTTTCTTTTCTTGAACTACTAAGTCATGGATTGTCACTGTATTGTCTTTCGCGAATGATATCTTTCTGAGATTCGGAGGAACTGGGTATGCCACAATGAAAATTTGTGGCCGGGTCAAGGTCCGTTTCGCCTGACTCCGGGCCGTCAACGGTCGTTCCCTGCTGGACACAGAGATGTCTGAGGCGTATGACTGTGACTATGCCTCTACTCTCCGTATTTAAGGGAGGGGATCCGCACCTCTGACAGAGGCGGGTACCGCTCACCAATCGCAGCAAAGGGGAGAGAACTGTCCTTGACCGAGATACGTGCCAAGGATTCGACAAGGCTCAGAAGTGCACAGCGACGAAGGCAAGGTGTCGCTTGTGAACAATTCATACGTCATCCAAGTTCAGTGGCAAATGTGGCACAGAAGGGTAAATAGAGATCGAATGCGTCCCTTTGAGATGGATTGCTTGGACCTACTCACGCGACGAAGCTGCCCAGGACCTTGCTATTCGGACTCCAGACTCCAGCTCATGTTCGTAGCGGCAGTACCTCGAGGCGCAATAGTTAGGCGGGCGATGAAGGGGAGCATTCTCATTGAAGCGCAAGGCAGAATGTCTCACCTTCAGCCTTGCCGCTGCAAGAACTGGAGAAGCTCATGAGTGTCTCACAGGTGGAGCAGTAAAACGTAGCCATTCACAGCCAAATATCACAATCATATCGTAGTTGGTTGTGCATACAACAGAACATGGGTCTTCGCGCCTCGGTCATGAATAAGGGGTTCCGGGCACTATGAGTCCACTAGTCCGCCTCACTGTAAGCTGGTGGAGGGGGAGAAGGCGGGAAATACAAAGGGGCCAGGGTACTACAGAAGGAACGA
This sequence comes from Cantharellus anzutake, assembly GCF_015039405.1. NCBI lineage: Eukaryota > Fungi > Basidiomycota > Agaricomycetes > Cantharellales > Hydnaceae > Cantharellus > Cantharellus anzutake. The sequence continues at coordinate 555,735 of NW_024066965.1, forward strand.
ATGTTACATGGCGAGTTACGCAGAACAACCCAAGTCCAGTTTGGATAAGACTTACTCATAAAGATCCTTGTCAGTGTCTAAAAAGACGACGAAAACGACTCGTTCTATCTGCTCGAGAGAGATTATGAACCTAACAGCAATGTAGAAAGCAAGAGCACCCACGTCTTGACCCTGGGGACTGTCTAGGAATTTCCTCGTTTCCGTCATAGCAATGTGAGTTGCGTCACGAATGGGGTATCCATATAATCCAGTGGAGATAGATGGGAACGCCTGGAGAGACATTCAGGAGTGAGAAGTTAAGATGGCATTATTCGCTTACTATAGACTTGATGTTTTTGGCATATGCAAGGTTTAAACAATTTCTGTAACACAGGGCAAGTAATCTTGCGCATTCCGCATCCTTGGACCTGGAATAGACTGGCCCAACTGTGTGCAATACATGGCGACTATGAACAAGTAATCTTCGTAAGTGTATGAGGCATGAGGCAGTGGAAAAGTAACTAACGCAGGGAGGTCATAGCCCGAGGTTATCTTGGCTTCGCCAGTCTCTGCTCCATCCAGAGCCTGACCTAAGTACAAGGGAATAGTAGACAAATCACGACACATATCTGAACACTCACATTCGTTAAGAAGACGTGGACCTGCAGCCCGATGGATAGCACCATCCACTGAAAGGCAACTCTATCATTGATACATGGTTGATGTGTCAAGGAACGTACCACCACCACCACCTAGCACGAACCGTTCAATCTGGCACGTCACTGGGAAGATAAGCACCTCTTACCAAGCAGAGTGCGATTGGCAGCGTTAACGATGGCATCAACCTCCAGTTTAGTTATGTCGCCTTGCCTGCAGAGCCAGACGCCCCAACAATGTGAACGCGCGATGGCGGGTCAGTTCCACCCTACGCACCATATGGATATCTGGCGAAGCAATATCGGATTGTGGTGTGCGGCTGGAGGATCTGGAGCTTGGATGTTCGCCGCCACAAAAGCCTGGGCTAATGTGGGGATGTGCTGCAGCGTTCTAACAGACATGGTAACGTGTGTTTGTTTATTCTGGATGGATCGCAGCGAAAAACGCTGCTCCGTAGTGGGTCCTGTGGGTTTAGACTGAATGGTCAGCAAAGAGGACCTCTATTTCAGCAAGGCATCTCAATTTTTTTTAAGTCCCCATTCCTCAAACATGGAATTGTGCACTAACATCTTTGTGTGGTATGCTGCCGTCCCTCACAACCCATTCACGAAAATACTGTTAGAAACCACCTCCGCCTAATGCGGGCATTTAGTGTAATGGTAACACACTCTTGGTACCTATGCAGGGTTCTGCAGTTTGACTCCCAGAATGTCCATATTTTAGCATTAAGGTTCCCAAGACCACATGTACAAATTCCATATATTTCAGTGTCTGCTCGCTGACGGAATTCATAAATGTTTCCTTGGCAGCGCTTTGTCTGATCTCAGTGGAGCATGTCAGGGACATCAAGGAAAGAAAGGCATGCTACTTGGCCTATCTAGAACAGCTAGCTATGTCATGTTGATTTTTTCAATTGTGTCACTGGGACATTCGGGATCAATAGATAACTATTTCTGTTTTTGATTATACTGTATGTCGATAATTATGATCGCTCTCGAAGTGAACGAAAACATGGTCATACCTGGGACTCTTGGGATACGTTTCTCTTGTGCCGTTGACTACCTCCTTCATCTCATCACTTGTCGTATATGTTGGACATTCTGCGGAATACACTGAGCACACCCAAATCCGGTTGCTGCCACGTGAGCTGGGCACGTGAAGTTATGCATTAAATTAGCCGGCCTGACAAAGTTTCAGGGGGTGGCTCAGAGCACTAAGGACCCAAATCTGGCTGCTTCAGACCACATGATTACATGTAGGAGATTAGCAGTAAGTCCGGCCTGAATATAAATTCAGGGGGTGACAGCTCATGGGTTGTTGGAACCCTGGTGGTTTGGGTCACATGTGGATCACATAGTCAATCCAATGTGAAGGGGGTGTGTTGAAATAACCACCTCAGCCTAACAGGGCGTATGGTGTAATGGCAGTGCACGCTGAGTTCGCGATCCAGAAGACTGGAGTTCAATTCCCAGTATGTCCAACTTTTAGGTTTCCCTAAAAGACCACGTGCAAATTCCAACAGTATATCAGTGCCGATCAGTCAAATATCGTGTTAACCTGATTCAAAATAGAATAATAATCAGCCACCACTTTCCAAGTTGATTCAGTGGGAGTAGCAGTCTCTCTAAAGCTCAATGTACATACGATATATTGATAGGGCAGGGGTATGGAATAAGCCACCAATAAATATTCCTGACACATGAAATGAGCTTTTTCGCACTTCACACGATGTACACTTCACATAGTTACCATATTTAGACAAGGATCACATGAGGTGTATACATTTCATTTTCCCACACTGCACATGCACACTTTGCACACTTTGCACACTTAGCCTGCTTGCCAGACTCCGTGGATGCGCCAAAACCAGGCAGCATTGGCAACGTAAATACCACTGAATTGTATTGATCACAGGTTGTTTATGGAAATAGACCTTAAACCCGATCATCTGCACGGAGTGGTAGTACTCCTCAGCAATTGCCAAATTTGAGATGAGTGTCACGGCTGTGCATTCTGGCCCATTAGCCACCCATCCCGATGCCACCCAAGCCCGTCTGTGAGGCCCTGGCCCATGTCTATGTTCCACCCACAACATCAGTTGATGTTGTGTTGTCTAATAATTATGTTGCGATGCTAATTTAGCGTCGCAGAAGCTTCTCTATTTATTTGTGCCGAGAATGCATTAGATTGTATATAAACCCTTGGGGTAGCTGTAAAAGGCAGATCAGCCTTTACTTCTACCCTGTTAATATACAGCAAATCAAAGCATACTAGAAATGGCTGCTGTGCAGCCCTGACCTTGCTTATGATAAGGCTTTTGCATGTGAAGTTAGTGGAACAGGAATGTTTTCTGCCAACATCATCGATCTTTCCATCAAACTGGTAATATCTTTCTGCACACAGGTGTTCTTTTCCCTTTTCTTTTTGTCTGCCATGAGCACGCTACATTCACCATTACCTGCCACCAGTTAGCTTTGCCAATGCTCTTCATTCCCCTAGCTTTATCCGATTAAACGGATGCACTTTGTACTTCCTATACCCCATCAAATCAACTGGTGTCATGTTGTCTCATACCCACTTTACACTGGCGTATGATTGGTGGATGCCACCTGTGGTGGCAAGAGCCCACTAAGTACTTTTCCCACCTTTGTTTTTCTTATCCGATTCTGGCTCGTCGTCGGCTTGTTTGTCATCAGCTTGTGCAGAGTCGGCCACAAGATCAAGGGGAAGAGGGGAAAGGGATGGGTGAAATGTGGCAAAGGCTAGAGGGACAATGAGATCCGTTGGAAGGGACTTCAGATAGTGCTCGCGTGCGAGCTCATACAAGCGGACCATAGGAATAGAAGTCCACTCAGCGTAAATGGCGTCCAGCCACTCAAACACATCCTTACATGTGTTATACCCAACACCCTCATCCCTATAACTCCACAAAGCCTCGCGACGCACGATCCCAATGACAGCGTCGATATATTCACATGCAGAAATCCACCACCGCGTGTGATCACCCAAAACAACAGCAGCCTTGAGATTGTCAGCAAGGACTCCTATCGCATTGTGAGCCTTTGTCATATCCATCCCTGGCCATCGACTTCCGGTCCCTCCGATCCCTCCGGTCTAACTCCGCTCCTTCCTCACTAACCTCGGAGCTCCCGTATTCCGTAATCCTCTCGGTACCCCTCGATGGTCACCACCCCCTCATTTCAATTTATTACCTACGCCTCCCTAAGTACGGAGCCCTGAAGACTTCCGGACAGCTCCGACGTCCGCTAGCGCACTCCCACCTCCGCTGGGCAATACACTCGCCTGCCCTGCAGAGCCCACCTTTGGGCCTATCCCTCCTTTCCATTTCTGGGTTATCGCCTGCCTTCCCGCTAACCCCACAACCCGACTCGTCGGTAATATTCAGTCGGCTAATGTTTAACCCTGTTAGCTCCGCTCCGTTCGGCTCTGCCAATTGCGGACCCGTCTCCGCTGTAACCATATATATATCCAACTTGTACATAGGTTACACCCCAGTAATAAAATCAACTAGAGTTACCCCCCTTCGGTTCTGATTGCCAGTCAGTAAGTTAGGGCACGGACGTGTCACTAGGCACAGCGCTCTTGGCATAAGTCGCTGAGGCCAAAGCCCTCCGCTACGGAGACTCTCCCTTGTCTCGAATCCGGTCTCTGACAGCCTTCTCTATCACCTCATCGCGTTCAGGTGTCTCCCAGTATTCCTCACCGCCCAGAGGCAGAATCATATCCCTACCATCAAGCCAGTACATGGCGAGTTTCCACAGCCGTGCACGAGAGAGAGTGTCGGAGGGCAAATACACAGGTAGAGTGCCGTCAGTGCGTGAATATTGCGTGGGGCTGGACTAGGATGTGCTGGCATGAGTTTCTCAGCGTGCGCAGGCACAAATATCGCGTGTGTTGCCAAAAAAAAAGCAGGTGGGGGACGTGGAAGATGTGTGTGGAAGGCCCAAAAGTCGTGGGTCTGAGCCTGGGGAGCCGTGAACACAGAGAAGAAAGTGGAGTGGGTGCAAGCGCGCGTTTCTAGGTGCACACGGTGAAGGAGAGAACAAAGGAAGGTCAGTTGGGAGGTTCAAACAAGACCACCACCAAGCTGTTCCCTGGTTCTTTAGTTAGGATGGGGAAGTGTACTAGTGTTATTTATTGTAAATATAGTACCAATCCGAGTGTTTTGGCTAATTCTATTTTTATGGGTTAGTTTTAAAGTTCCTGGGAATTGACTTACAGATAAACCGAGCCCTGCGGAGCTGTTTCTTTATTGAAATTTCTTAATTTGTCTAGGTGTAATTCTGTGTAGCGTTGTTTAATTTGGATTTAAACTTGAATTTAATCTTCTACTTGGTGAAGTTTCAAAGATTCTATTCAGTTAATGAATTTGGATTGTGTCTGGAGTGTCCCTTGGGTTTGTTTTATTTTTGTCTTATTTTATTGCTTGTTTTAACAGTAGCAAGATAACTGTTTTGTGTTTACACTTTGAAATCTGGAGTGTTAACCAGCTCTCCTGTTGAAATATCTACTTAATATTTCTCTCCTTAATTGCTGCCTTTTACTACAGTGGCAATCTTAACTGTATATCACTTTTTCGCACTGGAGTGACAACCAGAAATGCTTGAGAAAAATAATACTCTATTTTCTTACTTCTCTAAGGGGGGCGAAAAGTCGCAGAAAGGGTCTCCCTTTTATACTCCTTGGGTCGCCTTCCTTTTTCACGCTCTACCTTCTATTTACAGGATTTATTTACAGTGTATTTTTCTCAAACTGAATAAAAAATGAAAATATCATGCTATAGTTCTACTGTGCTTTTGCTGCACTGAACTGCGGTTCTACTGTGGTCAGACTGCGCCTAGAATCCTTATTGTCCTCCCTCACCTAAGCTATTTTAATGGTTAATTGGAACTTGGCTGTGCTGTATTTGTTGCAGTTACCTATTTCAAATTCCCTATATATACCATTAAATTTGCTATGACTCGATGATTCTGAATTCAAACTTCGCATTACTATGCATACAGCTGTGCTGAGACCTTCAGCTGATTTATTCCAATTTTATTTAGTGACATTTAGTTAAAATGAGACTGAAATGGTAAATGAGTGAATTATTCAGGTTTAAAACTGAAAGAAAAAGTTGCTAGTAGTCAAGAATTACTCAACGAATGTGTTATAGCTCTCCACTTCATTAGAACATCGTTCCCTAAAAGTCCTGCCATGGTCCATCGTAGTTTAGTGGTTTTCGTGAATTTCGTTCATATTCCCTGATTCCCCTTTGTATTATCACATCCTAATCCTCCATATGTATTGTTTGTTGTTATAGTAGGTCGTCCTTGAAGATATCATATTTTTATGTATTTTATTTAGGACTCTGGACCTCTTGAAGCTGTCTTCCCGGCGTTTTCAGGTTTCTAACTTCATGTCCTTGTATCTCATTCATTTCTGGATGTTTTCTCACGTTCTTGGTATCATAAATTTTTATTTATTCCCACCTTTCCAATGGTACTAAGGTTGTGTCCTATTTCCTGGTATTTGTTGAGTTAGCAAAGGTTCGCGCGCACATTCGGTAATCACGTGCGTCATTCCCATAGTTGTTCGTATGCGGGCGCCGTTTCCGTTTAATTGTTCGGGATTTATGATATGCACGGGTGTTTATTTCTTTCATATGGGCTTCTGTGATTTATTTCAGATTTTTCCCTCATGATCTAAGGTTGTTTTGCACTTTCCGTGCTTTGTTTTGACCGGGCTCTTCCTTATTTGGACGGAAATTGGTCTTCGCGATCTGCCAAAGTGCGGATCTCGGTTCCGACGGCCGGTTCCCTGCGCATCGCCACCCTCACGTGTCATTATACATGATGCGGATTTCTATATTCCCATCATGGGTATAACTTCACAATGGCTGGACCGTTTGGGCTGAAAATTTGCATAACTATAGTTCCCCATTTTTCATAATTTCCGTGTAAATTTCGTTGTATGTTTTAATTATGGATCCTACGCAAACATCGTCTTTTCCCTGAGCTCGGACTTTTGATGTCGCTATTCCCGTTATTGGATATCTCATTAATGCATGATCCTTTTATTATGAAAATTTGGGAGGATTAAGATTAGATCTCTTCCTTTCTAATGGGCTATCAAGCTTGTCTCGGTCGTTACTGGTTAATCTTCGCGCTTGCCTTTTAGACATTGTCCTCGTTTTGCAGGAGTTTTAGTCATATCTCCATCATTTATGGGTAGTTTCCCCTGTAATTACTTTCATTGAGTCCGTTTGGGGGACACCTACATTTCCTATTATGAACACGACTTTGAATTTTGCATTAGTTCCTGAGGAATCCTTGTTCCGTGGTACTTCCATTCTTGGCTATGTGTGCGGACGTGGGAAAGTAGTTTCCATGGAGGTTCTCTGATTGTTTTTATAGTCAAATCTTGGTCGATTGTCCTAATTCTTGGTTTAATATTTGCTATAAATTCCCCCAAGAATTCCGTCTCGTTGATGGTAAGCTTGAAGTATTTTTGCTATTTTTCTTTCTTTCAATTTATCGTGTATAGTCATAATAATTCGTAAAAATTCGTTAAAATTCGTGTCCTTCTGTTTTCTCATATCTACTTGTCGTATGAGGTTTTGTGATTTATCTGGCATATTTCCATAATGGGTTTCCAAAGTGTGACCGTTATTTCTCCTACAGTGCCCACTTCATCGAGCCCACAGCCCGACAATGTAGCCCAGGCTACGTCATCGCATCCGACGCAGCAATCAGATGTCCAGATGAACAACCTGGAGGAAAACCCTCCTCTGGGGCAATGACTCCACCCTTGAGAAAAGGGAAAGTGACACGGTAATACGCCATCGAGGCACCCGTGAAAACACCTTCCCCCAACTCAAGGCCCCGCACACAATACTGTATGCAAGGAACCGCAAGTAACAATTGCGGAAATCTCCACTCCACCAAAAGACCCACATCCACCACCACTCGTGTGTAAACATCACTTACACACGAACCCTCATGGAACAAGTGAGGAACACCAAAGACATACAACCTTTGGGTCGAAATTCACTTTCGACAAACTTCACTATTTTTCTCCCTGCGATACCAATGTATCGCCATTCACTTCAAAGTAATGGCCCACACTCATTTATTTCTTAAACCCTCCCTCTCTCCTTCACCGACATGCATAAAATCGCCCACTTTAAAGTGGTGACAACAAAAAAACACATTGACAATTCCAAACTCAATGTAAATCAATTATTAAAAATTTGTTTTATTTCACTATCAACCTTGTATGCGTCGCAAGGGGGAGAATGTCAGGGCAATAGCCCGAACCCGAGTCATATGTAAATTAGATACATATAGTCACTGTCAGGGCCCGGCCTCGGACTCGGAGGCTCCCTGACCTCAACCCCCATCTGGCCTGTCCTCACACTATGCGGGCATGAGATGTATAGTAAAAGAAAGGGAATATATACACTTGCCTATGCGGGGCATGAGATGAGAAGAAGGGTAAAGGTCTCATCTCCCGCATGGTTGCTATATAAGGAATGGGTCACATGCCCACAACTATACAGCTCCTAGAGTTGTGTAGTGTGACCCGGAGGAACATCCAGGTGGCAGTGCCAGTAAGCGTGGAATGTTCTGGGCGAGTTGCTCGCCAGAACTGTGGCTGTGACCCGTGGGAACATTCTGGCGAGCTGCTCGCTCAGAAAGTTCCCACGCTATCCCGTGCGCGCATGTACACAACACACAAAGCAACAACAAGGCAACAGTCAAAGAATAAAAGGGGTAAAGTAGGTGGGAGTCCGGGGCACCCTAAGGCAGGGTGCTGAACCCTGACAGTCACATGGGTAAGCGGGAACCTCCAGGTAACTGCTTACACACCACCGTAAAATACACATACTTGTATCACTTACGGCTTTGTGTGCTGAGCTACCCAAAGACCTCACACAACCACACCTCACGAATGCATATGTCATGCAACGACATTGAGATGGAGGCAAACAGACTTCCCAACCAGTACCCTGGCTTGTATTGCACGGATGTACATCCTTGCATGTCGATGGATAAAACCAATGACTGACGATGCTCGTGAGCGTCGTAAAATTCAACGTCAGGAACGAGCACTTATGTACTCGAACCCTCCCCCAACATCGTACTCAAACCCACCTATGATGTACGCGAGCCCACACCCTGTGGCGTATTCAAACGCCCCACCTCCGCTGCAATACCCCCCTCTGATGTATGCACACTCGTCAGTGTATGAATCCACCCACGCACCACCAGTGCGTGGGCGTGCTCCCTCCTCTTCTCATGGATGCGGCCATCCTGCGCACCATGCCCATTACTCGCACTGTTGTCAAGACAAGGATTCGTCCATGAATGACACTGACATCAAGACTCGTCACTACAACGACAACTATCTCAGCAACGATGTTGCTGTTGACGCAGCTAGGTCCACGACAACTCGTAGGACTATGTCGAATCGCCCATCCGGCTCTGGCCCGTCCGGGTCCGCGCCGCATAAATGGATGAGGAACTGACCCCCTCATATCCATACCTTTGTCAACAACAATGCCGTCATTGATTACTCACTTTCGTCAACGACAAGGCCATCATTGATTAATAACTTCTTACCTTCATCAACGACAATGCTGTCGTTGATTGTCTGTTCTGTACCCTTCCTCTTTCGTCAAAAACAACGTCGTTGATTATTCATTTTCTTCATTGACGACAACTCTGCTGTCGACGACCTGCACTGTCAACATCGTCACAGTGGACAATGGTATTTAATAAACTCACAACAATGAGAAAGTCATTTCATTGTTGACAACTCTGTCATCGAGATCTGGGTGCATATGTTCCAGGAGAAACTCTAAGTGGGCTTCGCCTACAAACTACTATTATAGCCTCCTGCAATGAGTGTGCCCCCGTTTGCATACATCTTTTGTATGTAGAACATTAAAAATTTATTTCTTTAAAAATGCTTGCTTTCCCCTTGTGTATATATGCTTGTACCCTGTCTGCGATTTAATATCGCAAGGGAGGAGGATGTGAGGCCCTGGCCCATGTCTATATTCCGCCCACAACATCAGTTGATGTTGTGTTGTCTAATAATTATGTTGCAACGCTAATTTAGCGTCACGGAAGCTTCTCTATTTATTTGTGCCAAGAATGCATTAGATTGTATATAAACCCTCGGGGTAGCTGTAAAAGGCGGATCAGCCTTTACTTCTACCCCGTTAATATACAGCAAACCAAAGTGTATACTTAGACAGACAACTGAGGCCTGAGGCGAACGGGGGAACGGAATGTTACCGTCCCCAAAATAGTAAGATACCTTTCTGTTACAAAAATGGGGCCGGAAGCGCCCATTTTCGTCCGTTCTGGCACAGGAATAGGAAAGGGGGTTGGACATAGGGGTTTACAGGTGGTTTCACAGATGGTTTAACATGTTGTTGAACAGGTAGTGTGGCAGCGGGTTTTTGTTGATTAATGATTGGTTAAACTTAATTACTATACAAATCATGTGACACAGAACCCATAAGAGTCTAAAATGGGAAAGTCCCATTTCCATAACACTTTCACTCATAGGTCAATTAAATTGAGTGTTTATGACTAGGGTGTCAGAGACCAGGTTTGAGACGAAGGAAAGTCTCCGTGGCAGAGGGCTTCGGCCTCAGCGACTTATGCCAAGAGCGCTGTGCCTAGTAACATGTCCGTGCCCTAACTTACTAACTGGCAACCAGAACTGAAGGGGGTTAACTCTAGTCGATTTTATTACTGAAGTGTAACCTATGTACAAGTTGGATATATATATGGTTACAGCAAAGATGGGTCCGCAAATGGCGGAGCCGAACGGAGTGGAGCTAACAGGGTTAAACATTAGCCGACTGAATATTACCGACGAGTCGGGTTGCGGGGTTAACAGAAAGGCAGGTGATAACCCAGAAACAGAAAGGAGGGATAGGCCCGAAGGTGGGCTCTGCAGGGCAGGCGAGTGTATTGCCCAGCGGAGGCAGGAGTGCGCTAGCGGACATCGGAGCTGTCCGGAAGTCTTCGGGGCTCCGTACTTAGGGAGGCGTAGGTAATAAATTGAAAGGAGGGGGTGGTGACCATCGAGGGGTACTGAGGGGATTGTGGAATACGGGAGCTCCGAGGTTAGTGAAGAAGGAGCGGAGGTAGACCGGAGGGATCGGAGGGACCGGAAGTTGATGGCTGGGGATGGATATGACATAGGGAAGCACTGTTTGGGCTATTCTTGCTGTACCTATCCTCCGTTCACCAATTATTCCAACTTTTTTTCCCCTTGGACATTTGGCCACCCCCCAAATTTTGAAACTTTGTAGAATAACACTTTGTAGCCATGTTTCCTAGTAGGATTTTAATTTGAATCAATCTTTCTGCATTGGTTAACTTGGAAAAAACGTGCAAGAAAGTTTCATCCCAAACCATAGGGACTATTCTGCTCCCAACTACATGGGAATTTCCGTTCATTGAGTTCCCTTTTTCTCTATTGCATATTTGCTTGAGACTGAGGCCAGTAACACCGTCATTTCAAGGATCCGGATCCAAACCTGTACTTATCACCTGAGTATATTACACCATGCTCACAATTATAATGTCCCAAGCTCATGCCAAACAGCACCTGTGCCTTTGCTGTACTACTCACTACCCCACCACGAACAAGAAGGGCATCCGTGAACTTTGCAGGTGATAAGATAAGTTGTACAAGATGGTCCAATGTTGACAATTCAGTTAACATCGTTTCCGGGATGTTTCTATTGACATTCAGATAGCGGAATATGGACCAATTCAGTTGACTCAATTGAATTGCGGAGGTTTCCTGTTGTGAGGTCTTAGGGTGGCTCAGCACACAAGGCCATAAGTGATACAAGATAGTGTATTTTACCGTGGTGTGTAAGCAGTTACCCGGAGGTTCCCGCTTACCCACGTGACTATATGTATCTAATTTACATGTGACTCGGGGTTCGGGGCTATTGCCCTGACATTCTCCCCCCTTGCGTTGCATTTGCGACGCATACAAGGTTGATAGTGAATAAAACAGAGTTTTAATAGTTGATTTACATTGAGTTTGGAATTATCAATGAGTGTTTTGTTGTCGCCACTTTAAAGTGGGCGATTTTGTACATGTCGGTGAAGAAAAGAGAGGGGGTTTAAGGAATGAATGAGTGTGGGCCGTTACTTTGAAGTGAACGGCGATACATTGGTATCGCAGGGAGAGAAGAGAAAAAATGGTGGAGTTTGTCGAAAATGAATTTCGACCCAAAGGTTGTACAGTCATTTGCTTCCGAAATGCACACACCTCTAAGATGCACACGGTGATTTTGTTCATAAATGACTTAACTAATGCATTAAATATGTATCCAATAAAATGAATATATCTCCCCTCTGATGGCATGCCAAATATGAGCTCAAATGCTTCAAAATTCATCCTAAAAAAAGCAAAATTCCGTGGATTTTCTTGATTTTTGCATCAACTGAATTCACATTTTGTTCCGTAGTGCTGTGAATTGTCAATAAAACTGCTCAGTTTGATTTGTCAGTGACAGTGATAGGTAGAGCACGTAATGGGAACATGTTTTTGACACCTCCACTTGCGTACTTGCCACTACAAAAGCGGAGCAAGTGCTGAATTCTCGGAGTGGCAGTGATATTATCACGTGACCAAATCACCTCCGATCGCGCTGATCAACCTTTGATCTCTCCCTCTCTGCACACTTCAGTGATGGTTGGAAGGCCACAATCTAAGGCAAGAGCTCACCACACGCTCTTGAGAGACTTGGAAGCAACACAGAAGGCAGCTGTGGCAGCTTACATGGCTGAACAAGAGAATGCTAGGTTGGAACCCCGGAAGCCTGCTGGCCTCCGAGTTATTGCCGATCAGTTTGGAATAGGCTATAGGGCACTGGGATACCATGTCAAAGGTGGAAAAACCAAATCTGAATGGGCTGAGAAGAACTCGCATCTCAGTCATGCAGAGGCTATGACTCTCATTGACTTTTGTGAGGCCCCGGCCCATGTCTATATTCCGCCCACAACATCAGTTGATGTTGTGTTGTGTAATAATTATGTCGCGACGCTAATTTAGCGTCGTGGAAGCTTCTCTATTTATTTGTGCCGAGAATGTATAAGATTGTATATAAACCCTCGGGTAGCTGTAAAAGGCAGATTAGCCTTTACTTCTACCCCGTCAATATACAGCCAAATCAAGCGTATACTTAGACGGATTACTGAGGCCTGAGGCGAACGGGGGAACGGAACATTACCGTCCCCAAACTAGTAAGACAACCTTTCACTTTTTTACGCTATTATTCTCTTTCCATTCTCGGCACCGCGTTACCGGCGCCGAAACCCCATTTGGCAACGTGCGCGTCGTCGGCCCCTGACAACGCGCGACTTCGATCAAGTTCTCACGCGAACTTGTTGAACAACTCGACACCTCTTCTGGATGTCGTGGAGATACAACACCAGGAGCACGTCCAACGCTCCCGCCAACACGGCCGGCCCCTCCACTAGCCGTAGGGCGGAAGACGACACCACCTCAAGTGATGGTGGCGATCTGGGCCTGCAAGGGCCCAGGGACGCGTCTCAGACGCGTCCCACCTATATGAGAGACGTTGACGAAGTCACAACGTCTGAAGCCCTCGCAGCGGAGACTCTCGCGGCATTCGTCCCAATGCGCGCGTCGCGTCCTCCATCCCCAACCCACTCCCTCGCGTCTGAAACGGCGCGAGTACTAAGAAATCGCGTCGACCAAGTTGACGACGACATCGCCGACTTGAGAGGCGATGTCCGTAACATGAATACCCAGATCTCTGGGAATAGCGACAACATCGCTCGTCTAGATCGTAACATCATTAAGGTGGAGGAAAGACTTAATGAGAAACTTAACGAAATTCTCCTCGCGCTCTCTCGACGCGACGAGCCAAAGCCACCCACAGCAACGGTGGATAACCCATCTGCAAACCCTCCAGTGAACCCAACAACGGGTGGAAACCCCATCGTCGTCTCTGACCAGACGAAAAAAACCGCTGTTGAGGCGCAAGCGCCCCAAGAGGTCCCTGTAGTCCCTGTTAATCAAACGGGTCAACAAATCACTAAACCCGCTGTGGAGGCGCAAGCGCCCCAGGAGGTCCCTGTAGTTCCCGTTAATCCAACGGGTCAACCAATCAGTGGGGTCCCCATACCTGGAGGGATCCCCACTGTCTCTGCCGTCGTCACAGAGGCGACAAGTTCACGCGCGTCTGTCGAGGTACAAGAATCTGACGGACGTTTTGTTCCTATCTTTAGTGGAACTAAGCCACCTACCCCGTCGATGGCGCCAGTAACCACTGACGCCAAAGGAAAGGGTAGGGAGATCGACCCAGGACAACTGGCTGGATCATCGATTACAGGGGAGAGTGGAACTTCTCCATTCCATTTCAGGCCAGGCTTCGTGCCCGCGCCGTTCATTCTGTCATCCCAACCCACGAACAGTGGGGTGAAGATACCAAGCGTTGACGCTACTCAAACGCGTAATTTCCCTCCCGACCACGGGAGAAAGAAAGCAGTGCCGATGAAGGCCACTGTGGAGACGATACAAGAGGAAGACGGTGACGCGGAAGCCACCAGTGTTCCGTACGATTACTACGCACGGAAAAAACGCCCGATCTACGTCCAGGATCGTGTAGATGACATTGGCGGACAGCCCGCCAAGGTCAGACCTATCTTCGCTAAGCGTAGTCTCAGCGAATCTACTTTTGACTTTAACGCCCGTCTGGATGCAGACGCAGCATTCGTATACAACGTGGGTCGTGGGGCAAACGGTGAAGACCCCGAAAGACTGTCCCACAGCACAGCACTCAGACGAGTGCTGGATAACTACCACCGATTCTCACAACCGCCTGCGGCTCCAGAAGGGGGCAAGAGGCATGTAGACCAAGTTAGGTCTAACTCGGGAAGAAGGCCCCACTGTCCGAGTGGCGATGGTGATGACGAGGATGGTGGCGAGGGTGGCTCGTCCTGGCCCAACCCACCGTTTCCTGACCTATTTGGCACCGAAGCAAAACGGGAGCCTTCATCCAACTTTCCAAACCGCTTGTCTGTACGACCCGGTTTGTTTGACTCAACCATGCGTTCATACGCAGCACCGGCGGCACGAGTAGTGCCTGATCCATCTGAGTTCATGACTCAGCTTCTTGAATCTGCACGCCGAAGTGTGGAGGTCCGAATCCTGCAGCCACTGCCTGCAGATGTACGCCCAGAACTGCTCAAGAAGATGCAGGGACTGACTCCGACCATCAAATGGTCTGGAGAGAATAACTCGAAGATATTCCACAACTGGCTGCACTCCTGGCTAGCCTATATGTCGTCGTGTGGGTGGAAGGGTGAAGCTTACAACGAGTTTCACGTCCACACTTTGACAACCGCCGTTGAAGGCGAGGCACAAGACCTCCTGATGCACTATATACGCATTGGAGTGCAGAACGGGGTAACCCCCCCATTCTGGGATCTACTAGAGATCCTTATCTGCACCTTCATCAAGAAGTCTGCAGCAGTAGCATCCACGAAAGCGTTCAAAACGCTTTCATACGATTCCGCGAAGGGAATCAAACACTTCTATAACCAGCTGTATCGTGCAGCTGGGGAGATGATCACGCCTCCTGACCAGGCAACGTTCAATGAACGTTTCCTGAACGCCATCCCTGGCGAAATGCGTCGGGAGATGGTTATGCGCCACGACATTTCCGTGGACTACACAACGAAAGACGAGTTGTGGACCGCCGTGCTCCGCCTGGACCACGCATACGATTCAATTAAGGCGATCTCTGCGTATCGTAACGACTCGCAGGCGCCAGCCGCGTCAAAAACGACGCAAAAACAAGCCAACGCCGCAGCAGCACCCAAAAAAGCTGCTGATTCTTCGTCCGCCAAGAAAGTGTACAAAAACACATTCGGGGAAACACGTCAGCTCTGAAGAGCGGACAACGCCCAACCTTCCGTGCGAGCTATTCGCCGGCTCCAAAAACAGAGAAATCGACGTCGTCTACAGCGACGAAATCGACGCCATCCTTGGATAAGGATGGGAAACCGCGTTGTTTTAAATGCGGGAAAATAGGCTATCAACGTGATTGCCCAAATCACGACAAACCCAAACCGTGCATGTACAACATAGCGGTCGAGTCTGACGAACGAGACCTACAGGACTCGGAGCCTGTAGAAGAACCGGAAGATGTTGAAGATCCTGCAGAGGTGCAGGACTATATGGCCGACGATGAGGCGTTTGACGATAAACTCGTGGACGACCCATACGATCCCAACCTCCTCGCTGAGGCGGAGGAGGAGTACGTAGAAGTGGACGCCGACATGTTCGTCGGTGCTATGACGTTCGTGGATCCCACGGACGAAAACTTCTCCATTAAATTAGCGTCTGCTCGGCAAGCAGACAAACTGCCATCTGATGAGCAGATAGTAGCTGAGCTTGTCGACGACGCGGTAAAGACCTACAAAAGGGACGGTGTTATACCGGTCCCAAAATCTTCATCGGGGAAACCGTCAATGCAAAGTGTGACGAGTTCTTCAGTGCCTAACAAGCTTCTGAAGAAAATCCCGCCAATATTCGACGCGAAGTTTAGAATCTCACGAGAGGCGGGTAAATACCCTGAAAACCGCAGCGCCGACTTAAGGCGGACGCTCACCGGCGAGGTTAACATCGCCGGGGTAAACGCCTTTGTCCTATTTGATAGTGGCGCTGAAACAGACGCCCTATCTCCAGATTTTGTCCGAGCAGTTCACATTCCACTGCTCGAGTTGCCAAACCCCTTGGTTCTCCAGATGGGGACCAAAAACAGTCGTTCGTGCATAATGTACGGCACGAATACTCCCGTAACCATTCACGGGGTTACGTCTACTCACTATTTTGACGTCGTCAACATTGACCGCTACGACGCCATTCTCGGGGCTCCGTGGCCTTCCCCGTGCACCGAGATCCGAACTGTCATCTAAACAGACGGCATGACGCAATACGGCGAAGGCTGGAAACCCTTCGCCACGCATCCTTGCCATCTCCGCTCAAAAAGACGCGGATACCTCCCAGTGGCCCAATCACTGGCCAAGCCCGAGGTCGAAAGATCTCAGGCTTCCCGACTGTTCCCATTTAGAAGGTCTGCCAATGACAGACCCTGAATTCGTGCCACTCAGGAATTGGTGGCGTGAACGTTTCAAAGACGTCATGGCGCCAGCCCCTGAGGTCCTACCTCCGTTCAGGGAGGTTAACCACCGGATCAACTTGATTGATCCGAATAAAAAATATATAGAAAGAAGGGCTACGTGCCCTCAGGCTCTCGAACCGCAGCTTCGAGAAAAGATCGCTCGTTATGAGCGAGCCCAATGGTGGGAACGCAACGGCGGCTCCACTTCTTTGTCTTGCAAAGAAGGACGGTTCTTTACGGACTGTAATCGATGCGAGAAATCGCAACGCGAACTCCATTCTCGATGTCACACCCATGCCTGACATGCGTTTCATCATGGATAGTATGGCTCGGGTAACTTATCGATCAAAGATCGATATGACAGACGCGTACGAACAGATTCGTATCGAACTGGACTGCGTACAATACACGGGGATGAGTACCCCGTACGGTACTTTCATATCGAACGTGCTGCAACAAGGGGACTGTAACGGCCCTTCCACGTTCCAGCGCGTTTTGACTTGGATCCTAAGGGACCAAATCGGTCGAGCCGTCCACGTATGGTTCGACGACATCTTCACTGGAACTACGTCAGTGAAGCAACACAACGAGAAATTCTTGTGGATATATACTCGTCTAAGGGACGAGAAGCTCTATGTAAGCCCAAGAAAATTTGAGCCATTCGCCCCTGTACTCGACATACTGGGGTGTAAAGTGGACTCAAACGGAATCCATGCAGATTCCGACAAACTAGAGAAAATAAGGAACTGGCGAACGCCAGAGAACCACACCGAGGTTCTGCGATTCCTAGGGCTCATTGAGTACCTAGCGAAATTCCTACCCAACGTCAGTGCATACACTGGACCGTTGCAATCCATATGCACCAGCCATATGCCGTTCCGCTGGAGCGCCCTACACGAAAAATGTTTCGCGCAGATCAAAATAATCGCGTGCAAGACGCCGATTCTAAAGCCCATAATCTGGGATATACCGGATTCAGAAGACCAAAACAAGTACCGTGTCTGGGTGATCACGGACGCCTGCCCCGCTGGCGTCGGGGCCGTGCTCGCACAGGGTGCAGAATGGCAAACCTCTAACCCTGCTGCGTTTATGTCGAAGAAGTTCACCCCGACTCAACGGGCGTATTTCGCCTATGAGCTAGAAGCTCTAGGCGTTCTGGAAGCGCTCACCAAATGGCTCGACGAGCTGACTGGTTGGCGGAAATTCACTGTGGTCACTGACCACAAGGCGCTTACTTACTTCAAAGAGAAGAATCACACTGCGCCGCGTCACATTCGTTGGCAGAATTTCTTTCACGGTTTCAATTGTGACATCGTGTATGTACAAGGCCACACAAACAAAGTGGCTGACGCCCTGTCGCGATACTATGAGTCCTCGTCAGACGAGGATGTCCACTACGACGATTACGTATCCGCAGATATACGAATTGATAAAGAGGGCGACGATCTGCCCTTGGCGCGTGCTGAGGAAGCACGGGAATTATTACACCTGCACAGGTTGAGACTGCAGTGCATACGGCTGGGCGCGTCCCACTCTATCGGAGACGCTCAAGAGCCACGAGATCTCGAGGCATCCGTGCTCGATCCCCCTGACGATCGTCAAGGGAGGAGGGAGCTTTCCCTCGAAGATGTACTGCCGCCATTGGCAGAGCTACGTCCTCATGTAGAGGACAAAGCTTTCATCGCAAGTGTGAAAGACGGCTACTCCAAACACAATGCTTGGAGAGGGATCCTGGCAAAACCTGGGGATTTCCCTAGGTTCTCGATCGTCGATGGCCTAATTTTCCGTCTGAATGATTCAGGCGAGCCACGACTTGTCCTCCCTGAATCTATTCATAAAGGGGAGAGGATAACGGGCATCGCGATCGAGCACGCACACCGCATCCTTGGTCACCTCGGCGCCAAGAAGACGCTCGAGTACATACGCAAACACTACTGGTGGTCTTCGATGTCAAAAGACATCGAGAAATTCTGCACGTCCTGCGGGACGTGCCAGACGACCAAGAAAAGCAAACTCAGATATCCGGGACTGCTTCACCAGCTCCCGGTCCCTGAGAAACCTTGGGAGTCAATCGCCATGGATTTCGTCGGACTATTCCCGACGAGCCTGAGTTATAACTACCTCTGGGTAGTTCTGTGCCGACTAACGTGCCAGGTTCACCTAGTGCCTGTGACGACCCAGGTCAAGACTATTGAACTGGCGCATCTGTTCCTGCAACATGTCGTGCGCTTGCACGGCATGCCAACATCCATCGTGTCAGACCGTGACACGAAGTTTACGTCTCAATTTTGGACTGAGTTACACCGACTCATGGGTGTTAAACTCAAGTTAACTACCGCATTCCATCCTCAAGGGGATGGCCAAGCAGAACGAGCGATCCAGACGGTGGTCCAGATCCTTCGGTCATTCGTCCGACCCGATCAGCGAGATTGGGCCGTGCATATACCCATGGTAGAATTCGCATTGAACTCAAGTGCGAACAAATCAATGGGATTCGCCCCGTTTGAGTTGGTATACGGATACCTCCCACAAATGACCGTGTCTCTGCCGTCATCCGAATTGCCGGGGGTGAAATCCTTTGCCCAGCGGGCCCTGGACAACATCCAGGCCGCTCACGACGCTATTATTAAGAGTCGTGTAGAACAGGCTATCCAGGCGAACCAACATCGGCGCCCTGATTCCCCAAAACTGAAGAAAGGGGACTACGCATATCTTTCAACGAAAGATCTGAACCTCCCCAAGGGGAGGGCACATAAGTTGTTGCCAACTTATATTGGCCCCTACGAAATACTGGAGGTATTTGAGGACTCATCAAACTACGTCCTCAGGCTTCCCCCAGTGTTGACGCAAAGAAATATCTTTGCGAAGTTCCACGTCTCACGGCTCGCACCTCATGAGCCGAATGATTCTGTGCTGTTCCCTGGGCACGCCGTAGAAGTGTTTTACGACTTTGGCGACGACCCAGAACGGGAATACCAGGTTAAGGAGATCGTCGACCATCGATGGGACGACGATAAGTCTTTATGGTTCCGTGTCTGATGGGGACTTGGTGACCTTACTTGGGAACCCTTGGCCAACGTAAACGATCTAATTGCGTTGGATGACTACCTAACAGTACAAGGGGTAGAGAACGTCGAGGAACTGAACCGTCAACGACGGGATCAGACGCCGGACAATAGATCCAGCGGACCATCACGACCACGGCGTGAATGTCGCCTACCGGTCCGATACCAGCGGATATCAATGCCTTATCACGGCCAACTATGGCGTTGAAGCCATGAGTTGCCTAAACTGGCAAGTCCGGGAATATCCGAATAATATCGGATAAATGCGACGAAAGCGGGATCAAATCCTGCTTCCTACCATCAAATTTGAAATCGCTCAAATGAACGCTACTGAATCCCCCCTCGCTGATTCCTCCCTCGACCTTTCCCCCATCAAGGAGGCCCTCGTAGACTCCAGTCCAAACTCCCCACCTGTAAGTCCCACCACGGATGCTGCCATGTCGTCAATGGACGACAACTCCACAGTCGCTCAGACTGTCACCCCTGGAACGCCCAGCACGGGCGTTTTAACCCCAAAACAGGACCATTTGGTCCTGCCCACTCGCGTAAGCGCGAGTGAGAAATACCCCCACCTGCCACGTTCCACGCAGACAGGGCTCGATCAACTCGAAATGATTACAGAAGTCGTGTGGGCCCGTATCGAAAAGAAACTCGAGAAACGCAAAGAGACTACGTTCGAAGACGAACGTAGGAGTGATGAGCTCGATGAGCTCAGGAACAAGTATGAGATGCTGCAGAACGAGGCCGACGACCTGCGTTCTGAAAACGACCGTCTTCATCGACGGGTCGAATCCCTCCGAAAGGCCAACGACGAACTCAACGAGGACGTCTTTAGAGTCGCGCGCACGGCGAGGGGACGCCCTGCGTCTCCCAAACCCGCCCCGATCACATCTTCTGCTCCCTCGTCGTCACGGCCCACTGTTCCCCAAACCATCGTTATCCCCGGGGTTGGCCTGGTGGATCCTGCGTCGGCCAAGTCTGCGCCGTCGAAAAAAACCACCTCTTCCAAGAGATGGGCCCCCACGTCCGACGATGACGAGATGGAAGGCGAATGGGTCGTCGACCCTGATGCCCCGTTCGAAGAATTCGTCGCGAACCGTCCACCCGGCTACCATTACTACGAGTACTACGACGCCAAACTCACTGAAGTGCATGGCGAACCCCTACCCCCACCGACATATTGTCGATCGGTGGCCCTTCCTACCCGCTTCTACGACATCGACCATGTCGATAGAATCGAATTCCCAGACGTGGCTGCGCTCGTCCGCGACAAAGAACCTAAGTGGTTCGAGTTGGTTCGTAACTACATACACACCGAAGAGGGTGTGAGGTTCTATGCTACAATGTACCATCTTGCCTGGTCGTTCAAGACGGGCAAGCCCTCGCAAGAGGACGTCGACACCTGTACCGATTGGTACAGGGTGGCTACAAACAACCGCGCCTCACGAATGCGTATGTCGCGCGACGACATTGAGACAGAGGCGAAAAGACTTCCCGACCAGTACCCCCTGGCTCGTATTGCACGGATGTACATCCTCGCGTGTCGATGGATAAAACCAATGACTGACGACGCTCGTGAGCGTCGTAAAATTCAACGCCAGGAACGAGCACTTATGTACTCGAACCCTCCCCCAACATCGTACTCAAACCCGCCTATGATGTACGTGAGCCCACACCCTGTGGCGTATTCAAACGCCCCACCTCCGCCGCAATACCCCCCTCCGACGTATGCACACTCGTCGGTGTACGAATCGGCCCACGCACCACCAGTGCGAGGGCGTGCTCCCTCTTCTCATGGACGTGGCCATCCCGCGCACCATGTCCATTATTCGCACCGTCGTCAAGACGAGGATTCGTCCATGAACGATGCTGATGTCGAGACTCGTCACTACGACGACAACTATCTGAGTGACGATGTCGCTGTCGACGCGGCTAGGTCCACAACGACTCGTAGGACTACGTCGAATCGCCCATCCGGCTCTGGCCCGTCCGGGTCAGCGCCGCGTAAACGAATGAGGAACTGACCCCCCCTCATCCATACCTTCGTCAACGACAATGCCGTCGTTGATTACCCACTTTCGTCAACGACAAGGCCGTCGTTGATCAATAATCTCTTACCTTCGTCAACGACAATGCTGTCGTTGATTGTCTATTCTGTACCCTTCGTCCTTCATCAACGCAATCGTCGTTGATTATGCATTTTCTCGTCGGCGACAACTCTGCCGTCGACGACCTACACTGTCAACATCGTCACGGTGGACAATGGTATTTAATAAACTCACAACGACGAGAAAGTCGTTCCATCGTCGACAACACTGTCGTCGAGATCTGGGTGCATATGTTCCAGGAGAAACTCTAAGTGGGCTTCGCCTACAAAATACTATTATAGCCTCCTGCAATGAGTGTGCCCCCGTTTGCATACATTCTTCGTATGTAGAACGTTTTTTTTTTTTATTTCTTTAAAAATGCTTGCTTTCCCCTTGTGTATATATGCTAGTACCCTGTCTGCGATCTAGTATCGCAAGGGAGGAGGATGTGAGGCCCCGGCCCATGTCTATATTCCGCCCACAACATCAGTTGATGTTGTGTTGTGTAATAATTATGTCGCGACGCTAATTTAGCGTCGCGGAAGCTTCTCTATTTATTTGTGCCGAGAATGTATAAGATTGTATATAAACCCTCGGGGTAGCTGTAAAAGGCAGATTAGCCTTTACTTCTACCCCGTCAATATACAGCCAAATCAAGCGTATACTTAGACGGATTACTGAGGCCTGAGGCGAACGGGGGAACAGAACATTACCGTCCCCAAACTAGTAAGACAACCTTTCAACTTTGCGATTGGAATGGCTGATCGGGGCTTCCCCCTCACTCACGAAGTCCTTACTCGTTATGCCCTTGAGGTAAAAAAAGCCAGTAATCCTGAAGTGCAGAGATTTGGACCAAGTTGGGCCCAGAAGTTTCTCACCAAGTATGGGGACCATCTCTCAGCAAAATGGAGCACCTCCCTTGATACAGTCCGTGCCTCGGCTGTCAACCCAACCAATGTCAAGAAGTGGTTTGAAATGGTCAAAGGGGTCCGAGATAGATACCAGTTCCGTCCATGCAATATCTATAATTTCGATGAGTCCGGTTTTCCAGTTGGGAAAGGGTCAAAGCAGCGTGTTCTCACCCGCCCTGGGACAAAATCACAACATGCTGTTGAAGATGGGAACCGTGAGAATGTCACAGTCATGTGTACCATCTGTGCCGATGGCACTGCTCTTTCACCTGTCGTGATCTTCAAGGGTCAATACTTGCTTGAGAAGTGGGGTCGAAATAATCCTATTGGTGCAGCGTATGTAAATAATTAACCTTGAGTTATCATGCAACTTACAGTGTCAGAACAGCATTACAGTATCAGCAAAAGGCTGGACTAATGGTGAAATCAGTGTTGATTGGATTCAACTTTTTGATCAACAAACATGCAACAAGCTTGCTCACGAAAATGAGTACAGGCTACTCATTCTTGATGGGCATAACTCTCACTGCACCATGGGTTTCCTTGACTATGCTGCTGCACACAACATTGTGATCATTTGTTTCCCCGCTCACACCACCCATGTGCTCCAAGGTCTCGATGTCGTTGTCTTCTCTGTACTCAAGCGTGCATGGTCAAAGCAGCTACAGCAATGGAGGGATACACACGTTGGACGTATTGCAAAAGAAAACTTCCTTGAAGTTTATGGTGCTGCACATATAGAGGCCTTCACTCATGAGAACATCACTGCCTCCTTTGCTGCTACTGGTATTGAGCCATTCAATCCCAGTGTCATCTCCACACATCAGATGAAACCTAGCATGGAGTTTTCGAACCAAGGGGCACTCCCAATGACACTTCCAACCCCTGTGAAACGTGTAGCTGCAATTATGCGGGATGTGGTTCTGGGCGAAACAAGCACACAGGATGGATCAATCCAATCTCCTCTAGACACACCCAGCACCCCAGCCCTTCACAGAACCCATCACCACCATGACCTGGTCAGCACTTCTCATCATCCCAAGATTCATCCAAACTTTGAAGATCAAATCCGTACAAGCCTGGAAACATCCTCAGCAAGGTTCCTTGTTGGCAAGACACCAATTAAATCCTCCCAAGGCCCTATACCCATTGTATATCAGCCTCTGGGGCCACATGGGAATTTGTGCTGGACGGGACATGCAACCCCACAAGCATGCCGCAAGCTTGATCCTCATGCCCTTCTTGAAGAGGTCCGATCACTTCAGCACGAGCTATATGAGTCTCGTGAAAGAAATGCGGAGCTTGCTGAACGCCTCATTGTTGCCTACACACAGCTTGTTCTGGGATCTCAGTACAATCACCGACTACGACGCCAGTTAGCCAACAAGGAGAACAAGAAGAAAACAACCAGCCACAAGCTCCTAGGTGAAGGGTTGCCACGAATACTCACTGATCCAGAGTTCCGGGCCCTTGTTGAAGAGAATGAGGCAAACCGAAAGATGGCTCAGCAGGAAAAGCAAAATCGAGAACGTGCTCGTCAGTTAGCTGAAGCACGCAAGGAAATTGAGAAGAATGCATGGGAGAGGGCCAAGAAGATCCATGAGGATGCAGTCCAGGCTTGGGAAGAGGAGACATCAGAACTCAAGGTTGCCAAAGTCCCAAAGAAAAATTGGCCTAATAAGCCACCATGCCCATGGAAAGCTGCAGTGCTTGCTGCAATTAACATGAGTGAGACACTCGAAAGCCTTGGGAATGATGGGGAAGAAGAGGGAGAAGTGTTTGATATAGGTTCTAATGAGGAGGAAAGCGAAGAGGAGGCTGAGGTTGACTAGAGCGGGATATATGTCTATTTTCCCACGGCTGTGCACATCGGCGGACCCCCCGAAAAACAAGCCCCCTCAGAAAAAATTATTTTTCAAGCTCATTTCTTCATATTTCAACTTCAAATTTTATACAGTAGTAGGCCAGAAGCTACTTTACAAGATCATGTCTTTTGTTTGGAGTTCTACAATTTCAACATGCGTGTATGGACAAAATATGAATACTGTGCATTTCGGAAGCAAATGACTGTATGTCTTTGGTGTTCCTCACTTGTTCTGTGAGGGTTCATGTGTAAGTGGTGTTTACACACGAGCGGTGGTGGATGTGGGTCTTTTGACGGAGTGGAGATTTCCACAATTGTTACTTGCGGTTCCTCGCATACAGTATTGTGTGCAGGGCCTCGAGTTGGGGGAAGGTGTTTTCACGGGCGCCTCGATGGCGTATTACCGTGTCACTTTCCCTTCTCTCAAGGGTGGATTCATTGCCCCGGAGGAGGGTTTTCCTCCGGGTTGTTCATCTGGACATCCGATTGCTGCGTCGGATGCGATGACATAGCCTGGGCTACATTGTCAGGCTGTGGGCTCGACGAAGTGGGTGCTCCCTGGGTGGGAGTGGGTTGTTGTGTTCCTGAGCTGCTTGGCTCAGGTGTAGAGTACGGTAGGTCTACCGTTCTTCCCATGGGGAAGGATGGTCGTTGGGCTGGTTGTCCAGCACAGAGACTTGCATCTCTTTCCCAGTATTTGGAAGCTTTCGCTTCCCGTTCCGCAGTTCTTGCAGCACGTTCCTCAGGAGTCCTGAGTGGTTTGAACTGGGACTTTAAGTAGGCAGCTTTGCCTAGACTTTCCCAGGAGATTTTTCCCTTATTCTCTGGGGAATTATATTCCTCCGCGAGTCTTGCGATACTCGGGAGTCCCAAGAAGTATTTCTCGGTTTCCTTCGCTTTTTTGCGAAGGGTTCTGTGTACCTTGCCGCTTTTGAAGGCGGCTTCAGCCTGTTCGTACCAGTGTACAAATTCTTTCCCACTCATGCTTGTCCACCAAGCATATGCGGCATCATGCGCCGCTTCTGACCCCGCTATTCTCCTCATGGGGAAGTTGGGGTCGATTGTTATGTCGACTGGAGCTTCGACTTTGCCGAACTCGTTGAGTTCGGTGGTCTCGTATAGCATGTGGACACTTCCCTGCAGGGTAGCTTGCCCATAGGGTGCTGAGGTACTCAGCGGCCCGCCGCCTCTAGCAGTGGTCCCCGTTTTAGGGTCTGCCATCGGTTGCCTACCGCTCTCCCTCTTCCCCTCGACATGGGTTTGCCCCTCTGAGGGTGGGCCCTTATGCAACCCGGACAGGGTCGCCTGCCCACGGGGTGGCGGGATAGTCGGTGCCCCACCCCTTGATGCGCTAGTCCCCATGTGGGGTCGCGTCTCATGAGGCCCGGAACCATATCCCCTCCCCCTGACCTGGGAGGCCCCCATCATGATGGGTTTGGCAGCGAGGTCTGCCAGTGCATGTGCCTCTCTGAGCTCGCATTTCAGTAATTTGATCTCCCTTTTTTGGAGATCGACTTCTCTCTCTGTGTCTTTCAGAGAGTCAAAGATGCCCTCAGCATCTCTTCGTGCTCTGTTGTATTCGCGCCTCCAGTGGGCGCAATGGTCGCAGGCGTCTTCTGACGCCCTCGAGTTATCAGACCGTGCCCGTTTGGACGGTCTGGATGAGGAGCTGCTGTCGCTCCCTCGTCTCCCTCCTACGAGGGACTTCATCTCTTTCAGCTCCTCACGGAGCTGACCTGTCTGAGCAGCTACCGCTGACGCAATAGCTGATTCCCAGCCTGCATTTGGCTGGGGTGTTGTTGGACCTGGGCCGAATTGGCTAATCCAGGGGTTGATCTGGCCAGGGAAGTTCCCTGGGGAATATGCCTGGGGCTGCAGCAGCAAATGCTGCCCCTGGAATGGCGCTTGTTGCGCCATCGGTGCAGTTTGCACCGCGTATGGTTGGAAGCCTCTTTGGGGAGGCTGGGGGTATGCGGTGCCTGTTAGCAACGCGGATGGTTGTTGGTTCACAGCACTCATTTGTGCTGCATGTGTCATGTAATCCATGGCGCTTATCTGCGCCTGGTGTTGTTGTTGTTCTGGGGAGCCTTGCTCCCTGGGTTGTCGTATTTCGATATCCGGTGGTTTGTTTGGATCGAACCGAGGGTTGCCTCCCCCAGAGAACGACATTTCGTTGTTATGTTACTCATGGTGGTGGGAGGGGTTTTCGTTCTTGTGTGCATGGGATTCACTGCAGATGTGTGTTCTTTTGCACGTGAGCCTGTGGTTCACGTGGTCTAGGCGGGTTACTCGCCTAGCCCATGTGATTTCTAGTACATGGTGTGGCTGTCCGGGCGAGTTACTCGCCCAGAACTTTCCCACGCTCTTGGCTGTGGGCCATCGTCCCTCAGCTTTACTTCCTCCGCCTCCATTTTTGGGGGCGTAGTGATGCCGAGAGTTCCCTGTCTTCTTTGATAGGGAGTTTTTCTGGTTCCCTTACATTTTGTAAGGTGAGGTACTTGTCCAGGTGGATGAGGTCGTTGCAATTTCCTAGGGGTTCCCATGTGGTGTCCCCTAGTTCCCATTTAACCTTAAACCAGAGTTCGTTGTGAACCCACGCATGGTTTAGGATTTCGCGAACTACTGCTTCGTGATCGGGGTCTTCCCCAAAATCGTAGAATATGTTTACTTCCCTATTTGGGAAGATTTCCTGGTCATTCGGCTCGTGAGGTACAAGCCGGGATACATGGAATCTTGGGTGGATTCCGCGTTGTTCAAGTTGTGGTGGCAACTTGAGGACGTAGTTTGACGTTTCTGGAAATGTTTCCAGAATTTCGTAAGGCCCTATGTATAAGGGCTTTAGTTTTCCTGCCCTGCCCTTGGGTAGGTTCAGCTTATCTGTGGATAAGTATGCGAGCTCGCCTTTTCTCAAAGGCGGGTCCAGGCGTCTTTTCTTATTTGCCTGGATTGTTTGAGCAGCCCGATTATGTATTATCGTGTCATGTGCTGCCATGAGGTTCTCCTTCGCTTTTTGAGCGAAGTCATTTACTCCCGGGTAGTCCGAGAGTGGTGCTGTTAGGCACATCTTTGGCATATGGCCGTAGATTAATTCGAACAGGGCAAATCCTGTTGATGTGTTCGAGCTCGCATTGATCGCGAATTCCGCCATCGACAGTTTCGCTGCCCAGTCGCGTTGGTCTGGTCTAACCATCGCACGTAGTATTTGTACTACTTTTTGTATCATTCTTTCCACTTGGCCGTCGCCTTGTGGGTGGAATGCAGTTGTGAATTTCAACTGTACACCGAGTATTCGGTGTAGTTTGCGCCAAAATTTTGACATGAATTTTGAGTCTCAATCTGATATGATCGAGTGTGGTAGACCATGGAGTCTTACAACTTCACGAAGAAATACGAATGCTAGTTCTAGTGCGTTCATTGTTGTCTTTATTGGAATTAGGTGGACGTTGGATGTCAACCTACAGATGATTACCCAGAGGTAATCATATCCCAAGCTTGTTGGGAATGGACCTGTGAAGTCCATGGCTATTGACGACCATGGTGTCTCCGGGGTCGGGAGTGGGTGAAGCATTCCGGGATTTCTCCTGGTGCTTTTCTTTGTCGTTTGACAAGTTCCGCAAGACCTGCAGAACTTGTGGGTATCCTTTCTCATCGACTTCCACCAGAAGTGTCGACGGAGGGTTTCCACTGTTTTCTTGGATCCTAGGTGTCCAAGTGTTTCGTGGATGTTCTCGAGGATTATTCCCCGAATGGACTTCCTTTCGTAGTTTCCTTTTGGGACTACTATTTGGGTCGTTCCTCCTTCTCCAAGTCGGGTTATCAGCCCGTCTTTTATGGAGAAGTTTTTGAAATTCCCCGGGTTCTCTAGGATTTCCCAGTGGATCTGGCTTTTCAAGTATCCAGATTTTATTGCCTCAATGAGGTCTTTTTCTTTGAATTGTTTTCGAAGGTTCTCTTCTGGAGTTATGATTTCTTCCAGATTTTGGGCGCTCCCCCCTAGAGCTTCCTCTAGGGTGTTTTTCGCGCATATCGCTACGAGTCTCTTTCTCTCTGAGTTTTTACTCAGGGTACTGCTTAGTAGCAGTTCTTCGTATTCCTCGATTCTGTCGGGGATAATGTCTTCTGCATTTTTGTCCAGGTGGATGTCCGCCAACACATAATTGTCGAAATGCAGATCCTCGTCCGTTGACGAGTCGTAGTATTGTGAGAGTGCATCTGCCACTTTGTTTTTGTGGCCTTCCACATATTTTATTTCGCAATTGAAGCTTGCGAAAAAGGCTTGCCTTCTCAGGTGTCTCCCTGAGTTGTGGTTTTTCACTTTGAAATATTCCAAAGCTTTGTGGTCCGTGATTACTGTGAATTCACGGCCTCCCATGAGGTCGTCTTGCCATCTCATGAGTGCTTCGAGGACACCCAGTGCCTCGAGCTCGTAGGCGAAGTACCTACGTTGTGTGTTGGTGAACTTTTTGGACATGAATGCGGCTGGGCGGCAAGTCTGCCACCTTTCGCCTTGTCCAATTAATGCACCCATGCCCGCTGGGCATGTGTCTGTTATGACCCAGACGTGGAGTTTGGTCCTCTCTTCTTCTGAGAGGCTTTCCGGTGGGTTCCACTGGACGGGCTTCAGGATCAGAGCCCTGCATGCTAGACGTTTGATTTCGTCGAAGCATTTCTGGTGGAGTGGTGTCCACCTGAATGTCTGCTTGTTTGAGCAGATTGTTTGCAGTGGTCCTGTGTAACCGCTGACGTTTGGCATGAATATCGATAGATATTCTACCATTCCCAGGAATCTTAGGACTCCTGTGTGGTCTACTGGCTCTCACCAGTTGCGGATTTTTTCCATTTTATCCGCTTGAGCGTGGATGCCCTGTTCATCCACTCGGCTTCCTAGAACGTCTAGGATTGGGGCAAATGGCTGGAATTTTTTCCGGCTTATGTAGAATTTTGCCCCTTTTAGGTGAGTGAATAACCACAATAGTGCTTTATTGTGGTTTTCCACCGAGCTTGTGCTGGTGAATATATCGTCGAACCAGATGTGTAGGCGTCTGCCTACTTCTCCTCGTAGTTCCCAGGTCAGTGCGCGCTGGAAGGTGCAGGGAGCGTTGCAGTCTCCTTGCTGCATCATGTTCGAGTTGTACGTCCCGTGGGGCGTGGAGAATGTCGTCCTATGGACATCTTCTGGATCCACGTGTATTTGTTCGTACGCGTCCGACATATCGATCTTGGATCGGTATGTTGCTCTGGCGACTGATTCTTGGATCAGTCGCATGTCTGGCATTGGTGTGACGTCGAGGATTGTGTTTGAGTTACGGTTCCTCGCTGTCAGGGCACACCCCGCCTGACCCCGCGCCGCGCCGCCCTACTCCGCTTCCCCGCTATCACCCTTTGTCTCTTCTTTCCCCTTTTCCTTCTTTCTTTCTATTTCCTTCTATGGTCGACTTCCCCTTCTCTATGTATTACTAACACACCTAACCCCGCTCCCCCGATCGCCACGCGCATTCCTGCTCACAGAGCGGCACACCTCCGGGATCTCCCACGGAGATATCCGGGGGGGGTGCGGCTGTGTGCAGGGATGATGTGGCCCCTCCCACGTGACCCAGACCGCATGTATATAATAGCACCTGGGGTGGGAACAGAAGTAGCAGCCTTCTTCTCAACTTCCCACTTCAGTGGTCGGGGACGCTCACCCCGCAACGGGACCATCGCTACGCATAGCCGACACCTGTCCCATTGAGTCTCTCGCGCTGGGACCTCGCCGCTTTCGGAGCTGTCCCTGACACTCGCGTCTATTACCGTGCACAAAGATCCATCTGCTTTGCGGATGCACAGTAGCGGGCATGCTCGCTCGCTGTTCGCAGGATACCACCATCCTGCTTTTACATAGCGATCTATTTTGGTCGCTAGTGCTTCCTGCAGTGCTGCAGGACATCTCGGGGTGTTTTCCCGAAATTTCTTGTTCGGATCCTTCAACGGGATTCGATGGTTCACCTCCCTCAAGGGAGGCATTTCTAATGGTGCTGGCGCCATTACGGTTTCAAATTTTTCTCTCCACCACTCCCTGAGTATTTCGAACTCGGGGTTGTTCATGGAGAGACCTTCCAGGTGTGGTACGTCTGGAAGTTCTAGTCCTTCCGGACTAGGATTGGGCCAACCTTCAGGGTATTTTCTTGTGATTACCCTGAGGTGTGTTTCAATCCTGCCTCCCTGTCAGGGGGGCTTCTTTTTTGGTTGTTCTTGGGCTCTTGCTCGAGTTTTCCATCCGTGTGATCTCGTCACACAGTCTTTGCTTATTCCAAGGGTGTCTATGTTGCCCTTGTTCACTGTTCTCACTTTGTGGGACCGGAAGTCTAAGCTTACCTGGTTTTTGTTTAACCAGGGGGTGCCGAAGATGGCGTCGTATCTGTCGATGTTAATTACATCGAAGTAGTGTTTTTCTACGTGGCCATTGATCTCAACATCCATGTTGGTTCCGAACAGGATCTGTGATCTTGTTCCTTTCGTCCCCATTTGAAGGACGACTGGGTTCTCCAATTGGAGAATTGGGATGTGGACCGCGCGGACAAAGTCCAGCGATAACGCGTCTGTTTCGGCTCCACTATCGAATAGCGCATAGGCTTTTATGCCTGCTATTTTTATGTGAGCCGCTAGCGTTCTCTTCGTTGAGAGCGGTTTGTTTGTGGGGTATTTTCCCACGTCTTTTGAGATGCGGAATTTTGCATCAAACAAGGGGGACTGGGTTTCGATGGACTTTTGGTCCTTCTTCCCTTTGTCCTTGTTTTCCTTGGGTACTTTGGTGTATTTCCCCAAGGCGTCTTTTCTTGGTGCTTCCACCAAGGCTTCGGCGACTTTTTCGTCTGCCATGTTTTCTAACTGGTGTGCTACAGCCAGTTTGATTTTATAATTTATGTCATCATGGTCGATGACTGACATTGGGCCCATTCTTATGGTCCCGATGTTGACTTCCTCACCCTCTGAGTCGGGTGAGTATTGAGGTCCTTCGTATGGGTCCTCTACTTCGAAGCTTGATGCTTCTTGTTCTCTGGTTTCTCATCTGATGAGCCTTTTGACTCTTCATCCGTTGAGTTCGCGATCTCCATGGCAGCTATGCGCCTTGGTTTTTCATCGCTCGTTATATTGTGTCTTGGGCAATCTTTCATTTGCCCTATCTTGCCACATTTGCTGCAAATTGGAACTGACTTTTGGTCAGTTTTCCTCGAGTTTTTCGAGGATGTATCCTCTTTCCATCTGGGTTTCAGCTCTTCTGCCTTCTTTCCTGATGGGAGGGCTCTGCCACGGCTCGTGGTTGCCGTGGTAGTTGTTCTGGTATAGTAACCTGATTTGTAGGCTGAAGACATCTTCAGCCCGTCAATTATCTTGTCTACACGAGATATTGCTTTTAACATCTCCTCGTTTGAGGAGAAGTCTGCTCTGATTCTATCATGAGCAATCATTTCCCTCTTCCATTCGAGGGGAATGTAGTTTAGGAACCTGGCGTTGAAGGACGCCTGGTCTGGCGGCGTCACCATCTGGGATGCTGCTTTTGACAGTTCTAAGTAGAACTGTTTTAGGCCTTTTTCCGCTTTGTATTTGACGTTGCAGTATTTCTTTGTCGCGTTCAACGTGGCGGAGGCTTTGATGAAGGTTCTCATCAATATGTTGAGAACTTCGAGGAACATGCCCTCGTCTCCTCTGAGGAGAGTTTCGTCTCGGAGTCTAATTCCAAGGTCAAACGCAGGCCCCCCTAATCCACGAATCAAGCAGTCCAGGTGGACTTCGTCAAATTGGGGACCTTTGCATCCTCGCGAGGCGAGGAATCCCAGTAGTTCTGTGAACCACTGCCAGAACGATTCCATGTCATTCTCCCCTGACCATTTCTTGTCAGGGAATGCCGGCCCATTCTTTAGGGCTTCTGGTTTCACTCCTTCTGGGTAGGGAGTGAGTATTCTCACTTCGGCCATTCTTATGGCCTTTTCATACCATTTCTCCAGGTACTCTTCTTGCTCCCCTGCCTTCACGGGGTCGCTATCCAATGGAGATCTCTCCTTTGGGGGGGTTTTTGCTGGGGGAAATCTTCCTCGCAGTGTTTCTTTGGTTTCAGGCGAATTCGCCTGAAGTTGTATTTGTATTCTCTCATTGTTTTGAGAGGGTGTGAATGAGTTTCCTCTCTGTTCAAGAGGTCCGTCATAAGTGGACGTTTGGCCGAACCTTTGGTACGTGCCAATTCTCCTCCTAATCTCTGAACGATGCCTTCTTTCGGCATCGTCTTCTCCTATCCTTGGGAGAAGGATCTCCTTAGCGTCTCTGTTGAGTTGCTGATGATATTCCAGTGTGCTTTCACTGGTGGTTCTTTTCGTGAATTTTCCACGAGTTCTATTTATGTCCTGGACCGTGGTCCAGGGGTGTTTATTTGTTTCCTCACTTTTTTGTGAGAAATTTATTTCCTTCAGTAAATCTGTTTGTTCGCTGATTTTTTCAGTCAGTGCGTCGATTGCGTTGGCCATTCTTTCTAGAGTTATCTCTAGACGAGCCGTGCTATTATGGTTCGTTTCCTCGATCTTTTTTTGGATTGAGTTTATCGCGTTTATTATGTGCGATTCCTGGTTTTCCAGGAGGAAGTTTGGTTGGGTGAGCAGAGACTCTCCCCAGTTGACATTTCCGCTTCTGGGGGTTCCAGAATGGGTTCTTGGAGTGAACACTCCACGCTCGCTTTGTTTAGGCGAGGCCGTTGTGGAGGGTGCTTCCCTTTCATAGAGGGGTTTGTTCGCTGGTTTTTCCTTACTTTTACATAAGGCTTCCTCAGCGAACTCCCTCATTTCAGTTCGCCTCCTCTTCATTATCTCGGAGACCTCCTCCGAGGTTGGCGACCTTGCCTTGTCTGGCATGGTGTGTGGGAGTGTAAACAGCGGAAGTTCTTTTGGAGCTTCCGCGCTCTGGGAGATCCTGCTCTCAGGGTGTATTTTCGCGCCTTCTCGGGCTTTCAGCCTGAGAAGAAGTTGATCTTCACTTTCCATCCTCCATTCAGATGGAACCTGGAACAAGTCCAGTAGTTTTTCGGATAGCCGACGCAGGGGCTCTTCCCTTTGTTTCCCTTTGTCTGCCTTTGGGGCTTGACTTGGGGACGTGAGGGGGGGCTCCAGGGGATAGTGGGGCCCTGGAGTTTCCTGCGACTCTATCCGATCAGCTTTTTGGGCTGATCGTTCGGCGCTTACACGTTTTTCGCGCAAGTCGATCACCTCGTGAGGAGGTGAGGGATCTTCCCCAGCTTGGGTTAGATCGGTATGTTGTGGAGTTCTGGGGGTATTTTGCCCTGCACTTACTCCACGTAAGTTTCTAAAACCTTCAGGGACCAGCCCTGAGGTGATTGCTAATGTTGGATCATGTTGATCCTCGTCGTCGTCTGATGACGGCTTTTGGTTTGAATCTCCCATGATGGGAGATTGCGGTTTCTTTATAAACCGCTCGTTTCTTTTTAGTGTTGCTGCAGATGCGACCTTGCCCTTGCGGGCGTGTTTAGGCGCCATAGGCGCTTCCAAGTCAGATGTTAAGATTGTAGAGTTGTGGGTTGTGTTGTAAAACACACCTCATGCACTTAAAAAAGTGTGAGGTCTTAGGGTGGCTCAGCACACAAGGCCGTAAGTGATACAAGATAGTGTATTTTACGGTGGTGTGTAAGCAGTTACCCGGAGGTTCCCGCTTGCCCACGTGACTATATGTATCTAATTTACATGTGACTCGGGGTTCGGGGCTATTGCCCTGACACCTGTGGTCTTCAACTGGAGGCACTCGATTTAGGAACCTCATGCCAATTGCCGGCCATCCAATACATGTGTTACTTGATTGCGCACAGAAATTACATCCTGGCACATATCTCAGGAAGCTGAAGCTTTGAGTTGTGGTGTGGGTATGGATATGCTACTAAACCTAAATCCACCCCATGGTTTGTGACGTCAGAGGTCGCCAGAGGTCATGTGCCCAAACAAAAAACAGACATAGAAAAATGAAAATTCATTTCAGTTCTAGCTAGAGGTATATACAGGAGCAAAATGTTTGAAGTACAAGTGTAATTGGCCGAGCTTGCGAGGTGTTTGTAATTATTCATCCCAACCCAAACCCCCCATGCGGCATTTTTAAATAGACACATACCCACAATACACAACCGCCAATCCCAATCCCAACCCTGACCCAACACCCAACACCCAACACCCAACCCTTGACCCGCACCCAACCCTTGACCCGAACCCGACACCCAACCCCCGAACCCAACACCCAAACACCCAATGCAAAAACAAAAAAAGACCACAGCAGGAGCGAATCGAACTAGAGCCCTACACACTCAACACAACACAACCAGACGGCACTATCCATTAAGCCAAAGCCTCACTGACACGGTAGCCTCGTTCAAGTATAAATATGAATAGTTACATACAAAATGGCATCCGGAATCAGACTGCAAACACATTTCATTGTTATTATGTAATTTTTTTTTGATTCTCACATGACCTCCGGCGACCTCCAACGTCACAAAGCATGGGGTGGATTTAGGACTAGAAAGGTTGCTTCGCAACCATGACCTTGCTTGTGGATCATGTGAACATTTCACAGGTTGCAACGGAGGTCGCAACATTTACTCATGTCAGTTCAAGAAAATTAGCAATACTAGCAAACGAACATATGGGTTGAATCGAAGATCAGGGATGGGATGCGGAACTATCAAGCGAACATCGTGAATTGAATATAAAAAGGCTCTTCTTGTGAACATATGTGACCCTTTTGAGTTGAATTGTGGATGAGTTTGTTCACGCAATGCCATAAGATGCTAGGTCTGGGGAAGAGTAGGCAAATACTGAGTGGTTCCCTTCGTTGGTGGGGTTGAGACAGACATACCTATTTCTCAAGCTTCCGTCGCTTCGTGGGAGAGAAGGATGGTCCAGAGAACAGCCGCTTAGATGGTGATCCAGAATCTGTACAATTACTGACAAGAGTGGCTGGTTTTTTGAGGATTATTATCTCTTCAACATGTGCGGAGAAAGTTGTTTTCTTCCCAGTGCAAGATCCTATCAAGTGGCACGCAAGTGTAAAGGGCATTTGTATGGTGGCCCCTGGAAGTGCAGTTGCATGCTCCGAAGGAGCAATAACTCCTTCAATTCCTTCACGATATGCGCGAAGAGGATTCATCTGCCATCTTTTCTCCTCAAACATCTTGTCTTGGAGGTCAATGTTTCTGGTGCCACTGGCCAGTGTTCCAAACCAAACTCGGGCCCCAAGAAGCCATGGACTGTTGGCACCATCATCAGCTTATGCACAGGATGTAGGTGATGATGAGGGAACAAACCCGGTTCACCTCTGCTGCTATCATCATATCCACCCAATTCCGGTAATGCTGCACATAAACTGAACGAATTATCACGATAGTTGGTGGGAAACTTCCTACTTTTGGCTTTGTTTTCTGGTGTGCTGGGCTCTGTTGGTGGTGTCATACACTCCATCTGTAGCGTGACTGACTCAAGGTTTGGTGGTTCACCCAAAGCGTTCGCCATTTCGCTGCAGGAAAGGCTCTCTGTTCTCGGTGTTGAGCTGTGCATTGTGCAGAGTGTGTGTTAGATGCTTACTACGTGAATCATCTAATGGTGTTAACAGCAAGGCGGTCCTTGAAGGCACAAGACTCCCTGATATCATTCATTTCGCCATTGGTGCAAAGGTTATGGTGACGTCAAACATAAACATGGATATGAATATTGCCAATGGTACTTGCGGCGAGGTTGTGGAAATAATCCCTGATCCGAGGGAGGCTACAACATCCAACTGGGGGCCTAGAGTATCGCTGGTTTACCCACCATCGTGCATTCTTATTAGAATATGGCAATCCAAGCCGGATGGGGGACATACCCGATGGGGTGGTGCCAATTTTCCCTAAGTACCAACTGAAGATTGGAGGAGGGAAAGCCAAAAGTGTGAAGTGGAAACAACTCCCTATAACTGGAGCATATGGTTCCACGGACTATCGCGCGCATGTAATAATCAACCTCACAACTCCTCCTACTGGAGCACTGACACCATTCAGTGCATACGTTGCATTATCGCATAGCTCAGGGAGAAAAACCATCCGCTTATTGAGAGATTTCGATGAAACCCTTTTCACACGGCCTGTGTGTGAGGCTCTAAAGTGGGCGGACTCACAGTTTGAAGAGTTGAACAAGAAGACAAAGGAACATTGGGAACATTGCTGGAACGATGGCACACACATGAGGACCATGTGATGGAGCACCATGTGACGTGTTTGCAAATAGTAATTGATTCAGAGGAACCATGTGATGTGTTCATAGGAATTTGCAATAGTTACATATTTCCCACGGCAATTATGACCTGGCAATGACCTTGCAAGCAAGGT
Organism: Cantharellus anzutake; assembly: GCF_015039405.1. Classification (NCBI taxonomy): domain Eukaryota; kingdom Fungi; phylum Basidiomycota; class Agaricomycetes; order Cantharellales; family Hydnaceae; genus Cantharellus; species Cantharellus anzutake. Next base: position 592,884 of record NW_024066965.1, read on the forward strand.
AATTACTTGGATATGCTCCGCCAGCAGTGCTTTTCTCGGTTCACTCAATATCAATATTCCGCAATAGGATCAAGTTCGACGAGAGCTTCTTCCCTGCCTGCATACACGTGGCCGTTCCCCTAATATCTAGGTAGTTCCCACCCTTCTCCTCGGATTCTCACCTCTCTACTCCGTGGACTTGCTGGTCATTCTGATAAATATCAAGAAATTTTAACTGGATCGGATATCGCGCCAACGACATCGACGCCACGCAACTTGAAGTCTCAAATTACTAAGAATAGGTTGGTGCCTTCCTCTGCTGCGCTCCCAACGGTGATAGTCTTGTCACGACGTTGACAGCTCTGGCGCCCAGTTTCGTTTCCAAGTCATCTAACACCTTGGATCGCTTCGATCTAGAAACATGAACGCTCCTACACTGGTTCTTCTGCAGGACGAAGGCCCGACCCATATTGCGCCCACTGCAACAACGCCAAACCACCAGGACTCCGGAAATGCTGGATATCCCACCGATCCCGTCGATAGTGAGTCAGATATTTGCAGAGCTTTGGGTACTTCTTGTTCATGCCTTCGACCTCCTTATCAGAAGTGATTTCTATGTTATTACCGTCTCAGCGTAGCGCCGCCGAAGGATATTCCCATGACACGATCCCCTCCTTCGCTTCAAGCCCGACTTCGCCGAGCTTTGTGCCGGTAGCGACCGAGTCTCCTGCTTTCCCAGAACCAGCCTCGGTCGACGATTTTCTCTTCGAAGTAAGAATCAATATTATGGTGCCTTGAATCCTCACTCATCCGAGTTTTAAAGCTTGATCAGGGAATCGAGCCCTCACTCGAGCCTCCCCTGTCCGATGACACATCTTCTACAACAGCAATATCGCTTCGTGACCGATTTAGCGTCCCATTTTCCCGGTCGACACCCACTTTCTCCGATGCTTCATCCACAATTGCCCCATCTTTTACATCGTTCACATCGTCTTTAAGGAAGAAAGTTGCAAGCATTGCGTCTGCAGGCGCTTTCTTCAACGAATGCTTGGACTCGAAGCCATATCGAACCTTCTCTGTGCGAACGTTTTGCGAGAGCTTATTCAATAGTCGTCGTGCTGCTAATGCCAGGATCGTGTCCCTTCAACGATATGGGGACCTCCAAGGGGTCCCGCATCGATTTCTCATCATGCGTGTCACTCGAGCCGATGGGAGGGAGTTCTACCTTCGGCTGGATCGCAGACGGGACCACCAAGTTCCCTTGTTGTTGTTTGGGGTACGGGATTTGGGAACTTCACGCGCGATAGATACGGTATGTAACGAACTCCTTGATGTCTTTACCGCAGCTAAGAGGCGGCACTACTCGATAGGCTGCCGTTTCTGGCAGACTCGACCACCTTCTCGATTTCACCAACAGCAAGTCCAGCGTAGAGGCTGTTATGGTCTTCCCTACTCCTGCTCCTTTGATCCCGGCTGCCCACATTCTGTACGCTATCGCAGCGGAATCTCCTGATTACAAGCTAACTAAAGTAAGTGACAATGTCTGACCCTATGCTATCATCTGTTGATCCACTCACTGCGTGTAGGAAAATTGTTGGTTTTTCGCTTCCACCATTCAGGAAATGTTAATGCGGATGTTTGGGGCAAAGTATGATAAAGGGGTTCTTAATCATCCCACAATCAGCCCTGAGAGACGAAACCCCATCAAATTTCTGACATATCCGCACATTGCAAAAGATATTAATGACAAATCAGAGACAATGCTAAGATTCGCTCGTTTAATTGCAGACCCAAAGTTGGCGAAGGCTGTTAAGTCCGTCCTCCACGCTGTAAAACATCACCATGTGAGAGAATGGCCCCGTGTGCCATGTTAATTACCGTAACTGATCTTTTGAGTCAGGAGTCTGCATATCAGAATTTTTCCCCACCCAATGCATCTCAAGTTTCCTCATCCACCCAAGGACTCCTTGCTGCACTGCAGCAGGCATTACACGAACACCTACATGCATGCTGTGGAATTCAAAGGGCACGGGTGTTCCGAACCAATTTTTCTGAGTTAGCGATTCAACTGATTATTCGTTGTGCGACTCCTAACCTCCTGATATCCAGCGAATTGGTCCGGACGCTACCGTCGTTGGAACTCCTTCAAGAAGATGAGACTGTCACCCATTTATCAACCCTTACGCGCCTCTTGGCATCGCCAGTGTGTACATAACATAGTTGCAGCTATGAACTGTCTAATATCTCCCCCAGCTGCAGAGTGATTATGCGGTACCTCGCCATTCCTTGGACACCTATGATTCATTCAAGCATGACATCGGTGCATTTCCCAAGCCTTTTCCGGGGTTAGTACGTGGGGCGGTGCTGTCGGCTCTGGAACTGGTGGGACAGTGCAAGCGGCTGGATGATCTGCCGACAATTTGGCGCCTTCAAATGAATAGGAACATTCCCAATCTCCAAAGCGAATTCAGAAAGATAATGACGACGCAGCTAAAGTTTGCATGCTGCCATTGGAACACTCTTCTTTGTGAATTGGACTCGCAAGATAATGAAATAATGAATGCCCTTTCCTCTGCCGTCCAAGTGCTTCTTCACTGGATTGCAGCTATGGGAATCATGGGTGAAATTGATCAAGCATGCCGAGGCCTGAGAAAACTAGAACGATGGCTTGTAAGTTGAAAATTTGACTATTGGCTCACGGCTCACCTGTGTGTTTCAGAGGTTCGATGCCAAAGCCGTCAACAGTATATGCCATGTAGTCCGCAGCTTGCGCCATCTGGTTGAACGATCCCGGGATGCATTGGCAGCCTCGTCCTTATCTATACTTGGACGTAGCCATCCATTTGTTCCTTCAGGTAGCGCATTGGGTGCAACATTCCCCACGATGTGTGCTGTTGAATGCCATATTAGTTCTCATGAAATGGATAGCAGCCAACCATGGTCTCCACCAGCGGGGATAATCCACAGCCCAAGCGAACTCTGCTCCGTGGTATTTTCTCCAGATGGCTGTCATATAGTCTCAGCCTGTATGAATGGCATGGTGCACATCTGGGACGCAGCGACCAGAGCACTTCTTCGGGAATTGAAGGGACATACTCGTTCAGCCAGGTCTGTCACATATTCACCGGATGGCATTCATCTGGCATTGGCCTCGAACAATTCCACTGTGCATATCTGGGATGCGGTAACAGGAGTATGCCTTCGAGAACTGAAGGGACATACTGACACGGTGAATTTTGTGACATTTTCCCCTGATGGCCTTTGTCTGGCCTCGGCCTCATGTGATCGTACTGTGCGACTTTGGGATACAGCAACAGGGGAGCTCCTCCGAGAATTGGAGGATCATGATTTCCCTGTATGGTCTGTTTCCTTTTCACCTGATGGGCGTTATCTAGCCTCAGATGGTAAGAACGTGCGTATCTGGGATGCATCAACAGGAGCACTTCTTCAAACACTGGAAGAACATGCCTACAGCGTCTATCTTGTGAAGTTTTCGCCAGATGGATGTTGTCTGGCCTCTGCCTTGTCGAATACCATACATGTGTGGAATGTGGCAACAGGAATCCCCCTTCAAGAGCTGAAGGGTGGTGTCAAGCCCTTGGATTTCTCACCAGATGGCCATCATCTAGCCTCGGCCTCCATCGATCACACACTGCTCATCTGGGATGTGGCAACAGGAGTGCCTCTTCGAGAGCTAAAAGGGCATACTGGTCAGGTTCAGTCTGTGAATTTTTCACTAGATGGTTGTTGTCTGGCCTCGGCATCTGGGGATGGCACTCTACGTGTCTGGGATGTGACAATGGAAGCACCTCCTCGAGGGCCAAAGGCAACAAAAGGTCATGTTGACACCATCTCCTGTGTGAAATTTTCGCCTGATGGATGCCATCTTGTTTCTGGCTCCAAGGATGGCAGAGTGTGTGCCTGGGACATTGCCAACAGGAGTTGCATTGAGCAGAGACAGCTTGATGAGGACTTTCATCCCCACAAAATGCTATTTTCCACTGATGCCTTAACACTCCGCATCCAAGGTCAGCAAGAGACAAAAAATTTCAGCTTTCCAAAGTTAAGCCATGTATCCAACCCAATTTCAACATCCTTCTGTGAATTTTCACCATCCCATCTCTTTCTTGATCACAATGCTCTGTGCATTAAGCATGAAAACATTGCCCTGCATATTTGTTGGTTACCTGACTACTTCAAGCCTAGCTGTCCAATCACGGAACATGGTAACCATGTTGGCATTGGTGGAGAGGGAGGGATGATTGCATTCATCAATATAGATGGACTTGTACCCCCTGATCTGGACTTGACACAGCCAGTTGTTGTTGCACATGGTGTGTGCAACACTCAATGTTGAAATGTGACAAAGTAGCCTGCATTGTAAATTTGAACCCATCCTTGTTTATGTTGGAACTTTGGCTCCATGTAGTATATTATCACATGACATGTAGTTAATAACAACTCATCCATCTACTATCTGTCAGAGTCAGGGTCGGAGGTACTGTCAGAGGCAGGGGAGTTACTGTCAGAGTTGGGGGTACTGTTAGAATGGGGCGGATTCGGACGACTCCGGAGTGGAATTGGAGACTTAGCATGGAAGGACCTCGGCCTCAGCGACTCAGGCGGAGCGCTGTGCCATTGCTGGTTGTCCTGGGGGTCCCTAATTTCGGATCTAGCAGAGGGAAAGTCTCTTGGGGGAATTCAGGTCGATTTCGGACTGAGGTTACAAGTTACTAGGTACATTGTATATAAGGAGGGGTCTGGAATCAAAAGGAACAAGGGTAGGACAAAAGGAGACAAAGGAAGATGGAAAGAGGAACAACACCGAGGGTCAAGTGTTTGACTCAATGGTGTTTCCCAAAGGAGGAATGAAGGGCCAATGTCAGGGACGCGTTGCAAGAGAGCTAGCGGCTCTCAGCACCAACCAAGCTCGTGGGGGAAACTCTCCACTAAAACCCTTTTCTCCACTGGCCTCGATCCAAAAACTCCGGGAAATTCTCCGGAAATTCCGCAAGGTCCAGGCTCAGTGTCCACTACCCACTCTTTGTGGGTTAGACGACTGCCCTTACTCCTACTGTTGGAACTTCTAACACACTCACACTAACTCTGACGCGTCCTAGCGCCTTAGAGAAAATTAGGGAGGGGAGAACTTAATTTTCAATCCCAGTATGTACAGGATTATAAAGAATAAACATTTTTAGAAATGATTGATGGGAAATATTGGCGCCATATGGCTCCTGGACCCCATCGTAAGCGAAATATTTGAAAAGGGCATCAAAAGAATAAAAGAATATCATCCAATATATCAAAATGATGGTAAAAATGTGAAAATATGAGGAAAATCGGGAATTTATCAATGTTTTCACAAAATTAGTACCTGAAACTGGAAATGTGGCTGGGAATAACCTTTACGTGGCTAAAGAACATTTTTCCCAATTTATTTGATGCCTTGGGAATGTGTGAAGCATGCTTTTCTGACTTCCCGCTTGCCTAAATTGAACTTCCCACGCCCGCACATGACCAGATCCCGTGACCCGCGCCGTGGCCAACCTCCCCAACACTTAACTCCACCAAATCTCCACCGATTGGGACGATCTTGACATCGACGGATTCGTAGGAATTAGGAGTATTTTTAGGTACCAAGTTTGTATCGAATTATGGAACGAATGAAGATGATTTTTGAATGGTGTAAATGGATATCCGAGCCGGCTCTGCGTGTGGGCGATTATCCTGCCTACAGCGTCCGGGGTCGAGAGGGCCCGGGGTAATGTCCGGCACTGAGGCCGTCACGGGGTGTGGAGCGGGCGTGCGTACTGGTGGGCCCGATCTGGGACAGTGGTCCCTGGCCACTCAGACTGAAGTGGAGAATGTGTTATTATTATTAAAGGGGAAAACTATACTACTTACCTGAAGTGGAGAATGTGAGAAGAAGGTTACTTCTTCAGTTCCCACTTCAGGTACATTTATGTACATGCGGCTTGAGTCACATGACGGGTGCCACGTCATCCTCAGAGGCAGCCGCAGGCATCCGGGTGTCCCCGTGGGGGATCCCGAGAGCGTCCGCTGCATGCGCGCGTGCTGGGCACAGTGGGAAGCCGTCCGGGGTGTGTGGGCTGGATGGGTCAATAGTACATCGATACAAAGGAAGGTGGTCCGTGTAGATAGAAAGAAATAAACAGGAAGAGGAAGATGAGAAGAATGAAATAAAGAAAGGGGAAAGAAGAGGGAGGAAGGAGGGGGGAGGGGGATAGACAGCGGGGAGCGGGTGTGGTGTGGCCAGGTGGGTCCGGGTGGACCCGGGTCAGGCGGGTGTGCCCTGACAGCCAAGGCCCAAGAAGGAAGGAAGGAGGATGGGAGTCGGGAATGGCTAGCTGACTGAATAGAAGGAAGCAGCAGCCCAAATAGGAATGAGGGAGAATAGCGGAATTGAAATGGACAATGCAATAGTTGCAAGGTCCGGAGTAAGTCCGGAAAGTCCGAACTCGGAGGTTAAACTCCGGAATATTGGCAAACGTAATTAAATGGAATGAGCTAACCAATACAATGGGTATAAGCGGAGGTGGGGTCAAAGTCCGAGGTCGGAGCTAAGACCGGAGGTTCCGGAGACAGAGACGCAAACAGGATTCCAGAGTGGAGGTCCGGAGTCGGGAACATAGGTGTTGCATGCTCGTCTGGAAGGTGTCGAGGATGAGGTCGGACCTGGAATGTTCCGGAGTTGGACCGAAGGTGGTGTTGGAGCCGGAGGTGGGATAACCTCTTGGAAGTCGGCAAGGAGGAGGTGGCAGAAGGGAAGCAGGACTCTGGAAGTCAGGTTCAGAGTTCCAGGAGCCCAGAACGGAGGTCGGGATTGTATGGATATGACAGGTACTGGCAGAGATCTGTTGGAGTGTGCTGAAGGAGAGAACGAAGGAAGGACAGTTGGGAGGTTCAAACAAGACCACTGCCAATCTGTTCCCTGGTTCTTTAGTTTGGATGGGGAGGTGTACAAGCAAATTTGTTGTATTTTAAGTACTAATCCGAGTGTTTTGGCTAAATCTGTCTTATGGGTTAGTCTAAAAGTCTCTTAAAAATGACTTACAGGTGAATAAAACCCTGCGGAGCTGTTCCCTTAGTGTAATTCTGTGTAGGATTGTTGAAATTGAAGTTTTAAACCTGAGATCAATCTTCTACTTAGTGAATTTTCAAAGATTTTATCCTGTCAATGGTCTTAGACTGTGTCTGAAGTGTCCCTTGGCCTTCTCTTATTTTTCTCTTGTTTTTATTGCTTGTTTTAACAGTAGCAATATAACTGTTTTGTTTACACTTTTTGAAATCTGGAGTGTTAATGTCAGGGCAATAGCCCTGAACCCTGAGTCAATGTAACAAAGTTGTATGTAGAGTCACGTGGTTAAGCAGCAACTTCCATTACTGCTTACACACTGCTGTTTTATACACATCTTTGTATCACTTACAGTTCTGGTGTGCTGTCAGAACCGTGCGAAGCATCACTGATGATAGCCATTGGCGAGTGAATGTTGGCTGCTAATGATACAGGCATCCTACTCATGACTGAGCTTTAGTGAGGGTCAACCTCACCGATCTCGAGGCCAAGAGGAGCATTGTGCCTCGTTCTCGACACAGTCCCGATACTTCAGAAGGCAGAGGTCTTATGGGGAACAGAGGTAAGCTTAGGGGGGAATTCCAGTTGATTTCGAACTACTGCACAAGCAATAGTTACAAGCTGTATATAAGCACTAGGGAACTGAATAGAAAGTAAGTCGCCAGATCTCACGGAGATTGCAGGTGGAAGAAAGAAGAAACAAAGGGGTACGTGGTTTAGACAGCAAAGGTCAATGTGACCTTCGCTGTGAGATAACCAGGTGTGGCAAAACATGGAACAAGAGGTCATGGCACTCTGCACTGCTAGGTCATTCAACGACAATTAGGAGAGGGGTCATTGAGATGTGGCAGGAAGTGGTTAGATGGCAACAGGTGGCGAGCGGAGTGTGTGGGGAGTGCTCAGGTGTCAGGGCACGCCGCCGCCACCACCGCCGCCACCTCCTTTCCTTCCGTCTCATCCTCTCATTCTCTCTTCTTTCCCTCTTCTCTTTTTTCTATCTTTATACAGATGACCTCTCTCTTTCTTTCCTACACTTGTAGCACAGACACGCCCGACGCTGAGCACCCCGTAGGGGCACCGCCACACCGGACGCACCACGCACTCCTACTTGTACTTCCCCTCCAACACTTGGGATCAACTGCGGAGCCACCCGCGGTAACCTGGCTTCGTCCGAAGGTGACGTGGCACTTCCATGTGACCTGTTCACACATGTATATAAACTAAGCCGAAGCAGGACCGAAGAAGCAACCTTCTTCTCATTTCCTGCTTCAGGCAAGTACCCTAGCTTAGTCTAGCTTCCCACCCTAATAACAATACATTTCCCACTTCAGCCTAAGAAGCCACACAGGGACATAAGCCCGAGTGAGGGCTGCCCACTATACGGTCTTACCGCCCCGCCGCTGTCCGGGCTGCTAGCGCCGAGCGCTACACCACTACCTCTGCCTCCCTCAAGCCGTCCCTGACATCAGGCATAGGAGAAGGTCAGGGAGGAGGTCGTCTGACTCCGGGGAACGCCAGGTCGTGACATGTGCTGAGTGACCCCTGAGACCTCACACTTTTTTAAGTGTATGAGGTGTGTTTAAGAATAGACACAACCATGCAATTTTACATCAAACTTTACACATGTTGACTCAGTAGCACCCATGGCACCAAAACATGCAAGGGCAAGGTTGCATCTGCAGTGACAAAAAAGAATGAAAGTTCTAGTCCCTCTGGACTAGGATTGGGCCAACCTTCAGGGTATTTTCTGTTGATTACCCTGAGGTGTGTTTCTGTTTCACCTCCCAGTCAGGGAAGCTTCTTCCTTGGTTGTTCTTGAGCCCTTGCTTGAGTTTTCCATCCATGTGATCTTGTTGCATGGTCTTGTTCTATTCTGAGGGTATTGATGTTGCCCTTGGTTGCTGTTCTGTCAGGGCACACACCCTGACTAGCCTGGACCCGGACCCGTGTCCGGACCCGCTTCCACCCACCATGCCTGCACGCATGCATGCTCCGCACGCCGCATGCTCCAGGCCCGGTTCCTACCCCTTCATGTGACTTCCGGGTATCCCGGAAGTTTTCCTGATATGGTGGCCACTGTGGGAAGATGAGAAGTTAGCTTCCTTCTCATCTTCTTACCCACAGTAGTTGTGCCCTGGATAGGGCTGGTTACATGTCAGGGACAGCTCCAAAAGCGGTGAAGTCCCGGTGCAAGGGACCCAATGGGACAGATGTCGGCTGTGCATAGTGGCGATCCCATCACGGGGGAGTGTCCCCAACCACTTAGTCTGAAGTGGGAAGTTGAGAAGAAGGCTGCTTCTTCTGTTCCCACCCCAGGTGCTATTATATACATGCGGTCAGGGTCATGTGGGGGGAGCCACATCATCTCTGCACACAGCTGGACCTCTCTGGGTGTCTCCATGGGAGATCCTGAAGGTGTGCCACTCTGTAGGCAGGGATGTGCATGGCGGGTGTGGTGATCAGGGGAGTGGTATTAGGTGTGTGATGATACATAGAGAAAAGGGAAGTCGACCGTGGAATAGAAATAGAGAGAAAGAAGAAAAAGGGAGAGGAGGAACGCGGAGTGGTAGCGGGGGGGGAGTGGAGTAGGGCAGCGCAGCGCTGGGTGCAGTGAAAGAGGGCTTGCAGCTCTCTATGCCGACTAAGCTTGTGGGGCCAAACTCTCCAAAATCCTACTTTCTTGACTGAACTTCGCTATGCTCTTGATCCTTAAACTCCATGTGGGTTCTCCAGGATTCCGCAAGTTCCGGGCTCAACTAATCTACTACCCACTTGTTGTGGGCTAGACAGTTGCCCTTATTCCTACTGTTGGATTCCACTCACTCACACCCACTCTAGCGCATCTTAGCACCTTAGAGAAAATTGGGGGAGGGGAGAACTTCTTTTTCAAAAATCCAGTATGTACAGGATTATAAGAAATAATTATTTTTAGAAATAATTGATGAGGAATATTGGTACCATATGGCACCTGGGTACCTTATTAGGCGAAATAATAAAAAGGGTAACAGTATCAATAAAAGAATATCAATCAATAACTGAAATGATGCAAAAATATGAAAATATAAGAAAATAAGCAATATCTCAACGGATTTACGGAGTTAAGAGCCAAAATTGGAAATGAAGCTGGAGATAACTCTCACGCAGCCAATAGGCATTTTTACCAATTTATTAGACGCTGTGGGAACGAGTGAGGCTGGAATTCTGGGTTGTGGCTTGAGATTCCCATGCCTGCACATGCCCATGACTAGCTTGCCTAACTTGCCCAACATAGAACTCTGTCAAATCTCCACCGATTGGGACGTTCTTGGTATCATCAGAATTGTACGAATTAGCACTATTTTTATATGTCAAATCCGTATCGAGTTGTCGCATGAATGGAAGGGGTTTTCTGAATGGTGGAAGCGGGTATCCGAGCTGGCTCTGTGCATGGGCGATTATCCTGCCTACAGCAGCACTGGGTCAGGCAGGGTGTGCCCTGACATTACACCAGTAGGCTGTGGACCATAGGGGAGGGTCATGGGGACCCGGGAGTTGTCCCCTGACATGTTCTCACTTTGTGAGCTTGGAAGTCTAGGTTTACTGTTAGACACTGATCCGGAGTCGGCACCGAAGGTCGCCGATGCAGGCCGCTATTGGCCGCGATGGCCGTGATGCCGTAGACAAGGCCCGAGGGTAGGGCATTTGGCCTCAGCAACTCTAAAGGGAGTGCTGTGCCCCCTAGCTGTCTCTTGGCCCTCATTTCGGACTTACTGGGGTTGCCTTGTTGGGGTCAGGACTTAGGGGTCGTGGTCACATCGATATTAGAGCTGAGGTACAATAAAGTATCATACAGGATATATATAGGAAGAAGAAATGAATGGAAGCGGACCCGGGCCGGAGGCCGAAGGGTCCGGAAGCAAACAAGAAGAAGGAGCGGGGTTGGCCGCATAGCGGCCGGCAATGACCGAGGGTCAAAACAAACAATAATAGATAAATAAAGGAAAGAGCGTAGGGCCACGATAGCGGCGATGGTATCGTAGCGGCGCTGGACTCGGAGTTGGGCCGGAGTCGGGCGCGGGGATGATAGCGGCCCTGTAGGGGCCAAGTGGGCGGGGTAGGGGAGTCGCGCTGGGCACGGTGCCGGAGGCGGACTCAGGGTGGGGAGGTTGGTGCAGCAGCGGGGGAGTCGGCCAAGTGTAGGGGAGCCTAGGGGCAAGCGGGGAAGTGAGCAGGGAGTCCTCAGGGAGGATAGGGCTGAGGTTGGGGCTTGCGCTCACGCTCGCATAGCGGGAACGGGCTCGGGCGGCATCGGGACGGGCGGCTAACGGGCCGGAATGCACGGCCGTGACATTTACCTGGTTTTTATTCAACCAGGGGGCACCAAATATGGCATTGTATCTGTCAATGTTAATTACATCAAAGTAACTGTTTTTGCATGTGGTCATTGATTTCAACTTCCATGTTTGTTCCAAACAAGATCTGTGATTGTAAGGAATGCCCCGCTATAAATAACATACAACACATGTAATTACATATATAAATGATGCGGGGTATGATGAATGGAGTTATACTCCTTTCCTCTACCTCATTGAAATATAGCTCTATTCAAGCTTATATCTTTGACAGACTTGAGGAGTGAGGAGATACAAGGTTGGCACCTACACCGACCTTACAGTGATCTTGTCCCTTTCATCCCCATTTGGAGGACAACTGGATTCTCCAGCTGGAGAATTGGGATATGAACTGCATGGACAAAGTCTGGCAATATTGTGTCTGTTTTGGTCCTGCTATTGAATAGCACATAGGCTTTTTTGCCTGCTATTTTGACATGGGCCATTGTGGGAGGGATGAGCCAGTAGTACCCAAACACCACCATATAACAGTCTACAGATGCTACCTGGGACCCGACACACAATCCCCCAGCTCCCCAAAGCCCGTTGCACTTCCACCATCATCTCTGTATTTTTTAATATTTTTCCGGACCAGGTTATGGCCACTTAGTTTCCATATCGGGCCGCTTCTATAGTATTTTCACCATATCTCCCCCAGTTCTTCTCCGATCCAGACGCATTTTATATCGTTAGAAAGCTACCGTCAAGACGAGTCGAACAAGTCCAGCATCGGGAGATTTGGTGCAGCCGTTGTGGAGATCGTCGAATTCTATCGATTGTGTGGCCGCACTCATATATTTTATTGTGTTTTCTGTTGTTTTCTTTGTTCTATGTTGTTCTGTCCGTTTCTGTCCATCCCTAACACCGTCGGATTGCTCGGACATTAGCTTTGGTTATATACAAACATGTATCTAGTATGAAAAGGGATCTTCTCCTCCTTCCCACTTTAGTGCCAGTCAGACAGTACCACGTCTGGGAGTGTGTGAACGAGTTCAGTTAGGTTTAGGGTGACATTGAGAAGGCAGGACGCCTTGCTTGGCCCTAGGGAAGGTCCACCAGGAAGTCTAGTTGGTTTTTCACGGAAGTTCAAGTTTTCAGACCTAGTAGGAAGGTCCGCCAGTGAGTCTGTCAATGCTGTGACTTCACTCCTCCCCCCTTCGTTACCTGTGTGTGTGTGTGTGAGGGTGGTCTGGTTAGGTTCAGAGGGTCTGTGCCCTGCAGCCTTTCAGCCATTCTCCCTGCTTGCACCATCAGCATTCTCTTTGTCAAGGGCAGTCTGTTTGCTGGGTATTTTCCTGCAGCTTTTGAGATGCATTGAACAAGGGGGTCTGGGTTATGTTGGACTTTTGGTCCTTCTTCCCTTTATTCTTGTTTTCCTTGGGTACTTTTGTGTATGTATTTTCCCAAGGCATCTTTCTCCGGTGCTTCCACCAAAGCTTCAGCAACTTTTTCATCTACTGTGTTTTCTAACTGGCATGCTACAGTGTCAGGGCATGCCCCAACATGCCCCACCTGACCCCCACTCCACTTCCCCACTCCGGACCGTGCCTTCTTCCTTTCCTCTTTCTTTCTTCTTCTTTCTCTCTCTTACATGGACCACCTTTCCCGCTGTTCAATGTATCACCAGCACACATGCCCATTCCCCCTCTTGTATCTTACCATCCCTATATCGCCGTCACCACTGCCATGCTCACCTCATGCCTACAACGGACCCTCTCGGGATCTCCTGCAGAGACAACCAGAGAGCCATGGCTGTGTGCAAGGGTGTCAGGGCACACACCCTGACTAGCCCGGACCCAGACCCGTGTCCGGACCCGCTTCCGCCTGCCGTGCTTCCCGCACACGTGCACGCTCTGCGTGCCGCATGCTCCGGACCCGGTTCCTACCCCTTCATGTGACTTCCGGGTATCCCCAGAAGTTTTGCTGATATTGTGGCCACTGTGGGAAGATGAGAAGTTAGCTTCCTTCTCATCTCCTTACCCACAGTAGGCAAGTGTACCTTACCTACTGCTTTATCTATTCATCTCCTTACCCACAGTAGGATTGTGCCCTGGATAGGGCTGGCCAGACCAGAGGCTGTGGACCATAGGGGAGGGTCATGGGGACCCGGGAGTCGTCCCCTGACAAAGGGTGACATGGCGCACCCCATGTGATCGACCCCACATGTATATAATAACGGCTGGAGTGGGAACTGAAGAAGTAGCCTTCTTCTCACATTCCCACTTCAGACTAAGTGGTCAGGGATGCTCACCCCATGATGGGACCGCTGCTATGCATAGCTGCTACTCGTCCCACCAAGTCCTGCATGCTGGGACCTCGCTGCTTTTGAAGCTGTCCCTGACAGCAGAAGAAGGCTTCAACCTCATCTCCCCCACCTCCCCTGCCATGGTGACCAAAGAGCAGTATGATGAGCTGCTGTCCCGATTCCAGGAGCTCCAGGCCATCGTAGAGAGCCAAGCTCAAAACCAGCCCCCAGCTGCACCTGCACCGGTGCCGATGCCCACACCAACACCCACCCACCCCCAGACCTAAACTGCCTAAAGTCGCCCCCCCCACTGCCTTCTCTGGAGCAGCCGAAGACCTTGACCGCTTCAAGGCCAAATGCGGCATATACTTCCATGTCCAAGCAGCGGAATTCCCCAACGCCCTCTCCCAGATCCTCTTTGTCCTGTCCTACATGAAAGGAGGGACTGCGGGGGCATGGGCGATGCAGCACACCATCACGCTACTGACGATGGGCTCCCCCTGGCTCACCATGGACGAGTTCAACATGGAACTTGATGCCATGTTCCAGGACCCGAACTGTGAGGCCACAGCCAGACAGAAGCTGGCCACTCTGCGGCAGGGCAGCAACTCCGTGGATAAGATCATCCAGGAGTTTGAGATCCTCAGACCTGCCTCACGGCTAGGGGAGGTGGGGCTTGTAGATCGCTTTGAACAGGCGATCAACTCCTGGCTCTGTGAGAGCATTTACCACCTCTGCCCCATGCCAACGACCTGGGCTGAGTGGAAATGTGAGGCCACCCTCCTCAACAACCAGTGGCAGCATTTCCAGGCGATGCAACCCTGCTTGGCCCCCACCAGGCCCCCACTCCTGCCTGTGAGACCCCTGCTCCCTACCACTCTCCTGCAGCCATGCCCCCTACCCACCACACCCCAGCCCCCCACGCCCCGCCCTGTGGCAGGAGCAGGGCCACAGCCCATGGACCTCAACCGCTCGAGGATCGACCAGAGGCAAAACAGGCTGTGTTACAATTGCAATGCACCAGGGCACATCGCACGGGATTGCCTGCAACCGAAAACCCGTCAAGCCAGATGGATGCACCCTGAAGACCTCAGGGCACTCATGGAGGGGCTGAGGAGACAGCTGGTAGACAAACCAGAGACAGGGGGAGAAGGGCAGGAAGCAGAGGCCCAGGAGGATTTTCAGGAAGGTGTCATATCCATCCCTGGCCATCGACTTCCACTCCCTCTGATCCCTCCGGTCTACCTCCGCTCCTTCTTCACTAACCTCGGAGCCCCCGTATTCCGCAATCACCTCGGTACCTCTCGATGGTCACCACCCCCTCTTTTCAATTTATTACCTATGCCTCCCTAAGTATGGAGCCCCAAAGGCTTCCGGACAGCTCTGATGTCTGCTAGCGCACTCCCACCTCCGCTGGGCAATACACTCACTTGCCCTGCAAGCCCACCTTCGGGCCTATCCCTCCTTTCCATTTCTGGGTTATTGTCAGGGACAGCTCCGAAAGCGGCGAGGTCCCGGCGCGAGGGACTCGATGGGACAGGTGTCGGCTATGCGTAGCGACGGTCCCGTTGCAGGGTGAGCATCCCCGACCACTTAGTTCTGAAGTGGGAAGTTGAGAAGAAGGCTGCTTCTTCTGTTCCCACCCCAGGTGCTATTATATACATGTGGTCAGGGTCACGTGGGAGGGGCCACATCATCCCCGCACACAGCCACACTCCCCTGGATATCTCCGTGGGAGATCCCGGAGGTGTGCCGCTCTGTGAGCGGGAATGCGCACGGCGGGCACGGTGATCGGGGGAGCGGGGTTAGGTGTGTTAGTAATACATAGAGAAGGGGAAGTCGACCATAGAAGGAAATAGAAAGAAAGAAGGAAAAGGGGAAAGAAGAGACAAAGGGTGATAGCGGGGAAGCGGAGTAGGGCGGCGCGGCGTGGGGTCAGGCAGGGTGTGCCCTGACAGTTATCACCTACCATTCCGTTAACCCCATAACCCAACTCGTCGGTAATATTCAATTGGCTAATGTCTAACCCCATTAGCTCCACTCCACTCGGCTCCGCCATTTGTGGGCCCACTCTCGTTGTAACTATATATATATTCAACTTGTACATAGGTTACACCTCAGTAATAAAATCGACTAGAGTTTACCCCCTTCAGTTCTGGTTGCCAGTTTAGTAAGTTAGGGCACAGACGTGTTACTTGGCACAGCGCTCCTGGCATAAGTTGCTGAGGCCGAAGCCCTCCACCACAGAGACACTCCTTCGTCTCAACCTGGTCTCTGACAGAAGGTGACCAGTGAGGGATGCATCCCAGCCACCTGCAGGCAATAGTACTAGCTTGTGTAGATACCGTGAGGTGCCTAACCCAGCACCGATATCTAAATTCCACTGAGTCATCACCAAGAAGAAGAGGAAATCAACCAGCAAGGGCAGAGAAGCCCCAGAAACAGTGCCAGAGGTAGCAGTCCCACCACCCGCCATCTACGTGTTGTCCAAGCAGCCTCCCAGATCCCTCAACCTCGCCGTGAAGCTAACTGCCTTAACCTCCCTCACCACCATCTCCGTGTCAGCACTCCTAGATTCCAGAGCCACAGGGAACTTCATAAGCCCTGAGTTTGTCAGAAAACATGGGCTCAAGATGACCCCACTTTCCCAGCCCATCTCTGTATGCAATGTCGATGGAACCCTGAATGAGAACATAGCCATAACCAAGGAGCTAGAGGCCCTCTTGACATTTGGGTGACACACGGAGTGGGCCTGCTTCGCCATTGCAAACCTTGGGAGACAGTCCCTCATTATAGGACACTCATGGCTGCTGCACCACAACCCGGAAGTGGACTGGACACAGCAGAAAGTCACCATGTCCCACTGCCCAACTGTCAGGGCACACCCCGCCTGACCCCACACCGCGCCGCCCTACTCCGCTTCCCCGCTATCACCCTTTGTCTCTTCTTTCCCCTTTTCCTTCTTTCTTTCTATTTCCTTCTATGGTCAACTTCCCCTTCTCTATGTATTACTAACACACCTAACCCCGCTCCCCCGATCGCCGTGCCTGCCGCGCGCATTCCCACTCACAGAGCGGCACACCTCCGGGATCTCCCACGGAGATATCCAGGGGAGTGCGGCTGTGTGCGGGGATGACGTGGCCCCTCCCACATGACCCTGACCGCATGTATATAATAGCACCTGGGGTGGGAACAGAAGAAGCAGCCTTCTTCTCAACTTCCCACTTCAGGTAAGTACTGCTTCCCCCTTTTTAATGATAACCAACTTCCCACTTCAGTGGTCAGGGACGCTCACCCCGCAACGGGACCGTCGCTATGCATAGCCGACACCTGTCCCATCGAGTCCCTCGTGCCGGGACCTCGCCGCTTTCGGAGCTGTCCCTGACAGCAGAAGAAGGCTTTAACCTCATCTCCCCCGCCTCCCCCGCTATGGTGACCGAAGAGCAGTATGATGAGCTGCTGTCCCGATTTCAAGAGCTCCAAGCTATTGTAGAGAGCCAAGTCCAGAACCAACCCCCAGCTGTGCCCGCACCCGCGCCAGCACCCGCACCCGCACCTGCACCCGCCCCCAGACCCAAACCGCCTAAAGTTGCCCCCCCCACCCCCTTCTCTGGAGCAACCGAAGACCTTGACCGCTTCAAGGCTGAATGTGGCATCTACTTCCACGTTCGGGCGGTGGAGTTTCCCAATGCCCTCTCCCAGATCCTCTTTGTCCTGTCTTACATGAAAGGAGGGACTGCGGGAGCATGGGCAATGCAGCGTACCATCACGCTGCTGACAATGGGCTCCCCCGGGCTCACCATGGACGAGTTCAACACGGAACTCGACACCATGTTCCAAGACCTGAACCGCGAAGCCACGGCCAGGCAGAAGCTGGCCACCCTGCGACAAGGCACCGACTCTGTGGACAAGGTCATCCAAGAGTTCGAGATCCTCAGCCCCACCTCGCAGCTAGGAGACGTAGGGCTAGTAGACCGCTTCGAACAGGTGATCAACTCCCGACTCCGAGAAAGCATCTACCGCCTCCGCCCCATGCCGACTACCTGGGCCAAGTGGAAACGCGAGGCTACCCTCCTTGACAACCAGTGGCGACGCTTCCAGGCAACCCAACCCCGCTTCCCCCCAGCCAGGCCCCAGCTCCCACCTGCGAGACCCCCACTCCCTACCACCCTCCCACAAGCCCGCCTGGCCCCCGCACCGCCGCGCCCCCAACCTCCCACCGCACCGCTGCCTCCTGCACCGCGCCCCGTGGTGGGGGGAGGGCCGCAACCTATGGACCTTGACCACTCAAGGATAGACCAAAGACGAAGCGGCCTCTGCTACAATTGCAACGCGCCAGGGCACATCACGCGGGACTGCCCGCAGCCAAAAACCCGCCGGCCCAGGCGGATGCACCCAGAGGACCTCAGGGCACTCATGGAGGGGCTGAGGAGGCAATTGGTGGATGAACCAGGGACAGAGACGGATGGAGGAGAAGGGCAAGAGGTAGAAGCCCAAGAGGATTTTCAGGAAGGCGACTGGTGAGGGACGCGCCCTGGCCGCCTGTAGGCGATAGTACTAGCTCGTGTAGATACCGTGATGCACCTAAGCCAGCGCCGATGTCCAAATTCCACCGAGTTATCGCCAAGAAAAAGAGGAAAACCGCATCCTCGATCAGTAAGGACAGAGAAACACCAAGCGCGGCACCTGAAGTAGCGGTCCCGCCTCCCGCCATCTACGTGTTGTCCAAGCACCCCCCCAGATCCCTCAACCTAGCTGTAAAGCTGACTGCCCTGACCTCCCTCGCCACTGTCTCTGCGTCGGCCCTCCTGGACTCAGGAGCCACTGGGAACTTCGTAAGCCCCGAGTTTGTCAGAAAACACCGGCTCGAGACGATCCCGCTCCCCCAACCCATCCCCGTCCGCAACGTCGATGGCACCCCAAACGAGAACGGGGCCATAACTGAGGAACTAGAGGCACTCCTGACATTTGGACGGCACACAGAGCAGGCCCGCTTCGCCGTCGCAAACCTCGGGCGACAGTCCCTCATCATCAGACACTCGTGGTTGCTGCACCACAACCCAGAGGTAGACTGGACGCGGCAGAAGGTCAGTATGTCCCGCTGCCCATCCTCCTGTCAGTCGGGGCGGGGACATGCCGACTTGGACCCCACGGTGGAACCCGGGGACGGGATTTATGCCGCCATCATCCAGGGTGGGGACACGAACTGAGAGCAACCACGATGCCATCTCAGCAGATGGCCCAGGAAGCCCGCAAACCAGAAGTGGAACCTGCGCCGTTTGAGGCGCTAGTCCCAGAACAGTACCAGGACTTCCGGGATGTATTCTCGAAAGAGGCCTTCGACCAGCTGCCCCCCCGGAAGCCCGGGGACCACGCGATAGACCTGGCGCCGGATGCCAAACTCCCGAGAGGGAGGACCTTCCCCCTGTCGCAACCAGAACAGAAGGAGCTGGACGAGTTCCTGCGCGAAAACCTGCGGAACGGGCGCATACGACCATCCAAATCCCCGATGGGAGCCCCAGTCTTCTTTGTCAAGAAGAAGGACGGATCTTTGCACCTAGTCCAGGACTACCGAAAGCTCAACGAGATCACGGTCAAAAACTCATATCCCCTCCCACTCATTTCAGACATCCTCGCACGCCTCCGAAACGCTAAGTACTTCTCGGCGCTAGACCTGCACTGGGGATTCAACAACATCCGCATCAAGGACAGCGATGAGTGGAAGGCAGCGTTTTCGACCAACCGGGGATTATTTGAGCCTACCGTCATGTTCTTCGGCCTGTGTAACTCCCCGGAGACGTTCCAAACAATGATGAACGACATTCTCCGAGACTTCATTGACTGAGAGGTCGTCATCTGCTACATGGATGACATCTTGATCTTCACTGCCACCCTGGAAGAACACTGGAAGGTCGTCCGAGAGGTCCTGGAGATGCTGCGGAAGCGGAAGCTCTTCTTGAAGCCGGAAAAGTGCAAGTTCGAGCAGAAGCGGATCGAATACCTTGGCCTCGTCATCTCCGAGGGAAGCGTCGCGATGGACCCCGTGAAAGTCCGTGGAGTCCTTGACTGGCCAACCCCAACCAAGGTCAAGGAAGTACAGTCCTTCTTGGGGTTTGTCAACTTCTATCGCCGGTTCATCAAAGACTTTTCCGAGACAGCCTGTCCCCTCCATGTGCTGACCCACAAAACCAAGTCATGGACCTGGGGACCTGATGAAAACTGCGCTTTCCAGGCCCTCAAAGACGCCGTCACCTCCGCCCCGGTCCTCGCCTTCCCCACTGATACAGGTCGCTTCAAACTCGAGTGCGACGCCTCTAACTTCGTGACCGGGGCAGTCCTATCCCAGCTCCAGACAGACGGGGAGTTCCACCCCGTAGCTTTCATGTCCAAGAGTTTTACAGACATAGAGCGTAACTACGAGGTGTACGACAAGGAGATGCGAGCGGAGGAGAAAGTCGAAGTCTACTCTGACCACCGCAACCTAGGGTACTTCCGCACCGCGCAACAACTGAATCGGCACCAAGCGCGGTGGTCACTCTTCCTCTCTCAATTCCACTTCACCCTCATCCACCGCCCAGGGAAACTCATGGGGAAACCCGATGCGCTCTCACGCCGCGCTGACCACCCGAAAGGCAAGGATGACAATGATGGGCTGACTCTCCTCCAACCCACCTGGTTCGAGGCCCGCACAGCGGAGGCAGTCACAGTAGAAGGCAAAGGGGTGACCATCCTCGAAAGGATCAGCAGGGCAAAGGACCTGGATGAGAAGGTGGTAAAGGCGATGTGGGAACTGGGAGAGGGCACGCTGAGGTCGGACAAGTGGGAGAAACAAGGAGAGCTGGTTCTGTACAGAGGAAAAGTATACATCCCGAAAGACCCGCAACTCCGCCACGACCTGGTGCGCCTGTACCATGACGCGCACGCGACGGGGCATCCAGGGCGGTGGAAGACCCTGGAACTCGTCTCCCGCGACTACTGGTGGCCACGGATGGCGGAGTATGTTGGGCGGTACGTACGCGGATGCGACACCTGCAACCGTGTCAAATCCTTCCCCTCCCGTAAAGTGGGAAAGCTCATCCCGAACAAGATCCCCGTCTGCTGCTGGCAAGTGATCTCAGTAGACATGATTGGAGAACTCCCTGAGTCCAAGGGCTACAACGCCATCCTGGTCGTAGTAGACCGCCTATCCAAACGCATCCACGCAATTCCAACGGTGACAACGGTGGACTCAGTGGGGATCACGTGGCTTTTCCTCAAACATGTCTGGAAGCACCATGGTCTCCCTGAAGAGATCCTCAGCGACAGAGGGAGTGCATTTGTCTCACGATTCTCGAAAGAACTTGCGGACCTCCTCGGCGTCAAGCTCACCCCCTCAATGCCCTACCACCCCCAGACAGACGGGCAGATGGAGAGAGTAAACCAAGAGGTAGAGGCTTACCTCCGGGTGTTTGTCAACCATCGCCAAGACGACTGGGCGGACTGGCTCCCGCTAGCGGAGTTCGCCTATAACAACCACGTCCACTCCTCCACTCACCGAACCCCTTTCGAGCTCGACACTGGCCAACACCCTAGGATGGGGACAGAGCCCACACGCACATCCGAAGTAGAAGCCGCTGACGCCTTCTCATCGAGGATGATGAAGATGCAGGAAGAGGTGAAGGCGGCGCTAGAGCACGCGGCGGACGAGATGGCCCGCTACTACAACCGGAACCGCGAGGCGGCCCCTACGTACCAAGAAGGCGACCAGGTCTGGCTCAGCACCCAAAATTACATGACAGACCGCCCAACCAAGAAGCTGGACCATAAATGGACCGGCCCCTTCACGATTATTAAAGTCGTCTCCCCCACCGCTGTCAAACTCCGGCTCACCGCCCGACAAAGAGGGATTCACCCAGTCATATCTGTAACAAACATCAGACCGCACCGCCCTGACGAGATTGCAGAACGCCCCGCCGACCCCCGCCCAGGCCCAGACCTCGTGGATGGGGAAGAGGAGTATGAAGTAGAGAAAATCCTGGACTCTAAGTGGCTACGCCAAAAACTCCGGTACCTGGTAAAGTATACAGGCTGGCCACACTCAGAAAACCAATGGCTCACGCGCGACCACCTAACCCATGCCTCGGACCTAGTCGAGGAATTCCACCGGACACACCCACATGCCCCAGGGAGAGAAAGAGAGAACCGCCCAGCCACTTCGAGGCGAAGCGGCTTAAGAGGGGGGTGATGTCAGGGCACACCCCGCCTGACCCCACGCCGCGCTGCCCTACTCCGCTTCCCCACTATCACCCTTTGTCTCTTCTTTCCCCTTTTCCTTCTTTCTTTCTATTTCCTTCTATGGTCGACTTCCCCTTCTCTATGTATTACTAACACACCTAACCCCGCTCCCCCGATCGCCGCACCCGCCGCGCGCATTCCCACTCACAGAGCGGCACACCTCCGGGATCTCCCACAGAGATATCCAGGGGAGTGCGGCTGTGTGCGGGGATGACATGGCCCCTCCCACAT
This sequence comes from Cantharellus anzutake, assembly GCF_015039405.1. Taxonomy (NCBI): domain Eukaryota; kingdom Fungi; phylum Basidiomycota; class Agaricomycetes; order Cantharellales; family Hydnaceae; genus Cantharellus; species Cantharellus anzutake. The sequence goes on from NW_024066965.1 coordinate 615,082, forward strand.
GACCCTGACCACATGTATATAATAGCACCTGGGGTGGGAACAGAAGAAGCAGCCTTCTTCTCAACTTCCCACTTCAGGTAAGTACTGTAGCTTCCCCCTTTTTAATGATAACCAACTTCCCACTTCAGTGGTCGGGGACGCTCACCCCGCAACGGGACCATCGCTATGCATAGCCGACACCTGTCCCATCGAGTCCCTCACGCCAGGACCTCACCGCTTTCGGAGCTGTCCCTGACACCAACATCCTGCCAGTCGATGCGAGCCCGAGCCGACTCAGACCCCACGATAGAGCCCAGGGATCACCACTATCATTCCCCTGGGGTGGGGACATGAGCTGAGAGTGACCACGATGCCATCGCAGCGGATGGCCCAGGAGGCCCATGAGCCAGAGGCAGAACCTGCACAGTTTGAGGCACTGGTGCCAGAGCAGTACCAGGACTTCTGAGATGTATTCTCGAAGGAGGCTTTCGACCAGCTACCTCTGCAGAAGCCTTGGGACCACACAATAGACCTGGCACTGGATGCCAAACTCCTGAGAGGGTGTCAGGGATTGCTCGTCAGTCCGAGTCGAATATCGCCCGAAAACCTAGTCGTAGACAAAGCTGAGGTTCCAACCCTCAGCGGCACATAGAGCTATATACACAAGTGACATCAATCAATCGGAAGAGATAGGATCAAAGGAACTAAACAATGATCCGATAGAAAACGAAGTGAATAGAGATGAAGGAACACTCAGATCATGGGGCAGAGTCGGATCAGGAGAAGGTGAGGGATTTACGATATATGAGGGCCGATGCGGCTACATGCGGTGATATAGTCTTACGTGATATCGATAGGGTAACAGAGAACCGCTTACGCTATGTCCCCTGACAGAGGGAGGACCTTCCCCCTGTCAAGGCCAGAACAGAAGGAACTAGACGAGTTCCTCCATGAGAACCTGCAGAACAGATGCATACAGCCGTCCAAGTCCCCGATGGGGGTGCCAGTCTTCTTCATCAAAAAGAAGGATGGGTTGTTACGCCTGGTCCAGGACTACTGCAAGCTCAACAAGATCATGGCGAAGAACTCATACCCCCTCCCCCTCATCTCGGACATTGCAAGAGGGCTAGCGGCTCTCTATGCCAACTAAGCTCGTGGGGTCAAACTCTCCAAAATCCTACTTTCTTGACTAAACTCGCTGTGCTCTCGATCCTTAACTCCATGGTGAGTTCTCCGGGATTTCCGCAAGGTCCGGGCTCAACAAATCCACTACCCACTCGTTGCAGGCTAGATTGTTGCCCTTATTCCCACTGTTGGAATTCCACTCACTCACACCCACCCTAGTGTGTCCTAGCACCTTAGAGAATTTGGGGGAGGGGAGAACTTCTTTTCAAATATCCGGTATGTACAGGATTATAAGAAACAATTATTTTTAGAAATAATAGATGGCAAATATTGGTGCCATATGGTACCTGGGTACCTTATTAGGCGAAATAATAAAAAGGGTAACAGCAACAATAAAAGAATATCAATCAATAACTGAAATGATGGCAAAAATATGAAAATATAAGAAAATAAGCGATTTCTCAACGGATTTACGGAATTATGAGCCGAAATTGGAAATTCAGCCGGAGATAACTCTCACGCAGCCAATAAGCATTTTTACCAATTTATTAGATGCCGTGGGAACGAGTGAGGCTGGAATTCTGGGTTGCTGCTTGAGATTCCCACACCCGCACATGCCCGTGCCTAACTTGCCCAACATGGAACTCCGTCAAATCTCCTCCGATTGGGACGTTCTTGGTATCGTCAGAATCGTACGAATTAGCCCTATTTTTAGATGTCAAATCCGTATCGAGTTGTCGCATGAATGGAAGGGGTTTTCTGAATGTTGGAAGTGGGTATCCGAGCCGGTGCTGCACATGGGCGATTATCCCACCTACAACGTCCTTGCGTGCCTCCAAAACACCAAGTACTTCTTGGTGCTAGACCTCTGCTGGGGGTTCAATAATGTCCACATCAAGGATGGTGATGAATGGAAAGCGGCATTCTCGACCAATTGGGGGTTGTTTGAGCCTGCCATCATGTTCTTTGGCCTATGCAACTCCCCAGCAACGTTCCAGACCATGATGAATGACATACTTTGAGACTTCATCGACCAGGAAGTCATCATCTGTTACATGGACGACATCCTGATCTTCACCACTACCCTGGAAGAACACCGGAAGGTTGTCCATGAGGTTCTGGAAATGCTGCAAAGAAGGAAGCTCTTCCTGAAGCTGGAGAAGTGCAAGTTCAAGTGGACCTGAATCGAATATCTTGGCCTCATCATCGCCGAGGGAAGCATCACAATGGATCCCATGAAAATCTGCGGAGTCCTTGACTGGCCAACCCCAACTAAGGTCAAAGAGGTGCAGTCTTTCCTGGGGTTTGTCAGCTTCTACCACTGGTTCATCAAAGATTTCTCGGAGATAGCCCACCCCCTCCATGCATTAACCTGCAAAACGAAGGCATGGGCCTGGGGACTGGATGAGGACCACGTGTTCTGCACCCTCAAGGATGCCATCACCTCCACCCCCATCCTCACCTTCCCTGCTGACACAGGCCACTTCAAACTCGAGTGCAATGCTTCCAACTTCGCAACTGGCACTGTCCTCTCTCAACTCCAGACGGATGGAGAATTCCACCCAGTAGCCTTCATGTTGAAAAGCTTCACAGATGTGGAATGCAACTATGAGGTGTATGACAAGGAGATGCTTGTGATAGTGTGTGCCCTCAAGGAATGGCAGCATTTCCTGCAAGAAGCAGAGGAGAAGGTCGATGTCTACACTGACCACCACAATCTAGGGTACTTCCACACCACACAGTGCCTGAACTGGCGCCAAGCATGGTGGTCACTCTTCCTCTCTCAGTTCCACTTTACCCTCATCCACTGCCCAGGAAAGCTCACAGGGAAACCGGACACACTCTCATGCCATGCTGACCACCCAAGGGGTAAGGATGACAACAAGGGGCTGAAACCAACTTGGTTTGAAACCTGCATGACGGAGGCAATCTCCGTTGTAGGAGAAATAATGATCACGCTATGGAAACCCATTATGGAAATATGCCAGATAAATCACAAAACCCCATACAACAAGTAGATATGAGAAAATAGAAGAACCTGAATTTTAATGAATTTTTACGAATTATTACGACTACATATGATAAATTGGAAGAAAGAAAATTAGTAAAAATACTTCAAGCTTAGCATCAACAAGACGGAATTCTCGGGGGAATTTATAGCAAATATTAAACAATGAATTAGGACAATCGACCAAGATTTGACTATAAAAACAACCAGAGAACCTCCATGGAAACTACTTTCCCATGCCCACACATGTAGCTGAGGATGGAAGTACCACAAAACAAGGATTCCTTAGGAACTAATGCAAAATTCAAAGTCGTGTTTATAATAAGAAATGTAGATGTCTCCCAAACGGACCCAATGAAAGTAATTACAGGGAAAACTACCCATAAACAACGGAGATATGACCAAAACTCTCAGAAAACAAGGACAACGTTTAAAAGGCAAGCACAAAGAACAAGCAGTAACGACCGAGACGAGCTTGATAGCCCATTAGAAAGGAAGGGATCTAATCTTAATCCACCCAAACTTTCATAATAAAAGGTTCACGCATCAATGAGATATTCAATAACGGGAAGAGCAACATCAAAAGTCATGGCTCAGGGAAAAGATGACGTTTACGTAGGATCCATATTTAAAACACACAACGAAATTTACAGGAAATTATGATAAATAGGAAACTATAGTTATGCAAAGTTTCAGCCCAAACGGTCCAGCCGTTGTGAAATTATACCAACAACGGGAATATAGAAATCCGCATCATGTTTAAAGACATGTGAGGGTGGCGATGTGAAGGGAACTGGCTGTTGGAACCAAGATCCACACTTCAGGAGATCGCGAAGACCAATTTTCGTCCAAATAAGGAAGACCCTGGTCAAAACAAAGCACGGAAAGTACAAACAACCTTAGATCATGAGGGAAAAATCTGAAATAAATCACAGAAGCCTGTATAAAGGATACAAACACCCATGCTGTAGGAGAAATAATGGTCACACTATGGAAACCCATTATGGAAATATGCCAGATAAATCACAAAACCCCATATGACAAGTAGATATGAGAAAATAGAAGGACCTGAATTTTAACGAATTTTAACAAGATTTTACAAATTATTACGACTACATACAATAAAAATGAAGAAAGAAAATTAGCAAAAATACTTCAAGCTTAGCATCAACGAGACGGAATTCTCGAGGGAATTTATAGCAAATGTTAAACCAAGAATTAGGACAATCAACCAAGATTTGACTATAAAAACAGCCAGAGAACCTCCACGGAAACTACTTTCCCACGTAGCCGAGGATGGAAGTACCACGGAACAAGAATTCCTCAGGAACTAATGCAAAATTCAAAGTCGTGTTCATAATAGGAAATGTAGATGTCCCCCAAACGGACCCAATGAAAGTAATTACAGGGAAAACTACCCATAAACGATGGAGATATGACTAAAACTCCCGCAAAACGAGGACAACGTTTAAAAAGCAAGCGCAAAGAACAACCAGTAACGACCGAGACGAGCTTGATAGCCCATTAAAAAGGAAGGGATCTAATCTTAATCCACCCAAACTTTCATAATAAAAGGATCATGCATTAATGAGATATCCAATAATGGGAATAGCGACATCAAAAGTCCAGACTCAGGGAAAAGACAATGTTTACAAAGGATCCATAATTAAAACATACAACGAAATTTACACGGAAATTATGAAAAATAGGGAACTATAGTTATGCAAATTTTCAGCCCAAACGGTCCAGCCATTGTGAAGTTATACCAATGACAGGAATATAGAAATCTGCATCATGTTTAATGACACATGAGGGTGGCAATGCGAAGGGAACCAGCCATCAGAACCGAGATCCGCACTTCGGCAGATCACGAAGACCAATTTCCATCCAAATAAGGAAGAGCCCGGTCAAAACAAAGCACGGAAAGTGCAAAACAACCTTAGATCATGAGGGAAAAATCTGAAATAAATCATGGAAGCCCATATGAAGGATATAAACACCCGCGCATACCATAAATCCCAAACAATTAAGCAGAAACAGTGCCTGCATACGAATAACTATGGGAACGATGCATGTGATTACTGAATGTGCATGTGAACTTTTGCTAACTCGACGAATACCAGGAAATAGAACACAGATTTAGTACCATTGGAAAGGTGGGAATAAATGAAAATTTATGATACCAAGAACGTGAAAAACCATCCAGAAATGAATGAGATACAAGGACATGAAGTTAGAAACCTGAAAACGTGCAGGAAGACAGCTTCAAGCCCTAAATAAAATACATAAAAATATGATATCTTTGAGGACGACCTACTATAACAACGAACAATACATATGGAGGATTAGGATATGATAATACAAAGGGGAATCAGGGAAGATGAACAAAATCCACGAAAACCACTAAACTATGACGGACCATGGCAGGAATTTTAGGGAACAATATTCTAATGAAGTGGAGAGCTATAATACATTCGTTTGAGTAATTCTTGACTACTAGCAACTTTTTCTTTTGGTTTTAAACCTGAATAATTCACTCATTTACCATTTCAAGTCTCATTTTAACTAAATGTCTCTGAATAAAAATGGAATAAATCAGCTGAAGGTCTCAGTGCAGCCGTACGCATAGTAATGCAAAGTTTGAATTCAGAATCACCGAGTCATAGCAAATTTAATGGTAAATATGAGGAATTTGAAATAGGAAACTGCGACAAATGCAGCGCAGTCAAGTTCTAATTAACCATTAAAATAGCTTAGGCGAGGAAGGACAATAAGGATTCTAGGTGCAGTCTGACCACAGTAGAGCCACAGTTCAGTGCAGCTGAGCGCAGTAGAACTATAGCGTGAAATTTTCATTTTTTATTCAGTTTGAGGAAAATACACTGTAAATAAATCCTGTAAATATGAGGTAGAGCATGAAAAAGGAAGGCGACCCAAGGAGTATAAAAAGGAGACCCTTTCTGCGACCTTTCACCCCCCTCAGAGAAGTAAGAAAATAGAGTATTATTTTTCTCAAGCATTTCTGGTTGTCACTCCAGTGCAAAAAAGTGATATACAGTTAAGATTGCCACTGTAGTAAAAGGCAGCAATTAGGGAGAGAAATATTAAGTAAATATTTCAACAGGAGAGCTGGTTAACACTCCAGATTTCAAAGTGTAAACACAAAACAGTTATTTTGCTACTGTTAAAACAAGCAATAAAATAAGACAAAAATAAAACAAACTCAAGGGACACTCCAGACACAATCCAAATCCATTAACTGAGTAGAATCTTTGAAACTTCACCAAGTAGAAGATTTAATTCAAGTTAAAATCCAAATTAAACAACCCTACATAGAATTACACCCAGACAAATTGAGAAATTACAATAGAGGAACAGCTCCGCAGGGCTTGGTTTATCTGTAAGTCAATTCTCAGAAACTTTTAAACTAACCCATAAAATAGAATTAGCCAAAACACTTGGATTGGTACTATAATTACAACAAATATTACTAGTACACTTCCCCATCCTAACTAAAGAACCAGGGAACAGCTTGGTGGTGGTCTCATTTGAACCTCCCAACTGACCTTCCTTCATTCTCTCCTTCAGCACACAGCAAGTGCAGCGATCGGGGGGTGGCATTAGGTGTGTAGTGATACATAGAGAAAAGGGAAGTTGACCATGGAATAGAAATAGAGAGAAAGAAGGAAAGGGAAAAGGAGGAACGGGGAGTGATAGTGGGGGAAGCAGAGTAGGGCAGGGCAGCGTGGGGTCAGGTGGGGTATGCCCTGACACTCTCCTTCCATCCCTCTTCCACCAACCTCTGCCAAGTTACAACCTTCCACCACTGTCCCATACCCCATACTCAGACACTGCTCATACCTTCACTCCAAGACCCTGTCATGGTCCCAACCTTGGACTTTGACTCCACCTTGGCTTAAGTCCATTGCATTGGTGACCTCATTCCATGTAAACACCATTGCCAATATTCCACAGACTTCCAACCCCATCTCTGCAAGCTCCATAAGCTCCACTACCCCCAAGCTTCACAGACCATCCTCAGCACTTTCGCCACTTGTACTGTATCTCTCACACTTCTCCCTCACCCCTATTTGGACTACTGCTTCTTTACATTTAGCCAGTTAGTCATCAACCCCTGTTATGGAAATTCCCATTTTTAGCCTCTTATGGCCTCTGTACAGTATATTATCACGTGACATGTATATAATAACAACTGAACCATAAACAATCACCAAAAGCCACCCTTTGTTAATGTCATTGTAAAGACAATTGTTAAACCTCTGTTACATTAACTGTAACACTATTTCCATGTCATGGCCACTCCCTGCACCCAGACGCCATAGAAATGGGCCAATTAGGCCCCATTTTTATAACAACCCCACTCCACCTCATCCTCCTGCCCCTCTGGGCTTCGCCCTCCTTACCTCCTTTTGGATGTGCCATAGAGTCTAACCCTTGACCCTCAGTACTGCTCCACTTCTGTAATTCCCTTTGTCTCCATTCAGATGCCTTTGTTCTGTTTCGGACCCCCTTTGATTTCCCATCCTTTTGCCCTTCTATTATATGTAGGGCTTGTACATACTCGATTGACCCTCAGTCTAAAATCGACTAGAAATGCCCCCTAGAGACTTCCTCCTCACTGTGTCTGAAATTAAGGACCAACAGGACAAACAGCAATGGCACAGTGCTCCCCTTGAGTCGCTGAGGCCAAGGTCCCTCCTTGCTAAGTCTCTGGTTCCACTCTGGAATTGTCCGCTGTAGGAGGGCACAGCAAGTACCACACAAACAAGGCCAGAACCACATTTTTCGAGGCTCCAACGAGCACCCTCAAGCCTCCGACACATTCACAATGCCCATGGGACATTTCCACATTTTTTCCAATTTTTTCCATGCTTTTTTCTCAAGACTCGTATTGCCACTTCCCCAAATTTCACGGTTATCCACCATTTCCCCCATATCTCCACCAATTTTCCACCAATTCACATTATTTTGAGCTCTAAGGACAGCAACAGATCAGGAGAAGAGGATGAAATGACGGGACAGGAGTTAGGATGATGGATATGTGGTGGAGAAGTGAGATTGATGGTTGATATTGACCTTATGGGCCTCAATTATTGATTTTATTGTTACCTTGTGGACATTTTTTTTGCCTTATTGTTTCTTAGCCAAGTTCTCAACATTCTTTTTGTTTCCATTGCCACCATCCATCAGCTTTTTTTTGTTCTGATTTCTCTTTTTTTCTATATATACACCCAGTTTGCATTGTACTTACAGTTGTTGGACCCCTCTTCTGTGCTACAAAGAATGTGGTGTTGAGCGATCCCTCCATACGTTAAAGAAGCCTCCTGATGACTGTCCAAGAAGGACCAGGAGTGAGTACATGATTAGTGAGATTGATTGATTGATTGTCTAGCACCTGGACCATGGCACAGTATCGGCACTGTCACCACCCATCCTTTCCCTTCCTTCCGACCTGATTCAGACACTACCCCCAGGTCCCTACTCTTTTGCCTGGGCAGCCTTTTTGCCCAGTTACACCACTCTTGCCCCATTCTAACAATGAGGCACCCTGAAAAACATGTTTTCCTATTTGTAATCTTTGATGCCTGCCAAACATGACTAGCAGTTCAAAAGTGATATTTAGAGCTGTATTGTAGTGGAGTTGGCCAAATATTTATCATTATACACATGATGATATTGATGCTGATGCCCAACTACTTAGAATGACTGTGGCCGGAGTTCACTGAGGGTAAATTGTCATGCAAGTGGTTGGGTGTCATGCATCAAAATGAATTTTCAGTTCACCTCCCAGCAAAATTTTGTGTCATGCTGTCACGACCCAGCAATATCCATAACGTCCATCAACATGCCCTAGTGCCACTGGCCCATTCCACCCACTACCATCATCATCCAACCATCCACCCATCCATCTGCCACCCTCATCCATGCTTTTCCCCTGCATGTGTGCCTCCCAACCAAGGCTGCCCATCTGGGTGCTCCATTGTTATCTGCCTGCCAGCTGGATGACTTGCTAGGTGGCCAGATGGCCTTTTTCTCTTTTGTTTGCTTGCAGACTATTGTTCTCCCTTTGCCACTTGCTAATTCTAATTGCCTTTTTGTTGGCAAGGTTTGCCAATATTAATCATTTGTTCTTCTTCACTCATTAATATTGTTGCTTGATCCACCACTCCTTCCGGGCTGGTCTTATTTAGTTATCTGTCCTTATAACTCATGTAGGTTACACCAGATGTACCTCAGTTCATATATTGACTAGGATTTACCCCCCTCATCCCTCCTCTCTGTCATAAGGCTCTTGTCTGAAATTGGGACACCAACGTAAGAACAAAGCACAGTGCTCCACCCAAGTCACTGAAGTCCTGCCCCTCCAACCTTATGAGCCCAGGTGACTTTGCACACCCTTGCAGACCTTCCAGATACACATTCCTGACACATGCTCTGGATTGATGTGGTAGTTGGTCATGTGAGTACAGTATGTGCCCTGTCTCCCTTTGTAGGGGATTAACCTTACTGTCAGGGACTCATCTGGGGTCGAGGAGGCCCACATGTAGCATTCAGCGCTGAGAGCCTGGCAGGGTGCGGATCGGGTGTGTGTACTGACAGGCCCAATGCAGGACAACAGTCCCTGGCCACTTAGACTGAAGTGGAAAGATGTTATTATTATTACAGTGAAAAACAAATATCATAGAAAGCACAACAAGCAAAAACCCTGATTTGCTCAAATTGGAAGGTTGTTCCTGACTCATGTGCCACTTGTCGCATTGGGCTGATAGAATTCATTTGTTCATTGAGTTAAATATTGATAGAATAATTGTTTTCAGCAGATTGCAAGTTGGGTGTTGTGGCCCACATGCTATGTATGCCCTATTCAGCTGTCTATGGCCAAGGTGGCTCCTCAGCTCAATTCACTGTTGCTTCTTTTTTTGTTGCCTTTTTCTTCATGTTCAAAGTCAATGGTTACATAGGCTTTTTTTTTTACAGTCCACTCTATACTTATAAAAAAACTCCCAGAAGCATTTTGTAGTATTGGTTGGTGAATACTTCATCGCCATTTTCGATGCAGAAAAAAAGAAGAGAAAAAAACTACTTTCCACAACACCAAATCAAACCAACACCACTTGAAATGACCCCCAAGCTAGATGGAGAACATAGCCACTAGTTCACCATAGCACCATTGCTGCAGCCCAACTCTGATCAGTTATAGAGATCTAACACGGAAAGTGCATACAGCCAATCCACTTCCACACACTCCTCAGCTGCACCCCTGCATGTACCTAGCCCCTCTTACATCCCCTCTGTGGGGCTTTGTGAGCCCAAACTTTGATATCATCCCATTTCAACATGATCAAGCAACAGCAGCACATGAATCAGGGTAACTTCCAATTTGAGCAAATCAGGGTTTTCGCTTGTTGCACTTTTCTACAATATTTCGTTTTTCACTGTAAAAGGGAGATGCTATGCTACTTACCTGAAGTGGAAAGATGAGAAGAAGGCTACTTCTTCAGTTCCCACTCCAGGTACATTTATATACATGCAGCTTGGGTCACATGACAGGTGCCACGTCACCCTCGCACACAGCTGTGACCACCTGGGTATCTCCACAGGAGATCCCAAGGGCATCCAGTGCAAGCACACATGCTGGGCACAGTGGGGAGTCACCCAAGATGTCCAGGCCAGGTGTGTCATATGCATGCTGTGGGTGGGTCAATGGTACATTGATACGAAGGAAAGTCGTCCATGTAAAATAAAGAGAAAATAAAAAGGAAATAGAATAGGGGGAAGTGAGGAAGTGGAAGAGAAGAGAGGGAAGGGGAAAGAAGAAGGAAGGAAAGAGGGGGAGAGTGGGTACCAGGGTACCAGGTGAGGTGGGGCTGGGCCAGGTCAGGCAGGTGTGCCCTGACACTTACTTCACTATACTGTACCCACACAACCAATTACTGGCTGAGGTTCCAAGTGTGACACAAAATAGTCAACCAGCTACTCCTTGTGACATGTGACAAGCAACCAGAAGAGGTGGCAAGGTTTGTGTGACACCAGCCACAGTGGTGCTGGAAATGTCCAACTAGCAAATTTTCTTGTTGATACATTTTACACCAAAAAACTACTTCCTTGCAGATGGCTTTTGTTTTCATTGAATCTAATTTGATTTCACACAGCCACTTAGGCACCAAAAAAAAATGGTGTGACAAGGATCATTCAACTGGAACATTAGTGTGATGCATGACCGGTAATTGGTCATGTGGGTACAGTAATTCCAATTACAGTGATACATATTTATATTCATCTGTCTATGTCACATTGCTATGATCCTGTCAGGGGACATAACACAAGTGGTCTCTTGTTACTCTAGCAATATTGCATAAGACTATGTAACTGCATATAGCTGCATTGGCCCTATAATATCATATCTCCCATCTTATCCCTGCTCCGACTCTGCCCCATGATCTGAGTATTTCCTTCTGACCTTCCTCTCTCATGTATATAGCCCTATGTTCTGCTGAGGCTTGGAACTTCAGCATTATCTACAACTAGGTTTTTGGGCAATACTTGACTCAGACTGATGAGCAATCCCTGACAAATTACCTTGCTTCCAAGGTCACTTGCATGGTCACAATTCGTGGGAATTCTGACACTGATTCTGTGGGAATTCTGCCATATAGTTACATAACCCCATTTGGTCCACTCCCTCCAGTCGATCTGGAGCCTTATCGACAACATGAACAACCCCTACTGAACTAGATATTGAGGGGAACGCACGTGGAATTGGGGGTTCTCAGGGGAAGCTCCACCCTGGATCAACTCAGAAGAATGTTTACTCAGACGCCTTCTGCTCTGTGTGTTGAAGTTGTACCGGATATCCCTGCTGGCAACTTCCATTATTGCAACATTTGTGATCCTCGAGAATTTGTCTGACTTGATGCCCAACATTTGGGCTGTCACAAGAACGGAGAGTTGCCAAATCTTGGAGTGCAGAAGATGCTGATATTCTGGCGTGGAAAGATGCAAGTAAATTGGGTTTTGCTTTCTGGGTTCACACACTGCGTGTGGCTTTCGTTAGTGATTTGGTGCTTGGAAATTATAGAGAGCTTAGATTCGACAGGGGCAGGGAGGTAGAAGAGTCAACCAGATGCGTTTTTACACCCTAGGTACCTTTCCCACATGCAACCCACATGCATGCAGCTCTCAAAATGCGCACCTATGTTGATTAGGCCATACTCATGTGGAATTCATGCATGCACATTCCTAGAAACACGCCCTAGTCCCTCCCCACATGTCATTCACATACTGAGGCATTCTAGATGTATACTGGTGCCCTTTTTTCCCTCATGCACTGCTTCCCAGATCGCTGGTACTTAGTCAACACTTACAACATAAGCCCCTCTTGTTAGCAGCTTGTAGGGAATGGATGTGTGGTGATGCGTGCTGTGCACGCTTTCTTTATTCATTGTTTATTACTCTTTATTTCTCGATGTAAACAATGTATATAAATTGCGGGGAAGGGTGAAACAGGTTTTCACTCTTCTCCTCCCCTGTCGAAATTACAGCTCTATACTGCCTAATTCCTGACAGCTTGAGGATAGCAGGAGTCAACACCAAGGTCGGAACCTCAACCGACCTTACACAGCTGCACAGACGGTTGCTCACCATTGAAGTGCCTATTCTCCAGTTCATCTTTGTCACCTCTGAAGCGCCAAAAGTAAGGTGGGAATATATGATCCAATACATAACTTTCACCACTCTTTCAACTCATATTGGCCATATAATTTTGCACAAGCAAGGTCACGGTTGCGAAGCAACCTTTCTAGTCCCCATTATAGGGATGCTGTTGTTTCTTTATTTGTTCATGCCAAGATATGTACAGTAATTACATATATATACCTTGGAGTAGTTGTAAAGGCCTGGTAGCCTTTTACCTCTACCCATTGAACATACAGCCCATCAAAGCATATCATTTAAACAGACATCTGAGGCACAGGCAAACAGGGGAATGGAATGTTACCATCCCCAAATAGTAAGCACTACACCCACACAGCAGGGTACTGGGCTACTCCAGTGTCAGGGACGCGTCCGGGGTGGAGGGGGCCCGGCTGTAGCGCCCGGCAGAGGGACCCTCTCGGGGGACGAAGCGGGCGCGCGTACTGACGGGCCCGATCTGGGACTATAGTCCCTGGCCACTTGGACTGAAGTGGAAAACGTGAATTGTTATTAAAAGGAAGAACTACACTACTTACCTGAAGTGGAAAACGTGAGAAGAAGGTTACTTCTTCAGTTCCCACTTCAGGTACATTTATGTACATGCGGCTTGGGTCACGTGACAGGTGCCACGTCATCTGCGGAGAGGGCCGCAGCCATCCGGGTATCCCTGCGGGGGATCCCGAGGGCGTCCGCGTGTGCTGGGCGTAGCGGGAGGTCGCCCGGGGTGTCCGAGCCGGACGGGTCAGCAGTACAATGATACAAGGGAAGGTGGTCCGTGTAAATAGAAAGAATAAACAGAAAGGGAGAGTGAAATAAAGGAGGAAGAGAAAAGAGGGAAGAGGGAGGAAAGGGGAAGAGGGAGGAAGGATGGGTAGCGGGGAGCGGGTGAGCGGGTGAGCGGGTGAGGTGGGCCCAGGTGGGCCCGGGTGGAACCGGGTCAGGCAGGTGTGCCCTGACATCCAGTAACCAACCTAATCAATACAGCAAGCTGCTCTGACACTTATGTACTACTAATGTCATAGCTAACACACAGCATAAGTACTTAGAATACATTCTAGAGCTCTGATACAAGTCTGAGCTAACACATGATATAGCCTTATATTTTAAAACTTTCAGTATCATTTGGTTGTGTCATACCAGGAAGAGAAACAGGGGCACGAAAAAGCATCCTTTGGATCTTTCCGATCAAGCCATATCAGATAACATCAATCAAAGTCAGAGACAGCAATTTCCACATACCCGTGCTGGTATCTGGGTGAGGTGAATTGAAATTGCTTGACCCTGAGCTTGCTCCATTTTTCTCCGCAGGTGAGTCCGTGACAGGAGACTAGAGTGAGGGTCAGGTCAATATTGAGGCCATTATTGGAGATGGAAAAGACGAACTTCATGAGGAGTGAAATAGAATACAGGCCGGGAGCCGGCTGAAGAAGGGATGAGTGATGAAAATGAAAAGTCGCTATCAAGCAAGAGGCCATACTTACCAGACAGGAACCATAGTAAGCCCACCGAAGCCTGGAAATGGAGAACTGGCGTGATAGTGAGTGTCATATCACCACAAGAATGAAAGAAATCCACCAGGGAAAGCGATGTCAATGCAACGAGCCTGTGCGAATCAATCTCTCTATAAAAAGGAATAGACGGCGGATCGAACAGTACCCACGATGTTAGAATACCTGTGTTTATAGCATATAGCATAAGTGTTTTCACAATCGCATCCGTACTGTAGAGATTATGAGACAGTGTCGACTTCATGAACGAACGGGGAAACCAACTGTTGAACGCCTGTCTGACGTTTCCTAAGTTCTGCACACATCAAAGCAGCGATGACAACATCAAGTAATGCCTAAGCAAGATGGGAAAGATATTGATTCAGGAGGAAGCGTCAAAACCGTATAAAAGACTCACTTCGGACCCTAACCAGGTGGTGGTCAAAGGTTCGATACCAGTTATAAGCGCTTCCATATCGTGAGTATGCATCGTCATCCTACAACAAATGTCAACACCAACGCCACACTTGTCTAATGCATCAATTGACGAAGAACATACGAGATTACATTGACCGCTTTACGACCATTTATCAGAACAACTGAACTGAGCGTGAGGAAACAAGCTCACCAATGCCAGAGCCTATAAAAGCGTTAAATTTTCATTGGCATAAATGGTTACAAGGTCGGAGGAAAAATAAATCTTTGGGAGAATCAGCAAGGTGGAGCACATACCTAACTGACACATCAAGACCGCAATCTGTAATCGCAAGTCAAGACTACTTCGCTAGCACAGGGTTGCACAGGGAAAGTGCGCACCAATGTAACGGTCAAGAAGATACTTCCATACACTTCGCATGAACACACGTAAGCTTCATTGCAACAGACTTGCCATGATGAGAACGTACACCTGTGAAGCAGGCCCAAAAAATAGAGCTGAACAATCGCTGCGGTTATAACCTAAGTCCGATATTGGTCCTGATAACACGGCAGTAGTGCGACGCAATAAACTGACAGCGCTTAATTGAAATATCGCCTCCTGGCTAGAGGGATGACTATTCAGCTTGCTCACTGTGTAACTAAAGATGCTAAACTTACGATGAATTAGTGGTTATGGTCGAGGCACCATCGAACCGGCCAATGAGCTCGCCGTATGCACGAGAGGCAAAACATAACCTAAGGAACCACTGAGGGACGATTCAGAGTGACACGAACTGGCGCATCCATACATCTGAGAAAACTGTAGCAAGCTGGAACAGCAGAAGCTCGTCAGGAGTGACGTCAAGCGAAGGGACACACGAAGTTACCATACAACGACAACCTGATAACACCAATCAACTAATATCCTGCAAAATAACGCACAAAGGAAATGAACTCACTGTGACCCGAGTCCCCAGAGGATCACCCCGAAAGGCAGAGAAGTAGTGAAAGGTTTGAACCGTCAAAATACCCAGTAAGCTGAGTAGCGGACAGTAGAGTCGAAATGAGAACAAGAACAAGTCAGCTTTGGCGACCTTACGAAAGCGTTAAACCAACATACACGGCAGAGCACACTCCTCCAATCAAGTAACTCCCCCATAGCTGCTCATAGGGCGTCATGGTGTTTGTCATGTTTGGCAATGATGCCAAGCGGGTAGCTGGCAGAGGACGATCTGCCAACAGTGAGAGAGCGTTTAAATAATCCAAGGATCTGAGGAAATAGCACCGAGGCAATTGCAGATAAGGAGCTATTAGTAGCATTATATATTGCTCCTTGCCGTGGATGAATGAATGTGTGAGAAATTCACCTTCACAACGGATTGCCACGCGCAGAAGGATTCCGGAGGAAGGACGGCCCGCGAAATATCATTCCAACGCGCAAGGTCAATCTGCTTCGCTTTGCCCAGAGTGCGAACACCGTGAGTGCAAGATGGTGGCTGCCCCAACCCCACTACAAGACACGTTCTGCGGTGCTTCTAACTATGATGTTAAGAACTTTTGATCTCCCCAGGAACGGTATAAAGGAATTTCCCATGGGGATTGTCTGAGTCGTCTCCACAACAATATTAATACTGCCGGAGGTCTCATGTGTGAAACCGGACATAGCCGGGAGAATTGAATGGCTGCCGCGGCCTGAGGTTCATCATCTGGTTCTCATTTCTTTCATGATGGGGTTCGTCAGCCTGTTTGAACTTTCAGTGCGTCCTTGGTGTGCGAGTGCCTCTCTGTTTGCTATTTGGTTTTTGGGTTTGATCTTATCGGTCAACGTGTACTTAGCTGCTTAGTCACAACCTGATGTGTCCGAATATTGTCATATTGCACTGATACCACATGAGGGATTATCACAACAGGGGGTCTGCGATCAATCCTCGGGTCACAGACCCAATTATGACTGCAGTTTGAGATGCTAAATTCCGTCACCCACTTTTGCTTCCGAGAAACTTTGCTCACAAATCACCACTGTTTGACTCCCTAACTGACAGAAAGGATGTTGGAGTTCAACGGGTATACAGTATAGAAAACCATAGGGATGAGGCCGCAATGGGGCCGGGGTCGGACCAGATGAGAGTAGACCACTGAATAGAATTGTCGGCACAAATATATGTAAATACATGTTTTGAGGTTGATCTCCAACATACAGTAGGAGCTTAGGCCCTACAGCTATCATGGGTTTAAGGTGGCGTAATTGAAAACTTCCATTTCTTTATTCTTCTTCGTTGAGACAGAGCGCTTTGATATTTCGCTTTGACTCGGCCCCGATGACTCTTTGGCCTGGCGTACTACGCGCTGGGGCCTCAACATTTATCTA
The DNA here is from genome assembly GCF_015039405.1 of Cantharellus anzutake. NCBI lineage: Eukaryota > Fungi > Basidiomycota > Agaricomycetes > Cantharellales > Hydnaceae > Cantharellus > Cantharellus anzutake. The sequence goes on from NW_024066965.1 coordinate 632,180, forward strand.
TAAAAAATTCGCCTTCTCGCTTTCTCGTCTCCCTCAGTTCACTTTACAGCCGTTTGCAGAAAAATCTGCCGTTTTGAATTTATCGGGTATGTGATCCTGGTCATTCACCTTCCTAAAAAAGTTGGAAGGATCAGGTTCAACGAAATAGAATTTCCTTATTTGAGGGAAACCCCAATGATACCCCCTAAATGTATATAGAATTAGAAGCGCCTGAGCGCGTTCACAACAATTGTCCATCCAGTCATTATGGGGAAACACCTTGAGCCTGGTGCAAAGGATATTATCGTCTTTATGTCCTCAAAAATGAATTCAAGCAAGATTGCTTACTTCTCAGGAGTGTCTGAACGTACTGTTCGGCAGATACTTGCCACTCCACACCAGCACCACCAACACCGAGAAGAAACCCGAGGGCGGCATCGGATGCTCAGTGTCCACGCGGTAAATGTACATAATCTGAAGGCCGGCACTGTGCGGGATATTTTAACTCATAGTTCCGAAGTTTCTAGACAGCCTTGTTGAGCAGAAGCCCGACTTATACTTGGATGAACTACAAGCTGCACTCAAAAATGAACTTGAGATTGAAACAAGTATCCATACAATTCGTAGAGAGCTATGCAGGCGCGGTCTCACTAGGAAGAAGGTTGGGCTTCCCCGCTATCTTTTGCAGTCATGGCGCTGACTTGTTCACCAGCTTCAGAAACCAGCAGCTGAGCGCAACGAACAACTGCGAGCTGATTTCAGGAGACATATGGAGACAACTTACCATGCAAACCAACTGATCTTTGTGGATGAGACAGGGGTTAACCGCAAAACATCCTCGCGTGCATATGGCTGGGCACCATCTGGAGAGAGGGCTCGGCGACGCGACTTCTTTGTCCATGGCACCAAGTTTGTACCAGAATCTATTCGGCAACTTTGGTACTAAACTTCTATTCCTTAGATATTCTGTTCTTCCTGCGATGTCAATGGATGGAATTGTTCACGTTGATATTCAGAAAGATGCATATACCGCAGAATCATTCAATAACTTCATTGCCTCAGTCCTCATTCACATGAACCCATACCCCCAGCCCTTATCTGTTCTTGTCATGGACAATGCCTCCATTCATAAATCCGAAGTCCTAGCGGAAATGTGCCATGAGCGGTGTGTCCAAATTTCAGTCCGGATAGGTTTGATACTAATGGTATTGCAGAGGCGTTAGACTCGAGTTTCTCCCCCCATACTCCCCTGACTTCAACCCAATAGAATTAGGATTTTCGTCCATTAAGCAATGGCTCCGGAGGAATCGAGAATATGTTGATAATGAATTTTCTTCCGGTGAACATTACCGAGCAACAGACCTGCTCTTGAGAGCAGTGTTCTCTGTAACAAGTCACCAAGCACGCGGATGGTTCAGGCATGCTGGCTACCTCTAGTGTTGGGGCAACCTTGTTTTGTTTTCTGTATATACAGCACTATAGTCTGAGTAGAAACTTGTATGGTACGGAGTGATTGGGTTCAAAAAAAAAAAGAGACTGCTGTTTCAAACTTCACTCTTCACTATGTACGTCATCAAATCCCAATCTAGATTCAGAATCAACCTGTACATCCGAAGAGCCAGAATCTGAGGATATTTCGATGACTGAAATAGAGGTCGGCAAGTTTATACAGGTGGCAAGTCGCCACTTTTGGATCCGCAAGTTTTTTGGTGTTTGAGGAATGCTTCTAAACTGCGAGGTCAAGGCAGCCAAGGTTGAAGCATGCTTGATTGGAGTCAGAGAACGGTCCAAAAATGAAGGTTGTATCTTCTCCGGAGTGCGCGGGACAAGAACTACAGGTACTTTTGAGGTTGAGACTTGCTTGACAGGAGTCGGAGAAAGGTCCAAAATAAATGGTTGTGTCTTCTCCGGAGTGCATGGGACAAGAGGCTTCCAGCGCTTAGCTGGGATTGGGGACAGAGGGGGAGTGTTGGCTGAGCGCGAGCGCTTCCGGGTGTGATGGTCATTTTTTTGGCGTTTGAGAAGCAAGGCACTAAACAAATGACTATTGGGTGGTTGGGTGAATGAGACTCCCTTGACACCATCAGTCTATGACACCATTCAGGCTGAGTGAGAGGAAGCGTGAGTGAAGAACTAAACAAGCATACCATCGCCTTTGCCCAGACAGCAATTGCCTCCTTGTCCAAATGCAAATGACGGAATTCCACATCAGGGTGGCGATAGCAATGTTTAAAGCATCCATTGCACCAGAGCTTCTTGCAAAGTTCCTCATATATTACATGACGCGCAGAAGCAGTTGTGGTGGCTGTGGCTGTGCTCCGTTTTTTGATCGCAACGACTCGAACTTCCTTCCTGACTGCATCCTGGATTCACAAAGTTGTTGTTATTGTTATCATAGTGCAATGAAACACAAACCTTATTGATAATGCGTAATTTTTTGGTCTTGTATGCTCGGGACTGAATTTCGCGTTGAGCCTCAATCGCACGGGTAAAATCCTCTATATTGTTAATACGTGTCCAGATCGATTCCTTTTCATCAGAGAGACGATAACCAATGCGATGGGCAGCAAGGTCCACCTCCATCCTACTTAAAATCTCGTGAAGAACTTCTTCGGGTGGTCGAGATTTTGAATCAACAAAGAATACAGTCTCATCCTCCTTCTTGGGATCCATTGTGTTCAGAGTGAACTGGTACTCAAAATCTATGCAGTATAAAGTTGCCCAAAGTAAGATTAAGAAAGACGTAGTAAGACGCTGAAACATACCTTTTGTTCCCTTCTCATTTGGCTTTTCCTTCTCCTTCCCGTTTAGCTTGCTATGCTCGGTGGCAACTCGTGGCACCTGGGATGACACTGCCAGGGGGGCTGACACGGGGATATGGATCCTATATGGTGGCACAGGGTTGAACACCGCGATAGGGCCCAATTGACCAGGATAGACGGGAAGATCACTTTGGGTCGACAGCATTTGCACAGGCAGAGGCAGAGGCAACGGGTTCAGAGTGGGTTGGGGTTGAGAGGAATAGGGAGGTTGCCCATCACGCTTATCATCATTGTTGACATATAAATTCTCACCGGGGTTGAACGACATATTAAGCCGGAGAGTTTGAGTAAAGCGCGCAACGTTTCAGTCCTTCCCCCTGTTCCAGGTGTCCTATATATGGCGCTAGGTGCCCAATATAAAGAATGACCAATCAACAGGCAACCCCTGCTGCTGTCATCGCTGTACCACGCGGCCAAATCACAGGCGCTCATTTGGTATGCCAACAAACAAACAATGAGCACTTGACCCAACAAGAATGCCGGCCCTGAAGTTGGCGTACCTTGCCCATGACCTGTCAGATGGCTTGTTGAGTCACGATTTGGTTGATGTGATAGACAGTTGGGTCGGAATTGCGTCAGCAGCATGTTCCGTGCATCCGGTGAGTGGGTACAATAGATCCGCAGACTTTGACTATGCTATGCCGGCAGGTGTATGTTCCAAGGATAGGCCGTGAGCAGTGGAGGAGCAATAGTGCCACTCAGCAGAGTATGGAGTACATTGGTTTTGACAGCAAGCCTCACTTCGCAAGTCATTGCGTGATGGCCACGTGATTTTGTATATATTGTGGTGCCCAAACTGAGGTTGGACCCCGGCGCTAAGCCGACTATCCGCATAAGGAAATCCTATTTCGTTGAACCTGATCCTTCCAACTCTTTTAGGAAGGTGAATGACCAGGATCACATACCCGATAAATTCAAAACGGCAGATTTTTCTGCAAACGGCTGTAACGTGAAGCTGAGGTGAGAGCATACTCCAACAGATTATTGTGAGTCTTACTAATGATAGTTCTATTGCGACTAGCATACATTATCACAAAGGAGGGAAAAGTACATCTTTGTCAGTTGAAAAATATATTGATCAAAGTGTTAATACATGTTCCCACAGCATGGTCATTTCCAACAAACCAACTGCCGCGGCCCGAAAACGACGGATGCATTCAAGGACCAATGCCAAAATATAACCATGCTACCCAAACTTGGGGAATGTCAGATTATCCACCCAAGGTCCTAAGATCATGGAACTTTCTGAGCGCACCCCGACTCAGCATTATATATGATCGAGCAGAGTTGAGCCAGTAGGAATGCTGCTTGGCAATGGGGTGTTTCTCCCGTGTTTTAAGCAGGTCAGTACGTGCTCATCGAGCATTCAGCAAGTGCCTGAGGCCGTGTACCCAGATATCCACCACCGCAGAGCTAGCGCGTCCCGAAACACTGACACTATTCCACTGTTCCTCTTGGGCCGTGCTCTTGGCCGGGGCCCTTAACCTCCAGCATATTATTACAGATCAAGGGCATTACTGTGATAGGCGTGCTTTAATACTATGGGGGAGAAGTGTATCTTCCCGGAACTCCCCAAGACGAGTCCTGGGATAGGATACAAAGCAAAATATGAACACGTCGGTACGATGTCGGACGAGTCCTCAGCGACAACCGCAGTGTTCCCAGGCAAGCAGTTGGCGCCGAGGGGGTCCAAAGGTAGTTTTAACACTACACTGGTTTGGGATGCGGTGCTGAGTGTTCTGCCCAGTATCATCGCTTTGGGCGATACCCACATTCACATGCTGGACCTGAAAGGACGAAGGAGGCTTTCCCTTCAACGTACACCATCCAGTTGAGCATTCAGAAGGGCTCTCACATTATTTCCCGCCTCTGGCACCACACATTCCACTAGAGGCTAACATTCCACGCGCTTTTACAATAAAGAACTTCGAGAAGTCGAAGCAGGATACCATGGGCCCAGACTAGCAGAAGCATCCAATCATCGATACAATAATCCACCCAGGGAATCTCGAAGCGACCACGCGGCTAATGGAAGTCGAAGAGGGCTAAGATAGTGATACCGAAGCAGAAGAACCGAGGCTTCCCCTACAACGCTAAACGGTGTACACTGGCGTGCCAACCATTTATGGTTCGAATTAATGGACAAAGATGACAACTAAGGTCCAAATCGATGGTAAACCAGCAGGGAGATAGATGGACCTGGAATCTCAGGGTCGCAAGACTAGCGCACGCTAATGGTCCGAAATTAATTTGCACTTCCCACGAAAAGAAATTCTGCTCGTAATATTACGCCTCGCAAGCTCGGCCAACAAACTACTCGGGAAAGTTTGGTAATCCTATATCCCATACAAATAATAAAAGCTGTAGAATCAGCTAGACTTGCAGCTATCTGCATCGGCTAGAATAGCTCGATGTCATTGAACTTTCAACATGTGGGCTTAGAACTTCAACCCGGGGGGCATCTCGCTACAATATTCCAGCACAGCAGCGTCATTGGGGAGTTATACGGGATCAAAGGTGATCTGACTAGACTCAAGTGAACGAACTCCGTGGATTCGATTGTTATATTGTTATATTGTTAGTGAGGAAGGCCTGGTAACCTCACTTGGACCTAGAATCTGCTTGAGTAAATGATTATCGCCCCCTACACTACCACCTTACGTGTTTAGGCAAACGGGAGAGATGTATACTCTCAGCCCGTTGGGTATGTTGTTTAATATGCGTTCGTGATTGGAGACTACGACGGTAGGTCAGAGAAACGTTGACAGAACAAAGCAAAAAATGGGAACTGACTTCACAAGGAGTGACACCGAGTATATTCCTGAAGTTGGCTATGATGTCAAAGGAATTGAGGTGATGCAGATGACTGCCTAGGCAAGAGGGACGATACCAGACAGAAACCATGGAGGGTCCAATGGAGGCCATTGATCGTAAACTGAAAAAATAAGACTGAGCCTACACGCTCTCTGATGATGAAAACTTGATTTACAACTAGCAGAATCACTATTGCGACAACCCTATCCAATATTCAGCCCAAAGTTGTGGATTTGTAGAGTAGTGAATTGGCGGAGGCTTACGATGTAAAGACACCTGTACCAATGGCGTAAAAGGTTAAGGAATTGATGATGGCATTGGTTCTGGAGTAAACATATCATCATATTATATCAGATCCGCCCACGCTCAAGAGAACTCACTGCCGAAAACCTGTTTGATACCTTCTGAGTGATAAGGACATCATCGCCGCAATGATGGTATCGAGCAAGATCTTATGTTGACGTAGTAATGATAAGTTTCGATGACACAACAGGCGCTTTCGAGGCCGTTTCCTCACTTCTATGCCAAGCCACGAAAGGTAAAGGGACCTCAAAGTCGTTTCTTGCATCGCCATGTCACCGACGGTGCGCAATTGAATACTGTGAAGTAGGGTAATTGTGAATTTAATGCATCAATTGCGTGAAGAATGAAACGCTTACGAGAACACATTCACCGCTTTATCGCGATCGGATCTATAATTTACTACTTGATATGACAATGACGCGACTAACTCACCAGCCCCTGCCCCTGCAAAATCCAGAAAGTTAAACAACAACAACTAATCAGCGTCTGTCACAAAAATATCCCAGAGAAGAATCCCCCTTGGAGGGAAGTGTCCAAGGATGAATCGATGCTCAGAAGGACAAAGATTACCGAATTGACTTAATGCAAGCACGATCTATACAAAATCAGGTTCATTCTCATTCGTACTGCGGCTCGACAGTGCTGACCAAAGCGAGCGTCAGAAGCGCGGATTTATTCGCTACAGCCAGCAACGGTAAGGGCCAGAATCACTGCCAGCACTGAATGAACACACTTCTTTGAAGCCTATAGATAAAGAAGAGCTGAACAGTGGCTGTGGACGCTAACTGAAAGGCAGCAGGGACTTTCAGACTATGGTACATTCATGCTATATAAATACTCACGGAACTAAAATGGAGCATCGGCCGACTTCAGAAACAGATCATAGTTAGGCGGACCAGTGACGAAGCGTGTTAACTATGACTTACAGCAGGGTGGTGGTTAGTGACACCCCTAAGTTTTCGATTATCTCAGTGAAAATGTAGTACGGATGACATGTTCTTGTATACAAGAAACATGGTTAGTGCTTTTGGAATTAATGGCGAAATTGTGCCATACATGTGAATCAACTGGAGCAGGCTTGATAGGAGATCTTCATTAGACCAGCTATATCCGGCTCGAAGGTGCGCAACATACCACACAAGCGCAACCTGAATTCCAAATCAGCGAACAGGAATGCCGCCAAAACACCCCAGATTCAGGACTCACTGTCATCCGGGTCCCTACCGGGTCACTGTGAAAGGTCGAGAAGTACCGATCACATTGAACGGTTAATATACCGCCTAGTCTGAAGAAGAAAAAGAGGCAAGTGAAATGTGTGCATAATCCGTTAGCCTTTTGAAGCAATCGGGGATTTGACGCACATTGTGGATATTACACCTCCAACGAGGCAACCACCCCACAGATGCTCATATGTTGTTATACCCATGATGTAGCGGTGAGCGGGTATGGAGACAATGCCTGGCGGTCTCAGCTTAAGAAATTGAAGGGATAAGGGAAATCGGGATGGGGGACCTGCGGCCCTTATATTAATCACCCATACTGGCAGAGACCCGCAACCGCACGATTGAACCCTGCATTAATTCAGTGATACTTCGCATATGTTTCCCGGAAACCGGAGGTGCCCAGATTGCTTGATGACAAATTTGCACTCAGTTCAGTTTGGGTATGCCTGTCCATTGGGAACAGACATATACAGGCATGCCCATACTACAGAAAAATGCTCAAGGGCTCCGATAGGCCATACCTCCCATTGCTTGCACGCATTCCTGCACCAGAACGGCTCCGAATGGGTCCACTCCGCACATTCGTCATCAATACTGGTGCGATGCTTCATGTACAGCGTTATTTTTAATGATGCCCAATGAGTGATAATTATATTTGGAGAAGAATTATCCGCCCGTTACCAGCCAATGTTAGGCGAGTGGCTCGCCCAGTGGGTGAATTCTGATTGCACTGAGGTGATTGTGACTATTGCCCCGGACAGTGCCGCATGCCAGTGAACACGGAACATCATCGTTGATTCCACCAGTCGACATGATGAACGTCAGCTATATGACCGAAGGAGAGCCACCTGGGTATGTGTTTGGGGAAGACACAAAGTAGAAAGAAAGACAGTCCCGGTCCCAGGCGCGCTACGACTTGGAGAGCTCTGGAGAAGGGGGGAACGGGGAAAACAAATGAGCGAAATGATCCAACGATTATATTGACAGAGGACATGTTTCCCAACATAGGCATATGGGCTCGCATTTCCCAAGATGGCAATTGCCAGCTCCAATCGCCAACTCGCGCAAAGATTCCGCTAAGGCTGTAGGTGTTGTATCCATTCATCGAGTCCCAAAGAAATCGCATAGTCCAGCTTGTTTCAGGCTCGTGGTGAAATCAGTTGAAGGGTATCGACAACTGTTTGGGTTTTTTTGTAGGTAACCACCAACAAATGCAATCAAGGAAGAAGCAGCAACCAAACTGGGTGGAAGTCACCAGCTTGATGGTGTTTGATCACCGAATTGCGAAGAACAGTTCTGATCATGCTGCCCTGGAAGATCTTTCACGAAGTTGCAATATCGTGTGGGCCACCACGACGGCTAGGTCACCCTGGACGGTGCATACCAGTAGGTGCCGCACCTCCGAGTTAGTTAGGTGCATGGCTTAGCAGTTGCCAGCATTTTGGCGACAACGGCGCCTCCGTGGAACCCGCACCGCAAGGTGCCCGTGGACGCAGTCAAACGGTCATGCGGGTGCTTTCCCACGCACGGCCCGGTCGAGCTCGTTATTTTCCGTTACAATGTCTTTCGGGATCCCTCAGGAGCTTTCGGCCTCCCTACATTCCTTTTGGTATCATTATCTGTTGCTCAAGCTTTGAGTACAACTGCCCTCGGACGCTGGTAGTTGTCCGTTGCGGTTTCCATGTTGATTCCATTCGTAAGGGATACACTTTCCTCAACGAGTCGACATTTAAGGGATTACAGTAGCACAATCTGGGATAGGCACAAGCACCGCTCTTCGAAGTCAAGGGTCATATATGGGTTCCCTGCTTGCCTTCAGAGAGTCGCGGCTCAGGAGGACAAATCAGACAGCGAAGATCTTTCGAGGAACCGGCGATGGGGCTCCCGGTCGGTTGTCTAATGAGTTTAATGAAGCTCGAGACTACCTTTCGAATGAAAGGACAGTCTTGGCCTATCTGTCGCATTTGCTGAGCCTGCGGGGTCTCTCCAAGACTAGATCTTCTCACTACCCTTTGGGTATTTGATGATGCAGGGCTTTCAATGCCGCACCGCCATTCACTGAATTCGCAAAATCAATAGGAGCGATTACGATCCTGTTCGGTTTGGCTGTACTTGTCATGGGTAAGCGGACCAGACATCCTGATGATGCTGTGTTAATCAGGTCCGAGGCGATACTTTCAGGTACAAAGCAGGCTTAAGCGTATTCAGCCCTGGCTTCATTTCGATAGCCCTCGGAGTTCTTGTCCTCAGGTTTAGCGTCGTACTCGCAGCGGTTCCAAGGTAACTAATCAGCGGATGGCCCTTGGGCCAAAATGCAACCATCGTCTGCACCGATTGTTTCCACATCCCATTCGTTCTTCTCCCACAAACCGGTGCCCTCATAGATCTGGTGGCACTGCTCCAAGACCTCGCCAAGTCTTCGAGTCGGCCCACACCGTTGAACATGTCCACCAAGTTGGCAGTACGTCGTTGGAGGCCCCCAGCGCAACCATAGAGGTATTTGAGCACTGTAGGGATTTTCGAGCGTGCCACGTCATGACAGAATCGTTACATTAGTGGTTGTCCATATCGTTGCCTGTAGGAAATGACTGGGAGTAAATTTGCCCCTGTGCGCATTTCGTTTTGAATATGAGAAACCTCCACCAGGAGGCCGGAATAAAAACGGCGTTAAGTGCTTATCTCCTTTAGGAGTAATTCGCACTGCCAAAGGTCAAACACTGCCCATTAGTTGCTTTCATTCGCGCACTCAAAAGCCAACCAATCCTTCTTCGACCCCTCCAACCGTATTTTCGGCTCACTCCATGTCTGAGATTCGTCGCAAGCTTGTCATCGTTGGCGATGGTGCATGTGGAAAGACTTGCTTATTGATCGTCTTTTCTAAAGGCACCTTCCCTGAGGTAAGTGTCTTGTTCTTGGCGCTAATTCCCGCTATGGGGGAAGCGAAATCAGGGGTCTATCAAAGGCGTTTTGTCCGGTGCGAGGGAGGTCTCTGCACTTGGGGGACATTGAACTCCACTATCTCGCATTTCCCGTTCTCGGTTGTTCCTTGTTAAGGGCGCTGACTGAACCATCTCATCTTTGGCTCCCTCACATCCCCCTCCATGATTCTTTTAGGTTTATGTGCCTACAGTGTTTGAGAATTACGTCGCCGATGTTGAAGTTGATGGCAAACATGTTGAATTGGCTCTCTGGGATACCGCCGGTCAAGAGGACTACGATCGCCTCCGGCCTCTTAGCTATCCAGATTCGCATGTCATTTTGATTTGTTTTGCAATCGACAGTCCCGATTCGCTGGACAACGTTCAGGAGAAGGTCGGTTAGCAATCACTGCTCTTTGATTCATCTCCAACAAGATGTTGAACACCCCTCATAAATTTTAGTGGATATCCGAGGTCATGCATTTCTGTGCCGGACTGCCTATCATCCTGGTTGGGTGTAAGAAGGATCTCAGACGTGATCCAAAGACTATTGATGAGTTGCGGAAGACCTCTCAGCGCCCGGTCACACCCGAGGAGGTGAGCGTTTCAGCTTACATATTTGGGAATAACCTGATCCTAGAGATTACTTTTAATAGGGAATGGCTGTGATGCAGAAAATTGGTGCCCGTCACTACCTGGAGTGCAGCGCTAAGACTGGTGACGGTGTTCGTGAAGTTTTCCAATATGCGACTCGTGCTGCCCTTCTTTCGAAAAGGCCTAAACCAAAGTCAAAGTGCATCATTGTTTAAACATTATCCACCCCATACGCACATCAATCACTCCCTAGAGATGGTTTGGTTTAGGTGGTGGATATTGAAGTGTTTGCGTTTTTCAAATATGCAGTTCGCTGGGGCACTGAAAGAGCCTTTCTGTTTCTTTCTTACCGCCCACTCATCTCGTAGGCAGACTCTTGGTAGCGTATTATCATTCCCTACGTATCATATTTCTTTTGGTACTCTGTAATCCAGTAAATATTGCAAACACAAGAACTGAGTTCTGTTCCATGGTCACGTGCCATACAGATTCAAGTTTAGCGTTGGTGGTCCTCGCACTCTCGCCATCACAGTTGTCAATGTATATCATTTGATGTTCTGCAAGTTGACCGACCTGACCCCGGACCCTGTGAGCCCATATATCTGCTACTGCGAGATTCAGCGACTTTCCAGGGTCTGATCTTCACATATGGATCAGATCCTGATACCATAATTAGTGACGTCCGTTAGAGCGCGATACTTATTCCTTCAAGTTCCCCCATTCGCTTCTCTTCTGGTCACAAGCCGAAAATGAAGATTTCGGCCTAGTTGTTCTCAGGGGTGAGTATTAACCCCGTCATAGCCGGACGGGGTGAAACAGAGTTGTACGGATGGCAGATGCCCGAAGCCAACGGCATTGCAGCCTTGCTTTCTGCCATCCATCAACTCAATCGCTGACGTTATACTCACCACTCAGGGCATGGTGATGGGGGAAAACCTCAGTGCTACAATTACGTACTTCTTGTCTGCCCTTCTAAATGACCCATGAGGCTCCCCGCTGGCGCACGTTGTTATCAGGATATTTGTCGTCTGCGGGCGGTCTCGAACAGTTGACGTGCTGAGCACATCACGCTCGTGACAATTTCTTCCTGTTCGTATTACTGTCAGGCGCGTGTTACCTTTCATATCATGGGATGGGTATTCTCGCTGGCTATGTGTTTTTTTTTCGTCCGTAGAACGCCTCGTGGTTAGGCTGTTGTGGAAACTGCTGGAGGCCGTTTCGCCAATTGCCTTGCGGCTTCGTGGTTATTATAAGGTGGCTCCGTTCGCCTGTGTGCAGCACCCCTAGGCTGGCCACATTAGCTAAACGCCCGTCCGAGTGAAACGTTTTCTCCCTAGAACATTCGTTTGTTGCAGGCCCCTCCTGGAAAAGTTGCACCTGTCGCTGCTGTCCGGACAGTTAGCCACAATGTTAAACCAAGGCCCTGCTATCCATTTTGACCCTGAGAGTCGCAAGCGCTGGGCCGCTCGTCTCGAGACGGGTCGTCGAATGAAAGGTCATGAACTCCAGATGGCGTATGAACGCGCCGGACCATATATCGCGCAGCGCGTGAGAGAACTCATCAAATTGCACGGCTGGACATTACAATCACGCAGTCAGTGGGTAGGTTCCATTTCACGCTTCCACCCGGAGCCTTTTTTATTCTTAGTGCCTAATTCCGTGCTCTTTATTGCTTTCCCCAGTACCTATTCGAATTGATACATGAATCCGATGCGAATAGATCCTCCTCGTCCTCTATCTCTTTTCAATCTTCCATCCGTTCCCACAAACGAAACACCCCCCACTTCCGTCTCCCGCTCCTTGTGGCCGATTTTCTCCGACCCAGCCGCTTCGAGTCGTGGGAGGGTATCCTTGCTGACAAGCGTCTTGTCAAATGTAAACGACCCAATGCCTGGAGTCATGACCTCTACATCAATTCCCCCGAGCCTCTCGTGGACATATTCTATCTCCTCCAAGTCCTTATTCCAGGAATGATACAGATCAAGCGGATCGATTGGATTGAGGGTGTAGGCGACCAACATATCACGAGAGTTCTCCCAAGGGAGTCATGGATCCAGAAGAATGCTGAGGATCTAGAACATATTCTCGGGGACTCCGCGCGAGTACGCAATATCATGGAGTGTGCAAGCGAGACGACTTCTGTAGAGATAACTTGGGATAGGTCAGAGTACCGAGACTGTTACAAACTGTAATAGCGACCAGTCGCAGGCTTGTTCGTCCAACCACCATCGGCTGGGCCTATGTATTAAGGCACACTTATTCCCCACCTGCGAAACGAGATGATCATTTCCGAATTGGAGGAATGCGCAGAGCTGAAGCAAATCAACAACTTCTCAGGCGATTTCCTGTCGCTGGCGAGGTTACTCCTGTGTCTCAACAGCTCAACATCGACTGGCTCTTGTTGGTAAAGACCCAAAAGCAGCAGCTAATGAATGTCGGGCCTCTTAATTTGTTCACGAATCTTAGACCTCTGAGGTGAAAACACATTCCACATTCATGACATGAACCTGTCATTCGATTTTGTAGCTGCAGTTGATGAAAGTGACTCGAGTGACAAAGAATGAATCTCGAGGTCGACTGAGATGCCGGTTAATCACGAAAGGACTAGAGTTCAAACCCAAATTGATAATGGATCCAATCGAACTACATCAAGGTGTCAAACAACCGAACCATAAAAAGTTTTCCCCTGATACAGTCAACGCAGGCTTCTGACCGAGAGCACAATGTGACATTTACACCCACGAGCGGTCAAAACCGCTCCCAAGGATATACGAACGATTCAGCTCAGCTGCGATGCTCCGGAGCACTACCAAATAATTCCAAACCCAAACCCCCACCACAGGGGCTGCACTGAGACCCCGAAGGATGAGGGCAGAACCACACGAATGCAGGTTCCCAAGGCTCAAACCGCTCTCACGTCGGTCTAGGGGATCGGGCAGAGCGTAGCGTGACCGGCTACGCTAGTAAAAGGAACCCCGCCATCGACTCCCTGTGCTTGTACCACTAGAAAAACTAGACAGGACAAGGGTTGGGAGCAGTGCCCGTAACTCACCGATGTTTCATTGACTCAACAGGGTCATCGAAGGCTTTCTTATTATAGCCCATTGAAATGCCTGGGCCATCGTAGGATCTGATGGAGGCCCCCATCTTTGGGATGCTCAGATTTTATAAAAACATCCGGAGAGGCGCGGGGAGAGCAGATCTCGAAGAGTGAGAGTATCCCACTCATCGTCGAACCTATTAGAATTCTTGGTGTCATAGCGTAACGCTGAGGCCAACTCATGTTTGTTGATGTTGAGTCTTGCGGCGATCATGATCTACTCTTGTTTCTTTTCTTGGAATACTCGCTGCTAAAGTCCATAGCGCCTGACTATAATACACCAATTTTTGGTTCACTCGACTTCTCCTCAGTTCACGCATAGCGGGCTGAAGTGAGTCTGAGTTTTTTCCCCTCCTTTCATTGTGTTCGTTACCAGCGAGAACATCGTTAGGCCAATTCACACATAGCGGACTGAGCGAGAACATCGCTAGTCTACGACTCTAATAGAGCCGTCCTGTATTCTCACAGAAGGCATGGAGTCGGGGTTTTCATGACCCGTCCAACATAGGCTATGTGCCCATCATATGTAGTGTTCGGTGGATAAGTAAATTGAAATGGCCATTCTGGTGGGGAGTAGAAGCAAGCACCTCACCTGCACTTGTGCCCATAAAATCCCTAGTGATAACGGATTGAAGTGTTGGGAATTGGGTTAGCTCCATGCGAGGCAGAACCGAGTTCTAACCTTAGGTGTTCGAGGTTGTCTGCTCTAATCGGCGGTAACCGCACGCAACGTAGACGCGGTAGATAATTTCATCATCAGTATGACTGCGGCTCATCGAAATAGCCAGATCCAAAGAGGTCAGTTTGGCAGCTATCCTCACGACATCTAAAATGGGCCCATGGGATAAGTCTGTCCGGAACCGCAAGTTGGTCACATCGGTGACAATCATCTGGGATAAAGAGATCTCTCTTGCAGAATAGCAGGTCAGACGACGTGTCCAACTGAAGAGTTATTCAAGGTGATCCCGAGCTTCTCCCTCGCCTCCGCGCCGAAACAGGGTAGATGGGACCATGCCGGGAAAGCACTGATTGAGCTGACAACCCGGAGCTTTGTGACGCGCCGGGCGTTTGAACCAGACCCCTCAAAATACCTATCATGTAGCCAGAGTATTTGGGATAGGGACGGCTTACGGATGTCTGAAATGGAAATGGACAAGCAAAGTTCTTGATCGGGAAAGCCACATTGCTAGTTTTCCGGGACAGTAACCTTTTCCATACTGAATGCACGACCACTAGCAGCTGTTCAGAGGCAGGCCAGCATGCGCGTATGCTTTCATGTAACACTCACGAGTGAGGGGGGTCCCCACTGCCACCTTTCTCGAGCGTGAACAGATCGAGGTGATTGTTTGTAAGTAACGACCAGCTGGCCAGAAAGAGAAAGTCGGGAGACCATCAGTACTAGTGAAGATAATGAACCAGACATCATTCGGAAGGCAGAGGGCGGGCCATGAAATGTTTTTGTGGCGCTTTCGAGGACTCCCAAGTCTTGAGATACAAGCTCTGGCAAACGGGCGAGAAGGCGGTATTCTTGTTGAAGATTGTACTCTTCATGGATGAGAGAAGAATGGGAAAGAGAATTGTGGAACCGATTTAAGTTGGACGAACTAAGTAAAGAATGAGCTCTGTAAACGAACAAGCGGGACAGGCTGGGGTCGCCAGTGTTAGCGAGGCGGGAGAGGCCAGTCCAAATGCCGCGACTGAGGTGACCTCTCGAAAGATGTCCTCGGAATAAACATTGCATGTTGAAAATAGTGAAGAATCAAGAAAAAAATAAAGCGATTGAGCATGCCCAAATCCTACTCCACTAGTGTCGAATGGAAGTCGCCACGCCCGTTATATTTAGCCTTTCAGGTTGATAGATGTGGCATTCACTCCAACCCAATCGCTTCCCGCCAGTAGGCACGGCTCAGGCTGCGAGTGGCGGATATGCATACTGTGTTCCACATGCACAAACCCTGGCGTCAGCACGGATGTATTCTTCCCTATATACTGCAAGCCGTGTTCCACTCTAATATTACGATGTCATAGAGGCTAGAGTCTTGCCTAGTGTCCCGCTAATTATTGGCTCTGGCCTCTTCAACTGGCTTAAATCTCTCGTTGTTGGTGCTGCGGCTCATGTCGCCGGCGAGGACTTATTCCGTCGACACTTCTACAGTCCTCCATACCTTCTCACTATTTCTGGGGGCGAGGGGGAACAGCTCGCCCAGCTTCGGCGAGACCATATGGCTGGGGCTACTGTAAAGAATATTTTCGTTCATACTTCACTAACTCCACGAACATTGCTAATGATGGTTGGAGTTACTGTTGGCCCAAGGGCGTCATCGTTCAAAAGTGCTGAGAGCTTGCACGGGGGCGTATTCATTGTTAGTAAAGCAACCGAACCCACTGATATCGCGGGTTTGCGTACATACCCTTTGGTCACCAGCTAACGTAGTAAGGCTGCTTGAAGTTGCAATGCATAGGTAGGGGTCGGGGGACGCTCGTTAAGACTTTGCCTGTCAATTTCGTCAATAATGCTTACAGCAAAGTTCTGTCCAGAGGATCTTGTGCTTCAAATTTGCATTCTAAACAGGGTTTCTTGCACGGCGAAGTTCATTTGCCAGGGAGTAGTGGACGTGTGTCTCATTGTTTTTGGGTACAACAGGGGGTTCTTAATCAGAGTACAATACGCAAAAGTTCGGGTCGCGAGAGGAAATCAAGCCGTTTCATTCACCTTCGCAGACATCTTCGCTTGTTTGGCGAGGGCTCGAGGGGCGTCTCCCTAGAACAATAAAAGTGAGATGTAAGGACAGGGGAAGCGCAAGGGGAAAAAAATACCCTCGGCATGACGAGCTGAACGCGATGGTCAGTGAGAAAGGTATCCGCAACGCAATGGGATGATCATACCTCAACAAGCTGAATGTAAGGAGCCGAAGCAAAGCCTTCGTCCGTCAGTAGCTTCTCGAGCGATTTTCTGTTGCTGACACGATAACTCCTGTGTGTCCTCAACCGCTCAACCTCGACAGGGAGCGCATTGGACGGATAGTTGTTGGCATCCTCAGGTGGAGAGAGACTTGAGAGCAACAACTGATGATTCCAACGAGATATGTTGTTATAGAGTCGCTCCGGTCCGTGTATCTTAGACCGCTGATGTGAGACAAGCTGTATCACGCTTGGAACGGCACGTACTTGTCGTTCGATTTCATAGCCATCGCTAATGGGAACAAGTGGATGAGCATGAAGAACGATATCTCGAGGCCGGCGAACGTACTTGTTAATCACGAAAAGAATAGGGTTCAAACCCAAACGAATCATAGTTCCAATCTGACCAGCACTGAGGCGTTCAACATACATTCCAAAACTCAACGAACACAAAATGCTTGCCTCTTGCACAGTCAGCTGCAGACTTCCCTCCCCAACGAAAAGTATGGTACGGCGCTTCTGCTCACGAGCAGCCAGAGCCGCTCCCAAACATGCGCCAACACTCCAGCCAATGGAGCCCCAGAGAACTAGCAACGATGTCAACCGCGATGATATCAATATCACAATAGGAGGGACTGCATACCCTGAGAAATGAGAGTAGCACCCTTAGGAAGCCTGGAATCCAGGATACCAAAGCTGGCGGCGTGTGATTAAAGGAGCATCAAACCGAATGTACCACAAGGTCTTACCTGCTTGTCCCTGTTTCCGCGACGATGACATCCCCTTCCTTGAAAAACTTACTAACCCTCTTCCAAAGATATTCATGTGTAATCTCGTCAGCCGATTGTTCCGCAACTAGAGAAGGTTCTTCCGTTCGGCCCCCGGAACTCCTTATCTCCTGAGATATTGCCTTAGGGTTCTTAGAGAAGTGGTCACTGAACGCAGTGATGAGTTGCGGGAGAAGCGAACGTAGGCCGGCGTTTGGGAACTCTGTGCAACCGATAAGCAATTATGCGCTAGCGTGTGGACATGTATGAAGAACATACCAGCGTAACCGACAACTGTGCGGTCGATTCGGATTTCGACCGTGTTTTCGCACTTGATTCCATACGAGAAGCTACCGGTATTGAAATCACTCTGGGAAATTGGTCAACGTAGTGTCTGAGGAACTTTCCAATGCTGAACGGACCTTCAATGGGCCAACGTCAAAGACAAGGTCAGCCGCTTCAACTTGCGCCGCAACTGAGGGAACAGTCACGCTTCCCGCATAAATCTATTTCCGAGTTCAAAAAAGTTGAGCTGAACATCACAATCACAAAAACTCACGCCACTGAACAACGGATGGCTCTCCCAAACCGTACTCTTACCCATCGGACTGACAAACACCTTCATTCCCGTCTTCTCCGCCAGCTCCACTACGAGTTCCTCGGCACCCAACCTTTCTGCGAGGGCATCCAATAGAATAATGGGGTTCTTTGCCTGAGCGAATAGGGATGTGATAGCGCGCACAGCAGCATATTGCGCATGCGCCACTTCCTCTTCTTTCGCGGAGAATTTCTTCACGGGTTGAAGGTCAGTGGGAAGGTCAGAAGAGGGAACCAGAAGTGGATGGGGCGAAGAAACAGATGGCGGAAGAGGGACCTTAAGGCGTTCGGCAGGAATTTCTACTAGAACAAGATTTGTTGGAACTATGATAAAGCGGCGTCAGGAAAGGAATGTACGATCAAGATAAATAACTCACGCATGAGATAAACGGGGCGACACTAAACAAATATGTTTTCATCAATAAGGCATTCCGGTGACTCAGCGGTGAGCAGACCTCGGTGAGCATAGCAGTTAGGACCTCATCAATGCGCTCCGCAGCGTTATCTTTGCTGTCCAATGACGCAGCCATACAGGTGATATGCGAAGACATTTCCTTAAAAACCCTAAAGTCTATGCAGGAGAATGAGACATTGCACCATTAAGTGCCACAAAACACTGTGACTTGCCTCCGTCGCCAAGGGTGTGGCTAAATCAAACGACTGAGTTCATAGTTTTTCGATTAGAGTTAGTATGAGCTACATACTGGAGCATGGCACGATCTTTCTGGAGTGAGAGACCGGGCACTCCAACAAGATGCAGAATAGGAATCCGCTCAGAATAACACCCAGCTGAAAAAGGATTTAGTAATGCGGTCAGTCATCCTCAAGGAGTGCCTCTTCACTGACCAACACCATTCAAAGCACTGAGCTCTCCAACTCCAAATGTTGTACAAACCGCCGACACAGCACGCTTCACTCGCGCATTCCCGTCAGCCGCGTACGCCTTGGAGAATTGTTCGTAGAAAGTGTGAGGTGAAGATGACGATATCAGTGTTATGACGTACGGCATTCAACTCATTCGCATTGCCGACCCACTGGATTCCAGGATTATCTTCAACAAGGTCTAGAAACGCCTGCAAAGGGTCAAATTACATCCTCGAAAGTCCGTGTACCCTCTCCTTGATATCACCTACGAGATTGAAGTCACCGGGCAATCCAAAAAGCGCCGTGACTTGCAACTGCGTGAGTCTCTCAAGGATATAACCGCCAATGGAGATCTTTTCCGGGAGGATCTTTGTTGGCTCGCCCATGTCGAGGGATAAGTTGCAATCGTTCCTAGAGACTTCAAGTTGTACAAGCCTTCAGGCAACCCAGCTGGTCGTTAAATAGAAGTAGAGGATACGGTCCCACACTCAAGCATGTGCTACTGCTTCCTTCGGCACTGATCGGAAAGACCAAGTACTCGACCTCGTCGACAACAACCAATTTCATTTTTACAGCATGGACCCCCGCCAGCGTTCAGGAGCTCTTCTACTTTTCCTGATTTCGACCCGCCTAACTGCCACTGTCTCCAGATGACCATTGCTAAATATAGTCGACCCGCCACTAGTTCCATTTAATTTACGAATCGCATGGCAAGATGTACACCGGGGGAAGAAACCGGATATGGGGGAAAGTTGTGTCATTTCTATTACACCCGTGCCAGTCCGAACCCATCGGCCAGATCAGCGTGTGTTCCCTCGTATCATCCTTGAAGTCAGGTACAGTGATTGTCCAGAACTCGCTTCTTCCTATTCGATACTTGATTCGACACGATGATGCACCAGTAAGCCACAGGGCTGGGCACCACAAGATCAAGCTAGGAACGTCGGGCTATTGGAACTACAACTTGTTTTACATCGATTAGTCGTAGTTATGGGACGCGTGTCCACGGGCAACGTTGTTACTGCACAGCAGGTCATTCCTGTCTCATAATTACATTTTTTCTGACGATACACCATCGATAGAACGCATATTAAAGGAATGAAATCAAGGGATCGTAACACGGAGCATATCGGAAGCGTTAGCTTGGCAGGGGTGCATTACATAAACACCACCTGACTGGATTTGGGAGCCACGTGACTGATGAGGACAGGAGCATGTGATTGGGGTATTTGCAAAACAGCATAATTCCCACGGCCATGGCCTGGAAGTGACGAGGTAAACGACACGTTTTTATTAAAATAAAATATAGTGCAGGTGGGCCAGTTTTGCTCATTTTGGGGGGCATCTGTACCCCATATTTGAATGGTTACGGGGATCAAACAAGTCAATATTTGGTGCCTAAAAAAACGACCTCAATCTTCGTTTCTCAAGCGTGTTTTGACGAATAATAACAATGCTACAAATATGGGCCATACAGAACACGCCCCAACCATCAAATTGGGGAAAATCACTAGGAATATGGGCAGTGTCGGAAGATTGAAGGACCATTAAAGCTTTGGCACAGGAAGAATAACATGCATCCCTACGCACTTCTCGACACTCAATCGCGATGGTCAGCCGCGGCCACTTGTGGCCTTGTGTCTGCCGCGTTGGGAACGTTCAACATTACATATTGTGCGGATATTGGCAATATTTAGCGGGCAGGATCGTTCAATATGACCGAAAAAAGGACACTAGACATGACAACGGATTAGGGGATACTTAAACATCTTGAGCTCAGGCAAATGTTTGGCGAGACATGCACGGAGCCCTACCTCCGCACCGGTATGATGACTGATCACGGGCTGTTGGAGCGCGGAAGCCCAAGGCTAGCAGCTTACTTAGGCCTCCATCACAGAATTGCAGTAATTACATAATCAAGTTACCAATTGCCATTTACTCTGACGCGTCGTCGCTTCCTGTCAATCAGACATTCGAGTATATTCCCTTTTTCCAGTCATTCCAATCTAACAAGTAGATATCCCAACCATCACTATGTAGACTTGCTCTGAGAAATCGCTCGGGTCATTGCTATCCACGTTGTCATATTTCCGGGTTTTGATGATTTTTTGATGCATGAAGTGGCCCGATCAACAATTACTGCGCATGGGTTATGATCACACATAAACCTGATTGTACCGGGGAGAGGAGCGCAGCACTTGGGCGTGTACATGAGCAAGGACTGTTGTCGTTTTTCAGGGAAAATTATTTACATTTGTCGAATATTGATTGGATACCGAAGTCCTATATAACCTTCCCCTTCCTCTTCTCCCTAGTCCTCCAAGCATCTACGCCAAAGACTAAGGTCAGTACTTTTTGATTCGCATTATACGCAGAGCTGCTCATGCGATCTACTCGTAGCGATTCTCCAAAAGTCAAAATGCGATTCTGGGGTGCCTTCGTCTCGGTCGCCCTACTAGACAAAATAATGGGTATATACGATGTCTTGAATTGATATCGTGTTTGAGAAATATCGGTGACGCGCATGAGGTAGATGAAAATGAGCGGAAGAGCAGACGTCGCAAATGAACAAGGGAGACTGGACTCGACGGGCTGAGTTCTCCATGCAGAAGCGATTCCCTACTCTCGACATAAGATCTAGCTCGATATCTTGCATAGAGGGCACGGGACTACATTAATCATATTGACTTTAAATTTCGAATTTTGCGCGTGGCTCGAGTTCAATACAGCGATTGGAGGGGACAGGAAGGGTACTACAGGCCGAGGATTTATACATACGCGACAAACATTTACATCTCCAAATCCGACAGTCCCAAAAAAATCCGGCAAAAACAACCAAAGAAATTGACAAATGTGATTACAACATCATCGTTATTGCCCAATAGAGGTTAAGTAAGTGTTGGTGGCCATGGCGGAGGCTGTGGTTCAGCTCCCAAATGAGAGCACAGGAAGGAATCGGACGGCCATACACCGGTTATTCAGCGTTCCAAAGCACTTCTCACTCAGGAGGTTCGTCGGTAAAATGCTTAGGAAAAAAAGAATAAGAATTTGGAAATATGGGCGCATGGATCTCGGAACGCGAAAGTGGCCAAGCGGTTGAAGAAGCAAATCCGAAAATGGAAGCACCCAGGATTGCAACTGCATGGGCCGATCTCCGATCACTTAAGCCTCGAAAGGAAGTCGAGGAGGGGTCTTCCGCCTCGGCGTGAAATGGAGGCGTCAAGTATTAAACGTGTTCTCCTCTCGGATGAGACTTTTGAGCCATTTCGGCCGAATTAGGAGGGTATCATTGTCAGTGGCAAGGACGAAAAGGGGTGTATAGGGGTGGAAGCTCCTTAACCTTCGAGATATTCGTGTTCGCGCTCGACTGAAGAAAATAATTCGTACTAGGCCACTTATCCTTGGGATTCATGTGGAGGAATACGCGAATTCCTCCTTGATATGATTGGCGTCCTCGTACAAGGCAGAGGTGTCGAAGCGCCGCAGATAGTTTCATGTCCCATCTGCGCGAAGGGTTCTGCAAGGATATGGCAATCGTGCGAAGCTGCGGACATATGGGTGGAGGCTCTATTCTTGAGTCCGAGTTCAAACCATGGCACAAGGAATAGATCCAATCCAGCTTCGGCACCTCCCCGCGCACCAGTAAATGGATGATCTCTAACAACGGAAGCGAGTTAAAGGCTGCGGGTAGATAATCGAGGATCGATAGTTCAGCAATAATGATGCGAAGGTTTGGGAATCGACATGGGGAGAGGTAGGGAGGTATTTCAGAGGCATCTCGAAGATCGAGATACTCCAAGCTCTCAGCCATTACACGAGGGAAAAACGTCCGTTCGATCCCTGGGAGAAGGCACCCTAACCGCAAGCAGCGCAGCTGGGGCAGCGAAATAGAGTACGCGCCAAGAAAGTCCCCAAATGCTCCTACAACGTCGAACTCTAGCTCTTCCAAATTGAGTGCATTCCGCAGAAGCTCTACGAAGGATTCATCCACTGCTTCCCACACATAACTGAGGCGTGTGAGCCTCTTCAGATTTAAACCGGAGAAAGAGTATGTACGAGTGCATCGCCAGAGTCGCAGGGAATGGGGCTGGGCGCAGCGGAAAAGGGAGTCAAGAAACTCTTGAACTTTGCGAGCATCTTGCTCTACTTCGTTGGGGTTGACTGACAGTGTGAGTGCCTCGAGAGATGGCAAAGAACTGAACGATGTCCCAACGGACCACGCCCCGTCTAGCCGCAAACACCTGATGCGTGTGGAATGCAAATCGGAATCCTCAAAAAGTATTTTGTGGTAGGGAGGGGGAGCGCCAAAATCAGGGTTGTAGATGGATAAGGTGAGAGGGGCCTGCACTGATCTCTCAAGGAATGTGTACAACGCATCCAGTGGATATCGAGCATTAGTCCAATCACACGCAATATGACTCCACTTGGAGATTCGCATCAGCCCACATCTCTCAATGCTCTCGGTACTTCGTGCTCACCAATCCCGGCGTATGTATTGATGCACTTCTCCATCTTGAGCAGGTTGATGAGATCGATTTTAAATACTTCCCCACCAGAACGCGGTGGTCAGGAATAAACCCAAGAAGGAAAATCTCTGACAGGATCTCATCTGGAATGCGACAAGCAGGCTTCTGTGCATTCTCCTGACGTCTTCGGTATATCGCGAAAGGTGAGACAGGATATTGACCAGTGACAGGAGTCGTGGCACGGGGCGATATTTCCGGCTCCAACGGGGAAAAGTAGACGTCACCATGGTCTGAGCCTGAGGAGAACAAAGGCAAACCATCACTGCTGAAATTGATCATCAAAAATGGAAACTCCGTGACAGTTTTGCTCACGGAGTTTGTGTCCCGTTGCTGAGATCTAGGCGACTGCGTAGAGCGTCAATGAAGGCGGCGCATCGTTTGGACAATCTTGGCATCATCAACTCTTCATTGACGTTTGCAACATTCTTCCGCTTGTTTTGTCTTGTTTGGCGCAGACCCCATCAATTTATCTAAGTATTTTTTTCTGAGCGATGTAAAAGTTTTGGATCTTTGCTCGAGTTGGGTGGGCTCGCTCGCGTTAATTTTGGGTTATTCCTTCGCTCCAATGAAGGCTGAGGGACAAAGATGAGCAGTGCTGGACGGACAGGCCACGGCCTTCATGGCGCTTTTGTGCCACGTCATGATCAGATATTGATCAATTATTTATTACCACCCACTCATTACTGCCCCCCTCTCCTTCGACTGCACAGACGGTCGGGAATAATAACAATAGTTACCCTGTTCGATGGTCACCGCCGAGACCAAGCAGGATCGATTAGGCAGGGCTCCCACCTCTATGACGTTCGCGATTCGTGGACCGTGTCCGCGCTCTTTATATATAGTAGACAGTACGGATCGATGATCGATGTATGATGTCAAAGCAACGAAAGCCCAAAGTACACGTCATCACAATGCGCCAGAATCTGTTGAACGCAGGAGAAACAGGTCATCGCAGGTCATTATATAGGGTCGTCCGTCAAGGTACATAGGCTAGATGTACAAGTCACAAGAAGGGGGTCATTGGGTTGAATGAAGGTTGGGGCGTGCGGTAGCGGTAAAACCGCAAATCGAAAGAATATTACACACAGCTACAGATACAATGCCAAAAAAAGAAAAAGAAGTAATACAAGCCGCGAATCCATTCAGGAATCCCATATGGGACCATGGCAAGGGATGTTTCTCTCTGCGCACCCGCGAATGATATCTGCCGTACCCTTGGGATTGCTAGTGACGAACACAACCTCGCAATTTTTCGCACGCACTGTCGTTTCTATAAGTTCTAACATGTCTGGTCGTCCCCGCTTTCGAGTGTCCCAGAGAGTGACCGAGTTCTCGAAAGTGCAGCCATCATCGTCACCATTTTCGTAAGCTTGGCATAAATCCGGCAAGACTGTACTGCCGTAAGTCTTCATAATATTACTGAGTTAACAAGAGTGAGGCGTGAGTACAGGCTACCGAGAACGGACAACCTACACATACCTAGCAATCCAGAGAAGATGCCACCGACTCTTGGGGTCGCGTTGCATGAAAATAGACAAAGCAACCCCAATAGCAGACCCCGTTACAACGTATAAGCCAGATCGATAAAAAGAAGTCATGATTGGCAGACCCGTGAATTTCATCGTTCGCGTCCACAAGTAGGAAGGTGGATTTGCTATCAGCCCCTGCGTAAAGTCTCCTTGCCCGACCACGCACATGTAGTGCTCCCCACCTGGCGGTTGGTAGGCACGAGCCTTGCTTGTGATACCGAACGCGTGATTCTCCGAGAATGGGTTTCGAGACACACGACCAAACAAGCCGCGCTTAATATATCCCTCGAACCTCAACAGGACGACAGAGTTCGATAGCACCTCAGACTTGACTGGCACTTTACGTATTGTGGTCCAAGGTAAGAAGATGATCACTGTGAGAGCTATCCCAATGTAAATGTCGGGCTTGGTCTTTATCCTGCTCGCACGAAAATCATGATGTACGGGGCTCCATGCGTCCGCAACACCAATGAATATCCAGAGCAGTCCTAGGGCGGTCCACCCGGCGAAGCGATGCACTCGCTCAAAGAAATTATGATGCCGTTCGCGAATGAAGGGATGAGCTGTGACGCATACCGCCACCACGATACAAGATACGCCTGTGGCGAGTACGCAAAGCCACGGGGCGGCGTTTGATCGAGGAAGGGTCCACATCGCGTTTCGGAAGAGTTCAATCGTGGCCGTGACAAGCCACATCGTCCCCGATATGGCAAATCCAGAATGCAGTCCCCCAATATTGAGCAAGAACGTGGAGATAGCATTCCGAAACACAAACGGCGTCCACCGCTTGAAGAAAAATAGGAGAACCGAGTACAGGCAACGGAGAGTGAGTTCATTCCGAACGAGGATAGCGGCGGTGATGTAACACAGGGTGATGGTTGCACCATTATCTTGAGCGAATTTCCATCTGTGCGCTAATGTGACACACGTCCCGGCCAGGTTAGCGCACAGGAGCGTAATAAACATGATGCGATATAAAGAGAGCCACTCCCGAAATCGTCGTCCAAGGGTAGCGGCGGCATCAGCCTTCTTTTCGTAGAATGATTTGGCACGTTCCTCTTGGGGCGGAGAACATGGACCACATTCTTGCTCAAGTGCCTTGATAGCTTTCTCTATATCGACCTTCGATGCATCCTTTTTATCGGATTCAAGAAGTGTGTTCCTTCGAGAGTCAGCCTCGCTGCCCACGAGGGTTATAACAGTGTCGACAGAAGAGACACGGGAATGTGATGGGGAGGATGCAGCGGACGGGGCCACAGTGGTTGGCGGTGCCGGGCCTTCCGAATTCGAAAGGAGCTTCTTGAGTTCACGGGACAGTATCTTCCCAGAAGGGAGTTTCGGGATAGCATCAATGAAATGAACTTCTGCTAACCACTTGTACTGCGACTTTAGGGGGAAAAGGAGCCATTAGATATCACATCATATAAACAATCTTGTCACACACCAATTTCCCCCGTATGTAGGCCATAATAGTCTCTTTCACATCTATCCCCTGACGCGTTTGAGCCACACCCTCATTAGAGAGTACAACAAATCCGACAGGAACTTCGCCACAACGTGGGTCGGGCTTGCCAATTACCGCCGCGTCCCGAACGCATGGGTGGCCCCGCATATGGCCTTCAAGTTCAGACGGACTGACTTGGAACCCCTATCGGAGACCATTTGAGGGTGTAATTCCGTAAACAAAAGCCGAAAGGAGTTACCTTGCATTTAATAATTGATTTGAGACGGTCCACAATATAAATGATTCCATTTTCATCAATTTCCACCTCGTCACCAGTCCTGCGATAACCGAATGGGTCTCGACCGTAGGATATGGAGCCTTTTAGAACCTTACCTAACGTATCCATCACTGTCGAACGTTTCACGCGTGGCCTTCTCGTTGTTTAAGTACCCAAGACAGATTTGGGGTCCTCGGACCAGAAGTTCGCCTCGCACGCGGCCTGACCCTTGAAGAACAGGTACGCCGGAAGAACTGTTAAGGAGCTTAGCTTCCGTCATTGGCATTAACTGTCCAACGGAGCCATGGCATGGTAGAGCCCCTAAATGTGGACCCGAGATAAGGCCGGCTGAACAAGTTCGGGTCGTGAACCGATTTGCTATAACGAGATGAAAGGCAGGAACGCACCTGTTTCGGTCATACCAAATGCCTGCGAAATTAAAAAATGGGGTGAGTTCACAAGGTTTCGAAATTCCACTTCGCTTTGACCATCCAGGGGTGCGGCCGCAACGAGGCACGTTTTGAAAAAGGAAAAATCGCGTCCTTTGGAGGAAGGATGCTTATTGAATGCGTGCACCAATGGCGGTGCTAAAAAGAGATGATTGATTCGCAGACGCTCTAATGAATCAAGGAAATTTTCAAATCTCGGCATTGAAGCGTATAAAGTTGACGTGATGCCCAAATAAGGACATAGATGCAAAAGTGTGAGGAGCCCGTACATGTGCGACATTGGAATAACACCTAACGCCCTGTCTTGCACCATAGGATCAAGGGAACGGGGTAGGAGACAGCCTGAGTGAGCAACCTGGATGATGTTCGCAATGACCGATTTGTGAGGGATCATGACAGCTTTGGGCAACCCAGCTAGGTGTGTCCTCAGCTAACTGCTTGGCGCGTAATTTAGGCCACTTACTAGTACCACTGCTAAAGCAGAGGAAGGCAACCCTGGGCACCCCAGGTGGTAGGGTGGAAACGGAGCGAAAACGTTCGCCACGCTCAAGAGCCAAGAGTCCAGAGTCAAGCACACCTTTCAAGGTCAATAATGGTGTCTGAACGTCATCAGACCTGGACAAAAGAAGGGGATATTGTTCCAGAAATTTTTCTCAAGGGGAAATTACACACCTTGAGAACGCAATGATATTATCCGTTGGTATCCCAACTCTGGAGGCAGCGGCCAGTGCACGTTCTATTGCAGAGGGATGTACGACGATGAAACTCGCTTGAGTCAAACGCAACTGATGGATGAGCTCATCAACGGTTACGGTAGCATTGCTGGGCGCAACAGTGTAGCCAAGTCTGTGGCAAGCCCAGATGACCGTTCCAAAATCAATATCATTGGGCACAACCACGCTCACAACCGGACCTATCCCAAGGTTGGTAGTAAAGGTTCGATGGGAAATTTTCGAACGGAAGTGAAGCTGGAAGCCAATGGCCAGTGCGTCTGTGCGAGCGCGGATCTGTCGGCGAGTAAAGTGTTCGTTAGTGCTTGCGTCGAGGAACCAGACTTGGTCTTCTCGAATGTCGTTGCGATCATCCGGGTCATGGCAGGTGTCGAACATAAAGTCATATAGAGTAATGTCCTCCATGGGGAGTTCGATGGAGGAAGACATGGCGGGAATGAAAAGGGAGGGGGCTGGAAAACTTCATTCCAAGAGTAGGTGTTATATATCTTAATCTGGCCCCCTGGTACGCACGCATGACCTCAATCGGTTGAAGAGTTGAAAGAAGAGTCCTTTGATTTTTTTTTCAGATTATCCGACTGAATCTGGCATTATTTCAAAAAATAAAAGGATTGTGAATCAATATAACCAAGCTCGGGAGTTCATTAAGGGCGATTAATCAGGAATGATTTCATTGATGGAATACACTAAAAAGTTGGTAGACTCACGACTGAATCTTGCGGCGCAATGTGCCGCGCTCGGCGCTGGAGAAAGTGCAAACATCCCAGCCGCGGACCTACATCCCTTTCGAACAGGCGATGGGTGCTTGGTGCCCCGCATACATTAGAAGCAAAGATCTATAATCTTGGACGAAGGCTTAGAGATCAAAATGCCGAGCAGCCGCGATGAGCACGCTGTCATACTGCGCATGTGCTCATCATTTCAGATCTGCTTCTCGGCCTCGGTCTGCGGATGATCATGGGCCCCAACCTTCCCAGAGCGACCCGTGTACAGCATTAATGAGCATGTAGGTCCCGCACTTTGTTCCGCTACCTCACGTGTCGTGAGGAGCACCAGCCGGGAAAACCGGGAGAACATCGACGAAGGTTGGAGCGCACCAGTACTGATCTTCCTTTCCTTCTTCAGAGTGATACCATCTTGGGGTGATATAGGCGGCAAGAGCCGGCGCTAACCACAGCCAACACTCGAAGGACAGAAGAGGAACGACCCCAAGGCGTCAGAAGAAAGACAAAATAGCCGAGGCTTGCATAGCCCAAAGTGTCCGGAGCATCAGAGCCTAGCGAAGGACATCGCGTGGGAGGGCTGCACATCAATACAACACGTTCTCTTTTCGGAAGACGGCGACCAATTGGACAAGGTCCCGGGAGTCGAAGTTCATCGCCACGGTTGGGAAGATAAGGAGGAAGCAGACATTCTCGAGTGGATGATGCTGCCTGTGCGTGTGATCCCGCCTGCAATGTTAGCTCTAGCCTCTAGTTCTTTACGTGGGAACATCCCCGACGTAAACAATCAACAGCAACCTGCAATTTGTTATGCACAAATTCAGTTATCATACGATGTTTATGGAGCGAATGTCTAAAGAAGCAGTGTAAACAGCGATATATTATCGCATGGCCACGCAGCGCTGGGCGCTGTCATGACTTATTTGTCCATCTGTATGCAAGCATCCATCAGAACTGCACACTATTTGCGAATCTGGAAGCAACTCAGAAGTTATCGGATCAGAATTGCGAAAAATCATTTGAATTGCAAGAATGATCGCCTTATGTATGTAACCCCATAGAGGCAGAATGTCACCGCGATAATATTGACAGTTTTCATGGTCTCTGACGATATCGAATAACGGAGATTTCCTGGGTAGAAAACATGTTGTGGAAAACAGGTCGAGCCAGGGGCACACGCTTCCAGAAGTCTGAACTTAACTAGCCATCCATAGCTACCCAGTTGTTTCTCACCACAACGAAGAAGTCTTCCGAGGCGATCAAGAGGACACCCGAAGGAATCCGGAGTTCGGCAGAATCGATATTGTGTCATCCTTTGGTTTGTAGGGCACTCGAGCGCAAATTCCCATAAAAGACAGTCTCGAAATTGATCTTCCAGAGTCAATAATGAACGCACAGTCGATGTTGCTATTCCTGTGAGGTCAATCCATCTGTCACAGGCGCGATGTAGTTGAACGGCCATTATGTAAGACCGAACGTGCACCGTAATCTGGGTGCGCTGACGAAAAGGAGAGCGCAGAAATGTGAAAATGAACGGAAGCATCGGGCAATCCTGTAGGGAAATGTGCGTGCGCAAGAAATATGATCCGCAGGACTCAAACGAGCAGTCCGCCGCGTACACGAAATTTCAACAGTTGTACTATACGGCCGTGGACCCGAACAGATTCCGAGCAGCTAGATCTGAACCGCGTGCGTGTCCCAAAATCTGATCGAAGATCGAAGACAGTCAATGTTCAATTACCTAAGTCATGCAAATTGGATAGCAGCAGCGCTGCTCCCTCTGACAGCTGCAAAGAACCCGACGTCCCAGCATTCTGGGGTTCGACTTAGAAAGGCCATGATGATCATGATATATCCGGCAGTGCGGAGATTGATCCTATAACTCCTACAGGAAAACTGTGCTCATCGGCCGGAAGGCCGAAATGAAGCAAAAAGATGTGAAGCACCGAAGACCAAGTACATGCATGCAAACGATGAGGGATTCGGAAACGAAAGTGCAAGGAATCCTGTCCACCCGTCCCCATCGCATTGCGCGCAGATCGAGGCTGGAGGTTTGGACAAGTTAAGACAACCCTAAATCCCACGGTACAATATTGGCGTTCCGTTGTTAGTCCTTTTGTTTGTTAGCCTTTGACATTGATCTATGCTTCAGCGTTAGTCATGACTAACAAACTGATTCTACTAGATACTCAAGCATCGTTATTGTGAACCATCGTCAGGACCGACGACTCATTGCAACGTGGTCAGTGAGAAAATTAACTTGAGTTGCCAGATGAAAGATACTGCGAGAGGAATTTCCAGGAGATGGGTGTACACGCAAATCATGATGCAGGGTTGAGTCGTACGGAGTTGGAAGCGACCATCGTCTGTGAACGACACTCAGGTTTGACGATAACGCCTCCCCAAAAGACGGAGGATGGTCCGCCAAGTGAATATTTCTTCCAGGATGGGCTCCGCTATATATTGTGGAAGCTTCAGTGTTGCCAGAATAATTCACAGTGGGAATTGGAGTTGCGTAAAAAACCATTTAAAAGATGGTAAAATACTATCATTTTTACTACGATTTGAATAATATTTTACCATCAAATCCATGGTCCTTTACCAGGATTCCATTACCACGCTTTTGAGGGTAAATGACCTATATTTTCTTCGTTTTTGACCACGATAATGATGGTAAACGGTCAATTTACCATGGTGCAGTTGGTAATTTACCTGCTCCGACTTGGTCATTTACGACATTTTTGATTGGTAAAAAACACAGCTATTTGTGGTCATTTCCGACCATTTTCGTGGTAATATACAGTGAAATCGAGACTACTTCTATCAGGTCGAATTACGAGAGACATGAATGAGAAAAAGAACCGATGGGGATTGATTTGAACAGCGAGCTAGAAATAAAGTACGACCCGAGCTTTGACTCGATCAAGCATGGTCCACGTAACCTAATGAAAATGCAAGAAGTCATGAGTCTGAGAGTAAGATGACAGAGGAACAAGCTTATGAGTAGCAGATGCAAAGCTCAACTCTTGCATGCAACACCGTGACGTACCGTACAGGGCCTTGGCCTGAGATGGGCCAGGTTCATTGATTCGGGCTTTCTTCTGTCGTGGGGCTGTCATAATGGTGACCACGTTCCACCACAAGTGTGGCCTTTGGGCAATGCCATAATGGAGGCTGGGAAACTCTTGTTTGCCGTTGGATAATGAATTTCTAGGAAAAGCTATTATATCTCATTCATCAATGAGTTAGAGACACATAAAATTGCGAAAATTCATGTGAAAATGCGCAAAGATGCGTAAAGACGCGTTGAAACACGCCCAGGTAGGAGGCCTTCATAGGATCGCTGTTGGTGGAGCAGTACACTGAGTGTCCATGACCTTGCAGATTTATGAGTACTTGCCTCGGAAGGATGTTTGGGGGGAGGTTGGCTAGTTGCGGAGGGAAGAGAAGGTTGAATTGGGAGAAAATGAGCAGATCTAGGCGACGCGCGGGTAGAGTGAACGATGTGTGAAGTAGTACGGAAATTGCCGAGAACAACATCGCCCGATCTCAGTCTAAGCACCACGCAGGACTCCAGCCTCTATGACTTCGTAACAATAACAGTATCTGCCCATTGCCCCTACCATGGAGGACATGTCTGGGAGGGGTTCTTGCTGTGGCCTCCCAGACTGCATCATCAGGCGCCATCTTCAGCTTGCTGACCTCAGTGCGATCGATGCACTTAGAGTTTTCCAGAGAGGGAGACAACTGGATCTGATGCCCATGAAAGCCCAGAGAACGGTTCACTCGGTTTTTCCTATGATTTACAACACCCCTTGCACACGATGAGACAGCCAGCGGCCCCGACCCAGTTGACTCGCTTAGAAGCACATCGAAATTTTACTACATCTTTATGTGCCGGCTTCCATACTCGGGGCTCCTCACAACAAGAAACATATTCCCAACGATTTTATTGTCATAAGATTGCGATCTATTGTACAACAAGCCCCATCAACATATCATCAAGCCTTTTCCCGAAATTATGCCTCGCTGGGGAAAGTCATGGACTGTTGGGGGAGGCGACAAGTTCTCCACCCTGTGGGCCCAAGAACGGGGAACCAAGTACAGGGGCTCATCCTTTGTCCGGGTAGGAGCGCCTAAAATTTTGTAACTTCCACTATTGAGCTGACCTTCACTGCTGGTACGAAGTCGCGGTGGACTCAAATCCCCAAGTACGTCGCGAAATCCCGCTTGTGAGAAGGGTTTGTTACAGCGAGCTTCATGAAATACTCAAATGTGTCGTTCCCAGGACTCTTTGGAACATGCATGCCCATGCGGCATCTTCTTGCCCTTGTTTCGGACAGCAGCGCTTATATGGACGCAACCTCTTTCACCAAGCTCTCCGACACCACTCAAATTATCGCACTCACATCGGTCTCATCAGTCAGCTGTGGCCACTTTCTTTGTGGCACGAATTCTCGTCGTTGGGCCATCATTGATCACAGTTGCGAACTCGTGAGGCCAATTTTTAGCGTTGACAATGATGACTACTCGAACATTGCCACTTCCCATTATCCGCACACCTGAACTCTGTATAATATGTCGCGGCTCGAATACCATGAATTGAGTGGTAATTTACGAATTGAGGAGTCTGGTATTTAACTTCGCGAACGTATATTGTAATTTACCATGATAAAAATACCACGAAAACTGTGGTAAATGGTGAAAAACCAGACAAAAAGTTGTTTTTTACGGGGCTTTACTTCCCACAGTGAATTGGTGACATGCACGGAAATTGGAAACACAGAATCACGCACAAGAAAAACCCCGCGCGATACGGGAGCCAGCATGCAGTCCCATTGGCTGCATTATTTTTAGGTGGAGAATGTGGAGTTTGGGATGTACCGCAACACAATAGGCTCCGATCTGTTTTGGGTGGCAGATCCACCCTTAATTCCTCGAGCAATGGGCACGTTGCGGCCAGCCATCGCAAATCAACCGACGCGTCGCTCGCTCCGGGAAATCGACCAATGCTCATATCTACGGGGGGTGGAGTCACAGTGGAGTCAACCATCCCTCGTTCCTTTCATCATTAGTTTTTCCAACTGCCTGTCCTCTCCCTCCAACACTTTACATGGTGTTCTCATAAATAATGCATCCTTGAAATCCCATATTAACCATATGTTCGCTCTTACCTAAATACATAATTAGATCTTGAAATGTAATCCGTTCTTAAATCCGAAATGCAGTGCAGATGTTTGCGAAGTGGCCAGGCGGGCACTCTAGTGATATAGCGAAGTTGACTACCAAATCAATCAGCAATCAAGATGAATGAAGCTGACAGCAAACATAAATTTAGCAATAAATAGAACAGATGCATGACGAGTGTCTGTCACCGAGCAGACCCCTCATGAGAACACAGAGAACGAATCGCTCCAGAGAAGCAGATGAGACTTGCTAAGAGTCCCAGATAGGACCATGGCATGGAATCCCCTTGTCTGAACAACCGCGAATGATTTCCGCGGTACCTTTCGGATTGCTTGTCACAAACACAACCTCGAGGTTGTTTGGTCGAACTGTTGTCTCGATCAAGTTCAGTACGTCGGGACGACCTTGCTTTCGGGTATCCCAGATGGTTACGGAATTTCCAAAGGTACAGCCGTCATCGCCCTTCTCGAACGCCTGACGTAAGTCTGGTAGCACAGTTGTGCTGTACGTCCGCTCAATATTACTAATAGAGACCCAAATAATCAGTCGACGCCCAACGGGTAGGGTCTTCACACTGGCAACTCACCCTGCTATCCATAAAAGATGCCATCGACTCTTAGGATGACGCTGCATAAATACAGGCAGCGCGACACCGATTGCTGACCCTGTTACAACGTACAGTCCACTTCGATAAAACGACGTCATGATCGGGAGACCAGTGAACTTCATCGTGCGGGTCCACAGATGCGTGGGAGGATCAGCTATTAGTCCTCTAGTAAAGTCACCCTGCCCAACGACGCACATATAGTGCTCGCCCTTCTCTGGCTGGTACTCTGGTGCCTTGCTCGTAATGCCAAAGGCATGGTTCTCTGTGAAAGGGTTCCGCGAGATACGGCCAAACAACCCACGTCCAATATAACCTTGGAATCGCAGAAGAATGACAGACTTCGACAGGACTTCTGCTTGGACGGGCACCCTACGTAAGGTAGTCCAAGGAAGAAATATGATCATGGTGAGCACGATGACGATGTAGATGTCAGGCTTATTCTTCAGACGGCTAGCTTGGAAGTCGTGTAGCTCCCTATCCCAGGAGTCCGCAATCCCAATGAATACCCAGAGAAGCACCAGGGCAGACCATCCTGCGAAACGATGAACTCGCTCGAAGAAATTGTGGTGCCTCTCCCGTATGGCAGGGTGGGCAGCAATACAGACACTAAGGACAATCATACATACTACAACGCCCAGCACGCAGAGCCAAGGATCAGCATTCGCTCGCGGTAGAGTCCACATCACGCTTCTGAAAAGCTCGATAGTTGATGCGAAAAGCCACATCGTCCCCGAAACGGTAAGACCGGAATGGAGACCCCCGACGTGCAGCAGAAAGGTAGAGATGGCGTTCCGGAATGCAAGTGGCGTCCAACGCTGGAAGCAAAAGAGAAAGGCCATATACAGGCACCGAATTGTAAGCTCATTACGTACGAGAATTGCGGCGGTAATGAAGCATAAAGTGATGGTAGGGCTGTTGTTCCGTGCGAAATCCCACTTATGGGCCAATGTGAAGACGATCCCGACGGCATTGAGAGTGATGAGGGTGAAGAACATTATGCGGTATAAGGAGAGCCACTCGCGGGCCCGCTGACGTCGAGTAGTGGCGACGTCGGCTTTTTTCTCCCGGAACTGCTTCGCACCCTCATCCAAACCAAATTGCGGCACGGTCGTTCGAGGTTCGGGGAAAATAATTCCCTTCTCGAGATCAACTTGGGACACATCTCCAAATCGAGAATCAACAAGCGCAAATCTCAGGGAGCTATACGAACTTGTGGGGAGGGTGGTGGTTGTAGTATAGGTGGATGGTATAGGAGACGATGGCCGGGGGAGGGTCGATGTGCTGCTTGTGAAGGAAACCGTTGATTCTGCAGCGTCTTGTGCAGACTCAGAAACGAGCAGACGCTTGAGTTCCCGAGTGTCCACTTTACCAGAGGCGAGTTTGGGAATGCAATCGAGGAAACGGACGTCTGCAAGCCATTTGTGTTGCGACTGTGAAATGGGTGGACTCAGCAGATAGTCATTTTCCCGCCACAACGAGCCGGCGTACCTTATTGGCTTGCACATAGCGTATTATGGACTCCTGAATATCATCTCCATCTTGAAGCCTCTGGACACCAGAGTCAGACAACACCACAAAGGCGGCCGGGACTTCTCCACATCGGTCGTCTGGCCTACCAACAACTGCGACATCCTTAACGAACGAGTGCTCACGAATGTGGCCCTCAAGTTCCGACGGACTGACTTGAAAACCCTGTTACGACAGTTCAGAACCCCATGCTATCGAAGCAATCGGAACAAAGACTCACCTTGCATTTGATCATGGATTTGATGCGATCAACGATGTAGATCGTCCCGTTTTCATCCATCTCAACTTCATCGCCAGTCCTAGGAAATTCGACAAATCTGAATGGGGAGACTTCAAGGTTTATGGATAATCTCCACTCACCGAATGAAGCCCTCGCTGTCAAACGCGTCCTTAGTCGCAGCTTCATTATCCAAGTACCCAAGACAGAGCTGAGGCCCGCGTACAAACAGTTCTCCCCGTATTCTTCCAGAATTTCGGGGAGCAGAGACCTCAGAAACACTTAGCACTTTTGATTCAGTAAACGGCATCAGTCGTCCGACAGATCCGCGGTGGGGGGCAACACCCAGCGCCGGCCCAGTGATAAGACCAGCTATGAGGGGAAACGCGAGAGGTGATGCCCTTAAGTTAATGGGCGTGCAAACAAGTAACGGCGTCATACCTGTTTCTGTCATGCCAAAACCTTGGCTAATAACGAAATCCGTTGAATTCACAAGATCGTGGAAACTCTCCTCACTTTGACCGTCCAGAGGTGCGGCTGCTACCAAGCAGGTCTTAAAAAAGCCAAAGTCGCGTCCCTTTGCCGAAGGATGCTTGATGAAGGCATTGACGAGGGGGGGTGCTAGGAACAGATGGTTGATTTGCCATTTCTGCACAAGGTCAAGGAACCGATCGAAGGGTGGCATTGAAGGAAATATGGTTGACGTAATGCCCAAGTAGGGGCAGACATGTAGCAAGGTCAGAAGTCCAAACATGTGTGACATGGGGACGACGCCGAGGGCCTTATCTTGCTTAGAAGGGTTCGAAGACCGGGGGTGAAGGCATCCAGAATGAGTGACCTGGAGAATGTTGGCAATAACAGCCCTGTGGGGGATCACAACCGCTTTTGGCAATCCGGCTTAGATTGGAAATGTGTCAGGAGGGGGTTGCATACGAACGAACGACAAACTCACTAGTACCGCTGCTGAAGCACAGGAAGGCAACTCTGGGCTCTGAAAGCGAATTTAATTGGAGGGGCTCCAGGGACGCTCCCCGTACGAAGGGTTCGGCGCCGGCAACGATCAAAGCCTCCGTCGTAATCAAAGATGAGGCATGCTGGGCATCTCTGAGTGCAGAGAGATTATAATGAGAAGAATATAACTGATAAGGGGACCGGTTGATTTACCTGGACAAAACCAGAACATGCTCTGTTGGTATTCCCACTTCGGAAGCTGCAGCAAGAACCTGTGAGAGTGCGACAGGATGGGTGATGATAAAAGTCGCATTAGTGAGACGGAGTTGATGAATGAGCTCGTTTGTAGTAGTAAGTGCGCTGCTTGGCGCAACCGTAAAACCCAATTTGTGACATGCCCACACTACGGTACCAAAGTCGATGTCATTGGGCGAGACAATGCTTACAACGGGCGGGAAGCAGTGCGGTACCCTGTGCGTCTCAGGAGGCGCCTTGGAATCCACATAGCAGCCGAGACCACGAGCAAGTGCATCAGTGCGATCTTTGACCTGGTGGCGGGTGTAGTGTTCGCCTGTTATAGCATCCAGGAACCAAATCTGGTCCTCAAGTACATGAGTATCGGCGAAGATGAAGTCGTAGAGAGTCAGGTCTTGCTCTGGCAGTTCGAAGGGGGTGGCCATTGTGAAGTGACGAAGATATGACAACCTGCTTTGAGTGAGCAGCCAGGTGCCATTTATCGTCTACCGCATGGGCGAAGAAAGTAGTCACATTTTAAAATAAGCTGACAAGCACGCGGCACACCAGATGCAGGATGAATTAGACGCTGCGAACTGATTCAGACCACAACGTAGTGATGAATTGGTGAAACTGACACACTGACACAATACATTGATGAGGAAGGGGGAGAACATTCACGAGATAAACGAGATAACAAGAGTGGCAGCATCTCCGCAGACAAAGATTCCTTTTCCGATGACCTTGTTAAGCCCTATGATATTGAGCATGTTCCCTTGGCCAAACCGGTCGCACAGTGTAAACGGATGAGCATCTCTCTGGCTACAGACGTGACAGACCTCCGCTAGAACAGAACGGCCACAGGTCAATACCAACCCTAATGAATGGTGAAACGGCGACCATGACTGCAAGGATCTGGGTGGTTTGTCTGGACACTGAATATTGTTCGACCCCCATAGGCTGTGAGCGTAACTGAGTTTGAAGATTTATCGGCCGAATGAAAGAGTGCGTCTGTGCATTCGACCACTTCAGGCTTGGGACATTATATTGGTTGCCCGGTGTGAGTGGTGTTCACAGTTAGGGTGTTTCATTGTCAGGTATGGTACTTCATCAAGGTTGTGGAAAGCAGGCCAACTGTGTAACACCTCCCGGGCGTCATGACCGAACGCATTGCACAAGGCTCCAATTGACTAGTCAAACTGTCCCAGATATCGCCATGCGTGAACCAGAAAGTGCCAACCAGCTCATGCAGCCCCAAAGTCAATGATCACAATGTAGCTAGATCACTCAGCCCAGTTACGCCGTCAAGTAGCGACAAGCGTCTGGGAGGTAACGTCAAAACATGATTATCCCCTTGGAATACTACAGTGCTGGCGACAGGCTCCCAGGAGAAATAACCCCATGGCGTTTGGGGAAGCTATAGGAATGCATGGGTGCAGGTTAGGGTATCCCCAAGCAGCGTTTTGATTACCCGCGAAATCCGTGGAGCCGCTAAAACGGCAGAAACGGCAAAAGGGCTTTCTAAAATAGGGATGGTCTGGGGAGAAGGCAAGGTTGTCTAGATGGTAACTGATGAGGCCAATGGGACCCGGACGCGGGCAGTGGCGCCGCTCTTCAGAATATAAGGTGCCTTTGCATTAGGCGGCTTGGCCGCTGGGGCGACTGAGATAAGCCATCAGTTCGGGCACGCACTACATAACCATCCCGTAAGACGGACGGGTGCCCCCGAACAAATGCATCAGTAGCGCTCCACAATGTGCAAGTGTGCGCCTTTTATGCTGCGCTACTACTTTAGCTATGCAAACAAGATGCTAGCTTCAGATAAGTTTGCCCAAGGTGACAATCGAGTGGGGCCGAGTAGCGCTCCGAGAGAAAAGCATCAGCGCCGTTTGAAAATCCAAGAGATCTGCAGCAATACTTTCAGGTATTTAAACAAGTCACTAGTTCACAAGGCCACGTACTACTAGCAGTTGAAATTGGAGATAATAATTTCATTAGTCACTCAGCCGGGGCTGGGCTTCGGGTTCGGCTCGCGCGGTCGCACGGCAGCATTCTCGCTTCATCGGTCGGATCCTGAGTCGCTGAGGACAGTTTGGGGTGCCGCCGGAAAGGAGGTAGTCCTTAGCCCGCAGGTATCGGACACGTCAGACAACTACCAAATCTCCCGCGACGCAAACTAAAATATGTAGACCCGTCAGAGCGAGTGCCCCCGTTTCCCACAAGTCATTTAGCCGCAGTCCACGAATTCCCCATCACTGATCTTGGTTTGACGTTGACCGACCGGGCTGCCGCTCCCCCCCGGTTTAAGCGCGCACATCGGGCAATGATCCCCTACCTATCAGCAGTAGCCCTATACCTCCTGCCTCGGGAGTCCAAACCTAGGAGCCAATGTCCCCTGGCGTTCCACACCGTATCACAGAGCCTTGTAGCGAATCCTTTTTTCGCGGGAATGCTCCTCCGATGTAGAGGACGCTCGGTCAGGGCCAAGGACGCAGCGTGTAAACGTATTCACGGATCATAGAGGCTAGAAGATCGTATAGATCATATGGGATCTCTTGGTACTTCCACGTTAACTTTCCGACAATCAGTGGCAAATCCAGTGAAGCACCTCTTCACGTTAAATAAGACTGCTTACACGCAAAGATGCACTTCGAGAGGATCGGAGGATTGAATTATCTGGAAGCAACCCCAAAACTCTTGTTTGCGTCAATAATTTTATCCCAAGAATCCACTGCCAACCGAGCTTACGCTACTGGGCCGGTTTTCTAACAGTAGTTGTCATCGCAATCGTACAGCTTTTAACCAAAGGTTGGAATCGATACCAGAGGCCGGTCAACAAGCCCCGGGTGCTACTAAGAGCATCTTGATTTGTTCAAGCCACAGATATCAAAATTGAAATGAAAATGAGTCACGAGGGAAGGACGATTAAATGAGTTTTTTTCACAGTGTGAGTAAAAATTTCTATCTCCGGCTGGTGAGTAACTGTGCGGCATGTCATGATGGTTGGGCGCATCTCAAGGAAACAGCCTGATCGCGCAGGGGTTGAGTCCCCTGATCTGTACAGCATCCACCCACCCTGCCCAGAGGCGGCTGCGTAGATCTTCCAAATGATGTGCTATCGTTCTCATTTTCTTCGTGAAAGTCACTTATTTAACCGTGTCACTTTCATCCCACGACTCATCCAATTCTGGCATGCCTCATTGCTCGTAATGTTTCATTTACTCGGGACCAACTAACCACGGGCAACTTTATATGCGCAACAGGCCCCATTGCTCTGTAGAGAGAATACTTCGGTACCCACTTTGCCTCTCCGTCACCGATGACCGACAAGTATTGTATAGCAGCTTCCTTGATATTTCACTCTAGTGCTCGCGTAAATTACTCCGTGTGAATGATCTCTTCCGTTCAGACGCAGTGATTAATCTCCTATAGGACGGATCACAAGCGTACATTGACTATCACTCACACCATCTGATTGGCAACGACTTTATCCGTTCATATTGTGTTCCACCAGTCCCAGGTACCAGTCGAAATGCTCGTGTATTACCCTAATGCTGTTATCCGCATGCATGGATATCATCTCCAATCCACTCGGTCATGAAATCCAATCCCTTTCAGCCCT
This sequence comes from Cantharellus anzutake, assembly GCF_015039405.1. Taxonomy (NCBI): domain Eukaryota; kingdom Fungi; phylum Basidiomycota; class Agaricomycetes; order Cantharellales; family Hydnaceae; genus Cantharellus; species Cantharellus anzutake. Next base: position 673,085 of record NW_024066965.1, read on the forward strand.
TCTCGCGGAACTCCTGCATATAAAACTCTTTAAGGACTTTTGGGAGTGCCCGGCTATTACTTACCCTCTCTCGAACTTCCCTTGTCACCCCTCGCTTCGTGGTCGCCATGAGTTCTCTAGTGAAGCTTGCTAGCTCATTCAGTGGCCCAGACCTTTTCGTCGCCGTCTCTTTTGTCGTATGCGTGGCTGCTAGCTACTATCTCTACTCCAACCAGAAGAGATCCAGTCTTCCTCTCCCTCCTGGGCCTCCAAAGACATTCTACTTTGGGAATGCGCACCAGATTCCTTCCAAGTTCAAGTACTTGAAGTTCATGGAGTGGTCAAAGCAGTATGGTAAGGAATTCGTCATGACATCCACCTATTCTTGTCGTTGAAGAGCGCTCCGAAAACGTTTAGGTGACGTTATGCACTTGACCGTGTTCGGTGCCCCGGTCATCGTCCTCAACAGCGTTGAAGCGGTCACCGATCTTTTGGAAAAGAAATCCGCCATCTACTCTTCTCGCCCTCGCTCACATATGGCAGACATCATGGGTTACTCCTCCTCCACACTACTTGCACCTTATGGAGAGCCTCTCCGCCGCTCTCGCAAGCTCATGTCTGCTGCCCTCAACTCTCGTGTCTCTAAAACTTACCACCCCATCCAAGAGCGTGTCGCTCAAGACTTCGCCTACTTGCTTCTTGAGAACCCCCAGCAGCTGAAAGACAACATCAAGCGGGCGACCGGGAGTGCAATCCTCGAAATCTCTTATGGCTACAAGCTGACTGGAAAGGACGATCCACATCTCCCGCTGGTAGAGCAGGCCACACACAATTTCGGTCTGGCCGTTTCCGGTGGCTTCTGGATTGATTATCTCCCATTCCGTACGTTTCCGAGATCTTGATGCTTAAAAGGGCATATTGATCTAACTTTCTTTTTACAACACGTAAAGTGCGTTTTGTTCCGTGAGTTGTACCAGGTGTTGCTTTGATCGCGATTCACTCAGCCCCAACCTACGATACTTTAGTCTTCCTCTGTGGTGGCCGTCCACAAGGAAGTACATCCAAGATGGTCGCTCTCTCTCCGTCAGAATCCGTGAAGAGCTCCATCAGTATGTCAAGCGTCAAATGGAAAGTAACGAGGCTCTCATCACGTATTGTTCTTATCTTAATACATCCCATTCATAGGCTGCGGGCACTGCATCGGCATCATTCACTTCCATGCTTCTCCAAGCCAAGGGAACTGTCACGGGAGAGGACGACGAAGAGGAAATGATCAAGCGTACTTCCTCCATCTTGTACGGAGGTCGGTGGTCGAATCGCTTTCTCTGATTTCCCTGTTGATTGGCTGAGTTTTTGTCGTTCAGCCGGAAGTGATTCATCTTGCGCCCTCCTTGAGGCTTTCTTCCTGGCAATGATCCTCCACCCTGAAGTCCAAAAGAAGGCTCAAGCAGAACTCGATGCTGTTATTGGCAATGAACGATTCCCCACCATGCAAGACAGAAGCCAGCTTCCGTACATGGACGCGATCATCAAGGAGACCATAAGATGGGCTGCTGTTGTTCCGCTTGCTGTCCCCCATGCGCTCATTGAAGAGGATGAATATCGCGGTATGCGCATCCCTAAGGGATCCACTGTGATTGGAAACGTTTGGTTCGTCTATATATACCTTTGCCGGCAGTACGACCTCCAAGGTTCTTAATGACAATTTAATCCATAGGTCCATCTTCCACAACCCCTCCGTATACGAGAAGCCATTCGAATACATTCCAGAGCGTTTCTTAGCCCCGAATCCTCCCCTCGATCCGTTCTCTCTAGCCTTCGGATTTGGTCGCAGGCAATGCCCCGGTATGGACGTCGCGTCCGCCACTGCATTCCTTTCCATGTCCACTACTCTCCACTCGTTTGATATCCTTTTCGCGAAGGACGCTAATGGGAACGATATCAAGCCTAAAGTTGAATGGTCTCACGGACTCATTGCGTAAGCCATTAACGACTGTCATCCTCCTATTCCCCTTGGGACTTAAATTTGATCTTCACTCATAGGCACGCCGCCGAGCATCCCGCAAACATCGTTCCTCGTAGTGCTAAGGCAGTCGAGCTGATCCGCACTACTCACTGGGGCGCTGATGAATAAGAAGACGCTCAGAGTTCTTGCTGGAACGGTGCCACCTGCATGTCCATAACTATTACTCAACATATCAAAACGCACCAAACCCTGTAAATGTATACGTGCTCGGTATTAATGTCATTTTGTAGCGAATACCAACATCTAGTTCTATTATTGGGTGTGCAGATGCGTTAGCTTCACTCACCGTCGGCATTGAGGGGTGGTAAGTGAATAGCATAACACCAACTAATTTAGTGAGAGATACCCCACTTTTAAGACCCAGCGCTGAAAAACAACCCTGACACGGCGACTCCTAATGCATGATGCCTGCATTCAAGTTGCCTTTAAATTTACCCGAGTGGGGCAGCCCGGCGTTCAGTGTATGCAGTTCCCGAACAAATGGTATGCCCGTAGACCGCCGGTTCGAACCTTTTTTTTTCCCACTGGCTGCAGGATCGACAAACGTAACAGACACCTGGTTACGTAGCCAGAATGCTGTCATCTGGGTTGGATACCCCTGTTGCGTAGTTTGGTGAGACGAATATTAGATCATTCCTGGTAAGATGGAAAGGGTCTCCCGTGTCCTCTCTACGCCATGGCAAACTGGAACGTACAAGGAGCTGTATCTTCCCTTACTCCCCAAAGCTCGATGCTGAGAGCCTGAAAGACTCCCATATGGTGCAAGTAGGAGAGGAAGCACGCAGATGTGCGATCCTACCCGTCGTCCACCTCTGAAAGCTGAGATCCAGCTGCAGTAAATGTAACGATGGGCGAAAAAAAAAGACTAAGTGGGCGAAGATATTGAACGACCCAGGGTTGGCGGCGTAGGGCATTCCAGCCAAATCGGGTCGTGGGTGACATTCAATCCTAAGCCAGTCGAGGCAGTGAAGATCGGGGGGGCGATGAAGAAAAGAAATATTTCAGATCGTCTTGAACATTGATGCTGACGGATCGCAGCAATACACAAGGAAAAAAATTGGGAGAGCGGAGCACTGGTGAAGCGCGTTTTAAGTATCCTGATCGTGTGCACACCAGTATGTCTGTGATTTGGGGGGAAAGAGTCCATGATGCTTGGAAATCTCTAGGAGGGTGTAGGCTACGTAGTTGCGTTGAGGGGCAGGGGGGTGACGAGATCAAGAACGTTGCAAGTTGTAAACGGCGGATCGGAGCATGAGGAAGAAGATGAAAGAGAGGATCTAGCAGGGTCAGCTTCAGCGCCCCAAGAACGGATGGTCAGCTCTTGTAGGGAGGTTAAGATGATGAAACTCGGGATCTCCATGTTCGTAAAGCTTAGGCGTGGAATCTGGTGGGTAGTGGTGCAGGTAGATCGAGTCGCGAACCAGGCAGCCAGACGGGTGTGGAATACGATACAAATCCTTAAACACCTGAGAAATTTGAAAGGGGTTGAATCTAGCTGTCATGCTTTGGCATGCTCAGCTAGCTTGGCATCTCCACGCACCCTGTCGCAGCAGTTCCTATGGGAATTCTCCAACTTGGGATATTCTGCTTCTTCGTGGGGCTGACCTGTCGTTCCTTCGTGGATTCTATTAAGCTCAGTCAGGTTAGAATGCGTATTTGAAATATCAGAGCATTTCTTTCTTGCCCGGTGAGAGAGAACGTGGCGGAGCTAGTACATACATAGCAAGAATTGACGAATCTGGACTCACAATATTCAAAGCGCCGAAGAGGTTTATTTATGTTGATGGGTCTCATCAATCCAGTTGACGATGGAGCTAGCTAGTACGGGAACACTCCTGCTAACAAAGACTCCAACCGCGTCGAGCCTAGACCGCAAACTGAAGGGGCTTGTGCAAAATACGTCGGTTTTCTAGAAGATTGATATTGCTACGATCGAGATAGGTGTTGAGATAAATATCAATCCGAGCATGCCAACTGCAGAGACTATGTAATGCAAGTAGGTTGAGTTGTCAAGGTACTTACTAGCTTCCCACGTTAATTAAGCAACACGATCGCTTGGTGTGAGTCACGTTCAGGAACCAGGAAATCTGGATAAGCACGGTCACTATTAATAGCTTTTGAGTTCAACTCCCCAATGCTTGAACCAAGGGGTAAAGTGAAAGGGACCATGAACACGTGCTGTGGGGAACGCGTCGTATAAGAGTGACATGGTGTGATCGATACAAGTACAGCGACTCAACTTGTGCAGCCGAGCCCGTTTTAACTTGACTTCGCAACACACACACACATCGTTAACATGAAGTTCTTCTTCCACAACAGCTTCCTCACCTCGCTCCTCTTCGGCCTCATAAGCATCAACTCGGCCCTTGCTATCATAACCAGCATCAAATTACCCCAGAACGTCCTACGCCCTGGCCACATATTCACTGTTACATTCTTTACCAATCACAGCATGATCCACAACACTCAGTACTACGTCCTATTCGGACTACAACCTGGAACGGCCCCGATCACGGGTGGAAATATTGGTCAATTCGTCTTGACCAGTCCTCAGAGCGATTTGGTTGAGGGTGGACACTCCGTCACGTCGGGGCATGGAAGTTTCAAGGTGGATGTTTTGTTACCAGCTAAATTCAAGACTACGACTGGAAAAAAGGAAAAGTTTGGGATGACGGTGGCTGTTTTCCAAACGGTGAGTTTGGTTTTGCGAATTGCAGTAAGGGATCGATCAAGCTGATTTTTTTTCTTTTGTTGCAAGACTGGGGCCGAGAATGAAGCAGGTGTAGAGAGCTTCCATGGAATTGTCACCATCGCTCCGCACTGAGTCAACCGAGGTTATCTCTGCTTGAATGCGTTGGCGCTCGGTGGGAGGGAACCTGGACTCACATTGGTCATTAAAGCACCGAGGAGTTTTTAATTTTTATATTGTTTGCTCTGCCTGATATTACTTTATTATTCCCCTTCTGTCTCATTGCGTTTGCCTTGAGCGAATTGGCGACGATATTTATGACTGTCGTTTGCGTGGGCGGCGCTTCAACGCATCGACCAGGACATGCAGCGTTTCTTTAGTCTGTATTTACACATGGGGGAAATACTTACATATATAGTTGATCATTGAAAATTAACCAACGCAGAGAATGTTGCGAATAATGATTGCAGAGACAGGTTGTCGGGGAATGTACATGCACATCATAATATTGCATTGGCCAGTGGAGTGAGAGAGGGTCGATCGGTCATAAGGTGCGGGGGGGTTCATAGTTTGTTCAATATTTGGACAGATGCTAGTAGTTGGGCCTGAAGATCACAAGCAGTAGATTACATAAGTAATACTGATACGTAACAGGGTCGAAAGATGACGGACTAAATAGGGATGGCGGTGGTGTTGCGCTGACTGAAGCAGCCTGAGGGTGTATCCAGTGCAAATGCATATTGGAACGAGCGAAGGGATGTTATATATGTAGACATACAAACAGGAGAGTGCTGCCCCTAGATTAGAAAATTTGCAATGCCTTGCCCACATGGTCTTGGTATGTGGACATATGAACCGCCAAATTTCAAAAGCACGCTCTCCTTTCAAATTGATTTGGGGATAGCCTTGTGACGTCACACACATTTGAGTTGGTCGCATTTGACACATTTGGTTTGACACGAGACCCGTGGGCTCGTTCGCGTTCGTTTCCGTTTCCATGCTTATGTTGTTCGTCTGGTTTTCTTACATAGGGCTCTGGTCTCGAACTACAAACATAAAATTGTCGTCATACACACCCGTAAATACATGTTTCGAGGTCGAGGCCGATTTCCGGCACTTTCAGTGTGTTGCTCTTCTCGATTGCTTTCCTCAGCAGGGCTACGGAGCAGCAAGAATTTACCCTAATCAAGGCTGGTATCCGGCTTCACCATCTTGAACTGCATAGTGCATGTCGGTCGTCTACAATTTCATTCGGAGCCCCTCTTATAACTTCGAGAGATTCGCTCTCTGTCATTGAGCAACGTTACAACTCACGTATAAGTACTCTATGATCTACCCCTGCCTGTTCGACTTACGGTTTCTTCTCCTGGATACCATGCCACTCCCCAGCTCTGGTAAAGGTTACAACAACAATATTGCAAGTCTCCATCCAGTGATTATGGAGATCGGTGGGTTGGTTCAGTGACCTTACGTCTTCCATGAACCCATACGCTTCAACTGCAGAGTTGCTCTGCATGTTCTACTTCCGGATGCTCCCATCACTCTCACAGTACCAGGAATCGCAAGCTGAACGGGCTATCTTCTTCCCAACCTTCGCCACATTAGCCTCATATAAATACGCTCAAACGTGTGTCAAGCAAAAACCATCAGTAAAAGTTATTAGCTTAGCTCTGGTCGAAACGCGAGTTGTATCCGCTGAGTAACAGATTGCCATATATATCTGGAATCCCTTCATGACAAGACCAACGGGAACACATACTTTAAAATAAACACAACAACGACATGTAACAAGACGAAGCGAGAGGATTGCACAAAAGAAACTGTGGGCATGTGGTTTCCCCGCTGTCGGATAACATGCACCCATATATATATATATATATATATATATATATATATTGCGGAAAGGGCTGTGGAAAATTTGGACCTAAACGCAGTGACTGTAATCCTAGGTGCTAGCTCCGCCAGATCCTAGCACTAGCATATATGGTCCGCCTGGCAGAAAGCCTGATCCTGCCATGTACACTTTTGGCCGTTGCTATTCGCACAGCTGGTGCTCTTTCCAACGGGGAAGCAGGGTCCCTGATGTCCGGTCTGGGTTTCAGTATAGGAGCTGAGATCAGGATTAATCGTAACCTGATGGTTACAAATCGTGACGGTCTCGAATGTACCAGGTTGGATCTCTTCGCCGACCCAGTTGTCCACGATATCTTCGCACTGATACTGATCAGTCCCGTCTGTTTGTGCAAATATTGGTTAAGCAAGGGGCTAAATTTCATTTAAGATTTCGGTTCACCTAGCCAAGAAGGGATGACAGCCCCAACTACGCTCTCTGTATTCTGAGTATTTGGTGCGATTACCTCGCAAGTGACTTTGCCAACGTGGAAATGCGCCGCAACAGTGCGAAGTAGGGCGACCGAGACGAAGGCACTCCAGAATCGCATCGTTGACTTTTTGGAGAACTGCTACTGGTAGATCGCATGAGTAGCTCTTACGTATAATGCGAATCAAAGAGTATCGACCTTAAGTCTTGGGGCGTAGATGCTTGGAGGACTGGGGGAGAAAGATCCACCCCTGGGAGGTTATATACGATAATCGGTATCCAATCAATATTTAACAAAGTGAAAATAATCTTCCCTGAAACAATCCTTGCTCGTGTACACGCCCAAGTGTTTTGTGCGTTCCTCTTCCCGGAGTTAGAGAATCAGGTCCATATCATCCAACGTGTGATCACGACAACCCGCTTGCGCAGTAATTGAGCTTGGTTCTGGGATAATTGTTGACACCGTTGCAAAGTCATAGAGGTTGGAGTCCTGCCTAACCTATCCTACTTGTTCTCGGAGGTGACCACCATCGAACAGGGTAACTATTGTTATTATTTCCGACCGTCTGTGCAGTCGAAGGAGAGAACAGCTAGTATTTACTGTCATATTAGTACTTGCACTCTCCGTTTTACTGGACTTACCTGTAATGACTATGTAAATTGGCGAGGGGGCAGCAATGAGTGGGTGGTAATAAATAATTGATCAATATCATGACCTGTCCACTAACCATGCATCAAAAAAACACCAAAACCCGGGAATATAGCAATAATCTGAGCAATTCTCAGAGTCATGTCTACATAGCGATGGTTGCATGCATGTTGCATAGTAGTTTTGGAATGGCTGGAAAAGGGAATGTCTGATTAACGATGTTCGCACATCAGAAGGGATGATTAAGTTGGCAACCTTGGTTGTGTTAGTTGTTACAGTAGTTCTGTTGGTGGAAACGCCTTGGCTCTCCAACACCTCGTGATCAGTCACATCATTAAGCTAAGGCAACATCAATAACTGGACTGGGAAACCGCTGGCAAGCTCGGCCATCTAGCTTGAGGGGAACCCTCATAACAAAAGCAGCTCTGGTACTAGTGTCAACCGTGCCTTAATGTTGGTCAATCTCCCGGCACTTCCCCTGCCCCTGATTTGATCGGCGTTCTAGGTTGAAATCGGTTTTTTGGGTTTCCTTTTTTTTTTCTCCCAGAGACCAGTTACATGAGTTCTCACACTCGGACTCGTCGTGTTAGCCAGAATTAATCTTGGGATATTGGTATGCATCCTTTCCACTCTCGTCAACTCGCTTTGAGTGCTCGTCGCTGACTTTGCTCGCTTCCGGCCAACGATCAGAAGATCACATCATAGGAGGAGGAATTAAGCCGCATGGGTGTTAAGAGGCTCGGTACTTCATAGGGGCTCGAACTTTCAAGTGTGTATGCAATTAACTCTCACTTCGGGAAGCAGCAAAATCTCTTTTGTGCTTTGCCCGCATTTGCCTGGCCCAAGCGCAAGTCTGATTCGTGGGCTTCAAGGCATGCGGTGACATCATTGGAATCCGATGCAGCTTCGTAGTCCCTTGTAGCCGATTTCCTGGCTCCAAGTCACTTGTATGGCGCCACCTAGAGACTCGGCAGCTGAGCGTGTCATCGTAGACCCAAGAACCCATATGCCACAAAGATCTCGATCATGGCCACCCATCGGTAAGACAACCGTACTGTCTTTTCACCTCGGCCCCATAGTAACCTTGATGCACCAAACCCATCTAACTTCTCATACCTTTTCCACATCCTCATTATTCCCAGTATGAGGACTGATCACGAGGTGTCGGAGCCCGAGCCAAGGCTTGTAATAATTCGATAATCAGGTTGCTTCTGCATGCCGTCGTCGCGTCTACGTCGCTTTTCCTGGACATCAATCGGACATTCGAGCATAATCCCTTTTTCAGCCATTAAACATGTAGAGACCCCAAGTAGACTTGCTCTGAAAAATCGCTCAGATTCAAGTTACTGCTATCCACGTTACCGGGTTTTGGTGATTTTTTTGGTGCATGGGAATGGTCAGATTAACAATTATCGCAGAAAACCATGCTCAATTACTGTACACGGGTTGTTATGAGCACACATTGGATAATATAAACCTAGTTGTCTACTCCGGGAAGAGTAGAGGAAAGGACATTCGCCTCACGCCCCGCTATATATGAAGTAATTACACGTGTTGTACATTGTTTATATCGAGGAAATAATAAGAATCTGAGATGCGTGCAATGCCAATTGCACGCATCTTTGGCCAGCCTCAAGGGCCATTCCTTAATCCTTAGTGCAAGCTTTTGGTATTTTTTCGATGTCTGAGAGGCACTGAGTCTTGACCTAGCATGTCATTTCCCATACATGCCACTCCCGTACCGCTAGCGCGCCCTCCTACATGGATAGCAACAGACATATGACTTTGCAGGACATCCTAGGACGTCTCAGGACGTTGTTGCATGTGTCCAGTCAAGCACTTGTAAGTTGAATTAAACTGAATTGTCAGGACGTTTCCGTATGAAAACCACATTGATCGACAAAGTGTTTAACGATCTCCTGCCGAAGGCCGTTCATCTGTGTAGTTATATAGCTTACACAAATACGTGTAATCGACGTGCGGACAAGTGGCACGCACTTGAGCTGGATGCAAATTTTGTGCTCGGCAACCGTATATACATATGGGCAAGCAAGGCGCAGTGACCCCTTCAGTACAGTATTCCCTAACTAAATCCAAATCGCTCTAAGGCTGTAGTTAATTGGCAATTTGGGTCTTCTACATCAGCGCTATTCTTTACTTTCCATGACGGGCCCTAGCCAAGCCCTTGCATGCTTCGACCAAGCAAATAATGGCACATTCACCTCCCCCATTCCGCTTGTCTCGCGTGTCCCTCCACCCGCCCCATGCCCAATTTTGACTTGTGACAACGATTTGCTCAACATTTTGTTAGTGCTATTGTTACGCACCTCATTAGCCACACTTTACCCATGCGTGGGTTCTGCGTGCCCCTAGCCAGCTGTCCGCCATAAGTTCGTCGTTTCCCACTGACTAATCAGTGGTTCACGATCAGACATTTTCCCTTTGAGCTGTGATAAACCAGAATACTGGATTTGGCCAACTCTCCACATGGACTTATTATACTGATTATACGCTGATCATGACAATGCCGCCATCAACCATTTTAGTATGTTCCGCTTTGTACGAGTGCGCAGCGCGTCTCCCACGGCACACAGCGGCAAGGCGTGAGAGTCCTTGGGGTCTGCCATCTCTAGTGATCCCAGTCATGAGCATACATATGTTCCCGGATATGACATTAGAGCGTGCGTAATTCGCGGACTGTGAGGAGCCGAGAAATAATGTGCACGAGCTTCCGGATCATTGCCAGGGTTGCGTGCATGAGACTGTACAGAGAAACTTGCAGTTCACACAAACCCCCATCAAGGACACGAGCTGATCTGACTGTTACATAATTGCAAGAGTGCAGGCTTTGGGACATCAGATGGGAAAAACCTAGCGTTGAGTCGGGGAATCAAACTCAAGAGATCCAAATAAATAGTAGGGTCCCGATTAGGAAGGTGCTTCCTTACACCTTGTGCTTCATTTCTCCGCACTCTCCCAAACGAAGACCCTGGCCTGTTCTGAGGTTGTATCTCTCTGTACGATCTCTTGACCATCAGGCTACTTGCCGAAGCTTGATTCTGCTTCATAAAACCCGTCTTTGTGTGTGAAAGCGAAACCCAGTTTGAGGTTGAAACGCCTCGTGTTGCTCACCGCTCTTTGACGTGGACCGTCGTCTGCGTTTTCCATCCAGCATCTCTTTGTTGCCCATCAGCTTCCCCTCGACCAGTCCATGTCGACGAGCTTCTCGGGAAGAGGTGCTGGGCGTGGTGCGCGTTATGGAAGTGCTGCCTATGGACCGCGACCTGCTTCACGGGCGCCTCATGCCAGCACTGCAAAAGTTGACTTGTCAGAACTGAGAAACCCAAGCGCAATATACTCTCAAGCGCAAATACTGGCCACTCAGTCAGTCCCGTCACCTGCGGCCCAGTTTAACTCCCACAGCTCTCGGCGATTTGGATCGTCCACTCTGTATGCCAACTCCCCGAGCTCAAATGCTGGGTTGGCCTCAAATCCCGCTGCCCAAGCCCTCTCTCGTGTGTCCGATCTTGCTCCTCATGCGAGCGGTTCCTCCTCCACACTTTATCGAACCATTCTAAAAACCCCCACGCTGACGCAAATGTACATGCATGGTCAATTTTCTTCGAATGCCCCCGATGTTCTCCGGCAGTTCACGGCTGAGTTAAGGTTCTTCCAGACGGTTCAGCGACATAGGAATATCGTAGCTTTTGTTGGAAGTCTCGAAGGTGTTGGAATGCTCCTGGAATACGTCGAGGGCGAGACATTGTTTAAGTACCTTGGCCTAGGGATGTCCATGAGCACTCGTGCCGATTGGTTCAATCAGATACTCAATGGTCTGTGCCATGTTCATTCGTTTGGTGCGTCAGTTTTCTCCTAGCCCGAAACACGTTCATCCACCTTCTATACCTCGTTCTGCAGGCTTAGCACATAACGATCTGTGTTCCCTCAATGTAATAATCACCACTCCGAACTCCCCGATATCTTCCTCCAAAATTGCATCCAATACAAAAAATACTCGATACGTCGTCAAGTTGATTGATTTTGGTCGATCCACTGTAGAACCTCGGCCTCCTCCCATACCATCCGCGTTAGCTGCGCTCCGTTCGCGACCCACGACATCAGTTCCCGCATCTGAGGACCAGCAGCGGCAGAAGGCAGAACGGGAGCGAGATTTGATTTATCCTGGAACTAGACCGTTCGCTTCACCAGAAATTATGCGTGCATGGAAGATGAGCGAAGCTGGATCAATTCAGATCTTGCACGATGATGAATCAAACGCCGAAGACAATGGATCGGAAAGTGAAGGCGAAGTGTCCGATGTCGTCGATGATATGGAGATGGACAGGCCGTCTCATGGTGGGGCAACCCCGTACGGCCCTCTCACTCTCCCTCTTCCTCTTTCCACATCTGCCTATATGGGCGACTCTGATGATCTAAATCCAGTGTCTCCACCTTTTGCGCCAACAGTTGCAGGCTCTCGAATGCGCGCGAAGTTACCAATCCTCTATCTCACTGAGAACAGTACCACTGTCGGTTCATCCACTAGTACAATTCTTCCTACTCCCACAACGTCTTCGCCTCGTCCAGGCGCTTCTCGCATCGCACCTCAACGCAATCACTCGCACCTCTCCCGTTCTCGCTCACCATACCGCTCACAAGGGCATACCGACCCGTACCCCTCGCCCACTTCCTCACCTTCAGGCTCTCAGCCCTCCTCCCCCTCTAACCACCCGAAATGTCCTGACATTTCCGTTTTCCCCCATGACCCAGGTTTTGACGTCGACGAAACCTCCGGTGATGCCAAACGAAGAGGCCGTAGTCGGGTGCTTCATTCACCTTCTGCTCGCCATTTCGCTTCATCGTCGGTCGTTACTCCTTCTCATCGCTACCACCAATCTCAATCTCGCACCCGCACTGGTATCGGTGTTGGCCAGGGGCAGAAGACGCTCTCTAGACGAGCCCAGAAGGCGGCTCAGATGGCCAAGATAACGACGCTTTATTCAGTCGATCCATACCCTCTTAGTCCGATCCTTGGAGATACGTATTCCCTTGGCGTCATTGCACTTTGTTTAGAAGTCGATGATCTTGTGGATGTCCAACCCGGTGTACAGATGTGCGAGGAGTGGGATTGGCCAAGAGAGCTTGCTGAGAAAAGGTCGGGGTTGTTCGAAAGAAAAGGCGGTGTTGGAGGTACAGTGGAGGAGTGGGGTTCTATTGAGAGGTATATGAGGATGGTGAGGGAGAGAGAGCGGTGCCGAGCAAGTGATGCGTTGGATGTGGATGCGATAAAGGAGATTGAAAGGGAGGAGGAAATCATGGCGCGGTCAAGAGCGACATTACTAAATCCTTCGGACCAATGATAACAGGGTACCGGCAGGGGCTATTGTGATGCCACGCAAATAACGCACTGGGTGCGCGCTTCTCGCTCTGGTGGCGGTTGGGGAATTAACGTTGACTGGGACTATGTATTCCTGATGGTCGCATTAAATGATTATCTTGCTGTGTTTAGATGCACTATGTACTGCGCCCTTCTTTTTTGTATATCTCCCCGCTCATCATGTTCTCAAATGTATCTTGTTCCTTTGGTCCTCTTCATTGTACTAGCATTTGGCAGGATCCTTTAAGGACCTCCAGAGACTTCGGGAAGCAAGCTCACAATCTATTGCCATTAGTATTGGTCGGGTACGTAAGAACGAGAACAACACGCCTGAATTGCCACGTCGAACAACGATTCTCGCAGTGAAAGATGAACACGTCATTTACGAGTGCGCTGCTAGGACGTGCCCCGTCGGACAATCCACGTAGAGAGTCTCACTTCAGACGCCGATCTCAGAGTATGGAAAACAGCGCCTGTTTCCCTTCAGTGTATTCGCCTACAACTCTAGCTCGGCCTCCTGACCCTTCCACCTTGATGATCGAGGGAGATCATGCCCCTGTCCTTGTGAATATACCTCAAACTATGCCTCCAGGAATCGCTTCTTCCTGTGGCATCAGTCAATTCGACGCTACCTTGCACTCTTCAATTGGGTTATCTGGGTCGTCGTTCTATCCACCAGAGAAGGGAGAACCCCTTTCTACTGCTCCTTGGGAACCCTCCAAACCGACTGTTTCCAGTGGATGGGGCTCGTTGCGCGCTAGGGCTCAGCGAAGAAAGTCCTCTATAGTTGCCAGCAATTCTAATCCCTACGATATTCAGGGCTCAGTCTTCAGGTTCGGTCTCAGTTCCTATGCCCCGGAAAGGCTGTCATCCCACCCTCATTTGATCGCTCTCGCGCCTGATTCCCAAGAGTCGTCTCCCGGTCTAGCTTTGCCTTTTCCAGTAGATCCTCCCTTGATTACGCCCGCGTCCATACGTCGGGTCGACCCTTTGATTGCAGCCACGAGTTCAACGAATCCTTATGTCTCCTCACAAACTGTGTCATTCCCTGACTATTCCCAGCAGCAGCTTACTTCTCCCAGGCCACCAGCATTATTCACGCTTCCTCATCGTCGTCATAACGTGGCTTTTGCTGACCAGCGTAGTAGACTTTCTGCTACATCCCCTCGGTTATTCTCATCTATAGCACATCACACTTCAAATTTCACTCGAAAGTTCCCTCTGCCATGGAAATCTGTTGATAAATTCAACGCTCATGAATACGATCCTCTCCTTGAACCGGACTGGGGTGATAGAAGGAATAGCGGCCTAAAGGTTTTGGACCAGCAAGACGGTTACGGGCTCGATGGCGACAGCATTCGTATCGGAAAGTGGACGCCTTATAAGTGGGCTTTGGTTGTATCCATATCCGTGGTCAGTTTGAAAGCAGCATATTGGCGGGACATCGGATTCATGAAATGCTAGATGTTCGTCATTAGTATGGGAGGCATTCTCGCTAGTCTTGCTATATGGCTTCGGAGTAAGGCAACGGCCTGTTTCTTCATTCGGATTGTGCATGACATTGCTATCCCAGCTTTTCTCCTCGCAGATGTCATTCTCGTAATCAACTGGGACCTCGTTCTTTGTAAGATGGGTTCCCTCATGTGTACTTTCGACCCTCTTCTATTTCGCTTCAGACAGCACCGTCGCTTCGGGTTGTATCCTTATCACGTCCTTGGTTGGCATCACTGGAGCGATCTTGAATTCGCGACCCTTTTTGACTTTCTACAACATTCTGCTTTGGCCATGCCTTATCAGTTTGACAACTGTCGGATACACCTCTTACAAACGTCGTGCCTTTAATCTCCTGGGGAAGATTAACCAGGGATGGAGCAGACAGTGGGGAGATTATGGGAGACTTGTCATTCAAAACTCTGTGAGGAATCGTTACTACCCCGGGAGCGCCAATTGAACAACTCGTGCTCTAGCTGCATTGCTGTGGGCTTTATAACCCCCTACACCTGGCGATCTTTTCGAAGACTTGCTACCCTCGTTCGACGCTACCAGCCTGTAGACCGAAGCTCAGCCGGTTTCAGATCTCAGTCTTGAATATGTTCACTCGCGCAGCCTTCTCGGTCACAGGGATCATACTTCTTAGCATAGTGGTTGCGGTTATTTGTTCAAATCATGTGAATCGGTATGCTTCATGTGCTTCTGAAGGAATCGTCGTTTGCAGCTACTCGCCCCTATTCACAGCTTGTTTGGGAAGGGATTAATGCCTTTTCAGTATCGACTGAGGTGATATTCCTTGACGCTCATCACGAGGCCTCCCGTGCTGATTTGCGCGTTTAGAATGGGTGATGTGCGTGCTAATGCACGGGCTGTGTCTCTCAAATCGCTCGGCCGCGCGGTGCAGCCTAAAACTGTCCTACGACCCGGTTCTATTGAGCCAGTGTGAAAGCGGAGTTTGTGTCTCGATCAAATCGTGCGCTGCGCACAGTCTGAAGTTTGAACGCTATTTCTATTTTTGATGCCAAAGGCCATAGTATGGGCTAGCTGTCACGGTAGCAGATATTCATTGATGATAGTTACAGCCCAAATGACAGAACTCGTCGCACTTTCCGCGGAATATTAATTGTCAGGTTTTACTGGACAAGTCGGAATTGGCAATGGCGTAGTTGGAGGCAAGGCCGAAACGCTTCCGACGCGAGTTACCCTTTTGTTTCTTATTCTTCAAGGACTGCTCTTCATCTCCCTCGTCTTTAGGAGGCGGCATTTCCAGCTTTTCAGTAGACGACACCCTTGCATCTGTGTCGTGCTTGATCATCAGTTCAATAGCATCGTAAAGAATCTTCTTGTGCGCAGCGTCCGGCGCCTTCAACTGATTGAATAGTTGTAGCATGTTTTTGGAATTCGTCCGAATTAAAAGTCGTCTGAACGGTTTGCTTTGTTGTGTAGCCCATTTCAGGGCAAGAAGGACGCTGCGTGCTTCTGGGCAGTCGACGGTACCTTCTCCACTGTCGGAATCCAATGGAGCCACGAACGACACATCCTCTGAAGTGCAACTTATATGCACATTTGCACCACCGTCCAGGGCCTTGCAACACACTTCTAAATCTGCTTCTTTGTTTTCCCAAAAGCCGCCGTCCACGATCCGAATAGGTTTGGCTTCCCGGAGTTGTCGCGCGAACCATTTTAGATCCTCTGTGACTTCGGGCGAAAGTTGGACTTTTTCGCTTGCTGAAGTCTTGCGAGCGATCGCGCTGAATGATGAGTTGAGTGCGGGCCTTAACTTGGGTGCAGCTTGAAGTGCCCAGTTTGCCACGCCAAGTAGTTCCCACCATTCCGCGACTGTATGCCGGCCGACACGAACAAAGCTATCCATCATTTTAAGGATATTTTCCAGCTTTCCGGCCGGGAGACTAATCGTAAGATGGTCGAGGGATATCGAAAATCCGATTATTTCGAGTTTTGTGCCGAATTTTTGTTTTTTGTCTTCGTGGGGTATCCCAAGACGGTCGAATAGGTGGAGGAGCTCCACTTGTTTCTTGGGCATCTCACGTTTGTATGGAGGATACAAAACGAGCTTTTCAACGAAGTCGTAGGAGAAGCTATCGTCCACGTAATGGAAAATATCTTTGAGTCCGTCCTTTTCCGCACACCATAGGACTGCTGCCAAGAACTGGCAGAAGATCTTCATGGAGCCACGATTTCCAAACACAGCGTTACGATCAACGTATAGGTACCCATCTATCCTGTTCACCTGCCGCACCTGCCAGCGGGGATGAATGGGTATGATGCGGAATGCCTCAGCAACGTCGGATGTGAAGAGCCATCTCGGCGGTTGCCCATGTTCCTTGATAGCAAGCCTAAGGCGAGACGCCAAGTGGGTAAGCGTGTCGACCTGGACATACGCTGCTTCGTTGGGAATCATGGAGTTGAGGGAGTGATCTCCGGCACTGTGGTTGTTGATGATTCGGAACTTTTTCGGCCCCGGCTTACGTTTTGTAAAGACCGGAGTACAGACCATGCCAGGCAACAGCTCGTCACCAAAGGCACGCGAATATCGACCCTTGGAAACTTCGTGCTCGCATTGCGTACGGAGGAACTTGATTTGTTCGGCCTGCCTAGGGCGTTGATTTGCAGGGTCCAAGTCAATGGGTGAGGATGTGTTCATCTGAGCAGTGTTTGCACCAGGCCAAAAGCCCTTTTCGAAACCATCAACAAGGGATTTGACGAAACGAGGATTCGGATGTAGCCTCAACAGAGTTTGTAGCTCCTTATGACGGATGGGCGTTTGAACGCAAAAGAGATCTGGACGATTTTGCAATGTCTGCGTTACAGTGGCGTGCCCTAAATCATGATTGGGAACACCCGGTATAGCTGGAATTCTCTCTGTGCGTTTAGCTGATGATTCGAGGAGGTCGAGAGCCGACTTGGCTCCATCCCAGCCCACACCAAAGAACGAGGGGCGCAACCGTTCTACTGCGCTGTGTCTCGACCTTTTTCGGGTTCTCGGTTCGGCATCAGGCACATCATCAGAGTCATCCCGGGTCGACCGTGTATCGACAATAGCAGATAACACCTCGATGTTCTCCCCATCCCAATCCTGATGGGCGGAAATTTCTGCTTCGAGAGGATCCTCTCCGCTATCCCCTTGTCCTGCCTTACTAGATGAACCCCACGAGAAACCAAACATCTTTAGCTCGAGCGAGGAAAGGGGCAGGGCGGTAGAAAGAATGGATCCAAGTAGGTTTATATATCTGACTTGCAGCCAGCGGCTCGCACCCTGTATCAAAATTTCCCATGGAATTGGTAGGATGGAGAGAATCGCCAACTGCAACTAAATTAAAGGGTCCAGCGATGTTTTTACGTGCTTCTCTTTGAGCATGCCGGCTGACCTGCGGCTTAAGATATCTGATTGGCGCCCATCTGGCGCTATATACTCGCCAAGGAAAGGATAACGGGTTGTAACGGGACACTGAGCATTTGTTCTGTGATTCATTTCCATTGTTGCAGATGGTCTGCCGTTATCATGAGGTTTTAATGCCCACGAGTTGAAAAGAAATCCCTTATATGCCTGGGAAAGGACCGAGGCAGATCAAATACCAAGTGAAGTACGTCTGGACCAAGTATGTAGCAAGTATTGTCAAACTTTTGCAAATGATGATACAACAGGGCATCAGAGAATAGGCAGGAAGGACATCAAGACGATAGTAATGAATACACTAGCGCGAAAAGCTTACCCCTATAATGCTTCTCCTTACGTGCTAGTTTTTTGGTGAATGGTGCCCACGCAGCCAATACGGTTTCATGCAGTTCTGTCCTTCTCCAAGCGAATCTTGTGTCGAATATCCACCTCGGCATTCTCCGGGTCAGAAGGCGGTACTGTTGGTGGTGGCCCACTACAGTGAAACGCCACGCATAGTGTTGCATTGTGATCGACATCACCGGTATCATGTTTTGGCTGCTTGATGTGAATCAAACTGCCGGAAGGATATTCGGATGCTTCGCGGCATTCTGCTCCCTCGTGGTTCCACATCGGGCGTCAGATGTGACCAGCCTATATTTTCGAAACTGGAGAGCAGCCCTACTTGAGTGAGTGAGGCTCCGATTGAACAAGATGAGAATCCTTTGGCATTGGTTAACAAATCTTACAGTCCCTCGCTCGATGTGGGTGAAAGATCCCAAAGCTTCGATCAACCAGGACTCCCGTACTAAGAGTTTGCAGCGAAATGTCGAATCTAATGATCGTCTGATTTTTCTCCTCGTAAAGATGGAGGAGACCGGCCGGCTTTTTCTTTTTAGGTTATTCGGAGCATGTAAACAGTGCTCCCTATCATGATCGTACAAGAAACAGCCGTCCACATAGTGAAAGACACCCCAAATCGTGTACATGGGTCGCGCCCGGATAACGGCAGCGAAGAAATAAGCGAAGAATAGCCTTTCAGCATTTGCAGCAGATGGAGAATCGATGTGTTCTAGGTGCACGCAACACCTGCAGGGAAGAGGGAATTGAGTGAAGGGCTCTGCGCTGTGATTATTGATGGAACGAGATTTCTTCGAGCTTTGTAAAAATACTATGCTGGAGAAGTTGGGTACCAAGTGATAACGATCCTTGGACATCTCTTGATCACATGGATTATGAAGTGGTTCAATTTCTTTGCGATCCCTGGAAATGGATACATTCGTTTGGGAGGTGTCGGCTGCCAAAACCCAATGCTAAAGAATGTTTGATTGTGGGTCCGAGGCAACCTCGAAAATATTGATATGAGCCGGGTCGCAGACCCGCGCCTGAAGACCTCTCCAGGCATCCCGGTGAAGCTGACCTGTGCAATCGCGGCCCCACTTAGTTTTGTGGGGTTAACATCGGGTCTTGACCAAAGACTGTATGTTATCGGACGGTTACACTCCCTTTCTCTCTACTGGTAGCCCGTCATATTTGCTCCGCTGAGCATTTTTCCGGTTGTCGCGACATGGGATGGTCGTATCAGCCCTTACCGTGGTGTTCATGCCGCGTGCAGAGATGACTTGTGGGTCATAGAGATATTTTCAAGGCGTGGAACAGTAGGATAAGTTTTCTTGAGATGACGCTGCTCACTATCACGTAGGCCCGGAGGTGACTGGGATTTGTGAAAACTCGAGATGGACGGCCACTCATAGTGGTCGGGAAAGAGACCCTTTAGCATCGGGCACGATGTAATAATGGATCGGATGGTCATGCCCAAGGGGTGTACTGCTAGATGCATGCCGCTCACCAACCCAGAAGTAACTGGTAGAGGAAAGAGTATGCAAGTGACCAGCAGTGGTATTCAAGAGTGCAGAAAGCAAGACAGGTGGTTATTGTGGAAATAATGACAATGGTGCAAGAGCGCCGACGGCCGGTGCATCGGAGCTTCCCCGTGGGAGCAATCCAAACGAGCCTCAATTATTTGTAATTGGTCCTGACCTTTTGCAACCAGATGGCGTATCACCACTCAGCCTTGCAGGGTGGAGAGACAGAAGATTGGCGTCAAAGCCATTCAAACCTCTTGCAAATGTCCTCCTATAGTGACGGTGTGTTTGGATTGGTTACACTGAGTCTCATTCTGTTCCTACGCGTGCGGCGTCATCTTAGGGACCGAACCTCCCTATTCGCCAACACCTTCGGGGCCATTCATGCCACTTCGCCCCCCTCGCCATTTTCAACAATCCTATCCGTCTTCTGTTCGCTTTCCTAGGGCATCTGTGACTCCGGAATCTATGAGTGTTGCCGTTCGCGATTACACGCGTCATACTTCTGGATCACCCGTCTTGTTGGGGGCACACCATGCCAGCGCATCCATCTCAGTGCAGGATACATGTTCTGACGCGCG
Organism: Cantharellus anzutake; assembly: GCF_015039405.1. NCBI lineage: Eukaryota > Fungi > Basidiomycota > Agaricomycetes > Cantharellales > Hydnaceae > Cantharellus > Cantharellus anzutake. The sequence continues at coordinate 693,459 of NW_024066965.1, forward strand.
ATTTAGCACGCATTCTTCAAACCCCGAACTGAATGTATGGTTTGACGAAATAGAACCCAGAGAGAACTATTAATAGGGTCTGCAGACGGATAGATTTAGGGAATCGTCACCTCTTACTTCAAAAGGAACGCGGCTTCGGTCGGTGCGTGAGCTTCGTGAGTAACAGAATTTGGTGGGAATGGATGGGATTGATAATATGATCGTAGCGAATGTTTACCAAGGTCTGTCGTCTTGACGTCGCAAGCAAGGACGATGCTGAACGTTGAAACAAAGGGATCTTTGGCTTCCCTCTTTTCAACGCTATTCAGTCTACCTGCTTTGATATGGTGAGACCATTCACGCTCCGTTTCTGTCGCCGCAAGCTCAGCCCGTTCGAAGATCATGAAATCTGGCGAGAATTTGGTGCGTATCTCAAGTTTATCTCGCATGGCAGACGCCGATTCCCTTCCTCAGGTTCTCAGCGGTCCGTCGCCTCTTTTTGTTTCATTTGTGCTGATGTGACTGAATATCGGCCCAGCACCTACTGGAAGCGGTAAGACGGTGGTCTTCGAGCTCGCTATTATCAAACTCTTTATGGATAATTCCCCGAGTTGTCCGCACGGTCCACAATGCGTCTATATTGCCCCTATGAAAGTATGTTTTCGTTTGTGTCTCATGTTTTTAGCCTTTCTGAACCATTTCTCTGAGGCTTTATGTACCGAACGCTTCAATGACTGGACAAAGAAATTTTCTCCTCTCGGCATCGATTGTGAGCGATACGACGACATTCGAGTTATTATTTGATGCAGTGCATCGTCGCAGGTTGCGAAATGACTGGTGATACAGCTGTCGAGGGGAGGGATGCTTGGAGAGGGGCTAAGAAGTGCTCTATCATGTATGTACCGCTCGCGTCCACTTTCTATGTTATTGATTTAGTTGTTCCCCTTCAAGCATCACTACGGTGGGATGAATATCTAACCGAATTGTCACGACCCTGACTTATCTCGTGCCCGCTGCAACAGCCTGAGAAGTGGGATGCTTTGACAAGAAATTGGTAAGTTTTCGCGTTCTCCTCCACGGGCTTCTAGTTGACGGACCATTGGTATCAGGCACGACACTGCCGTTTACACGAACCAGATCTCCCTTTTTCTGGTTGATGAGGCAAGTATCCAATAATTCCTCGGCACAACCTCTCAACTTGATCTGAATGTCAGGTGCACATTTTGAGCGACCCTCGAGGGGCTACGCTCGAAGTCTGCATATCACGTATGAAAACACGGATGACGAATCCACGCTTTGTTCTCGTGTCAGCCACGGTGCCTAACATAGAAGATATTGCTGAATGGATTCGATACGGAAGTCCACCTCATGCAACCTCTGTGTTTAGGGCAGGTTCTACAAATTTCCCTTGGACGCGGTATTTCTTAAGTGAACTTGATCGTAGTTTGACGAGTCTTATCGCCCATGTAAAATCACGAAGCACGTTTATGGCTTCCCGCGCAAACGAGGGCAGAACGAGTTCCAGTTCCTCTCCACGGTCCTGGATCCGCAGCTGTTTCCTCTGCTTCAGCGTCATGCGAATAACAAGCCCGTCCTTGTATTTTGTCCTACCCGAAAGAGTTAGGCCCATTTTCGAACTTAGCGGCTGCTGTCTTTATTATGCTGTTTCAGGCGTCGTGACATGTGCAGACAAGATTGCTGCGGCGTATTTAAAGCTTACTGAACGGGGGGGGAAGTTACCATGGAACACTACGAGGGAGTGGGTTTGTTCGTTCCCCGAGTTGATGCACTGCTAAACCCTGGGATAACAGGACTAACGCATCCTTCGAAGAACCTAAATTGAGCGGTTAGTGGCGGTTTTCCTCGTAGTATGGGCTTCTTGATTCACCTTTTCTCCAGAGCTCGTGAGTCATGGAATTGCAGTTCATCATGCTGGTCTTTCGCTAGGCGATAGAAAGCAGTAGAGTATTTGTTCAGCCAGAAGATCATCTCAGTGGTTGTAGCTACTTCGGTAAGTCTCCGATAGCTGGGAACGGCCGAAAGTCAGCACATGCATTTCTTAGACGCTTGCCGTTGGGGTTAACATGCGTGGGTACATGGTTTAAGTCGTCGACACGGTCTCATCGGGGATATCAGCTGCACACACCGTTGTGATCCATGGAACAGTTCATTGGGCAGATACTCAATGGGAGGAGTACAGTAGCCTTGAAGTCATGCAGATGATTGGCCGCGCAGTCGGTGTTTTCACTTTGGGGTTCGACGTGTGCTCAATGACCATCCCTTACAGGGCCGCCCTCAGTTTGGTGCGACCGCTGTTTCGTTGTCTCATTGGAGTTGTCTACGATGTCTCTAATTGCGATCGCTTGCAGATAAAGAAGGGGTCGCCATCATCCTTTGTGATGCAGTGGCCAGGCCAAAGTACGAGGCTTTAGAGTCGGGCAACTCGGTATTTGAGAGTCACCTGCACCGCAATCTCATCGAGCACGTTGCCTCTGAGGTCGCTCTCGGGACCATCGTGGATGAGGAAACTGCTAAGAAATGGCTGTTGAACTCCTTCCTTTTCCAGAGGATACAACGGAATCCGGCACATTATTCTGGACTTAATGATGATTCTGTCCAAGGATCTTGGCGGGATCGCTTGAATGATATTGTTGAACAAACCTTGGCGACGCTCGAAGAAGCATCTTTAATCTCGAGGGATAGTGCGAGGGCAAACGATAAGATTAGGATCACTGAAGCTGGGGAAATCATGACTAAGGTGGGTGGGAGCTTTTGTGCCATTTTCGTCTTTTCAACATTGAGGAACTTGCTCTAGTACTATATTCGTTTCTCGACGGTCCGTGATGTTATAGGACATTGAGCCGTTCGTATGCTGAGCCTTAGCCCAGATGTGTGCTATCCAAACGCTACCCGAAGAGGTGAATCTCAGGCAGCTGGTCAGTATTCATCCCATTCCAGCTGGCTTCAACTGAATGACATCCAAAGTTCGAGATGCTGTCGCAGGCAGATGAGTGAGCTCAAGGAGTGTTATGAATCCCTGACTCGCTAATCATCTTGTGACCTCCTGACTAGGCTCACTGAGTTAGCTCGACTGAGAGTGGAGGAAAAGCGCGTAAGTGGGCTGCTTTGGGTTTCGTCCATGAGCTTGCCCGCCATGCGGGGGTGACATTAGGTTTTCAACGAGATTCGCGAACACAATGACATCCGCTTCCCGGTGAAGAAGGTAGAGAAGACTCCCGAGAAAGTCCTCCTTCTATTGCAGGTCAGTGTAGGCGCGTCAATGTCTTCTTTCTTTTAAATAAATCCTTCACAGGCTGCATTAGGAGGGATACCATTGACCAGTAAGGACTGGAAGGGTCTCGGACACCATGCTACCCTTGATGCAGCAAATCTGCTTCGCCAATCCATTCGGGTTGCCAAAGGCAAGTTCAGCGAGGTACCAATGAAATCGCAATTACTTTAACTCATTAATCCTCCGTTCAGCGATAGTCGACGTTGGCATCGCTAGGAAACTCGGATCGCATATCAAATATGGGATGGAATTGTTCGTCTTTAGCGGTTATCCTCTGAAATCTTTGCGTCTAACTACATTATAATTCCCAGAGTGAGGGTCCTGAGTGCGAAAGCATGGGAGGATCGACCCGTAGTTCTCCGTCAATTGAACGGTATTGGTGATAAATCGTGCGCACCTTCTGCCCTTTGTTTTTATACTATACATTGAAGTGCCGTGTCATAGAGTCAAGGCACGTCCCTCGTCACACTGTTCAGATCGTCTTCTTGATTCCAGGTAGGTGCTGGCCCAGCACGGGATCACTACCATTGGCGCTTTGCGTGGGGAAAAAGCCCATAGAGTTGAGCTGGTGCGTCGTTCAGAAATTGTTCAGTTTAACACCCTGACGTTGAGGGTGTAGCTCCTCAATAAAAAGCACCCATTTGGGAGGGAACTTATTCAGCAAGCTGCTAGTCTTCCAGACTATATTGTCGGGATATCTGAGGACAATGTCGTCGCGGAGGGTGGTGCAAAACCCGTTCTTGTTACACTTTCTGTTTCAATCTCCTTACATCACGCTATGATTCTGGATAAGGTCAAGGCGTTGGGCTACACTTCAGTGCTAACGACAACATCCGACTGCCGGTTAATTGATTTCCGTCGCATCCCGTGCGTCATGCTGTTGCCAAGTACTCGTTGCATCTGACTATTGTTCTCAGCACCAAGGGTTTGGTCTCAGTTAGGTCGTTCGTTGTAACCGCTTCTTTGGAGAAGCCAAGTCAGAGTGTTATTGTCCAGGCTGATGCGGTGAGTGATCTATTGATCCCTTTGTCTGATGATCTGTGTGATCCATTCATTGACAGGAGAAATATGCTGGGTTGTCTGTATTCCGTACTTACAAGCCGACGGTGTCACCGGGCAGCTACCCCATACTTATGACTAAACCCCCAAAGGACGATGTAAGTACACAGGTGCTTAACGTTACGAATCGAGGCATCATGAAGTTAGATCGAGGTACCATCTGATTTTTGGGATATTTCGTCATCCGAGATAGATGCCATGCTGAACGGGGACGGTTGGTGTACCAAAATTTTCCCCATTTTTAAATTCGACCTCCATCGTACTAGCGACGAATCCAAACCCAGAGGTGGATCCAGTCGCTTTACATACGGAGACTCCAGAGTTACGGAAGAAGTCAGCCAAGGCGGTCGAACTTCCACATGGAAACTTTCCGTGGTAGTTCCCTGCTCATACGTCGAGGGTGATGACCACTGACTCACCCTTTTAGTTGTGATCATAATTGCAAGGATAAATCCTCTTGTCGTCACCATTGGTGAGCTCCACGCTCGCGTTATATTAGCGCCATGACCCAAGTGATCCTTCAGCCGTCGGGAGGGTTCGTCCAAAGCGCCGAACCGAAATGCGGCTAACACCGTGCGCAACCGGAACCCAAGTACATCGACGAATAAAGGAACACCAAAACCGACCGATTTGCGACAGAAACCTAAACTGGATCAACCTCGTATCGACCTTGAGGAGCTTCACAGGAACGCGTTATCTGAACCTGCGAAATCCTCCCTGGCTAAGAGAACTAAAGTTCCGCTTTCCGGGCAGCCGTTAACCGCGAAGCACCCTAGTATTCTTCTGGAGACGGATGGCATGAGCGACGATCTTAATGACATGTCTCATTCACAGGGCGTCCTTACCATAGACCGACTGCCCCGTAATCCGGGTTCGCATGAAAATACGAGGTCAAACATGGTCCTGTTTGACGACGGGATTGATTTTCCCCCGCCATCGGATATCTCTTCTACTTCCCCAGCTATGAAAAGGCAGATGTCCTCGGATCTCTCAATGAAAATATCGAAACGTTCAAAACTTGATCCATTCGCAGCTACAAGCAAAATCTGCATCGATTTATCGCCTTCGCCAACACAAGCTTCAGAGGTACAAGATCTGAAAACATCCAGTGATTCTCGCACGATGAAGCACCAGCTTTTTATGCCTGATTCTTCCTTGACGCCTTCGTTTGACAGAATCAGGCGGAATCCCACAGTCAAACGTTCGCCTCCAAGCTTTCACAAAATTTCTCAAGTGCTTTCTTCAGACTGCAGTTCTCCAGCAGCTCCAATTGCAAAACCGCACGCGGATCTGGTTGGCAGTGCATCCTTAGATACCATTGCAAATGGCACATTGGGGGCTCCTTGCAAGGAACCTGAGTGGGACGAAATGGAAGAGTGGATGGCCAACATGGTTGATATTGTGGATTCGACGAACTGATTAGAATCCAAAAGCTACTGTATGCATGCCGCAACATTGCCCACCTTGGCAATAAAATAAGGTTTATTTACGAAAATGACACCGACACGTTGCCAGCTTTCATTGTTGGCTTTCGACCCAGCCGCCCTAAGAGGTTTCATATCCAATGCCTGAGTGAAAGGGGGCAGAGAGCCGGGGTTTCATTACGTACCTTTCTTGGGTTTTGTGTCCTTGCTACCCTTCGACTTTTGTTTCCTGAAATATGAAGGCTGTGGCCCATCATCACCTGCGTCCAGAATGTTCGGAGCGGATGCATAATCAAATGGCACGATGGTGGCTTGTTGGTCGGCAGGTTGTGTGACTCTTTCAGTATTGACAATCATCTCTGGAGCGCCTTCTGTATCAGGTGCTGCAGGGTTTGGTTCGCTTTCGATTCCTGTGTCAGCAAGCTTGCGTTTCTTCTTTTTCTTCCACTTTGGGCGACCAGGAATGACGATTTTTTCGCCAGCATTTGGATTCCGGGCGGCTGCTTTCGATCCCTCGTTGATTGTTGTTCGCTGTGCGGCCGGTACGAAGGGAATTTCCGCGGGCATGACGAGACTGTTGGGATCCGGGAGCTCGCCAAGTGGAGGGGCATCTTCCGCTCGAGCCGTGACAGGGCTGACGGTGGGAACAACAAGACTGCTATGGATCTTTTGTTGGATCGACACAAAATTTGCACGATTGTCAACATGGAAGGGAGATCGAGCGGTTGCGACTCCAAACAAGGAGCTGGAGAATGTTGTGATCGACGGTTGGGTGTCACCCGTTGACTGAAGACTGGACGGGGCGGTTCCAAACATGGACGACGACACGGCGACAGGCAGGTCGTCTAGCGTTATGTAAGTCTGTATTCCCGAAAAAACCAAGACACGTACCTTTCCTACCTTCCGCGGCTGAAAGTGCAGACCATAAGTCGGGAATTGTGAAACTGGTTGTATGTTGGGTCATATTCGGAGGAACAGAAGAACTAATTTCCGAAATACCACCCATCATGGAGTGAGACTTGTTGGGTGCGGCACCTGGAGCACTAGTCGACTGTTGTTCTTCCGTGCCCTCCTCGGACTCTTGAGAAACAGCGTTCTGAACAATCTCCCATAGCTCCGAGACTCGATCACGAACAATTGGAGAAGGCCGAGGAGGAGCGAGGGCCAAAAGTAAAGACGCTTCATCGTGAGGCCGCTGAGAACTTTGAGCACGGAACATTGAGGCGACTTTCAGAAGTTGGCGGTTCTCTGCGATAAATCTGAGCATATATCAGCATTTCATCGGTAACATCACTCTCAATCGACTTACTCAGTCCCTTCGTCAAGCTCTCTTGCAACTTTGTCTCTCCATGCATGCAATGCAATGAAAACGTTCTTTGCAATCCTTCCCAAGTATGTGGACGATTTCCTTAGCAATGTGGCCCATCCCACCTCACCCATGCCTGTCTCAAGATCATAAGACTCACGCAGGTAGAGCCGGAGCGATGTCTGCGAAGACTCAAGCAGCACTTGGGCAAGGGCTTCATTGGGATCTGAAGACTTCTGTTGCCGAGACTCACGGAGGAGTAAGTTACGGAGCGAATCATAAATATACAATAGGAAATGGGTATCCGAGCGGGCATAGAATAGCATCTCGCTTGGGAGTGGTCTTGAACGGTACCACAGTTTGCATCAGCCCATCAATGCGTAACATGAATGCCATAGGATTTCAGCGTACCTTATACGCCAATCAGCAAGCTGATACCTCTTGTCAGCGTCGAATTCGCAAAAATGTCGCAGCAAGGATCCGAGATCGTTTCTAGGGAATCCTGTAGATTCGTACCAAAAAGCGTGAGTCTAGAGAGCCAATACACCATGTGGTAGCCCACCTCCTAACCGGACTGAGGCATGGTAGGTGTCAAACATATTCACGATGTAAAGCCCCAAGTCCCGTTGTAGCCAGAGGATGTCGTTGTAGGCGCCATGAAGTACCTGATGGTATTTCAAAGCATTATTATTGGCACCTCTACACGAATTCTTCTGAGAAATTACCTTAGTGATCTTGGGGTCCGCAAATACTTCTCCCAGCACAGACAACTCCACTCTCAAGGCCAGTGTATCGATAACCCAATCTTGCTCCCTGGTACTGATTTGCATTAGACATACGAGTCCATAGTAACTCCTGAGGTCATTGTGTTCCAAATCGATGGCAATCTCTTGGACTGTTTTTAAAGCAGCGAGGATATCATCCAACTCCGCGACAGTGGATACGAATTTGAACGGGGTGTTTTCAAAGGGAGATTGTGTAGGTTTCACGGGAGATTCAGGGGGGTTGTAAATGTGATCCGGATATTGCAGATGGGTTATTTCGTAATGATAAGGATGGAGAGCTGCGCTATAAAGTCACAGTGAGATGAAATCGCATATGTAAAACTGGAGCTATGTGAGTCGTACATGCGCAAATCCTCTTGAGTATCCAAGGATTCAGAATTTGGTTCGGGAATGTAGTCGAGTGGAACAGAGGCGTGATATTTTATCTCAATTTTGGGCTTCCAAGGGCCATAATCATTGGCAGTATTGACAGGTGTATTGAAGTGAAGCTGAGGCTTTGGTATATCTGCGGCGTGAATAAGCGAATGGTGTAATGGCCCCTTATCCAGATATGCTTTTGGTTTTGGAACTCTTCCCCGTGTTTGCTCCTGCATGAAGTATACCTGCGACTTAACGTGTAACAAAATCGGAATAACAATTACTTACATTGGATTTTCGTGTAGGAGCATTTATGGGAATAGCGGCGGGTTTGTTGCTCCCTGTGAAGTCGTCGATATTGCTGTCCTGTGTGGATGGGGTGAAAACGGCGAAGGAGCCATTGAACGAGAAAGGGATTCACAGCAATTTCATACAGATGATCTACAACGTCGAGAACACTTGTGTCATATCTTTGCGTCAAATCCTCTTCCTCCTTTATCCGAGCTCTGCCTTTTCCTCTAATGTGGGTGTCAGAGGAAAATCTCAAGAGCTTGTCCGTCAGAGACATGATGCGGGCAGAGACAATGTCTAAATCCGAGGAGAATTGCTTATTTGCTGCACGCTGATAACCTATGTCGAACGGGAGTATAAACGCTTGCTTAGTTGCCTTCAACGCGACCTGCTGTACACGCGTCTGGTATTCGTCGAAAGTAGACTGATTTGATGGATGTGGGGCTGACGACTCCCCGCCATCATCACTACTGCCAGAACGTGAACTCATCGGCGAATCGAGAAAGGGCCACGGTTTTGTCGACGGCGCCAGGTTTCGAGTAAGTCCCGTGGCCCGGAGAATTCCGCGCATGCCACTGAAACGTAAAGGCCAAATTCTGGGTACAAAGCACATCCCTCATCGGCCTCGGTCTTGTTGTGGTGTCCTACCTAACTGTAACGCCAAGGAGGGAAGTCTCTCCAGCGCTTTTGATCGCTATGGATCCTGCGAAGCGTCGTTCGCGTACGGTGGAAACGCGGAGCCAAACAGATTCTGTTTATGCACCGACACGGGCACACTCAACGTATGAACCATTAAGCCCGGAAGACGATCCATTCTCGCCACCCATTTACTCTCCAGGCGATGCTCCCTCCCGCACCCCAGGCCAATCCTCTGGTGGCAAACAAGACACATATCCGCCCTCGATGGCTAGGATCTCATCTTATGACCCGCCCCCTGGAAACCCCCGCACAGAGCCCGTGAAAATGGGTGATGAGGAAACTGGTGCAGGTACTGGATGGGATGTGTATGCTGACTTCAATAATAGCGGCCCAAGGTACTTGGGTGCTGGGAATCTCAGTACCGCGATCATGGCTTCCACGCGTGAAGGGTGGGCTCTCTCCTAGTGTACTGCCGTGACATCTATCTCCCTTCTAACTCACTTATATGCTCCTAGGTACCGAGCCCTCACGCCAGATAGTACAAAACGTCGTTATGATGAAATGGCCTCGACGACGTCTGATGGACCTGTTGAAATGGTCACGGTCCCAGCCTTCGGCCCTGAATGGAGAAAAGATGAGCTTTGGGCGATGAGCACACGGGGGCGAGCGGAGGAGCGGTCATACCGACGGGGATTGGCGTGGAAAGAATGGACGAGTGATCGCAGGGGACTCTTCGGGAAGAAATGGCTGACGAGGAAAGTGATTGTGTGGTTCACTTTCGGTTTGGTCATACTGTAAGTGCACGTTCTCGTTTCATTATAATACGACACCTGAGCGGGATATCTTTTAGGATTGCTGTATCACTGGCGCTCTTCCTCCCACGAGTGCCCTCCTTCGGCTCAAATCCCAATTCGCCCTTGACTACGCAACAAGGCTCCAATGTCCCCGTCCCCAGTTTCACCAATGGGCCAGTAGCTAATTTCACGTTCCCGGCTGCTCTCGACCTTGAGATGGACACCGGTGGAAATATCATTCCTATCCACATCAACAATATTCACGCTGAGATTTATCTGATTGACACAAACAAGCTAATTGCTACCGGAGACACGGGTGGATTCACGCGATCTCCTGGGAAAACTAAGCAGTTAAACATCGATGTTAGGTTCAATTACGCTGCGGACAATACTTCTGATCAGACATGTAAGAGTCATCCTACCGCTTCGATGCGTTATGTGATGAATGCCGTACTTATGCATTATACAATGACGCAGGGGCCTTGGTTCATAACGCCTGCAAGAGCTCAACATTCTACCCTTCAGGGAACAGACCAGGGCTTAACCTCTTCATCCTCCTGACATTGCACATCCGAGGATTGATCAACCCCCCGCGAACTTCCACCTCTATCTCAAATGTTAACTGCCCAATAGAACTTCCCACCTCGAGTGCGTAGTTGCCGCATGCAGGTCCTATTGCGTCCGCTCTGCCTTGTTTATGCACTGTCATCACCCTTTGGGCACATTTCATCCCTTCTATTTTCCTTGACTCAAACATGGACTCTTCCTGCATTCCCATCTTGGTGGACACAGAACCCCCACTGTACGATCAGATTATTCATACATATAATCTATAAACATAAGCACGGAACTGGTTGTATTTGTGTTCGCAAACGGTGGTACTGGAAATGGCTGCTGCGCCGCCCTGACCTTGCTTGCGGCCAGGTTTTGTATCTGCATGTTGAAGAATATAGCCAGATACAGCATATGCGTATTTTTGACGGACCGGGAGTGCATGAGGCATTTGTAGCACTTCCACAACCTTTACACCAACAGTTTTTGTGATCCCATTTTGACCGAGCTGAGATATTAAAACTCAACGGCCTAGAAGGCCTTCTTTAGGATGTAATTTACATAACTTAGGGCCTAGAAATGGTCAAACGGTGCTGTGTCGCGGGAGGGAGGATATTTTGTATCCGGAGAGTAATTATTTGTGCACGTTGCCTATCTCAGACACACAGGTGATCCAACGTCCTTACCCATTATTTCTTCAAGCCTTTCATATCTCAAGTGACCTCCAAGGGTTTCCTCCTGTGATCCTGGGGCACTGTCTGTTGCACTCCCTTCCGACTTATTAGGATGCAACCAACCCCAACCCGCACTGAGACGCCTCACCCTATCCATCTTGCCCATCATGAGGGCTTGGCACATTTGAGTAGTCCAATGACGGAATTCTTGGAAGTCCGGTGAAGGGTCTGGGACTGGATATGTCCAAATAAGGCCTGCCTTGATATCCTTCAACCTCTCAGAATCCGAGTCAAACCACTTCTGAAGTGGAGGATTCGACATCAGTTTCCCTCCTTGGTAGCGTGCAGTATGGGCGATGATGACATAGATGAGGGATTCAAAGTCATGATACGGATGTGGAGGGAAAGGCGTAGATTCGAGGAAGTCCGTTGCCATGTATGGCTTCGTCCCTGTACGATGTCGGGACGAAGGGGCTCTCGAGTCACTGTCATTCTCAATGGAAAGGTCATAGCCATTCAAGACACCACAGACCTTCCCATCTGTTTCTCGATACATAATGTTATCGAGACTTATGTTACGATGGAGAACCCTTGGAATGTTGCACACCCAATGATGACCTGAGAGAAGAGATGGTTTAGTTTGATGAGAAAGAACGAGCCCATGACGGCTTACATTCCAGGATATTCCGGTATACGCTTGCCACCACAGATGACATCGTGAATTGGTGGATGGGGTGGAGCCCTTCTTGCACGAGCACTCTCAGGACACGCCTTTCATAGTCCTGTCCGAGAACAGATGAGAGGGTCTCTTGGACAGGTCCTCGAATATCCTGCGCATGCAAGATCCGTGGCAGGTGGTTCCAAACCCACGTATCATCCTTCTCCAGTAGAGTCGACAATGAGCTTCTCGGATGCTGCCGATGCAAGAGGGTAGCTGAATTTGACGACGAGGCGGGACCTGGAAGCGAATACGGGAGGTCGCAAGAGACTTGGATGAGGGGTTGAAACGTGGGACTGTTGTGAGCTAGATGATGGTGCCAGCATCCTCAGGTAGGGCGTTGTTGGCACCAGTCATTGGCACCAGAGAAATTAAGACGACTTTCAGACTCGACTCGGCACTTACCGGCCTTCTTCGACACTCTCGGAACGAGGGACACCTCGGCTTCGATTCGCAAAAAAAAACGTTCTGCCCAATGAACCCTTACGCGACATATTGTCTACACTGACCCCCCTCCCCCCCTAAGAGCACCTGAGTGAACGCGGACAGGATCGTTTCAGCAAAAGCAAACATCGCATTGTCTTTTTCGATGAAGAAGTTCACCAGGTGGTGAATGGAGGATAACGACCCCATTCACGCATCGAACTTGTACTTGCCCAGAAGGGCGAGGGATTTTAATTTTTTGGATTACTCTACTTTCAGACACCTCGCCTTCCCTTCCCTTCCTCCAAGGACTCCCATAAACTGATTGACAGACAACTTTTTCTGATATTCCAGGTCCTTCTTCCGAAACAGCTGATACTTCATGATACAGGCCCAGTCAAAAGAAGTGTTGTTCGAGGTCCCTTGCCTGCAATCTAAAGCCCATCGTCATATGCAAACAATTCTTCGGTAGCACATACCAAGGGAGAGCATTGCTGTATAAATTCATCTCCCGGCCGGAAACTCGAGGGCCACGATGACGAGATACCGCCCTCTGCACTATATATCCAACCTCCGTTTTCATTCACCTTTTCTGTTTGGCTCTACCAAGATGGAGTTGCTGCATGGTTGGATAAAAATTGTCCATAATAGCAATGGCTGCGTGTGGCAGTCTAATATAGTGATCTTGATATAGATGAAGTTTATTACACTTTTGCCCCATCCTGTCTATTGGGTGTGGCGTCGTCCAAATAGAGACCCATATTATCGGGTATAGCTAATCTCTTGTCCACATCAGACACCATGCGACCACCAAAGAGAACAGGCCCTGTCTCTCTTCTGAAGTTCGCGATGCGAGCTTCCACTTCTGGTCCTATAAAAAAGGAAGAATCGGCCAGTTGGTACAACACCAGAAGGAAAAAAAAGAAACGCGACGTACGGAAGTTCTTCATCAAACCTTGAATAGGCCATGCGGCAGCATCACCCAAAGCGCAAATTGTTCTCCCTTCGATTTGTTTGCTAATGACACACCATGCTATGAGTGATTCTGCACCTCCCCATCAAGGGGGAAACTCACGTCAGTTCCAAAAGCATATCAATCTCGCGCTGGTGACCCCTTCCTTCAACAAAGCGGCGCATCATGTTCATCATCCACGTTGTGCCTTCTCGGCAGGGTGTGCATTGGCCACACGATTCGTGCTTGTAAAACTGAAAAGAGAGAGAGATGAGGATAAGTATATGAGAGAAGGGACATTTTGGAAGGTGCTTACGTCAGAAAAGCGAGCAATGGCGGCAACCACGTCCGTTGACTTGTCCATAACAATGACGGCACCTGTGCCAAGACCCGAGCCGGCATCCTTCAACGAGTCAAAGTCCATTCTAGCGTATTTTTCTGAACAAAACGATGGATTCCGAAGATGGAAATGAACTTACAAAACCTCGCCCGATTGCTTTTGGTTCAGGATCGGAACGGAGCTGCCACCGGGCACTATTCCTAACAAGTTATCCCAACCACCGCGAACGCCACCGCAATGCTTCTCCAGAAGCTCCTTTAGCGGGATGCTCATTTCCTCCTCGATAACACATGGGTTGTTGACATGCCCAGATACACAGAAAAGCTTGGTGCCCTGGTTCCGCTCCCTGCCGAAAGAAGCAAACCATTCTCCACCTCGTCTACAGATGGTAGGAGCTACCGCAACAGTCTCAACATTGGCCACAGTGGTCGGACACCCGAAGAGACCGACGTCAGCTGGAAACGGTGGCTTCAGACGAGGTTTCCCCTGCTTCCCTTCCAGGCTTTCGATAAGTGCGGTCTCCTCGCCGCAGATGTACGCGCCAGCGCCACGATGAAGGTAAACATCGAACGCCATGCCACTCCCGCAAGCATTTTTGCCGATGAGGCCGGCTTTGTAGGCCTCATCTATGGCTTGTTGGACGTGACTGGCTTCCTGGTAGAACTCCCCACGAATGTAAATGTACGCAGCATTGGCATTCATACCACGCCCAGCAACGAGACACCCCTCGATGAGTTTATGAGGATCGCCTCGCATGATCTCACGGTCTTTGCAAGTACCCGGTTCGCCCTCGTCAGCATTGACGACCAAGTAGCGAGGACGTTTATCCGCCTGCCAATTAGGCTTATTCATGAAGGACCATTTCAGACCGGAGGGAAACCCAGCACCTCCACGCCCACGTAGACCAGACTTCTTTATCGTGTCGATGATCCATGTGTCGCCTTGAGAAGGATGTCTTTGGTGCGGTGCCAATCGCCTCGAGACAACGCGCCTTTAATGCCATGATCATGACGGGAATATAGATTGGTAAATATCCGATCCTGGTCCTTCAAACCACCGTAATGACGAACGGGGGTGTCTTGTACAGTGGCGAATGACCGAGAGAGAGATTTGGCAGCCACCAATGACCTTCGCACTGTAAAACAACTTCAATAATTGACGATAAACATAGAAGAACCAAAGAGGCAAGATAGCACCTACCAGACATTGTCACCGACGAGCTGGCTCTAGTCCTCAACATCCCGAATTAGTCGTCACTTCACTGACGTTTGGAATCTGGGAAAGGATGGGTCTACTAGCTGGAAGCGAAATTTGCTTCCGAGAACCTCACTCGACGATCTCTCACAGGCGCTTGCGGCTCCGAGTGCTCCTCTCCGGAGACGCTCCGCATCCCAGCAAGGGATGGCAATAGAGCTCAAACCACAGGGCTCCCCGGTGAACTTGCCTCCCTTTAGCTTTAACGACATTGACGAAGAAGTAGATTCATCATCTGAATCATCCCCCGGTGATTTGCTCAATGTCATCTCGCTATACCGTACACGCTAACATTCAGAATCCTCGAAAACTTGTGTTCATTTAATTCTGGGCCTGTTGGCTTGTAACAGAAATCCCTATCGTCGACCTTCCTTCGCCTCCGACGACATGGCTCCCCTCCACAGACATGAACACTTATGGGGCCCGACCGCTAATTCCTGAAGTGCCCACCATAAAATGTCCCGACTGTGGGAAACCGATCTTGGGAAGCTCCCTGGCTGAGCACGCTGGTAACTGTGAAAGGATACGCAATGGAGAATGCAGGAAACCCCCACCAAAGCCAAACAAGGATGACGATGGTGAGGGGAATGCATCCCATGTTTCATTCGTAACATTGTTCAAACTAGGCAAAGCCGCAGGTAACGATGTCGCTGCGGGGAACGTTAGTGGGAAGAAACGGAAAGCCGATGAGACGGAGCCTGCGGCGGCACCCGATGCGAAGAAAAAGAAGAAAACGGGAGCTGCATCTAAAAACCCTACAGGCAAGAATGCCAAAGTCCCAAAGATGAAAGGTAGGTCTTTGTCCCACTTTATTCCTGCTGCACGCTGCATCATATAGCTGCTTCCTCTGGCCACAGGGCCCCTTGATCTCGATACTCGATGTGGTGTATATGATGAAAAGAAGGGCGCCGTCTGCCAACGACGCATCACTTGCAAAGTTCATTCTATGCATGCCAAACGACAACTTCCTGGTCGGTCGAAGAACTTTGACGAACTCCTTCTCGAATATCGTCGCATTCACGACCCCAAATTCGTTGAACCTGTCCCGAAAAAGCCGAAGGAAAAGAAGGAGCCGGGTGTGCCAGGTGTTGGTAAGGACGGGCTCACGAAGAAGGAACGGAAGGAGTTACGGGAAAAGGAGCGAATGGAAAAAAGGGAGGCTGACATTCGAGCTGGGCTGATCGATCCCAACGATCCCGCACATGCACTACCTCAGCCGAAGAAGAAGAAGAAAAAGCCGGCCGCTCCTTCCGCACCCGGGGCGACAGGCGGGAAGAAAGGTTCGGGCACCTCTGGGTCTGGCGGAGCAGGAGGTACAGCTGGCGCAGGTAGCGGCGCCAATGGATCTGCGCCAGGCGAGTGGGACTCGATGAACGAAGATGAAATTGCGGAACTTGATTCAGACGTCGAAATTGACAAGCTCGTCAGCGCGGTATCGAGATCGAAACGGACTGGACAGCAAACTTCCGCCCCTCCCGGTTACTCCCTCTTCCCACATTCTGTACTTCCCTCCGGTACCTCGGCAAGCGGGGGCATTTTGGTTGGCCAAAAGGGCGGAAGCGCCGCATCGAACACTGCTGCATCTCAGAACTTGGCAGGTGGGCCAACCCCACTCGCTCGTCCGACGAACACAACGCACTACTTTGTTGCCCGAAACGAAGTTCTTCGATGTTGCGCCGATATCCTTTTGAAAGCGCTCCCTCGACCTGCTAACTCTGCCACCGCCACCGCCGCCACCAGTGTTGGAAATTCAAATGGTCCTGCTGCGGTATCTGCTAGTACCAACAGCAGCGCTATCACTGGTGTCGTTACTGTTACTGCTTCGGCCTCTGCTGCGTAGCTTCTCGTTGCATTTTTGTTTATTTTTTTTCTCGATTTCGTTACCGGGCTGTCAGTATACCCCGTCTTCGACCTGTTCGATGATGTATCATGTTTAAGCGTACGTGTACATTTGTAATCGGACTCGTGTATTTGTTTTGTGAGGTAGACGGCCTCATGCATATTTCGTTCTTTTTTGCTAATCAGTTGATCGATCGTCAATGGACTGCTCAGTTCTCTGTTTATAGTGTCGGTATTGAGCAGGAATGTGGCCCAGGGTGATGTGATGGTTCGTTAGCAATATCTATCAGACAGTATGATCGATCGAACGTGGGCGCCGCATGCACGGGAAGTGATACAATTTCAGACATTTTCGTGACATCAGGTTGAGGTGTGCGGCGAGTCAGAGTGCGCATGCACGCACACTCATGCCAGCACACTCTGATTCCACCATAGCGGACGTGGAGCCAAAGATTCAACGCACTGGTTGCAACATCGACTTTTGTGGTTGACTGGCAGGAACCGGCCCAATCGTGGAGCTGGTGAATTGGTAGTGGATGCTTTGCAGCTCCCATTACTTGTTACGCAGTGCTCCTTCTGAGCGAGTACATGCAGTCAATGGTAGGATGACTCCGTAATAAGTCACTGGTGGGTCCTGTTCTAGTGTTGATGACACAATCTGACCACCCCTCGGATCGTTTGTGGTCGTGATTCTGACTCAAAGGTCCGAAGTACGGAGGCAAGACGGTCATCGGGTTTAATAACGAAGAAAATTGCTTTCTGCCGTCCCTGTCACAATTTACAGGCACCGATTCTATAAGATCTGGATAAGTCGTTCGCGGGGCGGGGACGGGAGTTCCTTTCCGGAGCTTCCCATACCCATGCAGGGTACGTCCGGTTGTTTCATTCAGGCGGACCGGCAAAAGCCGTCGGGGAGGTCGGAATCGGAAGTTGTTGGACCGAGCAAATGAATTGAAATTCAGTTTGCACCATGGGAATTTCGGCATACATATATTTAACCAGATTCGCCTCAGCCGGGTACATCAGACTCTGCGAGACAGCAATCCTCCTTTACTGGACTCCCTTACTGCCTGCCCTCCTATATACCTAACCTCCCGCCCGATCAAAACATAATGTCGTCCATCTATCGAGCATTTTCCATCCTCTCTCGTACCCCTCTCATACCAAGCGAGACCAAATCCGAAAAACAATCCATCGCAGCTGGTACGGTCGGCGTTCAAATGAAGACGTTTAGGACGTACAGCTCGGGGGGCGCAGCGAGGTCGCGCTCTTCCTCTGTCACCAGTCGCTCGGACTCCGACAGCTCCAACTTGCCCAGTTCGCCGACAAGTGCCAACTTTGAGGTCAGCAATCATCATCTTTTGTCTTACATACGATGACACCGAAACCGATTCTCTCTCTCTCTCTCTCTCTTTTATTTCGGCTTATAGGAGATCGTCGACTTGCAACAGGATGTGTATCACGACGCGAGCGGCAAACAAATGCCAAGACACAAACGAACCAGTTCTCAAGTACATTTCCCTTTTCTCCTTCAAGATAAACGTTGTTTGAATTCTAATCGAAACTGTTGCAATCATCCACAGTATTCGTCATGGTGAAGGTGAAGGCGGCAGCAACATTCCGTTGCTTTTACATTACGTTTTGGAAACTTGGCACATGTCACAAGGCGGGTCAACATTGTAATTCCATCCGACTGGTTGATGTCCCCCCCACCCCCCCTTTTCCTGAGCACGATATATAATGGACACAACGAAGCCCTGCGTTCTCGTCATTCCACTTAGTGGTTGAGACGCCGTACTGGATGACGAATTTTTTTATAACTGCTGGCGATGACCTAATCGTATCCTACGCTTCCCCTCCCCTAAACAATCAAGTCACTCGTAATTCCACTCCCCTTTGTGGTTGAGCGACGATTTATTTATTTATTTTTCCCTCTTTTTCATCAACACACTATCGCCAGTCAAGTTCTTGTAATTCCAGCCATACACTACATAGTTTGAATGCTGGTTGAGACCCGGCAATATTATCGGCGTTCATCTTATTTTTTTTTTTCCACATTGATCGTTTCATAATCGACCACACATATACTATATCTTGCTTGTGGTTGGGCTAAACCGTGCGACTAAACCCAGAGGGGGGTCTGAGTTACATAGACACGCCCGGATTTCGGAGCGTTCACTGTTGAAGGGGTCTAAACTGGCTCCCGTTAAAGCCTTGCATTCAGTCCATTCTAACAAGTCAGGCATGTCAAGGCCCTGAGGACCGTGTGTGTGTGTGGGGGGGGGGGATATCTGAACTCTACCCTTGAACAATACTGTGAGAGCAAAGATTAGCATGGAACTTACGGTTCCACACATGCTGAAGCAAAATGGAGTGGCAGAGTGCAGGCGAACCAGAAGATCTCGGACAAGGAGTCGACGTACCTTGATGAAAGACGTCGCTAATGCCTTGGCAGATGCGCTGGCTACAGCCATTTATGCATCAATCCAATGTTACAGTTTAGGTGTAAACCCCAACTGGACATAACAGACATGCATGTCGCTTATCTCACTTTCACCAGATCAGACTATCATCACAACCCTCAGCAAAGTGTTATATTATTATCGTAATCAGTGGTAATTATAGATTATGATTATCAAAACAATCGTCAGAGGAAACACAGCGGAAGAAATGCTCGACAACAGAACGACCTTTGTACAGGTTGTTAAGTGACATTCGTTCATCTTTCAGATGTGCTCGGTCCTGATCAACATGTTAGGGAGACAGATCTGACTGCGCAGAGCTCGATGGAACTTACAGAGCTTTGACCCATAGGGAGATGAAGAGCGTGACATTTGAATTCTTTTTCAAGATAGGGGACAGATGGAATAGACTAGTGATGAGAATATAAGAGCCTGACTGGGTTCATTGAGGTGGGTTGTGAGAACTCACTCCACCTTCTCGTATCCGCAGGGGGCGGACGCCCCATTCATCTTGGACAGCTTTCTCCAAGGCTCGGAACCATCTATCATCCAACCTCCCGAGCCACCAGTCTGCAGTCCGCTCGATCTCAATCTGCGCACAGGTAGTTAGCAATAAACAAAGTTCAGAACGTGCGCTTACCTTGATAGAATTTGGCGAGCGCAGCCTCTCAAAGTTTGATCGGAGGTAGAGCTCAAGCCCAGCAATGATATCCGCAAGACTCTGATCTGGAACGATACGAAGGGAGACTTGCGCCCTCACACTAGACGGAATGACAGTGGAGTCTGCAAGAAAGGGGGTGAGGTCCAAATGTTAGAAAGTGACAAGGTAAACGAACGACTGGACCCAGAGGTTGTGACACTGTGGATGGTCAGAGAAGGCTCACGCCATTTGGACGAAATGGAATGTGGTGAACTCCCAGTGAGCTTTGCTAGATGGACGTACGATGCCTCTTCGTCTACCATTGCTGGTCTTACGCAGTCATCTGGTTAGTTAATTATGAGTAACGCACCCTAACGCACATGAACCCAGACGCACAGAAGGAGGGAAGCAATATTGTTCCATTGGCGTCCATGAGCGTCCCCAGAAGCTTCACCCTGAAAAACTGGACGTTAGCTCTGACTCAGTAAGGGCGCTGGAAGACTCACATATCCATCATAGGTTCTGGCCGCGCACCGCCGTCGACCCCAGAATGCCGATCTTCACCTTGGTTGGATATCTAGAGAATGTCCGATGGAGGTCATAAGGCCGCATCCCAAAAGTAAACATACCTCAATGGATGCATGAATAACACCTCGCAAGCCGTAAGTTATGCAAGGTGTTTCATCGTCAATCCAGTAGGAATTGCTGGGAAGATCTCAGCAACATAACAATCTCGAGAAACGATGGCGCGCACCTAACGAGAATGGCGTCAATCGGTCCGATGACATCCTGAAAGGGCGTGCTGAGTAATGTGCATCATCTCACAACGTTCAAGTCTAGCGTGCCTTATAGCCTCCCACACTTTCTGCGAAGCCCCCGCTCCCCGCTTCTTCCTCACCTTCAACAAGAAAAACAACATCCATGTCAAGCTCGCCGTTGCTCTGCAGCCCTGCCACCGCCCATGCTGAAGCTAGCAGAGGGCCCTTATTATCAGATGCCCCCCGTCCGTACAGATATCCATTTAGACCTGTAAGCTCGAAGGGCGGATTTAACCAGGAGGATTGCGAAGAAGCAGCGACGACATCGTAATGACTGCATGATACCAAGAATAGATGTTTCAAAATTTACAAAATTGAACGCTCGATGCAGCTTACCCATAAACTAAAACTCGATATCTTTTATTCACATTTGGTGCCGTTTTTGTTCCATTAGCACTGAACGTCCCCAGCACTAGCGGATTCCTCCCTGGGACCGCAGACGGTACCTATGATATTATTTTGACGTCACGAGAGCCAATAACCCAGCAACCCAGCTGTAGTTGCTTACCAGAACAGCATCGGCTCCCAACTCCGCGAATGTTTTCTGCAACCATCTTGCCGCTTGACGGCAAAATTCACGGTGAGGCTCGCTGTTTGTTACACTTGGTATGGCCACAAAATCCGTCAGTGAAAAAACGAGGGATTCTAGTGGTCCCCAAGGCATAGTTAGACACCATCACGCTTAGTAGACATTGAGGTTTCACCGTTGCTCAGTTTCGAGCTTCCAGGCTGTGTAATGGAACCCAACGAAGTGGGATATGAATCCGTAGGTGGTAATGGAAAGTGTCTAGCTTGCACCTGCGGCCGGACAACGTGTGCCTTGCTTGCTTGGCGCGGACCACTTATCGTCCATAACTATTTGTCGAAATCCATTACTCACATTGCTCTACTCAATACAACACCAGCCACACACCTTTATATGGTTATCGCTTGCGCCCGTTATCAAGCTATACTGCTGACCAGTTTGTGGAGGGCTCTCCGGGTCTGAGCTATCGGTCTGTGATATCCGTGCAACGATGGACGACAGGACTATTCCATCGTGAGCCTTCCAGATCGCAGAGCAGGCAAATGAACGAGACCACCGCTTCAACAAGCCAGTTCAATCGCGATCAGCTTTGGCGAAGTTCACAAACTGACCTTGATTTCCCATTAGACAAGCAAGTGTAGAGATCGTCATCAAGCATTGACAACGATAGGACGTCGATGCTCTACACGATAGTGTAAAATTCATGCCATTCAGAGACCATATTTGCGTACCTCTGCAGCAACTGGGATCGACCTCACGAGGGACTTCATTTCAAAGTCCCAAATATGGACAAGACCATCTTGACAGCCAGCGAATAGACAACCGTTACGAATCAGGATAGATAAGACGGCACCACCACTACCGCCGCAAGGAGTGGTAAATGTATGCTGAAGTTTAGGCGGGCCGAGCGACGTAACTTGGCCGCCGCAGTTTGAAGTCCTCGTCATGCTCCACACCTGGTAATCAGGATTATATCCCCAAGCCGTGACTCGGGAAGTCTACTTCACGTACCTTAACATCGGCATTACCACTACCAGTGACTAGGCATTGAGAAATCGAATGGGAGTCAATCTCGCTTTCGCTTCCTCCATTCCTAGATGAAGATGAACATCCCCCTAGGCGGGAAGGGCGGGGCGTCGAGAATCCTGAGGAACAAGGGACGAGGGCCATGCAGTAAACATAGCTTTATTACCAAACACATCAAATTCAGGGAATTGTGCCCAGCGAAACCTGCCCATACCCGAAATGTGCGGATTCAATGACGTTTTGTGGCGGAACCTGAAGGGCTTTCGGAAAAGAGGTAGCAGCTAACCGGCTAGACTGCTGTACGCGAATGCTTTGGACACCTGATAGTGATGATGCGGACGAATTTGAACGACGAACGCTGGATCTAGTTACATCACTACTCGATTGAGAGGCAATGGGACTAAAATTCTCCGCAGATGAAGGCAGTTGTGAGATAGCCGAACTAGGGGTACGAACTGATCCCAGAGCGGAGTTGCTTGCTCCCCTTGGTTGACTGTCAAAAAATTTGTGCAATTTGCGCAATCCGGAGGGAGAAGCAACAGAAATTCCTAGACCCATAGGAATAACCTCTGGAGTAACAGCCCCACTTCCGTCCCCTACCATGCTCAGATCCGATGCGTCCATGTCCTCTAAGGCGAGGCAGTCGTTCGGCCGTGAAAGGTCCAGCCATTGAAGCGAAGTATTCTGACATCCGAAAAAGAGTGTATTCAACCCAGGCGCATCGTCAGAGTCCATCGAGGAATGAGGCGGAGAATAAGCGAGGGAAAAGATATCACCAGCTTCCGTCTCTCCATGAGGGTGAATGGTGTATATCAGAGATAATGCCGAAGTATCCCAAACCTAACGAATTCTGTTGAGTGAGGGAGAAGGAAGGAGTGGGAAAGGAGCGTACACGTATTGTGCTATCGCCTTGAGACGGATTATCACATTACATATCAGGCATGGACAAACGTCCGACATATGCAACGCGACGGTGCTTACTCGAAGAACTGAATAACCAGCCTTTCTCCTCTGAGACTTCCAGCATAAGCACACTCCCCTCATGTCCCTTCAGAGTGGTCTTGATCTGAAATGTCTGTCGATCCCATACCTTGTACGCATCAAGTCGGTGGTTTGGGAAAGGTCCACATCGTTCTCCGTCAGCGCCATACTAGTCGATGGGTCAAAAGACTTACATAGATGTCCTTTCCTTGGCTACCACTGAAAATATGGTGGACATCAGCAGCTAGGCTTAGCACGGAACTCTCTTCCTGGCGGAGTGTATGCGCCAGGATCGGGTTTGGGGTCGTGATGCTGAGTTCTTTGGGGGCCTCTGTAGGGTCAGAAACACCGCTGCCAACAGAATACATCAAGACGTCTGCGCCGCTATCCAGAAGATTTGTGCCTGGAAGTTGTTCGCTCGGCGCCTCGCCGCCAGATTCGCCGCCGGAGATGAAAATCCTACACCCACTGAAGCTTGCCCAGTCTCGGTTAGTGATCGCACAGTGCATGGCAGCAAGGACGGAGAGGGAAGTTCCAGAGTGACACACCTTTTAAATGCCGCGGGACTCTTAAGCGCAATGCCCGCCAAATGGATGGAAAACGCGGAAATGTCGCCTTCTCAATTCCCACGATCGAGTTGACACCACTCACGTGATATATTAAGCATCGTGTCGGAAAACACGGAATTTCGTTTTAACGCGTTAAGAGCTCTCAACGCGTTTCAACGCCTTATTGATCCGTTCCAACGCTTTATTAATTTGTTCCAACACTTTGCTAGTCCGTTCCAACGCTCAATGCAAAAATCAAATTGTAAATACTCAGCCCCGCTGTAAACATCCCTGTTCACAAACGCATGGACGCACTTCCCCTTCACTGCCAACCACGGCTGCAGCAACTGTACACTCACATTTCCATACCCTGTACTTCCAAGCCACATGGGAGTCCCCCATACTCAGGCAAACACACGTTCCATGATCCATTGCCACAAATTACCTTCACTTGCTTCACATCGATGACGTCTACCTACTTGACGGTCAAGCCACTCTCACAGCGAACGACCACTTCAGCAAGTGACAAATCCCCAACAACCCCACCGTTCTCTTCCTGTGTCATTTTAACCAGTGGGGTTCCATATGGGAGGCCGGGCGCTGAGTCGTAACATGTCATTCAGGGACAGCATGGACAACGATTCCGACCACACACAGAGTGCACCCCCCATCAACTGTCAGTGTCCAGCATAGGAATCTTCCTTTATCGCTCCATGTTCCACCACCCTCAATGTCCACCGCACATTCTTATTTAAGCCACTTCGTTCACTGAGTTCTGATTTGTGTTTGCACTCATGTTCTCCTCAATACCACTGCTAAAATGAACAACAATCACGTTCAACTTCGTTCGAATTCTAACTCCACATAGCACCACCATTGAGAGCCACAATGAGTTAGACCTCAATCCCACAGCGGGTGTACACATATTGAGAATACTAAGTAACTTAGCCCATATACACTCAAAAGGCCTATGATTGATACAACTTTATGTCAACATATCAGCGCGGAGCTGAGAGTGCATGGTAGTGTAGCGGTTATGAATGTACTTACTATAATGATCACAGTGTTCCTCGGTTCAATTCCCACCTGTACCAACCATTTAATGATATTTAGTTCTGGTCCTATTCCGCAATGTGAGTCACCAAAATCGAGGATAATGTGTGGGGATGTAATGAAGTGAAGGTATGCTTCAATCCTGGCTTGCAAGGGGTTGTCTCTTTTTGTTGACCCTACCTTGTTGCCGTTGCAACGCGTTGAAACGGAGGCAAAGCGTTACAACGCCTCGAAGCGTTGGAACGATCGAGTTCAGTGTTGAGAGCGTTAGAACGGCACGTGCCGTTGAAAGGCGTTACAACGCCTTGTAACGGGTTACAACGCTTCCGCAGTGTTTTCCGACACGAAACTGGAAGCGAGTATGCCGACAGGAAAAATGAGGAAGGGGAATGGTTCAACCTGTAGGCTATTCGGTTGTCCCCCTTTTCTCCGAATTCGGTGGATTTCTCGTCCCTTTCCTGTGGCCCCAATAAATGAGACGGGCCCCAGTGAGCAGAAAGCGCGCAAGTGGAATCAAAACCCATCCATCAGTGAAGTGGGCCTGGCCAGGCAAGAACAGAAGCGGGAAAAACATATCCATCGTTCCCGTTTTCATGCATACATTGTTAGGCTCTACCGGGAAATATGGTATATCCCATCCCCAGTGCTGACGGCGCAGAGGGACTATGCAAATACTCATCTTGCAGAAATCATCGCAACCAGCTATTGCCTCCGAGAGCATCTCCAGTCTCTGTATGAGTAACTTAAGTCCGGGGAAGAATGTATGTATGATGTATTGGTCGACAAAGACCAATGTGCTGTTGCATTGCATAGTATCCCCTTAGTCACGGGAAGAAGAAGCTTTCAGTGAGGCTCAGGTGTCCCATAACCTGTACAGCATGTCTCCAGTGAACACAGTTCCCTCCTAACATCAAACACAATGAGAATATCAACCCAATTTCCTTGGCCTCAAATAGCCCCGATCGTTGTTCCACCTGGCTATCGACATATTAGGTTGGAACTACTGGATACGACCCACTCCTAGTATGCTTGCTAAAGGATAATACATATATATCCCTGCTTCACGTTTCAGTACTGTTATGGTTCAAATTACGCCCTGCTCTGTGTCCTTGCAGCTTGTGCTATGGTAATCTGGTCAGGCTGCCGCGGTAGAGTGCAGCGGTATCTGGGCATCCCTGCCACAGCAAAAACTCCTCACGTACAAAGTGACCCTTACCAATGGATTCAGAAAAATAGGATTGCGTCAATGACTCATCTAGATTGAATGACAAGGCTCAGGACATTGATGGATGCTTCGCCGAACTGTATGCGTACATGAATCTTCCGTTCAAGTTCATCTCTCCTCGTTTGGATTTTCCCAAGCTCTCGAAAAGACCTGCAGAATTGATGCTTCCCCGACCCAGTACATAATGGATGTTACTCTGCACACAGAGTCACTAACCACTCCCGATATTACGCAATTGGCGACGCTGAAAATTTGTCATCATCTTCCCTTTTGGGTTGTTTCCTTCTCCCTACATGCTTACTTTTACGCCTGTCCCTTCTCTCCCTTTACTTTCCTTCCACCATTTCCGCTCCCACTCGGCTCTTGTCCTTAAAGTCTTGGCTTAATCATATGGTTTTTTCCCTCTTGCACGCAACAATGTCATGCATGCATTAAAAGGTGTCAACATGCTTGGTGATGTTCCTATGTCTGACCACAGGTATTCCATGACATCGTCTGTCCTTGTGCATGGTAGTCCGTGAAGGCATATGCTGGTTCCACTGTGATTTGTTGCCATACCACCTTCTTTTTTGCTTTGCCTTTATATAATTCCAGACTCCGAATGACTGGAAAAATTGGATTGTGTTTGTCAGATGTCTGCATTCCAATTAAACACATATTTTTATAGCCTAAGTATATTCGCGAAATGAACTGAAAAAAATAGAAATAGATTCATGCTGGGACAGGTGAAAGGAAACATGTGCAGAGTCAAGCAAAGCGCGAAGCGCAAGCACTCTAGTCTGATATATTGGCGGAGAACTATTTATTAAAATAGGATCTATTACGCGCAAACTATAACATGAAAGTACAATGAGTTATACGCAAACTTAGAAAGAACGGAATGGTATCACCTCAGTCTCGATACGGAGAACTGAGGGAGGGGAAAAATTACGGCGTCCAACGTAACTTATACAACTGGCGCCAATATCGCTTGAAGTGATCGCCAGTGACAACTGGCGATGTAAGACAAAAGAAAGATTGAGAGCGCGTGGTACCGCGACTCTGAAACAAAAAAGGTATAATCGTTGTCAGTCACGATGATATTAAATAAAAAGAAATCTCATCACTCCCCAATCCTCGCTGCAGCTCGGCTGTTGTCGATGAGCGTTGATATTCCAACACTATTCATGGGGCATGAATGTGCACCTACGAAAATTATAGCATTGTTGAATTCAGAGCTTGCTTTCGTGGACAAAGAATCGTTGCGCTCAACACCAATGGAAAAGAGCGACTTTCAACGAGTTTCCCAAATCTAAGAAACGACGGCGGGAAAAAGTTGCCACGGCAGTTTTGCCACCCGTGGGAGCGGCGCACCATTTTTGAGATCTTACTTCCCCCTGGCCAGTGGCAATATTCTTTCGAGCAATTGGCACCACGATGCCCGCTGGTTCGCCTGCGGACGACTCTGGTGACCAGAGAGGCTCTACGTCCAATCCCAATCCCCTGTCTGAGGGATCGCAAGCACCAGCCCATGAGGGGGTTCAAGCGCTTTGGCTAAACAAACTGGACCCCTCCAAGACACTCGAAAATTCGGGAAGCGTAGGTCAGTAGACGGTACCCAAGACGCATCTATGTCCCAAGGCTAAAAGAATGAGCTTATCTTAGCGCGCGATCACTTGGCAAATGAGAGAACTTGGTTAGCGTATCTTCGAACAAGCTTAGCCCTGGCTTCTGCAGGGGTTGGTAAGATTGTCAAATACATCGTTCTCGCGACTATTACAGTGACCGATGGCCTGCAGCTCTGGTGCAACTTTTTACGATATCAGCCAAAACATCCAATGACAACAATTCACAAGACGGGTCACACCTACAACGTTTCGCGAGACCTCTTGGCGCAGCCACTGTGTGTATTGGAATCATTGTCTTAGGCATCGGTGAGCCTCGTGCATCACTTGCGGCTCACGAACTCTTCACTCACTCTTTCTCTTTCCATCAAGGCGCACAACGATACTTTAGAGTCCAGCATGCCCTCACCAAGGGACGGTTTCCTCCTGCGCGAATCTCAATGGGTATAATAAGCTCCCTGCTCGTTACAACTGTTGCAGTAACGTTCGGCGTGCTTCTGGGCGTGCGCCGATGAAATTCTTTTACTTTAGGATATCTGTACTTTATTTACGTTCTGTCGATGAACTCGATGGTGGATCGGCCTGCATGAGTTCTTATCCCACCACCGACTTGCCCCATGTGTACTATCACCTGCATACCTAATTTCAGCTGGTTGTCCGCCACAAGCCTGAATAAATGAACTAAATGGCAAGCTGTGTAGTACACAGAGCATCTCGCCTCATACATGCTCGATGCTTTCAAGCCAGCCAGGATACTGTAGGGCCGAAGATACACCCAATTCGGAAGAGTGCCTCTTCCTACAGGCGGATTCTTCCCACGATAGTTTTGGTTTCCTTTCGATTCTCAGTTCGTACTCGGGGTTCGTTCAGTACGACTCAATATCATTTCGTATTGACTGACATTGTGATCCTGGCCAGTAATAATAGCGTTTGTTCCCAACTGACCTGTGCTGTCATCACTGACTCCCGAACGGTTCTGGCCCCGTTAGTCCAATCACTCCGAAACCAACAACGGCCCTAGACCAATGCCCCAGATTTTGCATCAGCCATAATCAATTACCTTCGCCACCCCCCGGCCCATCCCATTTGCATACCTGCTACAGCCCACGTCTTCGCTTTCGACTCCGGCTTCCACACAACCATGATTCTGCCCATCTAGGGCCCAGTATTGTGGCAATCTCAAAGGAAAATCAAGTGGGACTTGAATGCAACAGAGAAGTGCAAGCCGCCATCGGGTGCAAGAGCTTCCGCATACAACAGTTAAGCCACCATTAGTTCGGCGTTTTCACAATGTTCGCCCCTTTTCTCGACACCGGATCTGGAGACACTTGGACCATTGGACCATTGGACCACCTCGTGCCAGAAGACCAAGGTTATGAATGAATGAACTGGACGGGCAGGTGGGTTGAAACCAAGTTTGTTTTTATTCGCCTGCCCCTGGCAATTTTTTGGACAGCCTGCGATTCATAGGCCCATCCCTGAGTCGATACGGGTTCCCGTGCAACGGAGTCCAAGATAGATGGGCCGTGGATCCTAACCTTCCATTGATTTATGCGTTGTCAGCCATGTCGCTGGTTGGTATCCCCTGGGGGTGACGTGGTCATTCTATTCCAGTAGAAGCTGACCATCTGCCTTCGTGGCCATCCCGATTCTCGCAGCCATCGATACTCCCCCTCCCCTCAAGTCTGCCGCCAGTAGCGCACTCTTTACTACCTTTGGGGGTCAGCGCGTGCAGAAGTTCAAGAATAATGATGGGAAGCTAAACGAGCAAGCAGCACTACTCGTTCTGTGTGACTCCCGGCTATCGTACGACATGGACGCTTCAAACTAGGGTGTTGCGGGGCATTCAAATCAAAGACCGGACGGCTACATGGAAAGCGGGGAAGACGGCTTGTATGGACCCTAGCAACTCGCAACCCTACCTGGCCACCTTCACATTCGGGAAGACCCAACCTCACACAGCGTCCCCGTTTACAACGCAATTGATGGCGGAGTTACTCCTGAAGCTGCTATCTTCCGATCGTCCCACTGCAGTCGTGATTGATGCATTTGACGAATGCGACAAGGACGCATTCCCACGTCTTGCCAATATACGGAAAGAAATGCCTGGATTATCGCGCAACATCAATTTCCTTGTCACCTCACAGCAATGTGATCTCGTCGATTGTTTTATCTTACCTGAACTATCTATTGTCAGCCTCGGACGATGCTAACGGGGGAAGGGCTGTGCTATCTACATCTGTGCACAACTACGCGAACCGAAGGATGCGCATCCCAGTTATAGGAACTGGTTGATACTGGTACGAACTGATCGAACCCTTCCGCTGGGAAGATGACGGACACCTTGTGTACGACTCGAGCGTTTTGGAAGGGTGGGGTCCAGGTTTTATCCACCACTACCCAATCGTGGTGGGAGCAATCTTAACCGCACGACAGTCATTATCTGTGGCCCCCTGGGCGGCCATTCTGTTATCACACCTGGAGTCTTCTGTTCAACATACACAAAACATACATTAGCCAAACCTCGTCTCTCAGGGCTTGGGAACCCTTACCCGCCGGTTTGTATCCTGCGTCAGTCCTTCCGTGACTTCCTCATCGATCGAATCGGCTGGCGACTACCATGATTACTCAGTTTTGTAGTGAACGCCAGGAGGGAGAATGCCAGGTTGGCAATGTGCCGTATCGAAATCCTGAAAACATTCTCTGTGGAAGGTCCAAGCTGTGTCAGGCGTCGCTGTCTAAGTAATTCCGTTACGGGCGTCGATATATCGTGTATCACCTGAATCAAGCTCCGGAGCTACTGGACGGGCTCAATATGGCGATTCGCACCTTTCTCGATAACAATTAACTTGCTGGGTGATTGTCTGAGAACGGAAGGGTACGGTACACTACCACATCAGGGCACCTTGAGTGGGCCAAGTCATGCGTCGTCAATACCATTATTTACCCATTCTCATGCTCTTCTTAATATCCGTTCATAGGAAGACATTCACGAGTTGGTCACAATGTGAGAATCTTCTGTTCTTCTCAAGGCACCAGGTGGTATATGAATCAGCAAGGAAATAATTCCGTTGTACGCTGTTGTTGCTTCGTATGTGTGGATGCAGACTACACCCTGGATCCAGCTGAATCTTCAGTCGTCACTCAACAAACTTGGATGGAACTCCTAACCCTGGTGCCAACTATATAGTTGCTCTTCACCCGACATCATACGCCCCGAATCCGGCTCGATCACTTGGGGGTTTCATTCTGCAATCTCAGACAGTATTCTGAGGCAATTTAAATGGTCAAGGAAAGCGTTGGAGCCTGGAGCCAGCTTATCACCAATCATTCCATCCTACAGACCAGATTTGGCTCAGCCGTTCCGGTGCCTTTCTGGGCCGTACCACACGCTTGGGCACTATTGTGAAGGGCTCCCAGTGAGCGTCAAGCTCTGTCGCCAGCTGGACCTCACATCATATACTCCAAATTTAACTCTCATCGCTGAGTGGGTCTTCACTCTCTGCTTCAGTCCCGACGGTATTCTGAAGAGATCACAGTGATGTGTCGAACTTTCCCAGTAAATTTTCCGTCATTCATACACAAGATATTTGACTGGAACGCTCATGAATCACGGCACACGACTTCGCCAACTCAGACAGCACTCTGAGACGCTCCTGGTGCGTGAAGAAGGTTGGCACCAACCCCTCTCCGTTCATCCGGCATCATGCACCTGGGAATTGGGTGGATCACTCGAAGCTGTTCTCCGATCTTGGACGACTCCCGATGCACTCTGCGTGACTTAACGTGTCATACGCCAGTCTCGGGAGGCATCCCGCCGCGCTCTCCCGGTTACAGAAATCGATCACAGAAAGTGTCGAACTCGCCGGCTGGCTGCCCCTCGACCGACATCATACACCTCGGATTTGGCGTTATCGCTCCGTCATCTCGCTGACAATCTCGGACTCTATTCCGAAGCTCTCTTGGTGACTCCGATTAGGCTGCCAGCCGGTTGCTGTTCATCCGATGCCATATACCCACATTCGGCTGAATTGCTTGAGAATCTTGATGAGTCCCTCCACGAAGTCACGACATTTTGAGGCACTCTCGGTGGGTGGGGGGTGTAGGCCCTGTCGCCAACTGGTTGTCGTTCATACACCCTAAGCTTGGTTCGATCACTCAAGAATTTCGCCAAGTCACTTGATCGACTCAGACGGCACTGCCGGTGATAGATGAAAATGTCCAACTCCGATGTTGGCTAGCTGCCATTCTTCCAGCGTCACTTTGACACGATCCCTCCAGAGTCTTGGTGTTATTATGCTACTGATGCCTTCACCACATGCCAACGCGCGTCAGCTTCAGCTCTCATTGATGGAAGATTTGTGAGGACGCCGGCCATTGCTCCTGAATGGCTCAAAGGCACGAAAGGAAATGAAGAGGCAGAAGGCAGCCAATCCCAACCACCAGAGCGCCGACGATTCCTTGTGGCTTTGAGTGGAGCAGTGAGCTCCGGGTTCCCGACAAACGGGCATCAGGGGGGAGGCGATTTACCAGCGCATGCATACACGTGGTGTTGCATGTTCCTTCTTGAGCAATTGTAGTCCTAGTATGTTCTGTTCCAATGTATCAAGGTGCATGAGCCTTCGTCCCTTCCGGTAGCCTGACCCCTCGAGTCCCTTGACCAATCATAGCTAAACACTGAATGAACCTCTCGGGTTCGCATGCAGTCGTTACTAACAGTTGCGGAAACAAGACTCAAGCCGTGGGAAATTGGGCCTTGAGAACGGCCTCTGTCTGCTTCGTATTTTCGAAATTGTTCCATCTGGGATATATGCTCTTTAAATATTGGTTTTTTTTTAACATACATACATGGATACCATCACGGAGATTGGTTAAGAATTGGATGGGCAACGACAACTTTTCTCTTAGTCTATGTTCGATGATTTCATGTTGCCCATATGCAACTGCACTGCGCTCGATCTATCATTCAGTGCTCCACCCTCATGAGAAAACCGAAAGGCATCTTGAGACTACGTTTGGGATGGTAGATCGCCGCACCTCAACAAGACGTGTGTAAACATCCTCCCAAATTAAAATTCTGCTTTGAAATAAAACATATTTCTGGGAAGTTTCAGAAAAATGGGGGGTGGCCAGCGTTTTTGAAAAAAAAAAAAGAGCGACGTGGGAGATGATGGCAGAGATCAGGTACAGTAGAACATATTTTTTGTAACTAAGAATCATTTTGTGTGACTGGTATTTCCGCACAGCATATCCTGCTTGTCCGCCGCTCAACCCGTTTAGTAAACAAGATAAAATTTCCAGAATGTGAATGTCGCTGACGTGGCGGAGTCTAAGGTAGGCTATATACCGCTGTCCGTCGTGCTCAATGACTGCCAAATAGTATAATTCTCCTCGAGGCAGGCACGAGCCCCTTCTGACTCAACTTTATAGGAATAGGATTAAAAAAACGGAGGGCAAAAAATCTAAAACAACCCCAAGAGCAATAACGACATGCAAGTTGGACAGGCAACAACGATGCGCTTCAGCCGACTAGCAAGAAAGCCAAGTATGCTGCATACCACCGACGACCTGCGTGGCATCCAGGGAAAGAGAGATTCATAAGTGAATATCTCCTTCGAACGAAGAGCGTGGAAAGAAAGGTATATCATAGACGAAGAAATAACAAGCCTCGTCAACGTAAGGGACTGAGGCATGAACGGTGATATCCTTAATCAAAGGAAAAGAAAAAGAAAAGAAGAAAGAAACAAAGAAACATGATATTGAAGAAGAATAAATATTTATCAACCTAAACCGGTCAGAGTTTCACAAGGTCGTACGTACGAAGAACAGGTACTCTCCCGTATTAAAACAATGGACGGATAAGAGAAAAAGAAAAATGGTAATGCAAGGAGTGACGTTGGGAAGGCAAGAAAGCAGTGATGATAACAAAAGGGAGAGGGGCGGGGACGGCGGTGAAATTGCAGGGATTGCCAAAAAAAATGCTAATGGGGGGAGTTTGCCAGGAAAAAGGGAGAGCAGCAGCAGCAGCGGGGAGGCGACGATCAATTAGGGTTGAGTGGTTAGAATGAAAACTGGAAAGTGGATTCGTATGCAGGGCGAGAGAAAAGGGGCATGAGGGGGAGATACGCGGAGTAAACAGATGGCGAGCATGATCAATCGTATCAGGTAGCGAACAGCAGGCTTAGGGAATAGGAGAAAGAAACGGGGTCAGGGGGGTTCAACTACCAATTCAAGCTGCTCTCGCGCAGAATGGGCGCCGAGATAGCAGCAGGGGTAATCGGTACCCTCCTCCCCGAACTGGGTTGTCGATGAACATAAACCATATCCTCATCCCTGGAGCCATCATCAAACCCTCTCAGCTCATCCTCTGCATAGAAGAAACTCCTTCTCCTGCCATCTTCCCCACCCACAGGTGCCGCCACGGGCCTCTCGATACCATTCGGGCTGAGTTGCAGCATCGAGGGCGAACTATGCGATCGAGCCGCTGTCGTGGCTCGCGGGCTCGTCCCTCCAGCAGAAACGACATGCAAGTCATCCTCACCCTGAGTAGAGCCATCGAGCTGTATATGTCCATGTTCACGCGATCTACGATACGCTCGAGCGCACCACCAGACGAGAATGAGTAGCGCGAGACCACCAAATGCTGCACACACGCCAATAATGGCATTTCGACGTCCATTCCCACCACCGGAACCCGCACCTCCTGAGCCGTCACGCCCGGGACTTGGCGGGGGTACAGACAACAGGGGGTACGATGGTATGATGAGGTTCGCGAGTTGACCAGGAATACCAATTGACCCTTTGTACCACGGGGAGTTCAACTGTTTGATATATGACTAAATGAAAGTTTAAACAGGAACATAAATGAGCATGACTGAGCCTAAGAATCTTGTCTGAAAAAGGACTCACAGCCAGTGTGGAAACGTCTTCAGTAGGTAGAAACACCAAATACAGTGT